>NC_141877.1:246599876-247224876 GCF_056163025.1 Triticum urartu
CGCAAAAAAAAAGAGGAGCGCAAAAAAAATGGAGCGCAAAAAAAAAGGAGCGAAAAAAAAAAGTTCCAGAGTGTGCTTTTCCCTTATTTACGTGCAGCGCCGTGATTTTGTTAGTGTTCTAGGCTCGCATCTCTAGCACGGTCTAGCCTAGGACCAGCACAGTCCCGTCGTTGAGCGTTTATTCAACTTTGCATCTCTGAATTGATTATTGCTGACCCTTTTTGCTACCATACTATAAGCCTTCCCAGCTCCACATACATCTACGTCGTGCGTTTGACTCTCCCTGGCAATCGCTCTATCCAAGCTTTTGAGAGTTTTTGACTACAACGGTTGCCGATCACCGCCTGCTGCTGGGTAAGAACTGGGAATTTGAGATTTGCTTGGCGGATTTGTGACACCCGCCACCACCACCACTTGTTAGTAGTCTGTAGGATCATATTCTTGTGTGTTTCTATTGCTGCTAACCATGCCAGGATCACAAGCCGACGAGACTGACTGGGAGAACTTGACGAACAAGGAGCTTCATGATACGTTTCAGCAAATGATGAATGGACAGGTGCAAGATGTGATAAACAGATTTGAAGAGGCCATGGAGAAGATAGATGGCATGGAGAAGACGTTTGAAACAAAGCTCGATAACAAGTTTGCTGAATTGCTTTCGCGTTTTCCACCACCACCACCGGCTGCTCCTGCCGCACCTCTGCAACAACAGCAACAACACCGACTACCTCCACGTCGGGAAACAGCCCTCCGCCGAGCGAGCCGTGTCCCTCTTCAGTCGGGCCAAACTGTTGGTGCTGTTGTTGATACTTCTGTGGCTCCTACTGCTGATGTGGAGGAGGATGCTTATGTGGGAGATTATGAGGATGAGGTTGATCAAAATCAGAACTACGTGCCACCAACAGCACAGCAACCACCAGGTCGTCCACATGCAAATAATGGCAATGGTAGGGCTCACCCTCAGGTACGAGATCATGACCATCTCCCTAAACTAAAATTGAATATTCCACCATTTGAGGGTAGATATGTTCCTGATATATATCTTACTTGGGAGTTAGAAACTGAACAACGATTTACATGTTTACAATATCCCGAGGAGAGACGTGTTCCTGCTGCTGTTTGTGCTTTCACTAGTTTTGCATGTGTTTGGTGGTCTGAGCATTGTAGATTATATCCTATTCCGGCTACTTGGGCTGCTTTGAAAACTGCTATGCGTACTCGTTGGGTTCCACCATATTATCAACGTGAATTACTTCAAAAGTTGAAGCGCTTAAGACAGGGAAAAAATTCTGTAGAAGAATATTATCAGGAATTACAAACTGGCATGATTAGATGTGGTATTGTTGAGGAGAATGAAGCTATGCTTGCACGTTTTATGGGTGGATTAAATAGAGAGATTCAAACGATTCTAGAGTATAAGGAGTATACTAATATCACTCGTTTATTCCATCTTGCTTGTAAAGCTGAACGTGAAGTGCAGGATCGACAGGCATTGGCGCGGACTAACTTTTCTGCAGGTCGACCTTCATCATGGACACCACGTGCATCATCTACTTCCACACGTTCTGCTACACCGGCGCCTTCGTCGGCTGCCACCTCCAACCGTGATACAATAAAGCAGGCACAATCACCACTATCTTCCAAGAGCACACCTTCTGGGCCTGCAAAGAGCTCTTCTTCATCCATGGCATCAACAGGGCAAACACATGATATTATTTGTCGACGTTGCAAGGGTGGAGGTCATTATGCGAGAGAATGCCCATCTAAGCGTGTGATGATTGTTACTGAGGATGGTGGGTATGAGTCCGCTAGTGACTATGATGAGGAGACTTTGGCTCTTATTACACGTGACGAACACGGTGGAGACGATTCTGATCATGAGACGCAATACATGGCTCCTGAAGATGCTGACAGGTATGAATGTTTAGTTGCTCAACGTGTTTTGAGTGTGCAGGTTACACAAGCTGAGAAAAATCAGAGGCATAATTTGTTCCATACAAAGGGAGTTGTGAAGGAACGTTCTGTCCGCGTGATCATAGATGGAGGGAGCTGCAATAACTTGGCTAGCATGGAGATGGTGGAGAAGCTATCTCTCACCACAAGACCACATCCACATCCTTACTACATCCAATGGTTCAACAACAGCGGCAAGATTAAGGTAACACGTATTGTTCGTGTGCATTTTAGTATCTCTACATATGCTGATTATGTTGATTGTGATGTGGTACCTATGCAAGCATGTTCCTTATTACTTGGTAGACCATGGCAATTTGATAAAAAATTCTGTACACCATGGTAGAAACAATCAGTATACTCTTGTTCATAACGATAAAAATATTACTTTGCTTCCTATGACTCCTGATTCCATTTTGAAGGATGATATTAATAGAGCTAATAAAGCAAAACAGGAGACAAATAAGAGTGAAAATCAGATTGTGGCAAAAGAATTTGAGCACCAAATGAAGCCTAATAATAAACCATCTACTGTTGTTTCTGAAATTAAATTGAAAAGTGCATGTTTACTTGCCACCAAATCTGATATTGATGAGCTAGATTTTAGCAAATCTGTTTGCTATGCTTTTGTGTGCAAAGAGGCATTGTGTTTGCTATGGAATTGTG
Organism: Triticum urartu; assembly: GCF_056163025.1. Taxonomy (NCBI): domain Eukaryota; kingdom Viridiplantae; phylum Streptophyta; class Magnoliopsida; order Poales; family Poaceae; genus Triticum; species Triticum urartu. The sequence continues at coordinate 246,602,496 of NC_141877.1, forward strand.
AAAATGACAAGTGGAAGCAAGATCTCTAACATGTGTGCAAGCAAGGGTCCAAGATGACAAATAAGTCGCATAGTGCAAGCAAGACAAGTAGTATGATCCACAATATGCATGCTCATGGTTTGGGGGTTCTCAAAAGAGAAGGATATCACCTTGAAAGCATATTCTTGTGCGTCCTTCACAATGCCGAAGTACAAGCAAGTGCGATGTAGAATCGTCGTGGTAGAAGGTGGTTCGCTCTCAAGAGCTCGGATTGTCAACTCACGTGACGTGGAAGTTGACACGAAGTCGAAGTATCCTACACATGCACACAACAAAAGAAAGAACGTATGCGCATGGTAGATAAACACATCATCCATCATGATGGTTCTCTTCTCTTGCACATAACCATTAGAAGCATAAGTGCGTGAAGAATATGATGCAACAATGGCAATATTCATGGCACTAGGTATATGGTGCAAAGAGGTAAGACAAGCATGCTTCATAAGAAATATGTCAAAATCTCCAAATATATGTGAGAATGCTATGGGGGCAAACTCATTATCAAGACTAAAGGCATAATTGCACTCAGTACATGGCAAATCATCTAGCATGAGAGAGGCAACATATGGAGAGATATGACAAGAAGCAATAACTATCATGTGCAAAGCATGTAGATGGTTGTCATCAACCGCATGAAGTGAGCAAGTATGAATCATCGGTGGTGCAACAAGGCAAGCAATCATATTAATCAAGTCGTGCAAGCTAGTAGTGCGAAGATGCAACATACTAGAGGAAATCATAGCGATCATGTCATGTGAGCAAATAATAGGCATAGACAATGCACATGACATATCGCAAGCACGTACACAAAGCAAGATCATAGTCTTATCATAGGCATGGGGCACAAAGCAAACATGGCAATAACAAGCAATATCTCCACCAAGCTTGCAAATACACATACAAGTATGAGAATCAATCATCATGTGGAATGCAAAGCATGGGTCATAAATGCATGGCGAAGTCATAGGAATGAGCATATCATGCAAAGTGAACATGGCAAGATGGGCAAAGGATATATAATGGACAACGAGCCATAGCCAAGTGCGGGTCATGTAGAAGAAATGCGCGAAGTCTTTGCGCGAAGAGAGCGGTGGGAAAGACACTCCATGGGATCCCAAATCATCGTTGCTCTCTAGAGCTCGTTTTGTCAACTCGTGGGATTGCGAGGTTGACAAGAATTCGTGGGTACCTACACAAAAGAGACACCAACGAAAGAGATTGTGTGTGTGGTAAATGTACACATCATCCATCATGATGTGTATGTGCACGTGAAAGTTAGCACAAGATAAGCGTTGCTCAAAGAAATTTGATGCATGGTATAAGAACATGTCATCCATCATGAAAGAATAGTTATTGTGTATAACACGATGGGGATGCAAATTGAGCATACAAGTATAAGGATCATGAAATGGATGGGAGTGATCAAAATCTCCTAAAATGTATGAGGAAACTATGGGGGTCTCCTCATGAGCAATATTGGAAACATCATATGGAGAAAATGGACAACATCCAAAAGAATGCATATCCGAAGCTAGGTGTTCATGGCCTGGCATATGAGATGCAATGACAGCATATCAATATCATCACAAGAAAAACAAATGCCAATAACCATGGGCTTGTCATCTATGCCATATGTGTAAATTGGGTTTATTTTAATAGCATATGCATAGTCACTATGAAGAGATTGCAAATATGACATATTGCTGATCTCATGCATAGCATATGACAAGTCAAGCGGATTTTCAAACATTATGTGACCGAGAGAATTAGCACAAGAAATCCTATGTAACATGGCATCACAACTAATAGACTCCACATGGCAATCATCAAACTCATCATAAATGGGTAAATCATCGCATGGGGAAGTCACACTAGCATGAAGCATGGTAATAGGTTGATCAACATCATGCAAGCAATCAATGCCAAGAATGTCCACTAGTGGGCCTAGAGCATCACCTTCACCTATGTTACCTTTGTCATTCCACTCATGTGGTGTAGGTGAGGTGGGAAAGACCAAATGGTGGTCATCTTCATCTTGATGGAACCATGTGGGGGGTGCATCATATTCCACCATGGCCATTGTCTTGTCCAAGGGTAGGACGAAGTCATCGAGAATCGGCGCGTCATCATAGATGGGACCTAGCACCAAATGAGAAGACACAATAGAGGTAGAGGTCAAGTCGTTAGTGTTGAAAGTGGCCTCACATGACCTATCAACTATCTCACTCTCTCTATGTGGTGGTTCACTCACTCCCTCAAAATAGGTGCACTCAAACTCACATATGGTGGGGTCACTCATCTCACTCAAGAGGTGGGGGTTTTGGTTCTCCTCACATGGGAATTGGGGCAACACATCTGAAAGTGCGTTATATCGACTAGAGGGGGGTGAATAGGCGATTTTTATGAAATTCTTCACTGAGGAATTTGTCGGTGAGGAAATTCCTTAGCGAAGAACTACTAGCAGCGGAATAAGTTCTCAAAAGTAAACATAACAGAATACAAGCATAGTCATCATGATGAAATGAAGACAGGCGCAGAGTACAGGAAGCGTAATCACAGAATAACACAGGATGAAGACAAATAGACTGAAGAAATTGAACTGAGGAAATTGAGAAAGTCTTCAGTCAAAGTCTTCAAACATAGATATGAACAAGCACACAACACAGTTATGAGGAAATGAAAGAGTTGAGGAAATAGAACCAGTAAGCTTGGTGAAGACAATGATTTGGTAGACCAGTTCCAACTGCTGTCTCAGTTGTACATCTGGTTGGAGCGGCTGAGTATTTAAACTCGAAGACACACAGTCCCGGACACCCAGTCCTGAACACGCAGCTCAGGACACCCAGTCCTCACCGTATTCTCCTTGAACTAAGGTCACACAGACCTCGTCCAATCACTCATGGTAAGTCTTCAGGCGACTTCCAAACCTTCACAAACTTGGTCACTCGGCGATCCACAATTCCTCTTCGATGCTCTAGACCATGACGCCTAACCGTCTGGAAGAAGCACAGTCTTCAAAGGTAACAAGCGTCGGATCCACGCAGGATCAATCTCTTCAGTGATGCTCAATCACTTGGGGTTTGTAGGTGTTTGGGTTTTGGGTTTTCAGTTTTTCCTCACTTGATGATTTTCGCTCAAAGTCCTGATAGAGGCAAAGGTGTCCCGATGTTTCGATGAGATGGTGGCTATCGTTTTCTGTGGGAGTCGACCTTGACGATCCGACTACGAACGTGCAAGACGTCGCGCCTTAGCAATCGCTAAACCAACTTCCGAGGGGTTATTGACCACGCCGGAGCACGATCAACATGACCACGAGGGCCTGTTTCCTGCGAGCAAACGAAGAACAAGCAAGAAACTGAGATTGCAATCTGGATATTGCGAATATAAGATGAAAGCTTTATTGATCAAGGTGGGGTTCTGTGACGTCTTGGTCTGGTCGTTGGACACAAACGAAGTACGCGAAGTTGCAGCTATGGCGAACCTTTAATCTAAACAAAACCCCAAAGTCTAAACGACGCCCTAAGGGCTGTATATATGGAGGAAGAGAGGGGAATTTCGTGGCCCTTGAGGGTGGGGTCCGAAACCAACCCTAACTCTTGTTTCCCCACACATACGGACTCTAAAAATAGCCTATACTTAAGTATTTCGAAATTACATGGGCCTGGCCCATTAATAAGGTGACGCAGCACCTAGAATAGCCTATGGACGAATATTATGAAGTGGCATCTTGTATATTTCTTCCATGGCTTCATGCACTCCTTATGGCGGCTTCAAAGTCCTGAAATCATCACTTGTAACTCCGTTCTTGATCCCCTTGTGCATGCCATCAACTTCATGCGTGTTCTTGCTCCAATGTTCATCCTTCTCCAAGCTAGGCCCTTCATTTGAAAGCAAAACAAATGTATCCAATTTAGGCAGCATCATAATCTCATGAACATTAGAATCATTACCAAGAAACGAAAGTACCTGGTAATTTAATTGGCGTGCGCGAGCTCTAGTAATTGGTCCAGTATATGTAACAGTAGGGGCTGTGGGTGTAACAATGGTATTGATGTCCTCATCATCCTCCCCTTCTTGAAATGAAGTCGTCCTCGACGGAAGCTCATCTTCCTCACCCAAATAAGGCTTCAAATCTGCAATATTAAAAGTGGGACTAACCCCAAAATCTGCAGGTAGCTCAATTTTATATGCATTATCATTTATTTTCTCTAAAACCTTAAAAGGACCATCAGCACGTGGCATTAGCTTTGATTTGCGCAGATTAGGAAATCTATCTTTACGCAAATGTAACCAAACAAGATCTCCAGGTGCAAACACAACATGTTTTCTACCCTTATCTCCAGCAAGTTTATATTTAGCATTCATACGCTCAATGTTTTCCTTAGTTAACTCATGCATTTTTAAAATCAATTCAGAACGTTCTTTAGCATCAAAATTAACCTTCTCCGAAGATGGAAGAGGCAACAAATCAATAGGTGCACGAGGTAGGAAACCATACACAATTTCAAAAGGGCACATCTTAGTAGTAGAATGCAATGAACGATTATAAGCAAATTCAATATGAGGCAAGCATTCTTCCCACACTTTCTTGTTATTCTTCAAAACAGCCCTAAGCATAGTAGACAATGTTCTATTGACTACTTCAGTTTGTCCATCAGTTTGGGGGTGACAAGTAGTACTAAAAAGCAGCTTAGTCCCCAACTTAGCCCATAAACATCTCCAAAAGTGGCTAAGAAATTTAGTATCACGATCTGAAACAATAGTATTTGGCACACCATGTAAGCGAATAATTTCACGAAAGAACAAATCAGCAACATTAACAGCATCATCGCTTTTATGACATGGTATAAAGTGTGCCATTTTCGAGAACCTATCCACGACAACAAATATGCTATCCCTCCCCTTCTTTGTTCTAGGTAAACCTAAAACAAAGTCCATAGATATATCCTCCCAAGGAACACTAGGTACAGGCAAAGGCATATATAAACCATGAGGATTGAGTCGTGACTTAGCTCTTTGACATGTAGTGCAGCGAGCAACAAAACGCTCAACATCCCGTCTCATCTTTGGCCAAAAGAAATGTGTAGCAAGTATATCCTCCGTCTTCTTGACGCCAAAGTGTCCCATTAATCCTCCTCCATGCGCCTCCTGCAACAACAAAAGACGAACGGAGCTAGCTGGAATGCATAGCTTGTTAGCACGAAACACAAATCCATCGTTAAGAACGAACTTGTTCCAAGTTCTCCCTTCCTTACAATTCTGCAATACATCTTTAAATTCAGCATCATTAACATATTGATCCTTGATGGTCTCCAAACCAAATATTTTAAAGTCAAGTTGTGAAAGCATAGTATAACGACGAGACAAGGCATCAGCAATAACATTTTCTTTACCCTTCTTGTGTTTAATCACATAAGGGAAAGTCTCAATGAATTCAACCCATTTAGCATGTCGACGGTTCAGTTTTGCTTGACTTTTAATGTGTTTCAAAGATTCATGATCAGAATGTATAACAAATTCCTTGGGCCATAAATAATGTTGCCATGTTTCTAAGGTCCGAACAAGAGCATATAATTCTTTATCATAAGTAGAATAGTTCAGACTAGGCCCACTCAATTTTTCAGAAAAGTATGCAACAGGTTTTCCATCTTGTAATAACACACCTCCTAATCCAATTCCACTAGCATCACATTCAAGCTCAAAAGTCTTATTGAAATTAGGAAGTTGGAGTAAAGGAGCATGTGTCAACTTATCTTTCAATACCGTGAAGGCTTCTTCCTGTGCGGTACCCCAAACAAAAGGTACATCCTTCTTTGTAAGCTCGTTGAGAGGTGCAGCAATGGTGCTGAAATCTCTCACAAAACGCCTATAGAAACCAGCGAGGCCAAGGAAACTCCTCACTTGTGTGACCGTTTTGGGCTGCGGCCAACTCTCAATAGCTTCAATCTTGGCTTTATCAACTTCAATTCCCTGTGGAGTAACAACATAGCCAAGAAAAGATACTCGGTCGGTGCAAAAGGTGCACTTTCCAAGGTTACCAAACAAACGTGCATCACGTAGAGCAATAAAAACAGCACGTAAATGTTCCAAATGTTCCTCCAAAGATTTGCTATAAATCAATATGTCATCAAAGTAAACTACCACAAATCGTCCAATGAAAGCACGTAAAACTTCGTTCATTAACCTCATGAAAGTACTAGGTGCATTAGTTAACCCAAAAGGCATGACTAACCACTCATATAATCCAACCTTAGTTTTAAATGCTGTTTTCCATTCATCTCCCAATTTCATACGAATTTGATGGTAACCACTACGCAAATCAACTTTGGAGAATATTGTAGAGCCACTCAATTCATCAAGCATATCATCTAGCCTAGGAATAGGATGACGATAACGAATAGTAATATTATTAATGCCTCTACAATCAACGCACATACGCGACGTACCATCCTTTTTCGGCACTAAAATGATAGGAACAGCACAAGGACTAAGGGATTCGCGTATATAACCTTTGTCGAGCAGTTCTTGTACTTGACGCATAATCTCCTTCGTCTCCTCTGGATTGGTACGGTATGGTGCCCGGTTGGGTAATGATGCACCGGGAATTAAGTCAATTTGATGCTCAATCCCGCGAATAGGTGGTAATCCCGGTGGCACGTCTTGTGGAAAGACGTCGGCGAACTCCTGCAAAATGTTAGTGATAGCAGGAGGCAAAGAGGAAGGCACGTCCTCGAATGAAAATAATGCCTCTTTGCACACAAAAGCATAGCAAACAGATTTGCTAAAATCTAGATCATCAATATCAGATTTGGTGGCAAGTAAACATGCACTTTTCAATTTAATTTCAGAAACAACACTAGATTGTTTATTATTATTAGGCTGCATTTGTTGCTCAAATTCTTTTGCCACAATCTGATTTTCACTCTTAGTTTTCTCCTGTTTTGCTCTATTAGCTCTATTAATATCATCTTTCAAAATGGAATCAGGAGTCATAGGAAGCAAAGTAATATTTTTATCCTTATGAACAAGAGTATACTGATTGTTTCTACCATGGTGAATAGAATTTTTATCAAATTGCCATGGTCTACCAAGTAATAAGGAACATGCTTGCATCGGTACCACATCACAATCAACATAATCAGCATATGTAGAGATACTAAAATGCACACGAACAGTACGTGTTACCTTAACCTTGCCGCTGTTGTTGAACCATTGGATGTAGTAAGGATGTGGATGTGGTCTGGTGGTGAGAGATAGCTTCTCCACCATCTCGATGCTAGCCAAGTTGTTGCAACTCCCTCCATCTATGATCACGCGAACAGAACGTTCCTTCACAACTCCCTTTGTATGGAACAAATTATGCCTCTGATTTTGCTCAGCTTGTGTAACCTGCACACTCAAAACACGTTGAGCAACTAAACATTCATACCTGTCAGCATCTTCAGGAGCCATGTATTGCGTCTCATGATCAGAATCGTCTCCACCGTGTTCGTCACGTGTAATAAGAGCCAAAGTCTCCTCATCATAGTCACTAGCGGACTCATACCCACCATCCTCAGTAACAATCATCACACGCTTAGATGGGCATTCTCTCGCATAATGACCTCCACCCTTGCAACGTCGACAAATAATATCATGTGTTTGCCCTGTTGATGCCATGGATGAAGAAGAGCTCTTTGCAGGCCCAGAAGGTGTGCTCTTGGCAGATAGTGGTGATTGTGCCTGCTTTATTGTATCACGGTGGGAGGTGGCAGCCGACGGAGGCGCCGGTGAAGTAGAACGTGTGGAAGTAGATGATGCACGTGGTGTCCATGAAGAAGGTCGACCTGCAGAAAAGTTAGTCCGCGCCAATGCCTGTCGATCCTGCACTTCACGTTCAGCTTTACAAGCAAGATGGAATAAACGAGTGATATTAGTATACTCCTTATACTCTAGAATCGTCTGAATCTCTCTATTTAATCCACCCATAAAACGTGCAAGCATAGCTTCATTCTCCTCAACAATACCACATCTAATCATGCCAGTTTGTAATTCCTGATAGTATTCTTCTACAGAATTTTTTCCCTGTCTTAAGCGCTGCAATTTTTGAAGTAATTCACGTTGATAATATGGTGGAACCCAACGAGTACGCATAGCAGTTTTCAAAGCAGCCCAAGTAGCAGGAATGGGATATAATCTACAATGCTCAGACCACCAAACACATGCAAAACTAGTGAATGCACAAACAGCAGCAGGAACACGTCTCTCCTCGGGATATTGTAAACATGTAAATCGTTGTTCAGTTTCTAACTCCCAAGTAAGATATATATCAGGAACATATCTACCCTCAAATGGTGGAATATTCAATTTTAGTTTAGGGAGATGGTCATGATCTCGTACCTGAGGGTGAGCCCTACCATTGCCATTATTTGCATGTGGACGACCTGATGGTTGCTGTGCTGGTGGTGGCACGTAGTTCTGATTTTGATCAACCTCATCCTCGTAATCGCTAGCAAAATCATCCTCCTCCGCATCAGCAGCAGGAGCCACAGAAGTAGCAACAGCAGCACCAACAGTTTGGCCAGGTGCAAGAGGGAGACGGCTCGCTCGGCGGAGGGCTGTTTCACGATGTGTAGGTAGTCGTCGTTGTTGTTGTTGTAGAGGTGCGTTAGGTGCAGCCGGTGGTGGTGGTGGAAGACGCGCGAGCAATTCATTAAACCTGTTATCGAGCTTTGTTTCGAACGTCTTCTCCATGTCATCTATCTTCTCCATGGCCTCTTCAAATCTGTTTAGCACATCCTGCACCTGTCCATTCATCATTTGCTGAAATTTATCATGCAACTCCTGATTCGTCATGTTCTCCCAGTCAGTCTCGTCGGCTTGTGATCCTGCCATGGTTAGCAACAATAGAAAACACACAAGAATATGATCCTACAGAATACTAACAAGAGGTGGTGGTGGCGGGTGTCACAAATCCGTCAAGCAAATCTCAAATTCTTACCAGTTCTGACCCAGCAGCAGGCGGTGATCGGCAACCGTTGTAGTCAAAACTCTCAAAAGCTTGGATAGAGCGATTGCCAGGGAGAGTCAAACGCACGACGTAGAGGTATGTGGAGCTGGGAAGGCTTATAGTATGGTAGCAAAAAGGGTCAGCAATAATCAATTCAGAGATGCAAAGTTGAATAAACGCTCAACGACGGTACTGTGCTGGTCCTAGGCTAGACCGTGCTAGAGACGCGAGCCTAGAACACTAACAAAATCACGGCGCTGCACGTAAATAAGGGAAAAGCACACTCTGGAACTTTTTTTTTCGCTTTTTTAATTTTTTTTGCGCTCTTTTTTTTTGCGCTCCTCTTTTTTTTTGCGAAAAATCACTATAATGGCGAGTGTCTCAAAACTCTTCCCTCGTCAAACTGATAGGATGGGCACGAAAAATTTTTTTTCCACTTTTTTTCGGAAATCAGGGCAGCGACGACGAAAAAGTGCGACAAAAAATCACTATGATGGCACGTGGCTCAAAAGACTCAGAAAAGCCTAAAAATAGGATAGGGAAAAAATATTTTTGCCCGAGAAAATTTTGGCCTAAAAACTGCCCGGGGGTCTCCAGACTTTTTTTTTTCGAGACCTACGCAGGCAAGGAAACACGAATCGGAATTGAGATTGATCTCAAGAACAAACCTAATATGAGAAGAACTCGGATTGGTGGTGGATATATGGTGGTGGTATATGGCAGCGGTGGTGGTATATGGTAGCGGTGGTGGTATATGGATAGAGATTGATGGTGGTATATGGATACGGATTGGTGGTGGTATATGGATATGGATTCAGAGCGGTGGCGGATAAGCAAAAGTGGTAGATGGGCGATGATGATGGTGCGGCGGCGGCGTGACAACTTATGACCAGAACTCGAAACTCTAAAAGACTAGACTCTAAGACCAGCAACTTGACACGACGATGCAACCGCAAATTCAACAAAGCAAAAACCCTAAAAAGATTATGCAAAGGCTCAGATTGGTTCGGATATGATGAACTAACCCTAATTTTTTTTGTGTGGCTTTTTCGTGGACTGTAGGTATGAAGAACAGACTCGATCTAATCTACGAAAAAACTGTAAAATCTCACCGAGCAACCTGGAAATCTGATACCACTTGATAGAGGCAAAGGTGTCCCGATGTTTCGATGAGATGGTGGCTATCGTTTTCTGTGGGAGTCGACCTTGACGATCCGACTACGAACGTGCAAGACGTCGCGCCTTAGCAATCGCTAAACCAACTTCCGAGGGGTTATTGACCACGCCGGAGCACGATCAACCTGACCACGAGGGCCTGTTTCCTGCGAGCAAACGAAGAACAAGCAAGAAACTGAGATTGCAATCTGGATATTGCGAATATAAGATGAAAGCTTTATTGATCAAGGTGGGGTTCTGTGACGTCTTGGTCTGGTCGTTGGACACAAACGAAGTACGCGAAGTTGCAACTATGGCGAACTTTTAATCTAAACAAAACCCCAAAGTCTAAACGACGCCCTAAGGGCTGTATATATGGAGGAAGAGAGGGGAATTTCGTGGCCCTTGAGGGTGGGGTCCGAAACCAACCCTAACTCTTGTTTCCCCACACATACGGACTCTAAAAATAGCCTATACTTAAGTATTTCGAAATTACATGGGCCTGGCCCATTAATAAGGTGACGCAGCACCTAGAATAGCCTATGGACGAATATTATGAAGTGGCATCTTGTATATTTCGTCCATGGCTTCATGCACTCCTTATGGCGGCTTCAAAGTCCTGAAATCATCACTTGTAACTCCGTTCTTGATCCCCTTGCGCATGCCATCAACTTCATGCGTGTTCTTGCTCCAATGTTCATCCTTCTCCAAGCTAGGCCCTTCATTTGAAAGCAAAACAAATGTATCCAATTTAGGCAGCATCATAATCTCATGAACATTAGAATCATTACCAAGAAACGAAAGTACTTGGTAATTTAATTGGCGTGCGCGAGCTCTAGTAATTGGTCCAGTATATGTAACAGTAGGGGCTGTGGGTGTAACAATGGTATTGATGTCCTCATCAAGTCCTCAGAGTATGGGTTGCTCTCAAATGATAAGTGTCAGTTTCTCTTGGAGCAGCCAACGAGCTAGTGGTTGTAGGGGGCGGCTATTTATAGCCTAGGGAGCAGCCCGACATGATAAGACATAAATGCCCTTCAATGATATGACCGTTAGGTTGATAGATATTTTGGGACAGCTGGCGCATAGCACAGCAATGGTCGGAATTTTGAGTAGCAAAATCCTCAGGGCTATCATGTTCCCCACTGTGTAGGCAATCCGCACTGGCGAATTGCTAACTCCTCAGTCAAGATAAATTCCTCAGAGACCAGAAGAACTTCGTCTCTGTCACTGAAGAAATTAACTGAATTGTATGAGATTTCCAATGGCTTCACTCGAAGGGATTGGTAGGTGTAGGATTTTGAGTTGAGCATCACATGGAAATTTTTCCTTAGTATTTCCTCGACCCCCTTTAACAGTACGGTATTTCCTATGACTCAAGAAAGAGAAAAAACAAAACTATGAAAACGAAAGTCTTCAAGCTTCATATTCCTCGCATGAATATCAAGTCTTCACGGACACACCAATTTCTTCACTTTCAAAGTCTTCATGAAAGTCTTCAGAAATATCAAAATCTTCAGTCGAACATATTTATTTTTAGGGGTCGACTTTTCCTGTAAATATCAAACACCTCATAGACTTATAGACCTGTGTATACTCACAAACGCATTAGTCCCTTAACCTATAAGTCTTCAATACACCAAAATCACTCAGGGGCACTAGATGCACTTACAATCTCCCCCTTTTTGGTGATTGATGACAATATAGGTTAAGTTTTCAACGGGGATAAACATATGAAGTGTAACTACTGATATTGAGGAATTTGATTGCAAGATATAGAAGAACTCCCCCTGAAGATGTGCATAGTGAGGAATTTTCTTTTGAAGCAATGCACACTTGAAGAGTTGAATCATGGAGATCTCCCCCTATATCTTGTAATTCATGCACGCATTTAGCATATAATATGAAGAATTTGAAATGCATGATGAAATATGGTGCCTGATGAAATTCAGCATGCGTGCAATAATATTAACGAGGAATAAGCATGCAGAATAGTGCATCAAAAGTATCAGAGCATAGTGCATCAAAAGTATCAGAGCACCATCGGGTTTAAGATTACAACTCGATCCAATAAAGTTTCAGAAGAACGAGAGTTGTAACTTAGCAAAAAAACACCCATATAATAGACCCGCTTGAAGACTAACTCATATTTCTCCCCCTTTTTCATCGAATGACCAAAAGGATCGAAAATGAGGACTAACGCCCCTGAAGATAATCATATTGATGAAGGAGCGCCAGCGTTGTTTGGGTCGTTTGTTGATGTAGGGCCTGCCGCAGTGTCGTCCAAATCTTCATGTTCATCACTATCGCACGATGAAGAATATGAGCTGGCCACCAGAGAAGGAACCTTGACCTTCTTGAATTTCTTCGGTGGAGGTGCAGACCAGTCAAAATCTTCTTTGAGACCCATGTTCTTCAGATCTTCTTCACCATACAGATGTGACAGGATTGCCCAGGTGCGACTGAAGACTTGATGGAGGTAGTAGTGGTTTCTTCACTGCATTGTGTGTGGCATTCATGTTGTGAAGAAGTGAACCAAACTGACGCTTAACCCATTTGTGATTTCGATCCACCTTCTGGTGAAGACTAAGCAGAAGTTCACAGTCAGTCATCACGGGCGGAGCAGTGGCTTGAGGAGTGGACTTGGGTGCATTGGCAGAGTCATGTGTGGTAGAGTCATCATTGGTGGAATTAGATGCAGCTTTGCGAAACTGACCATCCAATGGACGAATGCCTTCATCTATTACAGCTGGTGCCTTGCCCTTTCCATCAACTAAGGAATATGTCTGCTTGAGGACTTCAATTGGGGGCAAGTAGCTGAGGTGATTCTGGAAATCAGCTTTGTAGTTGAGTGAAGACCTTGTCCTGAGGAATCTCATAATCCAAGGTGCATAAGGCTTCAGCTCAAACGGAGACAGTGCAACATTGGCCATAGTCCTCATGAAGAAATCGTGATAATTGACAGGAATGCCATGAACGATGTTGAATACCAGATTCTTCATGATGCCAACAATTTCCTTATCAGATGAGTCGTGGCCTTTGATGGGACTGATTGTCCTCGTAAGAATACGATAGACAGTTCTGGGCACGTACAACAATTCCTTCACGAGGAATTTGGTTCTTGGTGCTTGACCTGGCTTCAAAGGTTTCATCAGCACCTGCATGTAATGATGTGTGAGCTCAGGTTCACTGTAGATGCAGTGAGCTTCTTCAAGGGGAGGACTGAGTGGTAGAGCACGAAGCAATTCAGAGGCTGGTGCAGTGTAGTGAGTGTTTTCAGACATCCAGTCCAGCACCCATGAATTCACATCTTCAGCATCTCCGGTGATGTGCAGCGTTGCATAGAATTGAAGAATCAGTTCTTCATTCCAATCGCAGATGTCAGAGCAAAAGTTTAGCAGTCCAGCATCGTGAAGAACACTGAGGACTGGTGCGAAGCACGGCAGAGATTACATGTCCACGTGAGGAATATGCTCATGGTAGAAGATCTTCTCCTTGTTGAACAGCACTTAGGAATAGAAATTGGCTTGACTAACAGTCCAGAAACGCCTCTTCCTAATGCGAGCAGAGTCATATGGGTTGTAATCTTCGAAGAATACGTGCTCACCGAAGAAATCATCAGCCTTGAACTTTTGCTTGCGTGAGAATGGATCCTTTGGCTTTGGCAAAGGAGTGTCAGTGAGTTGCATCACGACCTCAGGAATCTCAATCGCAGGTTCTTTAGGCTGAGGAATTTCTGGTGCCTCCTCAGTGACAGTCTGCATCGTTGGTTGTTCAGCAGCAGCAGTTTCTTCAGCGCTAGTGGCTGGAATTTCCTCATGGACAGATGCAGTGGGATGAGTTTCTTCAGAGCCCATGTGAACAGTTTGTGTGGGGGACTGAGGAATTTGCTGTAGAGGGGTGAACATTGGAGAGTTTGGATGTTGACTTTCCCAGAATTCATCACTGATTACGGGTGTGGAGTAGCCAATGTACACATCTTCATCTTCCATTTCTTCAACGCCAGCCTCTTCAGCTGTGAACTGAGGCATAGGCGAGGAGATGATAGGTGTTGAAGGGATCGCATCCACTTCAATTTCTTCATCCAACGGTTCAGACGAAGCAGCAGAAGGAGTTTCTTCATCAGATCCGCTGGGGATCACATATTCTTGATCAAAAGGAACAAGGTCCTTTGATGGCCTGGTTGAGATGGGAACAACATCAATCGGATTTTCAAATGAACTTGTCATAGGCTTAATTTTCTTCGGAGCTGAAGAATCTGAAGCAAATGATGCTTTCCTTTTCTTCACTGCAGCATGCTCTGCAGCCTTGGTCCTCTTCACATCTGATGCAGATGGAAGGATTGGAGTTGAAGTTGGTGCAGGAGCAGCTGAGGAATTTGGTTGATTTTCTTCAGGCACAACTGATGCAGTTGCCCTGAGTTCTTCAGTTTCTTCAGGCACACCACTAGTGGGTGCCCTGGCAATTGCTTCAGCGGCTGGAATGCAGTCATCAGCCCTGGAACTCACATTATCTTCAGCAGCCTGATTGTCATCAGCGGTGCTGGCATTTTCTTCAGTAGGCTAAGCAGATGCTTCAGCCTGAGGAATTTCCTATTGTGTTGGGGCTGCAACATTGGAAGTGAAGTCATCCGCAAGTTTCACAAAACGAACCTTGGCTCCAAGCCAATCAGCGCGATATGCATCAAAGTCATCACTGAGTAATCTCAGTCTGAATAGTGACAAGTTCTTCAGTTGTCATAGAGACAATGTTTTTCTTCAGATAGTGCTCTTTCTTTTACTGCGCTTTCTTGATCTGCCTGGCCTTCTCCAATTTCCACTTTTCTTCTTGAATGATGTGGGTCAGCATGTGACTCTGGCCAGGAGTCAGCTTGAAGTCAGGCAAGGAAGTGTTGGGGTCCTTATGCCAATCATCAATGTAGTCGAGGATCAGCTTGGGATCCAAAAGCAGTGGCACCTCTGATCCTTTGGCTCTAGCGTCCTTGACTTGCCTGTCTCTGATGATTTCTGCAAGTTCATCATCATCAGCTTCGTCTTCATCAGACGGCACTTGGAAAGCGACTTGCTTCTTTTGAGAACTTGGGCAAGGAACTTGGCCTTGAGGGCATTGTTGGTGAAGCACTTGTCTTGCGCGCAGGCTTCTTTGACATAGCCTTCTTTGGCTTGACAGCAAAGGCCTCAGCAGAGGCAGCAGCAGTAGCAGAGTCTTCATTAAATTTCCTCACTGCTTCTTTGGCTTGCTTAGCCAGCTTGGCTTGGCGCTTGGCCCATTCATTAGGATAGTCCTCACCGCGCTTGAGGCTGGTGGGATCAGCGATTTGGCCAGGTGCCAATGGAGCTCTTGGGCATAGAGGATTGAGTGCGAATTTCTTCATGTACTTAGGAGTGACATATCTGTACTCCCTCCATTCTCTTGCCCATCTCCTCTCTATCTTCTGAATGCACACTTTGCGCTCATTCTTGGTTTCCTCAGTAGGTGTGCAGTACCCAGCATATATGTCATCAGGGATCTCAAATGTTGTATTTACCTCAGGCCTCTTTCCTCCCTTCCGTGGCTTCTTACCGTCAGCCATTTTCTTCAGTTGAGGAATTTGAACAATTGAATTCTCTGAAGAAGTATGCAACTTTTCTTTGAGGAACGCTGCAAATGAGTTAAGTTGATGAGAACCTAGTGATTCAGCAGCTGACATGTGTACCTGTGAACATAGTATAGTTGCGAGGAATTTGGAGAGGTCATTTGCGTTCTTAGAAGGTTTTGAAAAAGAACAAGTTTGAGGAATTTGACCAGATGAGTCTTGAAGAATTTCACTAAGCGTTCTATGTCTTAGGTTCCAGAGATGTGTAGATTAAAAATCCACACATTTGAGGAATCTTGAAGAAAAAAACATGGCTTAGAGAAACGAGTCAAGAACAGATGACTTGTGAGGTGTTTAGTGTGTGAATCTATGAAGAAAAACACCTTTGAAGATTTTGAAGATAATCATTCGAATCAACGAGGGTAGTACAAGTAACTTTTAATTACCCTGGACGAAGAACACGCCGAACTGGAGTGAGGAGATGCGAAGTTTGTCTGTGCAGATCTTCCACGCCCTAACTTGGCGGAGGAAGACAGCTACGGCGACGGCGGAGTGAAGATTTCCGCGGTCGGCGCGAGTACATCGGCGACGAGGTCGAGGCAGTGAAGCTCTTCCTCACCGGCGGCGATGAAGTAGTGGCGGCGCTAGGGTTTGAGAAGCTTGAGCTGGGGAGAGAGGTCAAGCGGAGTAAAAGAAGTGAGGAAGGGAAGGAGGGGTATTTATAGCCACGATAAAAAACTATTCGCCCGAAGAAATTGGACGAACGTGCCCCTGACCCTTCTCATTCGCATGACATGTGTCACCCACATAGTAAGAGGTGGAGATCGTGTTAGATCGTGGGTGAGTGGATAAGTGTATCTTGGGATGCGGAACGGTTTGAGCGGCAAAGCCAAAAATTTCGATAAGATAGGTTTTAAAGTTCCGTTCGCAATTTCTTCAGCTAACAAGGACACAGTGAAGATTTTGAACGAGTTTCAAATAGAACGCACATGAAGAATTTGTGAATAGGTTGGGTTGAGTATAGCATAAAGGGGAAGGGTCCGATCACATTCACTTAGCAGAGAAAAAACTTGAAGAAATAGCAATAAGTGAATGTTGTAGAGGACATAAACTCATATATATATATATAGCCAATGAAGAAAAACGACGGAACAAGTGAAGACTATGCAAAGTTGAAGAATATGAATAATTTGAGGAATTTCAACTGATGAGGACATCAATACCATTGTTACACCCACAGCCCCTACTGTTACATATACTGGACCAATTACTAGATGATGAGGACATCAATACCATTGTTACACCCACAGCCCCTACTGTTACATATACTGGACCAATTACTAGATCTCGCGCACGCCAATTAAATTACCAGGTACTTTCGTTTCTTGGTAATGATTCTAATGTTCATGAGATTATGATGCTGCCTAAATGGGATACATTTGTTTTGCTTTCAAATGAAGGGCCTAGCTTGGAGAAGGATGAACATTGGAGCAAGAACACGCATGAAGTTGATGGCATGCGCAAGGGGATCAAGAACGGAGTTACGAGTGATGATTTCAGGACTTTGAAGCCGCCATAAGGAGTGCATGAAGCCATGGACGAAATATACAAGATGCCACTTCATAATATTCGTCCATAGGCTATTCTAGGTGCTGCGTCACCTTATTAATGGGCCAGGCCCATGTAATTTCGAAATACTTAAGTATAGGCTATTTTTAGAGTCCGTATGTGTGGGGAAACAAGAGTTAGGGTTGGTTTCGGACCCCACCCTCAAGGGCCACGAAATTCCCCTCTCTTCCTCCATATATACAGCCCTTAGGGCGTCGTTTAGACTTTGGGTTTTGTTTAGATTAAAAGTTCGCCATAGCTGCAACTTCACGTACTTCGTTTGTGTCCAACGACCAGACCAAGACGTCACAGAACCCCACCTTGATCAATAAAGCTTTCATCTTATATTCGCAATATCCAGATTGCAATCTCAGTTTCTTGCTTGTTCTTCGTTTGCTCGCAGGAAACAGGCCCTCGTGGTCAGGTTGATCGTGCTCCGGCGTGGTCAATAACCCCTCGGAAGTTGGTTTAGCGATTGCTAAGGCGCGACGTCTCGCACGATCGTAGTCGGATCGTCAAGGTCGACTCCCACAGAAAACGATAGCCACCATCTCATCGAAACATCGGGACACCTTTGCCTCTATCAAGTGGTATCAGATTTCCAGGTTGCTCGGTGAGATTTTATAGTTTTTCGTAGATTAGATCGAGTCTGTTCTTCATACCTACAGTCCACGAAAAAGCCACACAAAAAAAATTAGGGTTAGCTCATCATATCCGAACCAATCTGAGCCTTTGCATAATCTTTTTTAGGGTTTTTGCTTTGTTGAATTTGCGGTTGCATCGTCGTGTCAAGTTGCTGGTCTTAGAGTCTAGTCTTTTAGAGTTTCGAGTTCTGGTCACAAGTTGTCACGCCACCGCCGCACCATCATCATCGCCCATCTACCACTTTTGCTTATCCGCCACCGCTCTGAATCCACCATATATCCACCACCAATCCGAGTTCTTCTCATATTAGGTTTGTTCTTGAGATCAATCTCAATTCCGATTCGTGTTTCCTTGCCTGCGTAGGTGTCGGAAAAAAAAAAAAGAGTCTGGAGACCCCCGGGCAGTTTTTAGGCCAAAATTTTCACGGGCAAAAATATTTTTTCCCTATCCTATTTTTAGGCTTTTCTGAGTCTTTTGAGCCACGTGCCATCATAGTGATTTTTTGTCGCACTTTTTCGTCGTCGCTGCCCTGATTTCCGAAAAAAAAAAAGGTGAAAAAAAAATTTCGTGCCCATCCTATTAGTTTGACGAGGGAAGAGTTTTGAGACACTCGCCATTATAGTAATTTTTCGCAAAAAAAAAAAAAAAAAAGAGGAGCGCAAAAAAAAAAAAAGAGGAGCGCAAAAAAAAAAAAAAAGAGGAGCGCAAAAAAAAAAGCAAAAAAAAAAACAAAAAAAAGTTCCAGAGTGTGCTTTTCCCTGATTTACGTGCAGCGCCGTGATTTTGTTAGTGTTCTAGGCTCGCGTCTCTAGCACGGTCTAGCCTAGGACCAGCACAGTACCGTCGTTGAGCGTTTATTCAACTTTGCATCTCTGAATTGATTATTGCTGACCCTTTTTGCTACCATACTATAAGCCTTCCCAGCTCCACATACCTCTACGTCGTGCGTTTGACTCTCCCTGGCAATCGCTCTATCCAAGCTTTTGAGAGTTTTGACTACAACGGTTGCCGATCACCGCCTGCTGCTGGGTAAGAACTGGTAAGAATTTGAGATTTGCTTGACGGATTTGTGACACCCGCCACCACCACCTCTTGTTAGTATTCTGTAGGATCATATTCTTGTGTGTTTTCTATTGTTGCTAACCATGGCAGGATCACAAGCCGACGAGACTGACTGGGAGAACATGACGAATCAGGAGTTGCATGATAAATTTCAGCAAATGATGAATGGACAGGTGCAGGATGTGCTAAACAGATTTGAAGAGGCCATGGAGAAGATAGATGACATGGAGAAGACGTTCGAAACAAAGCTCGATGACAGGTTTAATGAATTGCTCGCGCGTCTTCCACCACCACCACCGGCTGCACCTAACGCACCTCTACAACAACAACAACGACGACTACCTACACATCGTGAAACAGCCCTCCGCCGAGCGAGCCGTCTCCCTCTTGCACCTGGCCAAACTGTTGGTGCTCCTGTTGCTACTTCTGTGGCTCCTGCTGCTGATGCGGAGGAGGATGATTTTGCTAGCGATTACGAGGATGAGGTTGATCAAAATCAGAACTACGTGCCACCACCAGCACAGCAACCATCAGGTCGTCCACATGCAAATAATGGCAATGGTAGGGCTCACCCTCAGGTACGAGATCATGACCATCTCCCTAAACTAAAATTGAATATTCCACCATTTGAGGGTAGATATGTTCCTGATATATACCTTACTTGGGAGTTAGAAACTGAACAACGATTTACATGTTTACAATATCCCGAGGAGAGACGTGTTCCTGCTGCTGTTTGTGCATTCACTAGTTTTGCATGTGTTTGGTGGTCTGAGCATTGTAGATTATATCCCATTCCTGCTACTTGGGCTGCTTTGAAAACTGCTATGCGTACTCGTTGGGTTCCACCATATTATCAACGTGAATTACTTCAAAAATTGCAGCGCTTAAGACAGGGAAAAAATTCTGTAGAAGAATATTATCAGGAATTACAAACTGGCATGATTAGATGTGGTATTGTTGAGGAGAATGAAGCTATGCTTGCACGTTTTATGGGTGGATTAAATAGAGAGATTCAGACGATTCTAGAGTATAAGGAGTATACTAATATCACTCGTTTATTCCATCTTGCTTGTAAAGCTGAACGTGAAGTGCAGGATCGACAGGCATTGGCGCGGACTAACTTTTCTGCAGGTCGACCTTCTTCATGGACACCACGTGCATCATCTACTTCCACACGTTCTGCTACACCGGCGCCTCCGTCGGCTGCCACCTCCAACCGTGATACAATAAAGCAGGCACAATCACCACTATCTGCCAAGAGCACACCTTCTGGGCCTGCAAAGAGCTCTTCGTCATCCATGGCATCAACAGGGCAAACACATGATATTATTTGTCGACGTTGCAAGGGTGGAGGTCATTATGCGAGAGAATGCCCATCTAAGCGTGTGATGATTGTTACTGAGGATGGTGGGTATGAGTCCGCTAGTGACTATGATGAGGAGACTTTGGCTCTTATTACACGTGACGAACACGGTGGAGACGATTCTGATCATGAGACGCAATACATGGCTCCTGAAGATGCTGACAGGTATGAATGTTTAGTTGCTCAACGTGTTTTGAGTGTGCAGGTTACACAAGCTGAGCGAAATCAGAGGCATAATTTGTTCCATACAAAGGGAGTTGTGAAGGAACGTTCTGTTCGCGTGATCATAGATGGAGGGAGTTGCAACAACTTGGCTAGCATCGAGATGGTGGAGAAGCTATCTCTCACCACCAGACCACATCCACATCCTTACTACATCCAATGGTTCAACAACAGCGGCAAGGTTAAGGTAACACGTACTGTTCGTGTGCATTTTAGTATCTCTACATATGCTGATTATGTTGATTGTGATGTGGTACCGATGCAAGCATGTTCCTTATTACTTGGTAGACCATGGCAATTTGATAAAAATTCTATTCACCATGGTAGAAACAATCAGTATACTCTTGTTCATAAGGATAAAAATATTACTTTGCTTCCTATGACTCCTGATTCCATTTTGAAAGATGATATTAATAGAGCTAATAAAGCAAAACAGGAGAAAACTAAGAGTGAAAATCAGATTGTGGCAAAAGAATTTGAGCAACAAATGCAGCCTAATAATAATAAACAATCTAGTGTTGCTTCTGAAATTAAATTGAAAAGTGCATGTTTACTTGCCACCAAATCTGATATTGATGATCTAGATTTTAGCAAATCTGTTTGCTATGCTTTTGTGTGCAAAGAGGCATTATTTTCATTCGAGGACATGCCTTCCTCTTTGCCTCCTGCTATCACTAACATTTTGCAGGAGTTCGCCGACGTCTTTCCACAAGACGTGCCACCGGGATTACCACCTATTCGCGGGATTGAGCATCAAATTGACTTAATTCCCGGTGCATCATTACCCAACCGGGCACCATACCGTACCAATCCAGAGGAGACGAAGGAGATTATGCGTCAAGTACAAGAACTGCTCGACAAAGGTTATATACGCGAATCCCTTAGTCCTTGTGCTGTTCCTATCATTTTAGTGCCGAAAAAGGATGGTACGTCGCGTATGTGCGTTGATTGTAGAGGCATTAATAATATTACTATTCGTTATCGTCATCCTATTCCTAGGCTAGATGATATGCTTGATGAATTGAGTGGCTCTACAATATTCTCCAAAGTTGATTTGCGTAGTGGTTACCATCAAATTCGTATGAAATTGGGAGATGAATGGAAAACAGCATTTAAAACTAAGTTTGGATTATATGAGTGGTTAGTCATGCCTTTTGGGTTAACTAATGCACCTAGTACTTTCATGAGGTTAATGAACGAAGTTTTACGTGCTTTCATTGGACGATTTGTGGTAGTTTACTTTGATGACATATTGATTTATAGCAAATCTTTGGAGGAACATTTGGAACATTTACGTGCTGTTTTTATTGCTCTACGTGATGCACGTTTGTTTGGTAACCTTGGAAAGTGCACCTTTTGCACCGACCGAGTATCTTTTCTTGGCTATGTTGTTACTCCACAGGGAATTGAAGTTGATAAAGCCAAGATTGAAGCTATTGAGAGTTGGCCGCAGCCCAAAACGGTCACACAAGTGAGGAGTTTCCTTGGCCTCGCTGGTTTCTATAGGCGTTTTGTGAGAGATTTCAGCACCATTGCTGCACCTCTCAACGAGCTTACAAAGAAGGATGTACCTTTTGTTTGGGGTACCGCACAGGAAGAAGCCTTCACGGTATTGAAAGGTAAGTTGACACATGCTCCTTTACTCCAACTTCCTAATTTCAATAAGACTTTTGAGCTTGAATGTGATGCTAGTGGAATTGGATTAGGAGGTGTGTTATTACAAGATGGGAAACCTGTTGCATACTTTTCTGAAAAATTGAGTGGGCCTAGTCTGAACTATTCTACTTATGATAAAGAATTATATGCTCTTGTTCGGACCTTAGAAACATGGCAACATTATTTATGGCCCAAGGAATTTGTTATACATTCTGATCATGAATCTTTGAAACACATTAAAAGTCAAGCAAAACTGAACCGTCGACATGCTAAATGGGTTGAATTCATTGAGACTTTCCCTTATGTGATTAAACACAAGAAGGGTAAAGAAAATGTTATTGCTGATGCCTTGTCTCGTCGTTATACTATGCTTTCACAACTTGACTTTAAAATATTTGGTTTGGAGACCATCAAGGATCAATATGTTAATGATGCTGAATTTAAAGATGTATTGCAGAATTGTAAGGAAGGGAGAACTTGGAACAAGTTCGTTCTTAACGATGGATTTGTGTTTCGTGCTAACAAGCTATGCATTCCAGCTAGCTCCGTTCGTCTTTTGTTGTTGCAGGAGGCGCATGGAGGAGGATTAATGGGACACTTTGGCGTCAAGAAGACGGAGGATATACTTGCTACACATTTCTTTTGGCCAAAGGTGAGACGGGATGTTGAGCGTTTTGTTGCTCGCTGCACTACATGTCAAAGAGCTAAGTCACGACTCAATCCTCATGGTTTATATATGCCTTTGCCTGTACCTAGTGTTCCTTGGGAGGATATATCTATGGACTTTGTTTTAGGTTTACCTCGAACAAAGAAGGGGAGGGATAGCATATTTGTTGTCGTGGATAGGTTCTCGAAAATGGCACACTTTATACCATGTCATAAAAGCGATGATGCTGTTAATGTTGCTGATTTGTTCTTTCGTGAAATTATTCGCTTACATGGTGTGCCAAATACTATTGTTTCAGATCGTGATACTAAATTTCTTAGCCACTTTTGGAGATGTTTATGGGCTAAGTTGGGGACTAAGCTGCTTTTTAGTACTACTTGTCACCCCCAAACTGATGGACAAACTGAAGTAGTCAATAGAACATTGTCTACTATGCTTAGGGCTGTTTTGAAGAATAACAAGAAAATGTGGGAAGAATGCTTGCCTCATATTGAATTTGCTTATAATCGTTCATTGCATTCTACTACTAAGATGTGCCCTTTTGAAATTGTGTATGGTTTCCTACCTCGTGCACCTATTGATTTGTTGCCTCTTCCATCTTCGGAGAAGGTTAATTTTGATGCTAAAGAACGTTCTGAATTGATTTTAAAAATGCATGAGTTAACTAAGGAAAACATTGAGCGTATGAATGCTAAATATAAACTTGCTGGAGATAAGGGTAGAAAACATGTTGTGTTTGCACCTGGAGATCTTGTTTGGTTACATTTGCGTAAAGATAGATTTCCTAATCTGCGCAAATCAAAGCTAATGCCACGTGCTGATGGTCCTTTTAAGGTTTTAGAGAAAATAAATGATAATGCATATAAACTTGAGCTACCTGCAGATTTTGGGGTTAGTCCCACTTTTAATATTGCAGATTTGAAGCCTTATCTGGGTGAGGAAGATGAGCTTTCGTCGAGGACGACATCATTTCAAGAAGGGGAGGATGATGAGGACATCAATACCATTGTTACACCCACAGCCCCTACTGTTACATATACTGGACCAATTACTAGATCTCGCGCACGCCAATTAAATTACCAGGTACTTTCGTTTCTTGGTAATGATTCTAATGTTCATGAGATTATGATGCTGCCTAAATGGGATACATTTGTTTTGCTTTCAAATGAAGGGCCTAGCTTGGAGAAGGATGAACATTGGAGCAAGAACACGCATGAAGTTGATGGCATGCGCAAGGGGATCAAGAACGGAGTTACGAGTGATGATTTCAGGACTTTGAAGCCGCCATAAGGAGTGCATGAAGCCATGGACGAAATATACAAGATGCCACTTCATAATATTCGTCCATAGGCTATTCTAGGTGCTGCGTCACCTTATTAATGGGCCAGGCCCATGTAATTTCGAAATACTTAAGTATAGGCTATTTTTAGAGTCCGTATGTGTGGGGAAACAAGAGTTAGGGTTGGTTTCGGACCCCACCCTCAAGGGCCACGAAATTCCCCTCTCTTCCTCCATATATACAGCCCTTAGGGCGTCGTTTAGACTTTGGGTTTTGTTTAGATTAAAAGTTCGCCATAGCTGCAACTTCACGTACTTCGTTTGTGTCCAACGACCAGACCAAGACGTCACAGAACCCCACCTTGATCAATAAAGCTTTCATCTTATATTCGCAATATCCAGATTGCAATCTCAGTTTCTTGCTTGTTCTTCGTTTGCTCGCAGGAAACAGGCCCTCGTGGTCAGGTTGATCGTGCTCCGGCGTGGTCAATAACCCCTCGGAAGTTGGTTTAGCGATTGCTAAGGCGCGACGTCTCGCACGATCGTAGTCGGATCGTCAAGGTCGACTCCCACAGAAAACGATAGCCACCATCTCATCGAAACATCGGGACACCTTTGCCTCTATCACTAGAGCTCGCGCACGCCAATTAAATTACCAGGTACTTTCGTTTCTTGGTAATGATTCTAATGTTCATGAGATTATGATGCTGCCTAAATTGGATACATTTGTTTTGCTTTCAAATGAAGGGCCTAGCTTGGAGAAGGATGAACATTGGAGCAAGAACACGCATGGAGTTGATGGCATGCGCAAGGGGATCAAGAACGGAGTTACAAGTGATGATTTCAGGACTTTGAAGCCACCATAAGGAGTGCATGAAGCCATGGACGAAATATACAAGATGCCACTTCATAATATTCGTCCATAGGCTATTCTAGGTGCTGCGTCACCTTATTAATGGGCCAGGCCCATGTAATTTCGAAATACTTAAGTATAGGCTATTTTTAGAGTCCGTATGTGTGGGGAAACAAGAGTTAGGGTTGGTTTCGGACCCCACCCTCAAGGGCCACGAAATTCCCCTCTCTTCCTCCATATATACAGCCCTTAGGGCGTCGTTTAGACTTTGGGTTTTGTTTAGATTAAAAGTTCGCCATAGCTGCAACTTCTCGTACTTTGTTTGTGTCCAACGACCAGACCAAGACGTCACAGAACCCCACCTTGATCAATAAAGCTTTCATCTTATATTCGCAATATCCAGATTGCAATCTCAGTTTCTTGCTTGTTCTTCGTTTGCTCGTAGGAAACAGGCCCTCGTGGTCAGGTTGATCGTGCTCCGGCGTGGTCAATAACCCCTCGGAAGTTGGTTTAGCGATTGCTAAGGCGCGACGTCTCGCACGTTCGTAGTCGGATCGCCAAGGTCGACTCCCACAGAAAACGATAGCCTCCATCTTATCGAAACATCGGGACACCCTCGCCTCTATCAAGTGGTATCAGATTTTCAGGTTGCTCGGTGAGATTTTTACAGTTTTTCGTAGATTAGATCGAGTCTGTTCTTCATACCTACAGTCCACGAAAAAGCCACAAAAAAATTAGGGTTAGTTCATCATATCCGAACCAATCTGAGCCTTTGCATAATCTTTTTAGGGTTTTTGCTTTGTTGAATTTGCGGTTGCATCGTCGTGTCAAGTTGCTGGTCTTAGAGTCTAGTCTTTTAGAGTTTCGAGTTCTGGTCATAAGTTGTCACGCCGCCGCCGCACCATCATCATCACCCATCTACCACCATTGCTTATCCGCCACCGTTCTGAATCCGTATCCATATACCACCACCAATCCATATCCATATACCACCACCAATCTGTATCCATATACCACCACCAATCTGTAACCATATATCCACCACCAATCCGAGTTCTTCTCATATTAGGTTTGTTCTTGAGATCAATCTCAATTCCGATTCGTGTTTCCTTGCCTGCGTAGGTCTCGGCAAAAAAAAGAAGAGTCTCGAGACCCCCGGGCAGTTTTTAGGCCAAAATTTTCACTGGCAAAAATATTTTTTCCCTATCCTATTTTTAGGTTTTTCTGAGTCTTGTGAGCCACGTGCCATCATAGTGATTTTTTGTCGCAGTTTTTCGTCGTCGCTGCACTGATTTCCGAAAAAAAAGTGAAAAAAAAAATTTCGTGCCATCCTATCAGTTGGACGAGGGAAGAGTTTTGAGACACTCGCCATTATAGTAATTTTTCGCAAAAAAAAAGAGCGCAAAAAAAAAAGAGGAGCGCAAAAAAAAAGCGAAAAAAAAATTCCAGAGTGTGCTTTTCCCTTATTTACGTGCAGCGCCGTGATTTTGTTAGTGTTCTAGGCTCGCGTCTCTAGCACGGTCTAGCCTAGGACCAGCACAGTACCGTCGTTGAGCGTTTATTCAACTTTGCATCTCTGAATTGATTATTGCTGACCCTTTTTGCTACCATACTATAAGCCTTCCCAGCTCCACATACCTCTACGTCGTGCGTTTGACTCTCCCTGGCAATCGCTCTATCCAAGCTTTTGAGAGTTTTGACTACAACGGTTGCCGATCACCGCCTGCTGCTGGGTAAGAACTGGTAAGAATTTGAGATTTGCTTGACGGATTTGTGACACCCGCCACCACCACCTCTTGTTAGTATTCTGTAGGATCCTATTCTTGTGTGTTTTCTATTGTTGTTAACCATGGCAGGATCACAAGCCGACGAGACTGACTGGGAGAACATGACGAATCAGGAGTTGCATGATAAATTTCAGCAAATGATTAATGGACAGGTGCAGGATGTGCTAAACAGATTTGAAGAGGCCATGGAGAAGATAGATGACATGGAGAAGACGTTCGAAACAAAGCTCGATAACAGGTTTAATGAATTGCTCGCGCGTCTTCCACCACCACCACCGGCTGCACCTAATGCACCTCTACAACAACAACGACGACGACTACCTACACATCGTGAAAAAGCCCTCCGCCGAGCGAGCCGTCTCCCTCTTGCACCTGGCCAAACTATTGGTGCTGCTGCTGCTACTTCTGTGGCTCCTGCTGCTGATGCGGAGGAGGATGATTTTGCTGGCGATTACGAGGATGAGGTTGATCAAAATCAGAACTACGTGCCACCACCAGCACAGCAACCATCAGGTCGTCCACATGCAAATAATGGCAATGGTAGGGCTCACCCTCAGGTACGAGATCATGACCATCTCCCTAAACTAAAATTGAATATTCCACCATTTGAGGGTAGATATGTTCCTGATATATATCTTACTTGGGAGTTAGAAACTGAACAACGATTTACATGTTTACAATATCCTGAGGAGAGACGTGTTGCTGCTGCTGTTTGTGCATTCACTAGTTTTGCATGTGTTTGGTGGTCTGAGCATTGTAGATTATATCCCATTCCTGCTACTTGGGCTGCTTTGAAAACTGCTATGCGTACTCGTTGGGTTCCACCATATTATCAACGTGAATTACTTCAAAAATTGCAGCGCTTAAGACAGGGAAAAAATTCTGTAGAAGAATATTATCAGGAATTACAAACTGGCATGATTAGATGTGGTATTGTTGAAGAGAATGAAGCTATGCTTGCACGTTTTATGGGTGGATTAAATAGAGAGATTCAGACGATTCTAGAGTATAAGGAGTATACTAATATCACTCGTTTATTCCATCTTGCTTGTAAAGCTGAACGTGAAGTGCAGGATCGACAGGCATTGGCGCGGACTAACTTTTCTGCAGGTCGACCTTCTTCATTGACACCACGTGCATCATCTACTTCCACACGTTCTGCTTCACCGGCGCCTCCGTCGGCTGCCACCTCCAACCGTGATACAATAAAGCAGGCACAATCACCACTATCTGCCAAGAGCACACCTTCTGGGCCTGCAAAGAGCTCTTCTTCATCCATGGCATCAACAGGGCAAACACATGATATTATTTGTCGACGTTGCAAGGGTGGAGGACATTATGCGAGAGAATGCCCATCTAAGCGTGTGATGATTGTTACTGAGGATGGTGGGTATGAGTCCGCTAGTGACTATGATGAGGAGACTTTGGCTCTTATTACACGTGACGAACACGGTGGAGACGATTCTGATCATGAGACGCAATACATGGCTCCTGAAGATGCTGACAGGTATGAATGTTTTGTTGCTCAACGTGTTTTGAGTGTGCAGGTTACACAAGCTGAGCAAAATCAGAGGCATAATTTGTTCCATACAAAGGGAGTTGTGAAGGAACGTTCTGTTCGCGTGATCATAGATGGAGGGAGCTGCAATAACTTGGCTAGCATGGAGATGGTGGAGAAGCTATCTCTCACCACAAGACCACATCCACATCCTTACTACATCCAATGGTTCAACAACAGCGGCAAGGTTAAGGTAACACGTACTGTTTGTGTGCATTTTAGTATCTCTACATATGCTGATTATGTTGATTGTGATGTGGTACCTATGCAAGCATGTTCCTTATTACTTGGTAGACCATGGCAATTTGATAAAAATTCTATTCACCATGGTAGAAACAATCAGTATACTCTTGTTCATAAGGATAAAAATATTACTTTGCTTCCTATGACTCCTGATTCCATTTTGAAAGATGATATTAATAGAGCTAATAAAGCAAAACAGGAGAAAACTAAGAGTGAAAATCAGATTGTGGCAAAAGAATTTGAGCAACAAATGCAGCCTAATAATAATAAACAATCTAGTATTGCTTCTGAAATTAAATTGAAAAGTGCATGTTTACTTGCCACCAAATCTGATATTGATGATCTAGATTTTAGCAAATCTGTTTGCTATGCTTTTGTGTGCAAAGAGGCATTATTTTCATTCGAGGACGTGCCTTCCTCTTTGCCTCCTGCTGTCACTAACATTTTGCAGGAGTTCGCCGACGTCTTTCCACAAGACGTGCCACCGGGATTACCACCTATTCGCGGGATTGAGCATCAAATTGACTTAATTCCCGGTGCATCATTACCCAACCGTGCACCATACCGTACCAATCCAGAGGAGACGAAGGAGATTATGCGTCAAGTACAAGAACTGCTCGACAAAGGTTATATACGTGAATCCCTTAGTCCTTGTGTTGTTCCTATCATTTTAGTGCCGAAAAAGGATGGTACGTCGCGTATGTGCGTTGATTGTAGAGGCATTAATAATATTACTATTCGTTATCGTCATCCTATTCCTAGGCTAGATGATATGCTTGATGAATTGAGTGGCTCTACAATATTCTCCAAAGTTGATTTGCGTAGTGGTTACCATCAAATTCGTATGAAATTGGGAGATGAATGGAAAACAACATTTAAAACTAAGTTTGGACTATATGAGTGGTTAGTCATGCCTTTTGGGTTAACTAATGCACCTAGTACTTTCATGAGGTTAATGAACGAAGTTTTACGTGCTTTCATTGGACGATTTCTGGTAGTTTACTTTGATGACATATTGATTTATAGCAAATCTTTGGAGGAACATTTGGAACATTTACGTGCTGTTTTTATTGCTCTACGTGATGCACGTTTGTTTGGTAACCTTGGAAAGTGCACCTTTTGCACCGACCGAGTATCTTTTCTTGGCTATGTTGTTACTCCACAGGGAATTGAAGTTGATAAAGCCAAGATTGAAGCTATTGAGAGTTGGCCGCAGCCCAAAACGGTCACACAAGTGAGGAGTTTCCTTGGCCTCGCTGGTTTCTATAGGCGTTTTGTGAGAGATTTCAGCACCATTGCTGCACCTCTCAACGAGCTTACAAAGAAGGATGTACCTTTTGTTTGGGGTACCGCACAGGAAGAAGCCTTCACGGTATTGAAAGATAAGTTGACACATGCTCCTTTACTCCAACTTCCTAATTTCAATAAGACTTTTGAGCTTGAATGTGATGCTAGTGGAATTGGATTAGGAGGTGTGTTATTACAAGATGGAAAACCTGTTGCATACTTTTCTGAAAAATTGAGTGGGCCTAGTCTGAACTATTCTACTTATGATAAAGAATTATATGCTCTTGTTCGGACCTTAGAAACATGGCAACATTATTTATGGCCCAAGGAATTTGTTATACATTCTGATCATGAATCTTTGAAACACATTAAAAGCCAAGCAAAACTGAACCGTCGACATGCTAAATGGGTTGAATTCATTGAGACTTTCCCTTATGTGATTAAACACAAGAAGGGTAAAGAAAATGTTATTGCTGATGCCTTGTCTCGTCGTTATACTATGCTTTCACAACTTGACTTTAAAATATTTGGTTTGGAGACCATCAAGGATCAATATGTTAATGATGCTGAATTTAAAGATGTATTGCAGAATTGTAAGTGATGAGGACATCAATACCATTGTTACACCCACAGCCCCTACTGTTACATATACTGGACCAATTACTAGAGCTCGCGCACGCCAATTAAATTACCAGGTACTTTCGTTTCTTGGTAATGATTCTAATGTTCATGAGATTATGATGCTGCCTAAATTGGATACATTTGTTTTGCTTTCAAATGAAGGGCCTAGCTTGGAGAAGGATGAACATTGGAGCAAGAACACGCATGAAGTTGATGGCATGCGCAAGGGGATCAAGAACGGAGTTACAACTGATGATTTCAGGACTTTGAAGCCGCCATAAGGAGTGCATGAAGCCATGGACGAAATATACAAGATGCCACTTCATAATATTCGTCCATAGGCTATTCTCGGTGCTGCGTCACCTTATTAATGGGCCAGGCCCATGTAATTTCGAAATACTTAAGTATAGGCTATTTTTAGAGTCCGTATGTGTGGGGAAACAAGAGTTAGGGTTGGATTCGGACCCCACCCTCAAGGGCCACGAAATTCCCCTCTCTTCCTCCATATATACAGCCCTTAGGGCGTCGTTTAGATTTTGGGATTTGTTTAGTTAAAAGTTAGCCATTGCAACTTTGTGTACTTCGTTCCAACGACCAGACCAAGACCGCTTCCGGATCCCCACCATTATCAATACTTCATATTTATTTGCAATATTCAGATTGCTTTATCATATTCTTGCTCGTTCTTCGATTGCTTGCAGGAATAGACCTTCGTGGTCAGGCTGACCGTGCTTCCAGCATCGTCAGTAACCTTAGGAGATTGGTTTAGCGATTGCTAAGGCGCAACGTCGTGCACGTTTGTAGTCGGATCGTCAAAGTCGTCTCCACCAAATCGATAGTTATCATCTCATCGAAAGATCGGGACCCTCGCCTTTATCAGTAAGGAAGGGAGAACTTGGAACAAGTTCGTTCTTAACGATGGATTTGTGTTTCGTGCTAACAAGCTATGCATTCCAGCTAGCTCCGTTCATCTTTTGTTGTTGCAGGAGGCGCATGGAGGAGGATTAATGGGACACTTTGGCGTCAAGAAGACGGAGGATATACTTGCTACACATTTCTTTTGGCCAAAGATGAGACGGGATGTTGAGCGTTTTGTTGCTCGCTGCACTACATGTCAAAGAGCTAAGTCACGACTCAATCCTCATGGTTTATATATGCCTTTGCCTGTACCTAGTGTTCCTTGGGAGGATATATCTATGGACTTTGTTTTAGGTTTACCTAGAACAAAGAAGGGGAGGGATAGCATATTTGTTGTCGTGGATAGGTTCTCGAAAATGGCACACTTTATACCATGTCATAAAAGCGATGATGCTGTTAATGTTGCTGATTTGTTCTTTCGTGAAATTATTCGCTTACATGGTGTGCCAAATACTATTGTTTCAGATCGTGATACTAAATTTCTTAGCCACTTTTGGAGATGTTTATGGGCTAAGTTGGGGACTAAGCTGCTTTTTAGTACTACTTGTCGCCCCCAAACTGATGGACAAACTGAAGTAGTCAATAGAACATTGTCTACTATGCTTAGGGCTGTTTTGAAGAATAACAAGAAAATGTGGGAAGAATGCTTGCCTCATATTGAATTTGCTTATAATCGTTCATTGCATTCTACTACTAAGATGTGCCCTTTTGAAATTGTGTATGGTTTCCTACCTCGTGCACCTATTGATTTGTTGCCTCTTCCATCTTCGGAGAAGGTTAATTTTGATGCTAAAGAACGTTCTGAATTGATTTTAAAAATGCATGAGTTAACTAAGGAAAACATTAAACGTATGAATGCTAAATATAAACTTGCTGGAGATAAGGGTAGAAAACATGTTGTGTTTGCACCTGGAGATCTTGTTTGGTTACACTTGCGTAAAGATAGATTTCCTAATCTGCGCAAATCAAAGCTAATGCCACGTGCTGATGGTCCTTTTAAGGTTTTAGAGAAAATAAATGATAATGCATATAAACTTGAGCTAGGCTTCAAACCCTGATGAGGACATCAATACCATTGTTACACCCACAGCCCCTACTGTTACATATACTGGACCAATTACTAGAGCTCGCGCACGCCAATTAAATTACCAGGTACTTTCGTTTCTTGGTAATAATTCTAATGTTCATGAGATTATGATGCTGCCTAAATTGCATACATTTGTTTTGCTTACAAATGAAGGGCCTAGCTTGGAGAAGGATGAACATTGGAGCAAGAACACGCATGGAGTTGATGGCATGCACAAGGGGATCAAGAACGGAGTTACAAGTGATGATTTCAGGACTTTGAAGCCGCCATAAGGAGTGCATGAAGCCTTGGACGAAATATACAAGATGCCACTTCATAATATTCGTCCATAGGCTATTCTAGGTGCTGCGTCACCTTATTAATGGGCCAGGCCCATGTAATTTCGAAATACTTAAGTATAGGCTATTTTTAGAGTCCGTATGTGTGGGGAAACAAGAGTTAGGGTTGGTTTCGGACCCCACCCTCAAGGGCCACGAAATTCCCCCCTCTTCCTCCATATATACAGCCCTTAGGGCGTCGTTTAGACTTTGGGTTTTGTTTAGATTAAAAGTTCGCCATAGCTGCAACTTCGCGTACTTCGTTTGTGTCCAACGACCAGACCAAGACGTCACAGAACCCCACCTTGATCAATAAAGCTTTCATCTTATATTCGCAATATCCCGATTGCAATCTCAGTTTCGTGCTTGTTCTTCGTTTGCTCGCACGAAACAGACCCTCGTGGTCAGGTTGATCGTGCTCCGGCGTGGTCAATAACCTTCGGAAGTTGGTTTAGCGATTGCTAAGGCGCGACGTCTCGCACGTTCGTAGTCGGATCGTCAAGGTCGACTCCCACAGAAAACGATAGCCACCATCTCATCGAAACATCGGGACACCTTTGCCTCTATCATCAGTAGGAATGACATCCTCAGTAGCCTTGAACTTGATAGTTTCCTCAGGTGTTGGTTCATCTATCACAGTAGGTAGGTGCTCTCTTTGCGAGCCATTAGTTTCATCGAACCGCACATCTACAGTTTCAACAACTTTGTGAAGAATGTTGTTGAAGACTCTGTAGGTGTGCGAGTCCTTTCCGTAACCAAGCATAAAACCTTGATGTGCTTTCGGTGCAAATTTTGAGTTGTGATGAGGATCTCTCATCCAACATTTAGCACCGAAGACTTTGAAATAACTTACATTGGGTTTCTTATCAGTGAGGAGTTCATAGGCAGTCTTTTTGAAGAATTTGTGAAGATATACTCTGTTGATGATGTGGCACGCAGTATCAATTGCCTCAGTCCAGAAACGACGAGGCATTTTGTATTCATCAAGCATAGTGCCAGCCTTCTGAAGCTTTTGCAAGTAAGCACACGACTGGTTGTGGTCCTGTAGAGAAATCAACAATATACAGGTCTCCTCTCCTAAAGCCTTCAAAGACTTTGGAATTGTCAGCTTCCATAACCACAACACAACGGTACTTGCCAATGATGAGGACATGACTACCTTGGATACGACCAAAAATATTGCATACATGCATATTTGTTAGGTGATTTCTAATGCAAACTATTCAATAATCTATTTATGTTATTCAGAACAAAAATACTTCACACACTTTTGTGTTTTGTCTAATTGTAGGTGTATGGGACATTTGTACAATCCACATATGAAGATAAGGTAAAAGGAGAAGTTTAGGTTGTGTTCAGAAAGTCCTCTCACGTCACTTTTGGGCCAAGAGAAGATAGAGTCCAAGTCTCTCACGTTCTGGATTCAGATTCGGACTGCACAGACATACCTGACTCAAAACGCCAACAACTTTTTCATACGGACTCCGAATTGGGTGATTCTTTTTTTGTTGGAAACTAGATTTCGTGCTCTTTCCAACCCAATTGGATTCACCTTCAAATTCGTCCGGAGCGTTGAGTTACGGACGAAACAATCTGACGTTGCAGCAGAATCCGAGTCAAACTACAAGCCCAAAGGTGTTGCATCACCTCCACTTGGGCCCATGAGCCTTGTACGACCTAGGGTTAGTTTTAGGCTGCCTTGGGACGTCCTCCCACCTCCTTGGCCGCCACCCCTTGCTCCTATATAAGTAGATCCATCTAGTAGCTTTTTCCTTGGGATTTGTTTAGTTAAAAGTTAGCCATTGCAACTTCGTGTACTTCGTTTGTGTCCAACGACCAGACCAAGACCACTTACGGATCCCCAACATTATCAATACCTCATATATATTTGCAATATTCAGATTGCTTTATCATATTCTTGCTCGTTCTTCGATTGCTTGCAGGAATAGACCTTCGTGGTCAGGCTGACCGTGCTTCCGGCATCGTCAGTAACCTCAGGAGATTGGTTTAGCGATTGCTAAGGCGCAACGTCGTGCACGTTTGTAGTCGGATCGTCAAAGTCGTCTCCACCAAATTGATAGTTATCATCTCATCGAAAGATCGGGACACCCTCGCCTCTATCAAGTGGTATCCACTTGATAGAGGCGAGGGTGTCCCGATCTTTCGATGAGATACCACTTGATAGAGGCGAGGGTGTCCCGATCTTTCGATGAGATGATAACTATCAATTTGGTGGAGACGACTTTGACGATCCGACTACAAACGTGCACGACGTTGCGCCTTAGCAATCGCTAAACCAATCTCCTGAGGTTACTGACGATGCCGGAAGCACGGTCAGCCTGACCACGAAGGTCTATTCCTGCAAGCAATCGAAGAACGAGCAAGAATATGATAAAGCAATCTGAATATTGCAAATATATATGAGGTATTGATAATGTTGGGGATCCGTAAGCGGTCTTGGTCTGGTCGTTGGACACAAACGAAGTACACGAAGTTGCAATGGCTAACTTTTAACTAAACAAATCCCAAGGAAAAAGCTACTAGATGGATCTACTTATATAGGAGCAAGGGGTGGCGGCCAAGGAGGTGGGAGGACGTCCCAAGGCAGCCTAAAACTAACCCTAGGTCGTACAAGGCTCATGGGCCCAAGTGGAGGTGATGCAACACCTTTGGGCTTGTAGTTTGACTCGGATTCTGCTGCAACGTCAGATTGTTTCGTCCGTAACTCAACGCTCCGGACGAATTTGAAGGTGAATCCAATTGGGTTGGAAAGAGCACGAAATCTAGTTTCCAACAAAAAAAGAATCACCCAATTCGGAGTCCGTATGAAAAAGTTGTTGGCGTTTTGAGTCAGGTATGTCTGTGCAGTCCGAATCTGAATCCAGAACGTGAGAGACTTGGACTCTATCTTCTCTTGGCCCAAAAGTGACGTGAGAGGACTTTCTGAACACAACCTAAACTTCTCCTTTTCCCTTATCTTCATATGTGGATTGTACAAATGTCCCATACACCTACAATTAGACAAAACACAAAAGTGTGTGAAGTATTTTTGTTCTGGATAACATAAATAGATTATTGAATAGTTTGCATTAGAAATCACCTAACAAATATGCATGTATGCAATATTTTTGGTCGTATCCAAGGTAGTCATGTCCTCATCAGTGGGCCTAGTCTGAACTATTCTACTTATGATAAAGAATTATATGCTCTTGTTCGGACCTTAGAAACATGGCAACATTATTTATGGCCCAAGGAATTTGTTATACATTCTGATCATGAATCTTTGAAACACATTAAAAGTCAAGCAAAACTGAACCGTCGACATGCTAAATGGGTTGAATTCATTGAGACTTTCCCTTATGTGATTAAACACAAGAAGGGTAAAGAAAATGTTATTGCTGATGCCTTGTCTCGTCGTTATACTATGCTTTCACAACTTGACTTTAAAATATTTGGTTTGGAGACCACCAAAGATCAATATGTTAATGATGCTGAATTTAAAGATGTATTGCAGAATTGTAAGGAAGGGAGAACTTGGAACAAGTTCGTTCTTAACGATGGATTTGTGTTTCGTGCTAACAAGCTATGCATTCCAGCTAGCTCCGTTCGTCTTTTGTTGTTGCAGGAGGCGCATGGAGGAGGATTAATGGGACACTTTGGCATCAAGAAGACGGAGGATATACTTGCTACACATTTCTTTTGGCCAAAGATGAGACGGGATGTTGAGCGTTTTGTTGCTCGCTGCACTACATGTCAAAGAGCTAAGTCACGACTCAATCCTCATGGTTTATATATGCCTTTGCCTGTACCTAGTGTTCCTTGGGAGGATATATCTATGGACTTTGTTTAGGTTTACCTAGAACAAAGAAGGGGAGGGATAGCATATTTGTTGTCGTGGATAGGTTCTCGAAAATGGCACACTTTATACCATGTCATAAAAGCGATGATGCTGTTAATGTTGCTGATTTGTTCTTTCGTGAAATTATTCGCTTACATGGTGTGCCAAATACTATTGTTTCAGATCGTGATACTAAATTTCTTAGCCACTTTTGGAGATGTTTATGGGCTAAGTTGGGGACTAAGCTACTTTTTAGTACTACTTGTCACCCCCAAACTGATGGACAAACTGAAGTAGTCAATAGAACATTGTCTACTATGCTTAGGGCTGTTTTGAAGAATAACAAGAAAATGTGGGAAGAATGCTTGCCTCATATTGAATTTGCTTATAATCGTTCATTGCATTCTACTACTAAGATGTGCCCTTTTGAAATTGTGTATGGTTTCCTACCTCGTGCACCTATTGATTTGTTGCCTCTTCCATCTTCGGAGAAGGTTAATTTTGATGCTAAAGAACGTTCTGAATTGATTTTAAAAATGCATGAGTTAACTAAGGAAAACATTGAGCGTATGAATGCTAAATATAAACTTGCTGGAGATAAGGGTAGAAAACATGTTGTGTTTGCACCTGGAGATCTTGTTTGGTTACATTTGCGTAAAGATAGATTTCCTAATCTGCGCAAATCAAAGCTAATGCCACGTGCTGATGGTCCTTTTAAGGTTTTAGAGAAAATAAATGATAATGCATATAAACTTGAGCTACCTGCAGATTTTGGGGTTAGTCCCACTTTTAACATTGCAGATTTGAAGCCTTATTTGGGTGAGGAAGATGAGCTTCCGTCGAGGACGACTTCATTTCAAGAAGGGGAGGATGATGAGGACATCAATACCATTGTTACACCCACAGCCCCTACTCTTACATATGCTGGACCAATTACTAGAGCTCGCGCACGCCAATTAAATTACCAGGTACTTTCGTTTCTTGGTAATGATTCTAATGTTCATGAGATTATGATGCTGCCTAAATTAGATACATTTATTTTGCTTTCAAATGAAGGGCCTAGCTTGGAGAAGGATGAATATTGGAGCAAGAACACGCATCGAGTTGATGGCATGCGCAAGGGGATCAAGAACGGAGTTACAAGTGATGATTTCAGGACTTTGAAGCCGCCATAAGGAGTGCATGAAGCCATGGACGAAATATACAAGATGTCACTTCATAATATTCGTCCATAGGCTATTATAGGTGCTGCGTCACCTTATTAATGGGTCAGGCCCATGTAATTTCGAAATACTTAAGTATAGGCTATTTTTAGAGTCCGTATGTGTGGGGAAACAAGAGTTAGGGTTGGTTTCGGACCCCACCCTCAAGGGCCACGAAATTCCCCTCTCTTCCTCCATATATACAGCCCTTAGGGCGTCGTTTAGACTTTGGGTTTTGTTCAGATTAAAAGTTCGCCATAGCTGCAACTTCTCGTACTTCGTTTGTGTCCAACGACCAGACCAAGACGTCACAGAACCCCACCTTGATCAATAAAGCTTTCATCTTATATTCGCAATATCCAGATTGCAATCTCAGTTTCTTGCTTGTTCTTCGTTTGCTCGCAGGAAACAGGCCCTCGTGGTCAGGTTGATCGTGCTCCGGCGTGGTCAATAACCCCTCGGAAGTTGGTTCAGCGATTGCTAAGGCGCGACGTCTCGCACGTTCGTAGTCGGATCGTCAAGGTCGACTCCCACAGGAAACGATAGCCACCATCTCATCGAAACATCGGGACACCTTTGCCTCTATCATATTCAGATTGCATTATCATATTCTTGCTTGTTCTTCGATTGCGTGCAGGAATAGACCTTCGTGGTCAGGTTGATCGTGCTTCCAGCATCGTCAGTAACCTCGGGAGATTGGTTTAGCGATTGCTAAGGCGCAACGTCGTGCAGGTTTGTACTCGGATCATCAAAGTCGTCTCCACCAAATCGATAATTATCATCTCATCGAAAGATCGGGACCCTCGCCTCTATCAGTTGGTCACTTCCGTTTGGCTATCGGTTTGCGGATGATACGCCATGGAGAAGAGTAGCTTGATTCCAAGCTTGGCACATAGGGTCTTCCAAAAGTAGCTTAGGAACTTGACGTCACGGTCCGAGACGATCGTCTTTGGCACTCCATGTAGACGCAATATTTCCACACAAAAGAGATTGGCAACATGTGAAGCATCGTCTATCTTGTTGATTGGAATGAAATGTGCCATCTTCGAGAAACGGTCCACAATGAGAAATACCGAATCCTTTCCATTTCTAGTCCTAGGCAAACCAAGTACAAAATTTATGCTAATATCTTCCCATGGTTGATATGGAATTGGGAGAGGCATGTAAAGGCCATGGGATTGAGCTTTGGACTTAGCTTTGCGACATGTAGAGCATCGGTTGGTGAAGCGGTTGACGTCGCGAAACATCTTGGGCTAATAGTAGTTCTTGGAGATCGTGGCAAAAGTCTTGCCATGTCCAAAATGTCCCATTAATCCTCCTCCATGAGATTGCTGCAAAAGCAACAAACGTAGAGAGGACTCGGGGATGCAAAGCTTGTTAGCTCTCATAAAATATCCATCTTTGATGTAATAGTGTTCCCAAGATGTATGCGTCAAACATTTGGCATAAGGAGTAGAAAAAGTAGGATCATGCTCATACAAGTCTTTTATATGCTCAAAGCCAATGACATCCAATTCAAGTTGAGTAACAAGCATGCATAAGCGGGAAAGGGCATCTGCCACAATGTTTTCCTTACCTTTAATGTACTTGATGACATAGGGAAAAGACTCAATAAATTCACTCCATTTAGCATGACGCTTGTTCAACTTGGTTTGGCCCTTAAGGTACTTGAGTGTTTCATGATCGGTATGAATGATAAATTAATGAGGGCAAAGATAGTGTTCCCATTCGTGCAAAACATGCACTGAAGCATATAGCTCTTTGTCATAAATGGGGTAATTGAGTTGCGCTCCAGAAAGTGTCTCACTAAAGTAAGCTATGGGGCGCTTCTCTTGCGTCAACACACCTCCTATGCCATTACCACTAGCATCTCAATGAATCTCAAAGGGCTTGTCAAAGTTGGGTAAAGCAAAGCACGGGAGCATGAGTAAGCAAATTCTTAAGCTCATTGAAGGCGGTATCTTGGGATGGTCCCCAAACAAAAGGCACATTTTTCTTGCTCAAAGCATGCAAAGGTGAAGCAATGGTGCTAAAAAATTTCACAAAGCAACGATAGAAACCCGAAAGTCCAAGAAAGCTATGCACTTGATGCAAGTTGGTTGGTTGTGGCCAAGTTTTAATAGCATTGATCTTGGAATAATCAACATGAACACCCTTAGAGGAAACTACAAAACCCAAGAAAACGGGCTTATCAACGCCAAAAAGGCACTTTTCCATGTTAGCATAGAGGCACTCTTTTCGAAGAGTTGCATAACGGTTCAAACATGGGTGACATGATCTTTGAGAGATTTTCGAAAAACAAGGATATCGTCGAAGTAGACCACAACAAACACACCAATGTAAGGGCAAAAGACATGATTCATAAGACGCATAACGGTGCTTCCGATAGACTCATAGGCATGACTAACCACTCATACAACCCAAACTTGGTTTTGAAAGTGGTTTTCCATTCATCACCCTCTTGTATGAGGATTTGATAGTAACCACTCTTAAGATAAATTTTTGAAAAGATAGTGGCACCAATAAGTTCATCAAGCATATCATCAAGGTGTGGAATGGGATACCTATAGCGAACGGTAATAGCATTGATGGGTCTACAATCGGAGCACACGCGAAAGCTACCGTCTCGTTTTGGCACAAGAATGACTGGAATGGCACAAGGACTCAAACTTTCACGCACATGTCCATGGTCTATTAGATGCTTTACTTGCCTTTGTATTTCTTTGGTTTCTTCGGGGTTGACGCGATAGGGAGCTTTGTTCGGAAGAGGTGCTCCGAGGATAAGGTTGATGCGGTGCTCGATGCCTCGTAGTGGGGGTAGTCCCGGAGGTATCTCATCAGGGAAAACATCTTGAAGTTCCTGCAAAAGAGAGGACAATACTAAAGGTAGAGCGTGAGAGTTGTTAGCTTGTGTTGCATTGTCCTTGCACAAAAGGACATAGTGTAGGACACTAGATGGGTTCTCACACACTCCTCTTATCTCACTTTTGGTAGCAAATAGAACTAAGTTCTTCTTGTCGCTCATCGTGGAGGCACTAGATTTGGGCTTGTGGCAATCACTCTCTTTTTGGTGGCTCGCTCTCTCACTATTCTCTCCATGATGGGTGGCTTGCTTGTCAGTGATGACTTGGCTTGGAGAGATGGGGCGAAGTACGTACTCCTTTCCTTTCATTTTGAAGATGTAGTGGTTCCTTCGGCCATTGTGGATGACACCTCTATCAAGTTGCCATGGGCGTCCAAGAAGAAGGTGGCAAACGGTCATTGGAACGACGTCACACTCCAAAGTGTCTTCGTAGGCGCCAATTTTGAAGGAGACTTGTACTCGATGCTCGACTTGGATACTGCCGGAGTTGCGAAGCCATTGAACTTTGTAGGGATGTGGGTGCTTCGTCTTGGGAAATTGGAGCTCGGAGCAAAGTTCTTCACTTGCGAGGTTATGACAACTCCCTCCATCAATGATGAGCTTGACGGATCTTCCATTAATGCCAGCCTTGGTGTGGAATATGTGTCATCTTCGGTTTTCTTCTTGTTGATGTTGAAGAGTCAAGACCTTGGAGACAATGAGAGCCGGACTTGAATCTTCATCACAAAAGACTTGTTCCATGTCTTCTTCGTTCACTTGCCGGTGTATGGCCACTTGATCAAGGGCTTCCATTTCTCCTTCACTCATTGAGTCGTAAGTGCCGTCGTCGTTGAGGATCATAGTCCGCTTGTTGGTGCACTCGTAGGACTTGTGGCCTCGGCCTCCGCATGTGAAGCATTTGAAAGAACTCGTCTTGACGGTCTCATCCGTTGGAGTAGAGGATGATGAAGCTCTCGTGATAGAGGCTAAGGTGTCCCGATGTTTCGATGAGATGGTGGCTATCGTTTTCTGTGGGAGTCGACCTTGACGATCCGACTACGAACGTGCGAGACATCGCGCCTTAGCAATCGCTAAACCAACTTCCGAGGGTTATTGACCACGCCGGAGCACGATCAACCTGACCACGAGGGTCTGTTTCCTGCGAGCAAACGAAGAACAAGCAAGAAACTGAGATTGCAATCTGGATATTGCGAATATAAGATGAAAGCTTTATTGATCAAGGTGGGGTTCTGTGACGTCTTGGTCTGGTCGTTGGACACAAACGAAGTACGCGAAGTTGCAGCTATGGCGAACTTTTAATCTAAACAAAACCCAAAGTCTAAACGACGCCCTAAGGGCTGTATATATGGAGGAAGAGGGGGGAATTTCGTGGCCCTTGAGGGTGGGGTCCGAAACCAACCCTAACTCTTGTTTCCCCACACATACGGACTCTAAAAATAGCCTATACTTAAGTATTTCGAAATTACATGGGCCTGGCCCATTAATAAGGTGACGCAGCACCTAAAATAGCCTATGGACGAATATTATGAAGTGGCATCTTGTATATTTCGTCCAAGGCTTCATGCAGCCCTTATGGCGGCTTCAAAGTCCTGAAATCATCACTTGTAACTCCGTTCTTGATCCCCTTGCGCATGCCATCAACTCCATGCGTGTTCTTGCTCCAATGTTCATCCTTCTCCAAGCTAGGCCCTTCATTTGTAAGCAAAACAAATGTATCCAATTTAGGCAGCATCATAATCTCATGAACATTAAAATCATTACCAAGAAACGAAAGTACCTGGTAATTTAATTGGCGTGCGCGAGCTCTAGTAATTGGTCCAGTATATGTAACAGTAGGGGCTGTGGGTGTAACAATGGTATTGATGTCCTCATCATCTCGGCTTGAACTTGCTCGTTGTAGGAGGATGACTTGGAGTTGACGAAGCTTGCTTGGAATTTGACTTGTCGACGTTGCTTGTAGAAGGCTTGGTAGACGGTAATGGAGTCGTTGAAGCTTAGGTGTTGGAGAAGCCGTATGACTTGGATGAGAACTTGGCATACTTGTAATCGTCTTGCACTTGACGTTCCACTTTGGTAGCTTGATGCACTAGCTCGATGAGGTTCGAGTATGGTTGGAAGTCGGCGATATTCTTGATAGAATGGTTGAGTCCATTCAAGAAACGTGCCATAGTTTTCTCATCATCCTCCGTGACATTGGCTCGTATCATGGTAATTTCCAACTCCTTGTAGTACTCTTCAACGCTCTTGGTTCCTTGCTTGAGTAGTTGAAGTTTCTTGAAGAGGTCGCGGTTGTAGTAGGCAGGCACGAAGCATGCTCTCATGACATCCTTCGTTTGCGCCCAAGTAGTCATGGGTGGTTCACCCTTACACAATGTCTCCTTTTGAGATAGTAGCCATGTCTCATGTGCATCGAAGTGGAAATGTGAGAGGAGAGATGTCACCTCGGTTTCGAGAGCTCTTGCACGTGCTTGTGTCATGGGTCCGCTAGGCACTTGGTGAGACAATGGTAGGTCCATGGGGATGACCTTGGGATGCTCCGCATCATCTCCCCTCCCATGGGGAAGATCCGTCCTCGGATCAAATTCTTCATCACCATGGTAGGGAGAGAGATCTTTGACGTTGAAGATGTTGCTCACGGAGTATTTGTCGCATGGAATGTCGATCTTGTATGCGTTGTTGTTGTAGCGTGCAAGCACCTTGAAGGGTCCATCTGCTCGTGGTCGAAGTTTGGACTTGCATTCTTGTGGAAAGAGGTCCTTGCGAAGGTGTAGCTACACAAGATCTCCAATGTTGAATACCATAGGGTACTTGTTGATGTTGAGCTTGGTCGCAAGTCGTTGTACTTGGCGCTCGATGGTATGCCTTGTTTCTTCATGCACCTTCTTGAGATGATTCACACGTGCACTTGCGTCCAAATTGATGCGCTCTTGGAGTGGTAGAGGAAGAATATCCAATGGTGACAATGTGTTGAATCCGTAGACAACCTCGAAGGGGGACTTGCCGGTTGTTGAGTGTTTTGCACGGTTGTAGGCGAACTCGGCGATAGGTAGACACTCCTCCCACTCCTTCATGTTCTTCTTGATCGGTACTCGAAGTAGAGCGGAGAGTGTGCGGTTGGTCACCTCCGTTTGGCTGTCGGTTTGCGGATGATACACCATGGAGAAGAGTAGCTTGATTCCAAGCTTGGCACATAGGGTCTTCCAAAAGTAGCTTAGAAACTTGACGTCGCGGTCCGAGACAATCGTCTTTGGCACTCCATGTAGACGCAATATTTCCCCACAAAAGAGATTGGCAAGATGTGAAGCATCATCTATCTTGTTGATTGGAATGAAATGTGCCATCTTAGAGAAACGGTCCACAACGAGAAATACCGTTTCCATTTCTAGTCCTAGGCAAACCAAGTACAAAATCCATGCTAATATCTTCCCATGGTTGATATGGAATTGGGAGAGGCATGTGAAGGCCATGGGATTGAGCTTTGGACTTAGCTTTGCGACATGTAGAGCATCGGTTGGCGTCGCGAAACATCTTGGGCTAATAGTAGTTCTTGGAGATCATGGCAAAAGTCTTGTCGCGTCCAAAATGTCCCTTTAATCCTCCTCCATGAGATTGCTGCAAAAGCAACAAACGTAGAGAGGACTCGGGGATGCAAATCTTGTTAGCTCTCATAAGATATCCATCTTTGATGTAATAGTGTTCCCAAGATGTATGCGTCAAACATTTGGCATAAGGAGTAGAAAAAGTAGGATCATGCTCATACAAATCTTTTATATGCTCAAAGCCAATGCCATCCAATTCAAGTTGAGTAACAAGCATGCATAAGCGGGAAAGGGCATCCGCCACAATGTTTTCCTTACCTTTAATGTACTTG
Source organism: Triticum urartu (assembly GCF_056163025.1). Taxonomy (NCBI): domain Eukaryota; kingdom Viridiplantae; phylum Streptophyta; class Magnoliopsida; order Poales; family Poaceae; genus Triticum; species Triticum urartu. Next base: position 246,647,200 of record NC_141877.1, read on the forward strand.
ATGACATAAGGAAAAGACTCAATAAATTCACTCCATTTAGCATGACGCTTGTTCAACTTGGTTTGGCCCTTAAGGTACTTGAGCGTTTCATGATCGGTATGAATGATAAATTAATGAGGGCAAAGATAGTGTTCCCATTCATGCAAAACGCGCACTGAAGCATATAGCTCTTTGTCATAAATGGGGTAATTGAGTTGCGCTCCGGAAAGTTTCTCACTAAAGTAAGCTATGGGGCGCTTCTCTTGCGTTAACACACCTCCTATGCCATTACCACTAGCATCGCAATGAATATCAAAGGGCTTGTCAAAGTTGGGTAAAGCAAAACACGGGAGCATGAGTAAGCAAATTCTTAAGCTCATTGAAGGCGGTATCTTGGGATGGTCCCCAAACAAAAGGCACATTTTTCTTGCTCAAAGCATGCAAAGGCGAAGCAATGGTGCTAAATTCTTTCACAAAGCAACGATAGAAACCCGCAAGATCAAGAAAGCTATGCACTTGATGCAAGTTGGTTTGTTGTGGCCAAGTTTTAATAGCATTGATCTTGGAATCATCAACATGAACACCCTTAGAGGAAACAACAAAACCCAAGAAAACGAGCTTATCAACGCCAAAAAGGCACTTTTCCATGTTAGCATAGAGGCACTCTTTTCGAAGAGTTGCAAAACGGTTCGAACATGGGTGACATGATCTTTGAGAGATTTTCTAAAAACAAGGATATCATCGAAGTAGACCACAACAAACACACTAATGTAAGGGCGAAAGACATGATTCATAAGACGCATAAAAGTACCTGGTGCTTCCGATAGACCCATAGGCATGACTAACCACTCATACAACCCAAACTTGGTTTTGAAAGTGGTTTTCCATTCATCACCCTCTTGTATGCGGATTTGATAGTTACCACTCTTAAGATCAATTTTCGAAAAGATAGTGGCATCAATAAGTTCATCAAGGCGTGGAATGGGATACCTATAGCGAACGGTAATAGCATTGATGGGTCTACAATCGGAGCACATGCGAAAGCTACCGTCTCGTTTTGGCACAAGAATGACTGGAATGGCACAAGGACCCAAACTTTCACGCACATGTCCATGGTGTATTAGATGCTTTACTTGCCTTTGTATTTCTTTGGTTTCTTCGGGGTTGACGCGGTAGGGAGCTTTATTTGGAAGAGGTGCTCCGGGGATGAGGTCTATGCGGTGCTCGATGCCTCGTAGTGGGGGTAGTCCCGGAGGTAGCTCATCAGGGAAAACATCTTGAAATTCCTGCAAAAGAGAGGACAATACTAAAGATAGAGCGTGAGAGTTGTTAGCTTGTGTTGCATTGTCCTTGCACAAAAGGACATAGTGTAGGACACTAGATGGGTTCTCACACACTCCTCTTATCTCACTTTTGGTGGCAAATAGAACTAAGTTCTTCTTGTCGCTCATCGTGGAGGCACTAGATTTGGGCTTGTGGCGCTCACTCTCTTTTTGGTGGCTCGCTCTCTCACAATTCTCTCCACAATTGGTGGCTTGCTTGTCGGCGATCACTTGGCTTGGAGAGATGGGGTGAAGTACGTACTCCTTTCCTTTCATCTTGAAGATGTAGTGGTTCCTTCGGCCGTTGTGGATGACACCTCTATCAAATTGCCATGGGCGTCCAAGAAGAAGGTGGCAAATTGATGAGGACATCAATACCATTGTTACACCCACAGCCCCTACTGTTACATATACTGGACCAATTACTAGAGCTCGCGCACGCCAATTAAATTACCAGGTACTTTCGTTTCTTGGTAATGATTCTAAAGTTCATCAGATTATGATGCTGCCTAAATTGGATACATTTGTTTTGCTTTCAAATGAAGGGCCTAGCTTGGAGAAGGATGAACATTGGAGCAAGAACACGCATGAAGTTGATGGCATGCGCAAGGGGATCAAGAACGGAGTTACAAGTGATGATTTCAGGACTTTGAAGCCGCAATAAGGAGTGCATGAAGCCATCGACGAAATATACAAGATGCCACTTCATAATATTCGTCCATAGGCTATTCTAGGTGCTGCGTCACCTTATTAATGGGCCAGGCCCATGTAATTTCGAAATACTTAAGTATAGGCTATTTTTAGAGTCCGTATGTGTGGGGAAACAAGAGTTAGGGTTGGTTTCGGACCCCACCCTCAAGGGCCACGAAATTCCCCTCTCTTCCTCCATATATACAGCCCTTAGGGCGTCGTTTAGACTTTGGGTTTTGTTTAGATTAAAAGTTCGCCATAGCTGCAACTTCGCGTACTTCGTTTGTGTCCAACGACCAGACCAAGACGTCACAGAACCCCACCTTGATCAATAAAGCTTTCATCTTATATTCGCAATATCCAGATTGCAATCTCAGTTTCTTGCTTGTTCTCCGTTTGCTCGCAGGAAACAGACCCTCGTGGTCAGGTTGATCGTGCTCCGGCGTGGTCAATAACCCCTCGGAAGTTGGTTTAGCGATTGCTAAGGCGCGACGTCTCGCACGTTCGTAGTCGGATCGTCAAGGTCGACTCCCACAGAAAACGATAGCCACCATCTCATCGAAACATCGGGACACCTTTGCCTCTATCAAGTGGTATCAGATTTCCAGGTTGCTCGGTGAGATTTTACAGTTTTTCGTAGATTAGATCGAGTCTGTTCTTCATACCTACAGTCCACGAAAAAGCCACACAAAAAAATTAGGGTTAGTTCATCATATCCGAACCAATCTGAGCCTTTGCATAATCTTTTTAGGGTTTTTGCTTTGTTGAATTTGCGGTTGCATCGTCGTGTCAAGTTGCTGGTCTTAGAGTCTAGTCTTTTAGAGTTTCGAGTTCTGGTCATAAGTTGTCACGGCTCCGCCGCACCATCATCATCGCCCATCTACCACTTTTGCTTATCCGCCACCGCTCTGAATCCTTATCCATATACCACTACCAATCCGTATCCATATACCACCATCAATCTCTATCCATATACCACCACCGCTACCATATACCACCACCGATGCCATATACCACAACCAATCTGAGTCCTTCTCATATTAGGTTTGTTCTTGAGATCAATCTCAATTCCGATTCGTGTTTCCTTGCCTGCGTAGGTCTCGGAAAAAAAAAGAGTCTGGAGACCCCCGGGCAGTTTTTAGGCCAAAATTTTCACGGGCAAAAATATTTTTTCCCTAACCTATTTTTAGGCTTTTCTGAGTCTTTTGAGCCACGTGCCATCATAATGATTTTTTGTCGCACTTTTTCGTCGTCGCTGCCCTGATTTCCGAAAAAAAAAAGTGAAAAAAAAAATTTCGTGCCCATCCTATCAGTTTGATGAGGGAAGAGTTTTGAGACACTCGCCATTATAGTAATTTTTCGCAAAAAAAAAGAGCGCAAAAAAAAAGAGGAGCGCAAAAAAAAAGCGAAAAAAAAAGTTCCAGAGTGTGCTTTTCCCTTATTTACGTGCAGCGCCGTGATTTTGTTAGTGTTCTAGGCTCACGTCTCTAGCACGGTCTAGCCTAGGACCAGCACAGTACCGTCGTTGAGCGTTTATTCAACTTTGCATCTCTGAATTGATTATTGCTGACCCTTTTTGCTACCATACTATAAGCCTTCCCAGCTCCACATACCTCTACGTCGTGCGTTTGACTCTCCCTGGCAATCGCTCTATCCAAGCTTTTGAGAGTTTTGACTACAACGGTTGCCGATCACCACCTGCTGCTGGGTAAGAACTGGTAAGAATTTGAGATTTGCTTGACGGATTTGTGACACCCGCCACCACCACCTCTTGTTAGTATTCTGTAGGATCATATTCTTGTGTGTTTTCTATTGTTGCTAACCATGCCAGGATCACAAGCCGACGAGACTGACTGGGAGAACATGACGAATCAGGAGTTGCATGATAAATTTCAGCAAATGATGAATGGACAGGTGCAGGATGTGCTAAACAGATTTGAAGAGGCCATGGAGAAGATAGATGACATGGAGAAGACGTTCGAAACAAAGCTCGATAACAGGTTTAATGAATTGCTCGCGCGTCCTCCACCACCACCACCGGCTGCACCTAACACACCTCTACAACAACAACAACGACGACTACCTACACATCGTGAAACAGCCCTCCGCCGAGCGAGCCGTCTCCCTCTTGCACCTGGCCAAACTGTTGGTGCTGCTGTTGCTACTTCTGTGGCTCCTGCTGCTGATGCGGAGGAGGATGATTTTGCTGGCGATTACGAGGATGAGGTTGATCAAAATCAGAACTACGTGCCACCACCAGCACAACAACCATCAGGTCATCCACATGCAAATAATGGAAATGGTAGGGCTCACCCTCAGGTACGAGATCATGACCATCTCCCTAAACTAAAATTGAATATTCCACCATTTGAGGGTAGATATGTTCCTGATATATATCTTACTTGGGAGTTAGAAACTGAACAACGATTTACATGTTTACAATATCCCGAGGAGAGACGTGTTCCTGCTGCTGTTTGTGCATTCACTAGTTTTGCATGTGTTTGGTGGTCTGAGCATTGTAGATTATATCCCATTCCTGCTACTTGGGCTGCTTTGAAAACTGCTATGCGTACTCATTGGGTTCCACCATATTATCAACGTGAATTACTTCAAAAATTGCAGCGCTTAAGACAGGGAAAAAATTCTGTAGAAGAATACTATCAGGAATTACAAACTGGCATGATTAGATGTGGTATTGTTGAGGAGAATGAAGCTATGCTTGCACGTTTTATGGGTGGATTAAATAGAGAGATTCAGACGATTCTAGAGTATAAGGAGTATACTAATATCACTCGTTTATTCCATCTTGCTTGTAAAGCTGAACGTGAAGTGCAGGATCGACAAGCATTGGCGCGGACTAACTTTTCTGCAGGTCGACCTTCTTCATGGACACCACGTGCATCATCTACTTCCACACGTTCTGCTTCACCGGCGCCTCCGTCGGCTGCCACCTCCAACCGTGATACAATAAAGCAGGCACAATCACCACTATCTGCCAAGAGCACACCTTCTGGGCCTGCAAAGAGCTCTTCTTCTTCCATGGCATCAACAGGGCAAACACATGATATTATTTGTCGACGTTGCAAGGGTGGAGGTCATTATGCGAGAGAATGCCCATCTAAGCGTGTGATGATTGTTACTGAGGATGGTGGGTATGAGTCCGCTAGTGACTATGATGAGGAGGCTTTGGCTCTTATTACACGTGACGAACACGGTGGAGACGATTCTGATCATGAGACGCAATACATGGCTCCTGAAGATGCTGACAGGTATGAATGTTTAGTTGCTCAACGTGTTTTGAGTGTGCAGGTTACACAAGCTGAGCAAAATCAGAGGCATAATTTGTTCCATACAAAGGGAGTTGTGAAGGAACGTTCTGTTCGCGTGATCATAGATGGAGGGAGTTGCAACAACTTGGCTAGCATCGAGATGGTGGAGAAGCTATCTCTCACCACAAGACCACATCCACATCCTTACTACATCCAATGGTTCAACAACAGCGGCAAGGTTAAGGTAACACGTACTGTTCGTGTGCATTTTAGTATCTCTACATATGCTGATTATGTTGATTGTGATGTGGTACCGATGCAAGCATGTTCCTTATTACTTGGTAGACCATGGCAATTTGATAAAAATTCTATTCACCATGGTAGAAACAATCAGTATACTCTTGTTCATAAGGATAAAAATATTACTTTGCTTCCTATGACTCCTGATTCCATTTTGAAAGATGATATTAATAGAGCTAATAAAGCAAAACAGGAGAAAACTAAGAGTGAAAATCAGATTGTGGCAAAAGAATTTGAGCAACAAATGCAGCCTAATAATAATAAACAATCTAGTGTTGCTTCTGAAATTAAATTGAAAAGTGCCTGTTTACTTGCCACCAAATCTGATATTGATGATCTAGATTTTAGCAAATCTGTTTGCTATGCTTTTGTGTGCAAAGAGGCATTATTTTCATTCGAGGACGTGCCTTCCTCTTTGCCTCCTGCTGTCACTAACATTTTGCGGGAGTTCGCCGACGTCTTTCCACAAGACGTGCCACAGGGATTACCACCTATTCGCGGGATTGAGCATCAAATTGACTTAATTCCCGGTGCATCATTACCCAACCGGGCACCATACCGTACCAATCCAGAGGAGACGAAGGAGATTATGCGTCAAGTACAAGAACTGCTCGACAAAGGTTATATACGCGAATCCCTTAGTCCTTGTGCTGTTCCTATCATTTTAGTGCCGAAAAAGGATGGTACGTCGCGTATGTGCGTTGATTGTAGAGGCATTAATAATATTACTATTCGTTATCGTCATCCTATTCCTAGGCTAGATGATATGCTTGATGAATTGAGTGGCTCTACAATATTCTCCAAAGTTGATTTGCGTAGTGGTTACCATCAAATTCGTATGAAATTGGGAGATGAATGGAAAACAGCATTTAAAACTAAGTTTGGATTATATGAGTGGTTAGTCATGCCTTTTGGGTTAACTAATGCACCTAGTACTTTCATGAGGTTAATGAACGAAGTTTTACGTGCTTTCATTGGACGATTTGTGGTAGTTTACTTTGATGACATATTGATTTATAGCAAATCTTTGGAGGAACATTTGGAACATTTACGTGCTGTTTTTATTGCTCTACGTGATGCACGTTTGTTTGGTAACCTTGGAAAGTGCACCTTTTGCACCGACCGAGTATCTTTTCTTGGCTATGTTGTTACTCCACAGGGAATTGAAGTTGATAAAGCCAAGATTGAAGCTATTGAGAGTTGGCCGCAGCCCAAAACGGTCACACAAGTGAGGAGTTTCCTTGGCCTCGCTGGTTTCTATAGGCGTTTTGTGAGAGATTTCAGCACCATTGCTGCACCTCTCAACGAGCTTACAAAGAAGGATGTACCTTTTGTTTGGGGTACCGCACAGGAAGAAGCCTTCACGGTATTGAAAGATAAGTTGACACATGCTCCTTTACTCCAACTTCCTAATTTCAATAAGACTTTTGAGCTTGAATGTGATGCTAGTGGAATTGGATTAGGAGGTGTGTTATTACAAGATGGAAAACCTGTTGCATACTTTTCTGAAAAATTGAGTGGGCCTAGTCTGAACTATTCTACTTATGATAAAGAATTATATGCTCTTGTTCGGACCTTAGAAACATGGCAACATTATTTATGGCCCAAGGAATTTGTTATACATTCTGATCATGAATCTTTGAAACACATTAAAAGTCAAGCAAAACTGAACCGTCGACATGCTAAATGGGTTGAATTCATTGAGACTTTCCCTTATGTGATTAAACAAAAGAAGGGTAAAGAAAATGTTATTGCTGATGCCTTGTCTCGTCGTTATACTATGCTTTCACAACTTGACTTTAAAATATTTGGTTTGGAGACCATCAAGGATCAATATGTTAATGATGCTGAATTTAAAGATGTATTGCAGAATTGTAAGTGATGAGGACATCAATACCATTGTTACACCCACAGCCCCTACTGTTACATATACTGGACCAATTACTAGAGCTCGCGCACGCCAATTAAATTACCAGGTACTTTCGTTTCTTGGTAATGATTCTAATGTTCATGAGATTATGATGCTGCCTAAATTGGATACATTTGTTTTGCTTTCAAATGAAGGGCCTAGCTTGGAGAAGGATGAACATTGGAGCAAGAACACGCATGAAGTTGATGGCATGCGCAAGGGGATCAAGAACGGAGTTACAACTGATGATTTCAGGACTTTGAAGCCGCCATAAGGAGTGCATGAAGCCATGGACGAAATATACAAGATGCCACTTCATAATATTCGTCCATAGGCTATTCTAGGTGCTGCGTCACCTTATTAATGGGCCAGGCCCATGTAATTTCGAAATACTTAAGTATAGGCTATTTTTAGAGTCCGTATGTGTGGGGAAACAAGAGTTAGGGTTGGATTCGGACCCCACCCTCAAGGGCCACGAAATTCCCCTCTCTTCCTCCATATATACAGCCCTTAGGGCGTCGTTTAGATTTTGGGATTTGTTTAGTTAAAAGTTAGCCATTGCAACTTTGTGTACTTCGTTCCAACGACCAGACCAAGACCGCTTCCGGATCCCCACCATTATCAATACTTCATATTTATTTGCAATATTCAGATTGCTTTATCATATTCTTGCTCGTTCTTCGATTGCTTGCAGGAATAGACCTTCGTGGTCAGGCTGACCGTGCTTCCAGCATCGTCAGTAACCTTAGGAGATTGGTTTAGCGATTGCTAAGGCGCAACGTCGTGCACGTTTGTAGTCGGATCGTCAAAGTCGTCTCCACCAAATCGATAGTTATCATCTCATCGAAAGATCGGGACCCTCGCCTTTATCAGTAAGGAAGGGAGAACTTGGAACAAGTTCGTTCTTAACGATGGATTTGTGTTTCGTGCTAACAAGCTATGCATTCCAGCTAGCTCCGTTCGTCTTTTGTTGTTGCAGGAGGCGCATGGAGGAGGATTAATGGGACACTTTGGCGTCAAGAAGACGGAGGATATACTTGCTACACATTTCTTTTGGCCAAAGATGAGACGGGATGTTGAGCGTTTTGTTGCTCGCTGCACTACATGTCAAAGAGCTAAGTCACGACTCAATCCTCATGGTTTATATATGCCTTTGCCTGTACCTAGTGTTCCTTGGGAGGATATATCTATGGACTTTGTTTTAGGTTTACCTAGAACAAAGAAGGGGAGGGATAGCATATTTGTTGTCGTGGATAGGTTCTCGAAAATGGCACACTTTATACCATGTCATAAAAGCGATGATGCTGTTAATGTTGCTGATTTGTTCTTTCGTGAAATTATTCGCTTACATGGTGTGCCAAATACTATTGTTTCAGATCGTGATACTAAATTTCTTAGCCACTTTTGGAGATGTTTATGGGCTAAGTTGGGGACTAAGCTGCTTTTTAGTACTACTTGTCGCCCCCAAACTGATGGACAAACTGAAGTAGTCAATAGAACATTGTCTACTATGCTTAGGGCTGTTTTGAAGAATAACAAGAAAATGTGGGAAGAATGCTTGCCTCATATTGAATTTGCTTATAATCGTTCATTGCATTCTACTACTAAGATGTGCCCTTTTGAAATTGTGTATGGTTTCCTACCTCGTGCACCTATTGATTTGTTGCCTCTTCCATCTTCGGAGAAGGTTAATTTTGATGCTAAAGAACGTTCTGAATTGATTTTAAAAATGCATGAGTTAACTAAGGAAAACATTGAACGTATGAATGCTAAATATAAACTTGCTGGAGATAAGGGTAGAAAACATGTTGTGTTTGCACCTGGAGATCTTGTTTGGTTACACTTGCGTAAAGATAGATTTCCTAATCTGCGCAAATCAAAGCTAATGCCACGTGCTGATGGTCCTTTTAAGGTTTTAGAGAAAATAAATGATAATGCATATAAACTTGAGCTACCTGCAGATTTTGGGGTTAGTCCCACTTTTAATATTGCAGATTTGAAGCCTTATTTGGGTGAGGAAGATGAGCTTCCGTCGAGGACGACTTCATTTCAAGAAGGGGAGGATGATGAGGACATCAATACCATTGTTACACCCACAGCCCCTACTGTTACATATACTGGACCAATTACTAGAGCTCGCGCACGCCAATTAAATTACCAGGTACTTTCGTTTCTTGGTAATGATTCTAATGTTCATGAGATTATGATGCTGCCTAAATTGGATACATTTGTTTTGCTTTCAAATGAAGGGCCTAGCTTGGAGAAGGATGAACATTGGAGCAAGAACACGCATGAAGTTGATGGCATGCGCAAGGGGATCAAGAACGGAGTTACAAGTGATGATTTCAGGACTTTGAAGCCGCCATAAGGAGTGCATGAAGCCATGGACGAAATATACAAGATGCCACTTCATAATATTCGTCCATAGGCTATTCTAGGTGCTGCGTCACCTTATTAATGGGCCAGGCCCATGTAATTTCGAAATACTTAAGTATAGGCTATTTTTAGAGTCCGTATGTGTGGGGAAACAAGAGTTAGGGTTGGTTTCGGACCCCACCCTCAAGGGCCACGAAATTCCCCTCTCTTCCTCCATATATACAGCCCTTAGGGCGTCGTTTAGACTTTGGGTTTTGTTTAGATTAAAAGTTCGCCATAGCTGCAACTTCGCGTACTTCGTTTGTGTCCAACGACCAGACCAAGACGTCACAGAACCCCACCTTGATCAATAAAGCTTTCATCTTATATTCGCAATATCCAGATTGCAATCTCAGTTTCTTGCTTGTTCTTCGTTTGCTCGCAGGAAACAGGCCCTCGTGGTCAGGTTGATCGTGCTCCGGCATGGTCAATAACCCCTCGGAAGTTGGTTTAGCGATTGCTAAGGCGCGACGTCTCGCACGTTCGTAGTCGGATCGTCAAGGTCGACTCCCACAGAAAACGATAGCCACCATCTCATCGAAACATCGGGAGACCTTTGCCTCTATCACAAATGGTCATTGGAACGACGTCACACTCCAAAGTGTCTTCGTAGGCGCCAATTTTGAAGGAGACTTGTACTCGATGCTCGACTTGGATAGTGCCAGAGTCGTTAAGCCATTGAACTTTGTAGGGATGTGGGTGCTTCGTCTTGGGAAATTGGATCTTGGAGCAAAGTTCTTCACTTGCGAGGTTATGACAACTCCCTCCATCAATGATGAGCTTGACGGATCTTCCATTGATGCCGACCTTGGTGTGGAATATGTGGCATCTTTGGTCTTCTTCTTGTTGATGTTGAAGAGTCAAGACCTTGGAGACAATGAGAGCGGCACTTGAATCTTCATCACAAAAGACTTGTTCCATGTCTTCTTCGTTCACTTGCCGGTGTATGGCCACTTTCTCAAGGGGTTCCATTTCTCCTTCACTCATTGTGTCGTAAGTGCCGTCATCGTTGAGGATCATGGTCCACTTGTTGGTGCACTCGTAGGACTTGTGGCCTCGGCCTCAGCATGTGAAGCATTTGAAAGAACTCGTCTTGGTGGTCTCATCGGTTGGAGTAGAGGATGATGAAGCTCTCGGCTTGAAGTTGGTCACTGTAGGAGGATGACTTGGAGTTGATGAAGCTTTCTTGGAATTCGACTTGTCGACATTGCTTGTAGAAGGCTTTGTAGACGGTTATGGAGTCGTTGAAGCTTGGGTGTTGGAGAAGCCATATGACTTGGATGAGAACTTGGCATACTTGTAATCATCTTGCACTTGACGTTCCGCTTTGGTAGCTTGACGCACTAGCTCGATGAGGTTACAGTATGGTTGGAAGTCGGCGATCTTCTTGATAGGATGGTTGAGTCCAGTCAAGAAACGTGCCATAGTTTGCTCATGATCTTCCGTGACATTGGCTCGTATCATGGCAATTTCCATCTCCTTGTAGTACTCTTCAACGCTCTTGGTTCCTTGCTTGAGTAGTTGAAGTTTCTTGAAGAGATCGCGGTTGTAGTAGGCAGGCACGAAGCATGCTCTCATGACATCCTTCATTTGCGCCCAAGTAGTGATGGGTGGTTCACCTCTTTCCTCACGGCGCTCGATGACTTGTTCCCACCAAATGAGGACATAGTCTTGGAACTCAAGGGATGCCATCGCGATATTCTTCTCTTCTTCATAGTTGTGCAAACGGAAGATTTTGTCGACCTTCAATGCCCATGAAAGGTACTCTTCGGGATCGTTGCTTCCATTGAACTTGGGCACGGTGAACTTTAGCTTGCCGTAGCGTTGGTCTTCATTGTGTTGGGGTCGGGGATGATGACGCCCATATTATTGATGATTGTCAAGCTCGTGTTGCTCTTGGTGAGGAGGGTTGTCAACCTCATGTTGCTCTTGTCGTGGACGATTCCCATTGTCTTCATGCTCTTGGTGAACTTGATGTCCTTGAGGACCTTGTGGAGGGGCTTGTCAAGCTCGAGGAGGAACTTGAGGAACTTGATGATGCACGCGAGCTTGAAATCTTCGTTCGTGAGCTTCTTCGCGAAGTGCTTCTTCATGTTCACGAGCTTGTCGGCCTCGGTTGGCTACGGCTCGACTTGAATCTTGGAGGGCTTGTTGCGCCTCAAGTGCTTGAGCTTCACGGAGTTGTTGTTCATGACGTTGTGCCTCGGCATCTTGTGCAACTTGGTGTTGACGCGCTCGCTCTTCCTCTTCATGTTGGCGTTGTCGTTTCCGATCTCGTGCTAGCGTGGAAGCCGCTTGGGTTTGATGTTGTCGGTGTCGCGTAGAGGATTGAGGCTTGCTTGACGATCGTTGCACGCGGCACGTCGCAGAGTGTTCGATGTTGGTGTACTTGAGCCAGAGAGGTTGATGTCAGAGTGTCGACTTGAGCGGCTCCGTCTTGATGAGGACGAAGTGGACGAAGAGCGGTTGAGCAACAAAGCGCGAATCTCGTCCATTCTTGCATCGTTCTCTTGCTTGTGATCATCGAGCTTGTGGTCAAAGTAGTCCCTTGTACGTTGCTCGGAGAGTGGCAAGTCGGTGGCGAGGTTGTCGATGCGTTCACTCATTGCTTGTTGCTCTTGATTCAAAGCACGTTGTGCGCCAAAGAGGTGGCTCTTGGTGACATAGGAGTTCATGTCGTCGTCGTGCTCAATGAAGAGTGGGTTGGTAGAAGTACTGGGCCTATCCATCATTCCAAGAGAAAAATGTGAGTGGTAGAAATAGAAGAACGTATACCAAATGTACCTTGACCGAAGTTGAAGGTGGATCAATGATCACTCCAATGTGGACAAGGAAATAGCACAATTGGTACCAATTCTTGTCAGTTTCTTACACCTACACAAGTGAAAGCTTATGGTGGAGCTTGGTTAGGATGGTGGCACAAAATTTGATGCAATTGTAAGGGAGCTTCAATAATGTTGGAAAAGATTCGCAAGATTGGAATGCAACAAGTAGGCCAAGCAATGTAAGGTACACAGAAACACACACGCAAAAAGATGAGTGGGTCGTGCAGCCAAGGATGAGCCAAAATGTGGAATCCACAAAAATGCTCTTGTTGCACAACACTAGAGAGACGCTAGCACGATTGCATAATAGGTGGATACAAAGACGTGTGCACAACCTACTTCGCAAAAATGCAACGACTTCTATCCCAAGTATGCTCTATGCAAGGTGTTTATATGATATTATCCAAGATGATCTAGTATGACAATCTTAATGTTGTATGATGCTATGGTTCTTGCTTAAAAGCTCTTTGCTTATCTTTCCCTTTTTCTTAAAGCTTGTTTGGCTCTTTGTTTTTTGAGCTCTTTTCTCATGCAATGCTTGAAGAACCAAGATAGCAATTGTGTATGCAATGACAACTTTGTGACACAAGAGATGATACCAATATATGCACCAATGATGTATGTATGCTATGGGAAGTATGATCACTCATGTGCACAAATATCGTTGCCAGCAATACTCAAAAGCTAGTCTCGATGGGAAAGCAACGCAAAGGAGTAAGGCTATGATGTCTATCAATGTAATGGCAAGAATGATGTATCACGATAGCAAGACGAGGTTATCGTTCTCGCTTACGGTATGGTGTCAAAATGGTGGCACAAATACCAAGAAGTAGCCGATGTGGTCGTTGTTGATGACTGATAACCCACAAGTATAGGGGATCGCAACAGTTTTCAAGGGTAGAGTATTCAACCCAAATTTATTGATTCAACACAAGGGGAGCCAAAGAATATTCTCAAGTATTAGCAGCTAAGTTGTCAATTCAACCACACCTGGAAACTTAATATCTGCAGCAAAGTGTTTAGTAGCAAAGTAATATGATAGTAGTGGTAATGGTGGTAAAAGGTAACGGTAGCAAAAGTAATGTTTTGGTATTTTGTAGTGATGATAACAATAGCAACGGAAAAGTAAATAAGCGAAGAACAATATATGTAAAGCTCGTAGGCAATGGATCGGTGATGGAGAATTATGCTGGATGCGGTTCATCATGTAACAGTCATAAGCTAGGGTAACATAGAACTAGCTCCAATTCATCAATGTAATGTAGGCATGTATTCCGAATATAGTCATACGTGCTTATGGAAAAGAACTTGCATGACATCTTTTGTCCTACCCTCCCGTGGCAGCGGGGTCCTAGCGGAAACTAAGGGATATTAAGGCCTCCTTTTAATAGAGTACCAGAACAAAGCATAACACATAGTGAATACATGAACTCCTCAAACTACGGTCATCACCAGTAAGTATCCCGATTATTGTCACTTCGGGGTTAACGGATCATAACAAATAATAGGTGACTATAGACTTGCAAGATAGGATCAAGAACTCTCATATATTGATGAAAACATAATAGGTTCAGATCTGAAATCATGGCACTCGGGCCCTAGTGACAAGCATTAAGCATAGCAAAGTCATAGCAACATCAATCTCAGAACATAGTGGATACTAGGGATCAAACCCTAACAAATCTAACTCGATTACATGATAAATCTCATCCAACCCATCACCGTCCAGCAAGCCTACGATGGAATTACTCACGCACGGTGGTGAGCATCATGAAATTGGTGATGGAGGAAGGTTGATGATGATGATGGCGAAGGATTCCCCTCTCCGGAGCCCCGAACGGACTCCAGATCAGCCCTCCCAAGAGAGTTTAGGGCTTGGCGGCGGCTCCGTATCGTAAAACGCGATGATTCCTTCTTCTCTGGTTTTTTCTCCCCGAAAATGAATATATGGAGTCCAGGTTGAGGTCGGTGGAGAGTCAGGGGGCCCATGAGGCAGGGGGCGCGCCTGGGCGCGCCCCCCACCCTTGTGGACAGGTGGGGCACCCCCTAACGTGGATCTTCCTTCCAATATTCATTATATATTCCAAAATAATGCTCCGTTGATTTTCAGGTCATTCCAAGAACTTTTATTTCTGCACAAAAATAACACCATGGTAATTTTGGTGAAAACAGCGTCAGTCCAGCTTAGTTCTATTCAAATCATGCAAGTTAGAGTCCAAAACAAGGGCAAAAGTGTTTGGAAAAGTAGATACGACGGAGACGTATCAACTCCCCCAAGCTTAAACCTTTGCTTGTCCTCAAGCAATTCAGTTGATAAACTGAAAGTGATAAAGAAAAACTTTTACAAACTCTGTTTGCTCTTGTTGTTGTAAATATGTAAAGCCAGCATTCAAAGTTTTCAGCGAAGATTATGAACTAACCATATTGATAATAACATTTAGGTCTCATGTTTACTCATATCAATGACATAATCAACTAGCGAGCAATAATAATAAATCTCGGATGACAACACTTTCTCAAAACAATCATGTTATGATATAACAAGATGGTATCTCACTAGCCCTTTCTGAGACCGCAAAACATAAATGCAGAGCACCTTTAAAGATCAAGGACTGACTAGACATTGTAATTCACGGTAAAAGAGATCCAGTCAAGTCATACTCAATGTAAACTAACAGTAATGAATGCAAACGACAGCGGTGCTCTCCAACTGGTGCTTTTTAATAAGAGGAGGATGGCTCAACATAAAAGTAAATAGATAGGCCCTTCGCAGAGGGAAGCAGGGATTTGTAGAGGTGCTAGAGCTCGGTTTTGAAATAGATATGAATAAAATTTTGACCGGTATACTTTCATTGTCAGCATAACAACCAAGAGATGGCGATATCTTCCATGCTACACACATTATAGGCGGTTCCCAAACAGAACGGTAAAGTTTATACTCCCCCTCCACCAACAAGCATCAATCCATGGCTTGCTCGAAACAACGAGTGCTTCCAATTAACAAGAGTCCCGGGGGAGTTTTGTTTGCAATTATTTTGATTTGATTTGCATAAAGCATGGGACTGGGTATCTCGGTGACCAGCCATTTTCTCGTGAGTGAGGAGTGGAGTCCACTCCTCTTGAGAATAACCCGCCTAACATGGAAGATACGAACAGCCCTAGTTGATACATGAGCTATTCGAGCATACAAAACAGGATATTTATTTGAAGGTTTAGATTTTGGCACATACAAATTTACTTGGAACGGCAGGTAGATACCGTATATAGGTAGGTATGGTGGACTCATATGGAATAACTTTGGGGTTTATGGGATTGGGCGCACAAGCAGTATTCCCGCTTAGTACAGGTGAAGGCTATCAAAAGACCGGGAAGCGACCAGCTAGAGAGCGACAACAGTCATGAACATGCATTAAAATTAATCAACACCGAATGCAAGCATGAGTAGGATATAATGCACCATGAACATAAATATCGTAGAGGCTATGTTGATTTTGTTTCAACTACATGCGTGAACATGTGCCAAGTCAAGCCACTCGAATCGTTCAAAAGAGGATACCATCCTATCATACCACATCACAACCATTTTAATAGCATGTTGGCACGCAAGGTGAACCATTATAAGCTCGTAGCTAATCAAGCATGGCATAAGCAACTATAATCTTTAATTGTCATTGCAAACATGTTTATTCATAATAGGCTGAATCAGGAATGATGAACTAATCATATTTACAAAAACAAGAGAGGTCGAGTTCATACCAGCTTTTCTCATCTCAATAAGTTCATCATATAATCATCATTATTGCCTTTCACTTGCATGACCGAATAGTGTGGATAATAATAATAGTGCACGTGCATTGGACTAAGCTGGAATCTGCAAGCATTTAATTCAAGAGAGAAGACAAGGTAACATGGGCTCTTTGTTAGATCAACGATAATGCATATAAGAGCCATTTTAACATTTTCATTATGTTCTTCTCCTATCGACCCCCAAAGGAAAGAAAAGAAATAAAACTATTTACACGGGAAAGCTCCCAACAAGCAAAAGAAGAACGAGAAATCTTTTTGGGTTTTCTTTTTAATTACTACTACAATCATGGAAACTAAACTAATTAAAAGCTACAACTTTTTTTATTTTTTATTAAGGTTTATTAAACACACAAGAAGAAAGCATAAAAAGGAAAATAAACTAGCATGCATTATACAATGAAAAAGTATGAGCACCGACAACTAGCAGTGAGTGTGTGAACATGAATGTAATGTCGGTGAGAGATACGTACTCCCCCAAGCTTAGGATTTTGGCCTAAGTTGGTCTATGGCCACGGTTGGCCTGGCGGATATCCAAAGTGATAGTTGGGGTCGTACTGGGATGCAACAGCTATTGCCTCATGAGCTGCCGCTTGGAGACGGGCCGTCTCCGTCCTCCTCTTATACTCGTCCGCCTCCTCCCTGGTTATAACATATCTCCCTTTTCCCTGAAAGTCAAAGAAAGCAGGGGCAGGGAGAGCGACATGATAGGTGTGTCGTTTGTCAAAGATTAGTCGGTACTATAGGAACTGATCGTTCCTCTCAACAAACTGATGACGAACCATGGCCTCATAATCCAAATAAACAAGAGGCAACTCAATATCATACCCACGTATGGGTACACCAAGAAAATTAGCCAGACGGGTTGCATAAATTCCACCGAAGAAATCTCCACTAAATCTATTATTATGCAACCTACGTGCAACAATGGCTCCCAAATTATAATGTCTATCTTCTAAAACAGCACTCCTGAGAACACTGAGATCAGGGACACACATGTGACATGCTTCATCCTTACCATTTATGCACCTACCTATGAAGAGAGCAAAATAATGTATAGCAGGAAAATGAATGCTCCCTATGGTAGCGTGTGTTATGTCTCTAGATTCCCCCATAGTTATACTTGCAAGAAAATCTCTAAATTCAGATTTGCGAGGTTCATTAGGACTACCCCATTGTGGAAGTTTGCAAGTAGTGTTAAAATCCTCTAAGTCCATAGTATAAGAATTTTCATAGAGATCAAACAGGACAGTTTGAGAATTGCGTGATGATGAAAATTCAAACCTCCTCACAAAGGAATCACTGAGATAGTGGTACTGGCGGCATTTGTCTGCCTCAAAGCTCTCAAGATCAGCATTACACACATATGAGTTAAATTCTTCATTGATTCCCACTCGATCCATAAAGTCCTCTGAAGGCCATTCACAAGCCCGTACTTGAGCTTCCCTCGGTGGTTCTTCGTCGGCATCGCGCATTGCGAGCCTGGGTCCTTGCTTCCTTGAAGGACCACCTTGGTACATTTTCCTAAACATATTTCTTCCTCTGAAAAAATTCTGAAATTTTAGTAACTTCAAAATAAAAGTGAACCAAACTCAACAATATTGATAGCAACTACTCCTACAAGTGCCTAGAGGCAATATCATGCATCAAAACTACTTTTGACCATACAAATTTGACATGCAAGCTCAAGAACAGGGTCACCTAAGCAGCAAAAATATGCAATGAATAAAGCACTTGAACAAAAACTAGTTGGACCTGGACGAGTCACATACCAAAGAACAATCCCCCAAAATAATTTTGTGAGAGGTGCTTTGAGCAAGGAGATCGAAAATGGTAGCAAAATGAGCTTGGACTCGGGTTTGAACTGGTTAGTGGTGTTTGTGGGAGGAAGAAGGAGTGTGTGGTAGCTGGAATAAGTGGAGGGGAGGCACCGTGGGCCCACGAGGCAGGGGGCGCGCCCAGGGGTAGGGCGCGCCCTCCACTCTCGTGGCTAGGTGCTTGCTCCCCTGCTGTGTTCTCAGTGCCAGATATTCTCAAATATTCCAGAACAAATCATATTTAAATTTCAGGGTATTTGGAGAACTTTTATTTTCGGGGCATTTTTATTGCATGGATAATTCAGAAAACAGACATAAATTACTATTTTTGATTTATTTAATATAAATAACAGAAAGTAAAAAGAGGGTACAGAGAGTTGTGTTTCTAAATTCATCCATCTCATGCTCATCAAAAGGAATCCACTAACAAGGTTGATCAGGTCTTGTTAACAAACTCATTCCGAATAACATGGAACCGGAGAGTTTTCGAATAACACTAGGTTACCTCAACGGGGATATGCACATCCGCAACAATAAGAATATCATATTTCTTCTTGACAGTAGGAAGAGGAAATTCAAAACCTCCAAAAATAATCGATGTAATTTTTCCAATAGAGTTTATACTATGAACTTGAGGTTGTTTCCTTGGAAAGTGTACCGTATGCTCACTGCCATTAACATGAAAAGTGGCATTGCCTTTGGTGCAATCAATAACAGCCCCTCTAGTATTCAAAAAGGGTCTTCCAAGAATAATAGACATATTATCGTCCTTAGGAATATCAAGAATAACAAAGTCCGTTAAAATGGTAACGTTTGCAACCACAGCAGGCACATCCTCACAAATACCGACAGGTATAGCAGTTGATTTATCAGCCATTTGCAAAGATATTTCAGTAGGTGTCAACTTATTCAAATCAAGTCTACGATATAAAGAGAGAGGCATAACACTAACACCGGCTCCAAGATCACATAAAGCAGTTTTAACATAGTTTCTTTTAATGCAGCATGGTATAGTTGGTACTCCGGGATCTCCTAGTTTCTTTGGTATTCCACCTTTAAAAGTATAATTAGCAAGCATGGTGGAAATTTTAGCTTCTGGTATCTTTCTTTTATTAGTAACAATTTCTTTCATATACTTAGCATAAGGATTCATTTTGAGCATATCAGTCAAATGCATACACAAGAAGATAGGTCTAATCATTTCAACAAAGCGCTCAAAATCCTCATCATCCTTTTTCTTGGATGGTTTAGGAGGAAAAGGCATGGGTTTCTGAACCCATGGTTCTCTTTCTTTACCGTGCTTCCTAGCAATAAGGTCTCTCTCTTATCATAGCGTTGATGCTTTGATTGTGGGTTATCAAGATCAACAACAGGTTCAATCTCTACTTCATTGTCATTACTAGGTTGAGCATCAATATGGGCATCATCATTAACATTATTACTAGGTTCATGTTCATTACCAGATTGTGTTTCAGCATCAGAAATAGAAATATCATTAGGATTCTCATGTGTGTCAATAACAGGTTCACTAGAAGCACGCAAAGTCCTATCATTTTTCCTTTTCTTCCTTTTAGAAGGACTAGGTGCATAATAATATTTCTCTGAGAATCTGGCTCAATTCTCTTAGGATGGCCTTCAAGATACAAAGGTTTCCGAGTCATTTGACCACCTCTAGTCATAACTCTAACAACATTATCATTTTTCTTACTATTTAATTCATTGAGCAAATCATTCTGAGCTTTACGTACTTGTTCTACTTGAGTGGTAACCATAGAAGCATGTTTACTAATAAGTTTAAGTTCACCTTTAACATTAGCCATATAATCACCCAAGTGTTCAAGCATATGAGCATTGCATTCTAATTCCCTACCAAAATAAGCATTGAAGTTTTCTTGTTTAACCATAAAGTCATCAAACTCGTCCAAGCATGGGCTAGCAAGCTTAGTAAATGGGATTTCATCTTTATCATATCTATAGAGAGAATTTACTTTACTACCCGTGTCGGGTTATCAAGACCATGTATTTCTTCAATAGGAGGTAAATTAAGACCATGTATTTCTTCAATAGGAGGTAAATTCTTAACATCTTCACCTTTAATACCTTTTTCCTTCATAGATTTCTTTGCCTCTTGCATATCTTCAGGACTGAGAAATAGAATACCCCTTTTCTTCGGAGTTGGCTTAGGAGTTGGTTCAGGAATTGGATTAGGAATTGGATCAGGAAGTGTCCAATTATTTTCATTAGTAAACATATTATTCAATAGAATTTCAGCTTCATCTGGTGTTCTTTCCCTAAAAACACAACCAGCACAACTATCCAGGTGGTCTCTGGAAGCATCGGTTAGTCCATTATAAAAGATATCAAGTATTTCATTTTTCTTAAGAGGATGATCAGGCAAAGCATTAAGTAATTGGAGAAGCCTCCCCAAGCTTGTGGGAGACTCTCTTCTTCAATTTGCACAAAAATGTATATTTCTCTTAAAGCAGCTTGTTTCTTATGAGCGGGGAAATTTTGGAAGAGAAGTAATAAATCATATCCTGGGGACTACGCACACAACCAGGATCAAGAGAATTAAACCATATCTTAGCATCACCCTTATGAGAATGCAAATATCTTAAGGATATAATAGTAGCGAGTTTTCTCATCATTAGTGAACAGGGTGGCTAAGGGAGTCCTGAATTAGGGGGTCTCCGGACAGCCGGACTATATCCATTGGTTGGACTGTTAGACTATGAAGATACAAGATTGAAGACTTCGTCCCATGTCCGGAGGGGACTCTACTTGGCGTGGAAGGCAAGCTTAGGCAACACAGATATGTATATCTCCTCCTTTGTAACCGACCTTGTGTAACCCTGGCTGTAACACCCCAGATATGACTTTTCCAATATGTAATCCAACTCTTGCCGTTTCCGGCCTTAAGTTATTTTATTTTCTCGGGTTCGGGTCTTTGTCTCCGTGTGTTGTTATCGTTGTCATGCATCTCATATCATGTCATCATGTGCATTGCATTTCCATACGTGTTCATCTCATGCATTCGAGCATTTTCCCCGTTGTCCGTTTTGCATTCCGGCGCTTCGTTCTCCTCCGGTGGTCATTTCTACCTTTCTTTCGTGTGTGGGGATTAAACATTTCCGGATTGGACCTAGACTTGCCAAGCGGCCTTGGTTTACTACCGGTAGACCGCCTGTCAAGTTTCGTACCATTTGGACTTCGTTTGATGCTCCAACGGTTAACCGAGGGACCGAAAAGGCCTCGTGTGTGTTGCAGCCCAACACCCTTCCAATTTGGCCCAAAACCCACCAAAACCCTCTCCATCATCTAGTGATAGAGGCTAAGGTGTCCCGATGTTTCGATGAGATGGTGGCTATCGTTTTCTGTGGGAGTCGACCTTGACGATCCGACTACGAACGTGCGAGACGTCGCGCCTTAGCAATCGCTAAACCAACTTCCGAGGGTTATTGACCACGCCGGAGCACGATCAACCTGACCACGAGGGTCTGTTTCCTGTGAGCAAACGAAGAACAAGCAAGAAACTGAGATTGCAATTGGGATATTGCGAATATAAGATGAAAGCTTTATTGATCAAGGTGGGGTTCTGTGACGTCTTGGTCTGGTCGTTGGACACAAACGAAGTACGCGAAGTTGCAGCTATGGCGAACTTTTAATCTAAACAAAACCCAAAGTCTAAACGACGCCCTAAGGGCTGTATATATGGAGGAAGATGGGGGAATTTCGTGGCCCTTGAGGGTGGGGTCCGAAACCAACCCTAACTCTTGTTTCCCCACACATACGGACTCTAAAAATAGCCTATACTTAAGTATTTCGAAATTACATGGGCCTGGCCCATTAATAAGGTGACGCAGCACCTAGAATAGCCTATGGACGAATATTATGAAGTGGCATCTTGTATATTTCGTCCAAGGCTTCATGCACTCCTTATGGCGGCTTCAAAGTCCTGAAATCATCACTTGTAACTCCGTTCTTGATCCCCTTGCGCATGCCATCAACTCCATGCGTGTTCTTGCTCCAGTGTTCATCCTTCTCCAAGCTATGCCCTTCATTTGTAAGCAAAACAAATGTATCCAATTTAGGCAGCATCATAATCTCATGAACATTAGAATCATTACCAAGAAACGAAAGTACCTGGTAATTTAATTGGCGTGCGCGAGCTCTAGTAATTGGTCCAGTATATGTAACAGTAGGGGCTGTGGGTGAAACAATGGTATTGATGTCCTCATCCAATACACTGTCATGTCTTTTGGCCTCGTCAACGCTCCTCCGACGTTCTCTCGCATGATGAACTTCATCTTCAACGCCTACACCAATGACTTCGTTTTGATCTATCTCGACGACATCCTGGTTTCTCGAAGAACAAGGAAGATCATGCCAAGCACTTGCGTTTGGTACTCGATAAGCTCAGAGAACACAAGTTCTACGCCAAGTTCTCCAAGTGCGAATTTTGGCTCGATGAGGTTCTTTATCTTGGTCATATCATCTCTGTCAAGGGCATTGCGGTGAATCCTGAGAAGGTGTCTGCAATTGTGAATTGGGAACCTCCTCAGAACGTGAAGCAACTCCGTAGCTTCCTCGGTCTCGCAAGCTACTGTCGAAGATTCATTGAAAACTTTTCTAAGATCGTGAAGCCTCTCTCAAATCTTCTCCAGAAGCACGTCAAGTACGTTTGGTCTCCGGAGTGTGACATTGCTTTCAACACTTTGAAAGAGAAATTGATCACCGCTCCAGTTCTGACTCCGCCTGATGAATCCAAGCCGTACGAGGTCCTTTGTGATGCCTCTCTCCAAGGTCTTGGCGCAATGTTGATGCAAGAGAATAAAGTTGTTTCTTATACCTCTCGCCAGTTGAAGCCCAATGAGAAGAACTACCCCACTCATGATCTCGAGTTGGCTGCAGTTGTGCATGCTCTTTTGAGTTGGAGACATCTTCTATTGGGAAGAAAAGTGGACATTTTCACTGATCACAAGAGTCTCAAGTACATCTTCACTCAGCCTAATCTCAACCTCAGGCAAACTCGATCGGTCGAAATGATTCAAGAGTATAATCCGAGTATCGAGTATACTCCAGGCAAGGCCAATGTGATTGCTGACGCATTGAGCAGGAAGGCTTACTACAACAGTCTGATTCTCAAGCCTTATCAACCCGAGCTTTGTGAAGCTTTCCGCAAACTTAATCTGCAAGTTGTTCCTCAAGGTTTCCTCGCCAACCTTCAAGTCTCTCCTACCTTGGAAGACCAGATTCGCCAAGCCCAGCTTCTTGATGCTATGGTGAAAAAGGTGAAGATTGGGATTGCCAAGAGTCAACCCAAGTACAAGTGCTACCGCCTTGATGACAAGGACACTCTCTTCTTCGAGGATCGTATTGTTGTGCCCAAAGGTGACCTCCGTAAAGTGCTCATGAATGAGGCTCACAATTCTCTCCTCTCCATCCACCTTGGGAGCACGAAGATGTATCAGGACCTCAAGCAGGCTTATTGGTGGACTCGAATGAAGTGCGAGATTGCTCAATTCGTGAATGAGTGTGATGTCTGCAGAAGAGTGAAGGCAGAACACCAAAGGCCAGCTGGTCTCCTCCAACCTCTTGCCATTCCAGAATGGAAGGTTGACCACATTGAAATGGACTTCGTGACTGGGTTTCCAAAGTCCAAACGTGGCAATGATGCTATATTCGTTGTCATCGACAAACTCACCAAAGTGGCTCACTTTCTGCCTATCAAAGAGTCAATCACTGCAGCTCAATTGGCGGAGCTCTATACCTCTCGAATTGTCTCTCTGCACGGTATTCCACAAGTGATCTCTTCAGACCGTATTACCTCCAAGTTTTGGGATTCGTTTCAGAAGGCCATGGGCACCAACATCTGCTTCAGCACAGCTTTCCATCCTCAAACTAGCGGTCAAGTCGAGCGTGTCAATCAGATTCTTGAAGATATGCTCAGGGCTTGTGTGATCTCCTTCGGCATGAAGTGGGAGGATTGTCTTCCTTATGCTGAATTCTCCTACAACAACAGTTTTCAAGCAAGTTCGGGCAAGGCCCCATTTGAAATTCTGTATGGCAGGAAGTGTCGTACCCCTCTCAACTGGTCTGAAACCGGTGAACGTCAGCTTTTGGGTAATGACTTAATCACAGAGGCAGAGGAAATGTGCAAAGTCATTTGAGATAACCTCGAAGCAGCCCAATCCCGCCAGAAGAGCTACTATGATAGTAAGCACCGTGATTTGGCTTTCGAGATCGGAGATCATGTTTACCTCCGCGTCTCTCCTATGAAAGGTACTCATCGCTTCGGTATCAAAGGGAAGCTTGCCCCCAGATACGTGGGACCTTTCAAGATTGTCAGCAAGAGAGGCGATCTCGCCTATCAACTCGAGCTTGCTTCAAACTTTGCAAATGTTCATGATGTGTTCCATGTCTCTCAGCTTCGAAAGTGCTTCAAGACTCCTGACCGCACCGTCAACTTCGAGGACATTGAGCTCCAAGAAGATCTCTCCTATCGTGAGCACCCCGTTGCTATTCTCAAAGAGACTGAACGCAAGACTCGCAACAAGTCAATCAAATTCCTCAAAGTCAAGTGGTCACACCATTCCGACCGTGAAGCTACCTGGGAACGCGAGGATCACCTCCGTTCTGAGTACCCGACATTCTTTCAGTCCTAGATCTCGGGACGAGATCCTTTCGTAGTGATGAGGACATCAATACCATTGTTACACCCACAGCCCCTACTGTTACATATACTGGACCAATTACTAGAGCTCGCGCACGCCAATTAAATTACCAGGTACTTTCATTTCTTGGTAATGATTCTAATGTTCATGAGATTATGATGCTGCCTAAATTGGATACATTTGTTTTGCTTTCAAATGAAGGGCCTAGCTTGGAGAAGGATGAACATTGGAGCAAGAACACGCATGGAGTTGATGGCATGCGCAAGGGGATCAAGAACGGAGTTACAAGTGATGATTTCAGGACTTTGAAGCCGCCATAAGGAGTGCATGAAGCCATGGACGAAATATACAAGAAGCCACTTCATAATATTCGTCCATAGGCTATTCTAGGTGCTGCGTCACCTTATTAATGGGCCAGGCCCATGTAATTTCGAAATACTTAAGTATAGGCTATTTTTAGAGTCCGTATGTGTGGGGAAACAAGAGTTAGGGTTTGTTTCGGACCCCACCCTCAAGGGCCACGAAATTCCCCTCTCTTCCTCCATATATACAGCCCTTAGGGCGTCGTTTAGACTTTGGGTTTTGTTTAGATTAAAAGTTCGCCATAGCTGCAACTTCTCGTACTTCGTTTGTGTCCAACGACCAGACCAAGACGTCACAGAACCCCACCTTGATCAATAAAGCTTTCATCTTATATTCGCAATATCCAGATTGCAATCTCAGTTTCTTGCTTGTTCTTCGTTTGCTCGCAGGAAACAGGCCCTCGTGGTCAGGTTGATCGTGCTCCGGCGTGGTCAATAACCCCTCGGAAGTTGGTTTAGCGATTGCTAAGGCGCGACGTCTCGCACGTTCGTAGTCGGATCGTCAAGGTCGACTCCCACAGAAAACGATAGCCACCATCTCATCGAAACATCGGGACACCTTTGCCTCTATCAAGTGGTATCAGATTTCCAGGTTGCTTCGTGAGATTTTTACAGTTTTTCGTAGATTAGATCGAGTCTGTTCTTCATACCTACAGTCCACGAAAAAGCCACAAAAAAAAATTAGGGTTAGTTCATCATATCCGAACCAATCTGAGCCTTTGTATAATCTTTTTAGGGTTTTTGCTTTGTTGAATTTGCGGTTGCATCGTCGTGTCAAGTTGCTGGTCTTAGAGTCTAGTCTTTTAGAGTTTCGAGTTCTAGTCATAAGTTGTCACGCCGCCGCCGCACCATCATCATCGCCCATCTACCACCATTGCTTATCCGCCACCGTTCTGAATCCGTATCCATATACCACCACCAATCTGTATCCATATACCACCACCAATCTGTAACCATATATCCACCACCAATCTGAGTTCTTCTCATATTAGGTTTGTTCTTGAGATCAATCTAAATTCCGATTCGTGTTTCCTTGCCTGCGTAGGTCTCGGGAAAAAAAAAATTCACGGGCAAAAATATTTTTTCCCTATCCTATTTTTAGGCTTTTCTGAGTCTTTTGATCCACGTGCCATCATAGTGATTTTTTGTCGCACTTTTTCGTCGTCGCTGCCCTGATTTCCGAAAAAAAAGTGAATTTTTTTTTCGTGCCATCCTATCAGTTGGACGAGGGAAGAGTTTTGATACACTCGCCATTATAGTAATTTTTCGCAAAAAAAAAGAGGAGCGCAAAAAAAAAGAGGTGCGCAAAAAAAAGCAAAAAAAAGTTCCAGAGTGTTCTTTTCCCTTATTTACGTGCAGCGCCGTGATTTTGTTAGTGTTCTAGGCTCGCGTCTCTAGCACGGTCTAGCCTAGGACCAGCACAGTACCGTCGTTGAGCGTTGATTCAACTTTGCATCTCTGAATTGATTATTGCTGACCCTTTTTGCTACCATACTATAAGCCTTCCCAGCTCCACATACCTCTACGTCGTGCGTTTGACTCTCCCTGGCAGTCGCTCTATCCAAGCTTTTGAGAGTTTTGACTACAACGGTTGCCGATCACCGCCTGCTGCTGGGTAAGAACTGGTAAGAATTTGAGATTTGCTTGACGGATTTGTGACACCCGCCACCACCACCTCTTGTTAGTATTCTGTAGGATCATATTCTTGTGTGTTTTCTATTGTTGCTAACCATGGCAGGATCACAAGCCGACGAGACTGACCGGGAGAGCATGACGAATCAGGAGTTGCATGATAAATTTCAGCAAATGATGAATGGACAGGTGCAGGATGTGCTAAACAGATTTGAAGAGGCCATGGAGAAGATAGATGACATGGAGAAGACGTTCGAAACAAAGCTCGATAACAGGTTTAATGAATTGCTCGCGCGTCTTCCACCACCACCACCGGCTGCACCTAACGCACCTCTACAACAACAACAACGACGACTACCTACACATCGTGAAACAGCCCTCCGCCGAGCGAGCCGTCTCCCTCTTGCACCTGGCCAAACTGTTGGTGCTGCTGTTGCTACTTCTGTGGCTCCTGCTGCTGATGCGGAGGAGGATGATTTTGCTGGCGATTACGAGGATGAGGTTGATCAAAATCAGAACTACGTGCCACCACCAGCACAGCAACCATCAGGTCGTCCACATGCAAATAATGGCAATGGTAGGGCTCACCCTCAGGTACGAGATCATGACCATCTCCCTAAACTAAAATTGAATATTCCACCATTTGAGGGTAGATATGTTCCTGATATATATCTTACTTGGGAGTTAGAAACTGAACAACGATTTACATGTTTACAATATCCCGAGGAGAGACGTGTTCCTGCTGCTGTTTGTGCATTCACTAGTTTTGCATGTGTTTGGTGGTCTGAGCATTGTAGATTATATCCCATTCCTGCTACTTGGGCTGCTTTGAAAACTGCTATGCGTACTCGTTGGGTTCCACCATATTATCAACGTGAATTACTTCAAAAATTGCAGCGCTTAAGACAGGGAAAAAATTCTGTAGAAGAATATTATCAGGAATTACAAACTGGCATGATTCGATGTGGTATTGTTGAGGAGAATGAAGCTATGCTTGCACGTTTTATGGTGGATTAAATAGGGAGATTCAGACGATTCTAGAGTATAAGGAGTATACTAATATCACTCGTTTATTCCATCTTGCTTGTAAAGCTGAACGTGAAGTGCAGGATCGACAGGCATTGGCGCAGACTAACTTTTCTGCAGGTCGACCTTCTTCATGGACACCACGTGCATCATCTACTTCCACACGTTCTGCTTCACCGGCGCCTCCGTCAGCTGCCACCTCCAACCGTGATACAATAAAGCAGGCACAATCACCACTATCTGCCAAGAGCACACCTTCTGGGCCTGCAAAGAGCTCTTCTTCATCCATGGCATCAACAGGGCAAACACATGATATTATTTGTCGACGTTGCAAGGGTGGAGGTCATTATGCGAGAGAATGCCCATCTAAGCATGTGATGATTGTTACTGAGGATGGTGGGTATGAGTCCGCTAGTGACTATGATGAGGAGACTTTGGCTCTTATTACACATGACGAACACGGTGGAGACGATTCTGATCATGAGACGCAATACATGGCTCCTGAAGATGCTGACAGGTATGAATGTTTAGTTGCTCAACGTGTTTTGAGTGTGCAGGTTACACAAGCTGAGAAAAATCAGAGGCATAATTTATTCCATACAAAGGGAGTTGTGAAGGAACGTTCTGTTCGCGTGATCATAGATGGAGGGAGTTGCAACAACTTGGCTAGCATCGAGATGGTGGAGAAGCTATCTCTCACCACAAGACCACATCCACATCCTTACTACATCCAATGGTTCAACAACAGCGGCAAGGTTAAGGTAACACGTACTGTTCGTGTGCATTTTAGTATCTCTACATATGCTGATTATGTTGATTGTGATGTGGTACCTATGCAAGCATGTTCCTTATTACTTGGTAGACCATGGAAATTTGATAAAAATTCTATTCACCATGGTAGAAACAATCAGTATACTCTTGTTCATAAGGATAAAAATATTACTTTGCTTCCTATGACTCCTGATTCCATTTTGAAAGATGATATTAATAGAGCTAATAAAGCAAAACAGGAGAAAACTAAGAGTGAAAATCAGATTGTGGCAAAAGAATTTGAGCAACAAATGCAGCCTAATAATAATAAACAATCTAGTGTTGCTTCTGAAATTAAATTGAAAAGTGCATGTTTACTTGCCACCAAATCTGATATTGATGATCTAGATTTTAGCAAATCTGTTTGCTATGCTTTTGTGTGCAAAGAGGCATTATTTTCATTCGAGGACGTGCCTTCCTCTTTGCCTCCTGCTGTCACTAACATTTTGCAGGAGTTCGCCGACGTCTTTCCACAAGACGTGCCACCGGGATTACCACCTATTCGCGGGATTGAGCATCAAATTGACTTAATTCCCGGTGCATCATTACCCAACCGTGCACCATACCGTACCAATCCAGAGGAGACGAAGGAGATTATGCGTCAAGTACAAGAACTGCTCGACAAAGGTTATATACGCGAATCCCTTAGTCCTTGTGCTGTTCCTATCATTTTAGTGCCGAAAAAGGATGGTACGTCGCGTATGTGCGTTGATTGTAGAGGCATTAATAATATTACTATTCGTTATCGTCATCCTATTCCTAGGCTAGATGATATGCTTGATGAATTGAGTGGCTCTACAATATTCTCCAAAGTTGATTTGCGTAGTGGTTACCATCAAATTCGTATGAAATTGGGAGATGAATGGAAAACAGCATTTAAAACTAAGTTTGGATTATATGAGTGGTTAGTCATGCCTTTTGGGTTAACTAATGCACCTAGTACTTTCATGAGGTTAATGAACGAAGTTTTACGTGCTTTCATTGGACGATTTGTGGTAGTTTACTTTGATGACATATTGATTTATAGCAAATCTTTGGAGGAACATTTGGCACATTTACGTGCTGTTTTTATTGCTCTACGTGATGCACGTTTGTTTGGTAACCTTGGAAAGTGCACCTTTTGCACCGACCGAGTATCTTTTCTTGGCTATGTTGTTACTCCACAGGGAATTGAAGTTGATGAAGCCAAGATTGAAGTTATTGAGAGTTGGCCGCAGCCCAAAACGGTCACACAAGTGAGGAGTTTCCTTGGCCTCGCTGGTTTCTATAGGCGTTTTGTGAGAGATTTCAGCACCATTGCTGCACCTCTCAACGAGCTTACAAAGAAGGATGTACCTTTTGTTTGGGGTACCGCACAGGAAGAAGCCTTCACGGTATTGAAAGATAAGTTGACACATGCTCCTTTACTCCAACTTCCTAATTTCAATAAGACTTTTGAGCTTGAATGTGATGCTAGTGGAATTGGATTAGGAGGTGTGTTATTACAAGATGGAAAACCTGTTGCATACTTTTCTGAAAAATTGAGTGGGCCTAGTCTGAACTATTCTACTTATGATAAAGAATTATATGCTCTTGTTCGGACCTTAGAAACATGGCAACATTATTTATGGCCCAAGGAATTTGTTATACATTCTGATCATGAATCTTTGAAACACATTAAAAGTCAAGCAAAACTGAACCGTCGACATGCTAAATGGGTTGAATTCATTGAGACTTTCCCTTATGTGATTAAACACAAGAAGGGTAAAGAAAATGTTATTGCTGATGCCTTGTCTCATCGTTATACTATGCTTTCACAACTTGACTTTAAAATATTTGGTTTGGAGACCATCAAGGATCAATATGTTAATGATGCTGAATTTAAAGATGTATTGCAGAATTGTAAGGAAGGGAGAACTTGGAACAAGTTCGTTCTTAACGATGGATTTGTGTTTCGTGCTAACAAGCTATGCATTCCAGCTAGCTCTGTTCGTCTTTTGTTGTTGCAGGAGGCGCACGGAGGAGGATTAATGGGACACTTTGGCATCAAGAAGATGGAAGATATACTTGCTACACATTTCTTTTGGCCAAAGATGAGACGGGATGTTGAGCGTTTTGTTGCTCGCTGCACTACATGTCAAAGAGCTAAGTCACGACTCAATCCTCATGGTTTATATATGCCTTTGCCTGTACCTAGTCTTCCTTGGGAGGATATATCTATGGACTTTGTTTTAGGTTTACCTAGAACAAAGAAGGGGAGGGATAGCATATTTGTTGTCGTGGATAGGTTCTCGAAAATGGCACACTTTATACCATGTCATAAAAGCGATGATGCTGTTAATGTTGCTGATTTGTTCTTTCATGAAATTATTTGCTTACATGGTGTGCCAAATACTATTGTTTCAGATCGTGATACTAAATTTCTTAGCCACTTTTGGAGATGTTTATGGGCTAAGTTGGGGACTAAGCTGCTTTTTAGTACTACTTGTCACCCCCAAACTGATGGACAAACTGAAGTAGTCAATAGAACATTATCTACTATGCTTAGGGCTGTTTTGAAGAACAACAAGAAAATGTGGGAAGAATGCTTGCCTCATATTGAATTTGCTTATAATCGTTCATTGCATTCTACTACTAAGATGTGCCCTTTTGAAATTGTGTATGGTTTCCTACCTCGTGCACCTATTGATTTGTTGCCTCTTCCATCTTCGGAGAAGGTTAATTTTGATGCTAAAGAACGTTCTGAATTGATTTTAAAAATGCATGAGTTAACTAAGGAAAACATTGAGCGTATGAATGCTAAATATAAACTTGCTGGAGATAAGGGTAGAAAACATGTTGTGTTTGCACCTGGAGATCTTGTTTGGTTACATTTGCGTAAAGATAGATTTCCTAATCTGCGCAAATCAAAGCTAATGCCACGTGCTGATGGTCCTTTTAAGGTTTTAGAGAAAATAAATGATAATGCATATAAACATGAGCTACCTGCAGATTTTGGGGTTAGTCCCACTTTTAACATTGCAGATTTGAAGCCTTATTTGGGTGAGGAAGATGAGCTTCCGTCGAGGACGACTTCATTTCAAGAAGGGGAGGATGATGAGGACATCAATACCATTGTTACACCCACAGCCCCTACTGTTACATATACTGGACCAATTACTAGAGCTCGCGCACGCCAATTAAATTACCAGGTACTTTCATTTCTTGGTAATGATTCTAATGTTCATGAGATTATGATGCTCCCTAAATTGGATACATTTGTTTTGCTTTCAAATGAAGGGCCTAGCTTGGAGAAGGATGAACATTGGAGCAAGAACACGCATGGAGTTGATGGCATGCGCAAGGGGATCAAGAACGGAGTTACAAGTGATGATTTCAGGACTTTGAAGCCGCCATAAGGAGTGCATGAAGCCATGGACGAAATATACAAGATGTTATCTTAATGCATCTATATTTTTGGTAAAGGGTGGAAGGCTCGGCCTCTCGCCTAGTGTTTTGTTCCACTCTTGCCGCACTAGTTTCCGTCATATCGGTGTTATGTTCCCGGATTTTGCGTTCCTTACACGGTTGGGTTATAATGGGAACCCCTTGATAGTTCGCCTTGATTAAAGCTTTTCCAGCAATGCCCAACCTTGGTTTTACCATTTGCCACCTAGCCTCTTTTTCCCTTGGGTTTCCGGAGCCCGAGGGTCATCTTATTTAAGCCCCCCCGGGCCAGTGCTCCTCTGAGTGTTGGTCCAATCGAGCGATGTCCGGGGCTACCAGGGGCAACTCTGGGCTGGCCTACCCGACGTCTGGCTCATCTGAGTGTGCCCTGAGAACGAGATATGTGCAGCTCCTATCGGGATTTGTCGGCACATTCGGGCGGTGTTGCTGGTTTTGTTTTAACTTGTCGAAGTGTCTTGAAGAACCGAGATGCCGAGTCTGATCGGAATGTCTCGGGAGGAGGTCTATTCCTTCGTTGACCGTGAGAGCTTGTCATGGGCTAAGTTGGGACTCCCCTGCAGGGATTTGAACTTTCGAAAGCCGTGCCCGCGGTTATGGGCAGATGGGAATTTGTTAATGTCCGATTGTAGATAACTTGAACCTTAACTTAATTAAAATGAATCAACTGTGTTAGTTACTGTGATGGTCTCTTCTCGGTGGAGTCCGGGAAGTGAACACGGTGTTGGGGTAATGCTTGCCGCAGGATGCCCTCTAGTTACTCGCTCGCGCTTTGCCCTCTCTTCTCGCTCTCTTTTGCGAACATGATAGCCACTGGTAACTCCTCTGGAAATACTTCAGGGAAATCCCTTACCACTGGTACTTTGATGAGGACATCAATACCATTGTTACACCCACAGCCCCTCCTGTTACATATACTGGACCAATTACTAGAGCTCGCGCACGCCAATTAAATTACCAGGTACTTCCGTTTCTTGGTAATGATTCTAATGTTCATGAGATTATGATGCTGCCTAAATTGGATACATTTGTTTTACTTACAATTGAAGGGCCTAGCTTGGAGAAGGATGAACATTGGAGCAAGAACACGCATGGAGTTGATGGCATGCGCAAGGGGATCAAGAACGGAGTTACAAGTGATGATTTCAGGACTTTGAAGCCGCCATAAGGAGTGCATGAAGCCATGGACGAAATATACAAGATGCCACTTCATAATATTCGTCCATAGGCTATTCTAGGTGCTGCGTCACCTTATTAATGGGCCAGGCCCATGTAATTTCGAAATACTTAAGTATAGGCTATTTTTAGAGTCCGTATGTGTGGGGAAACAAGAGTTAGGGTTGGTTTCGGACCCCACCCTCAAGGGCCACGAAATTCCCCTCTCTTCCTCCATATATACAGCCCTTAGGGCGTCGTTTAGACTTTGGGTTTTGTTTAGATTAAAAGTTCGCCATAGCTGCAACTTCTCGTACTTCGTTTGTGTCCAACGACCAGACCAAGACGTCACAGAACCCCACCTTGATCAATAAAGCTTTCATCTTATATTCACAATATCCAGATTGCAATCTCAGTTTCTTGCTTGTTCTTCGTTTGCTCGCAGGAAACAGGCCCTCGTGGTCAGGTTGATCGTGCTCCGACGTGGTCAATAACCCCTCGGAAGTTGGTTTAGCGATTGCTAAGGCGCGACGTCTCGCACGTTCGTAGTCGGATCGTCAAGGTCGACTCCCACAGAAAACGATAGCCACCATCTCATCGAAACATCGGGACACCTTTGCCTCTATCACGTAGTGGTGGAGTGATGTAACACCCCGGATATGACATTCCCAATATGTAATCCAACTCTTGCCGTTTTCGGCCTTAAGTTATTTTATTTTCTCGGGTTCGGGTCTTTGTCTCCGTGTGTTGTTATCATTGTCATGCATCTCATATCATGTCATCATGTGCATTGCATTTGCATACGTGTTCATCTCATGCATTCGAGCATTTTCCCCATTGTCCGTTTTGCATTCCGGAGCTTCGTTCTCCTCCGGTGGTCATTTCTACCTTTCTTTCGTGTGTGGGGATTAAACATTTCCGGATTGGACCGTTTACTACCGGTAGACTGCCTGTCAAGTTTCGTACCATTTGGACTTCGTTTGATGCTCCAACGGTTAACCGAGGGACCGAAAAGGCCTCGTGTGTGTTGCAGCCCAACACCCTTCCAATTTGGCCCAAAACCCACCAAAACCCTCTCCATCATCTAGAGCGTTCGATCATGATCGCGTGGCCGAAAACCGCACCTCATTTGGACTCTCCTAGCTCCCTCTATGCCTATATATAGACCCCTCATTCCAAATCTCGGATCCCCTCGTCTCTAACCCTAAAAAATTGCCCCGCCGCCACCGGACACGTCCGCCCCGCCGTCAGACGAATCCCGCCGCCGCCTCCGGCCAATCAGCGAGCGCCTAGTGGCCCGCGCCCACTTCCCCGCCGCCGGCCCGGGAGGCCCGAACCGGGCCCCCGAGGCCCATCGCGCGCCGCCCGCCGTCCGCCCGCGCCGCCTCTCCTCTCCCGCGACGGCGCCGGACCACCGCCGCCGTCCCTTCGCCGCCCTTCGCCGGCCTGCCGCCGCCCTGCTCCGGCGGGCTTCTCCTCCACCGCCCGGAGTCCGCCGCCCCGCCGCGGACGTCGTCCTCCATCGCCCGGCGCTCGCGCTTTGCCTCCTCTTCTCTCTCTCTTTTGCGAACAGGATAGCCACTATATATGCTAGTCGCTTGCTGCAGCTCCACATATTTTTACCTTGCCTTACCTATAAGCTTAAATAGTCTTGATCGCGAGGGTGCGAGATTGCTGAGTCCCTGTGGCTCACAGATTACTATTACACCAGATGCAGGGCCTGATGATTCCACTCCAGGTGACGCGCTTGAGCTCAAGTGGGAGTTCGACGAGGACTCTCAATGATACTATGTGTCTTTCCCTGATGAACAGTAGTGGTGCCCAGTTGGGGTGATCGGGACCGTGTCGCATGTTGGGTTATCTTTTATTTTGGCGCCATAGTCGGGCCATGAGTGTTTGAATGATGTAATGCTATTTATGTACTTGATTGACGTGGCGAGTGTTAGCCAACTATGTATCTCCCCTTTTATTATCTATATATTACATGGGATGTTGTGAAGATTGCCTAACTTGCGACATATGCCTTCAATGCGATTATGCCTCTAAGTCGTGCCTTGACACGTGGGAGATATAGTCGCATCGAGGGTGTTACACTAGCCCCCTCTGGTGTCTATATAAACCGGAGGGTTTTAGTCCGTAGGACAACATACAATCATACCATAGGCTAGCTTCTAGGGTTTAGCCTCTCTGATCTCGTGGTAGATCTACTCTTGTACTACCCATATCATCAATATTAATCAAGCAGGACATAAGGTTTTACCTCCATCAAGAGGGCGCGAACCTGGGTAAAACATCGTGTCCCCTGCCTCCTGTTACCATCCGCCTTAGACGCACAGTTCGGGACCCCCTACGCGAGATCCGCCGGTTTTAACACCGACATTGGTGCTTTCATTGAGAGTTCCTCTGTGTCGTCGCTGTTAGGCTTGATGGCTCCTACTACCATCGATAGCGATGCAGTCCAGGGTGGGACTTTTCTTCCCAGATAGATCTTTGTGTTCGGCGGCTTTGCACTGCGGGCCAATTCGCTTGGCCATCTGGAGCAGATTGAAAGTTACGCCCCTGGCCACCAGGTCAGGTTTGGAAGCTTAAACTACACGGCCGATATCCGCGGAGACTTGATCTTCGACGGACTCGAGCCTCTGCCTTGTGTGTCACGTGGTCACGATGAGTACGATTTAACTCTACCATCAGACAGTGTTAAGGAGATCGCACCGGCAGCCACTCCGACCCTCAATTCGGAGCCAGTTGCGCCGTCCATGGACGGGTGGATGGACCCCGCCACGGAGGCCTTACCCTCAGCAGCGACCGAGCCGAACATCGACCTTACCTTGCACGAGAGCCGTGTTGTTAAACTGCCGGATCCTTCTCCGGCCACGGACTCCGAACCGCCTGCACCCGTTCCTATCGAATCTGGCTGGGCGCCGATCATGGAGTTTACCTCCATGGATATCTTTCAGCACTCGCCCTTCGGCGATATACTGAACTCATTAAAGTCTCTCTCCTTGTCAGGAGGATCCTGGCCGAACTATGTCCGGCAGGACTGGGATGCGGACGATGAAGAAATTCACGGCCCACCCACCACCCACTTAGTAGCCACTGTCGATGACTTAACCGACATGCTCGACTTCGACTCCGAAGACATCGACGGTATGGACGACAATGCGGGAGACGAAGAGGAACCACTGCCCACAGGGCACTGGACAACCACCTCATCATACGATATATACATGGTGGATACACCCAAAGAAGGCAATGGCGACGAGACAGCGGAGGATGACCCCTCCAAGAAGCAACCCAAGCGCTGACATCAGCGGCGCCGCTCTAACTCCCGCCAAGGCAAAAGTGGTGATACCGGCACAGGAGGTAATAACACTCCGGATAGTGCCAAAGACAACAACAACCCCCTCCAACAAGAGTTAGAGCAGGAGGATGGAGGAGCCAGCCCTCCTGAGAGAGCGGTAGATGGAGAGGCGGAGGATGATAATTACATGCCCCCCTCCGAAGACGAGGCAAGCCTCGGCGATGACGAATTCGCCGTGCCAGAGGATCCCATCGAACAAGAGCGCTTCAAGCGCCGGCTTATGGCCACGGCAAATAGCCTTAAGAAAAAGCAGCAGTAGCTTCAAGCTGATCAAGATCTACTAGCTAACAGATGGACTGAAGTCATCGCGGCCGAGGAATATAAACTCGAGCGCCCCTCCAAGAGTTACCCAAAATGCAGGTTGCTACCTCGACTGGAGGAAGAAGCATATGACGCGGCTGACCGGCCACCTCGTGGCCGTGATAGAAAGGCATTCCAGCGAAAAGCTCAGCCTGCACCCCGACGCCATTCAAATAAAAAAGCATGGGGAAACACGCCAGACCTGCGAGACGTATTGGAGGACAAAGAAAAACATGCAAGATCGATCTACGGATCACAAGGGCGCGCCACTATGCGAGACGGTAAACGTCACGCCGGATACAGTAAAAGTAAATCCGGCCAGGCCAAACACAGAGGGCAAGACCCATTTGAGATGCGTCGCGATATAGCCCAATAAAGAGGCGCCGCACACCCCTTATGCTTCACAGACGAAGTAATGGATCATCAAATCCCAGAAGGTTTCAAACCCGTAAATATTGAATCATACGACGGCACAACAGATCCTGCGGTATGGATCGAGCATTTCCTCCTCCACATCCACATGGCCCGCGGTGATAACTTACACGCCATCAAATACCTCCTACTAAAGCTCAAAGGACCAGTGCGGCACTAGCTTAACAGCTTGCCAGCAGAGTCCATTAGCTGTTGGGAAGATCTGGAAGCCGCATTCCTCGACAACTTTCAGGGCACTTATGTGTGACCACCAGATGCCGATGACTTGAGCCACATAATTCAGCAGCCAGAAGAATCGGCCAGGCAATTCTGGACTCGGTTCCTAACAAAGAAAACAAATCGTCGACTGTCCGGATGCAGAGGCCCTAGCAGCTTTCAAACACAACATCCGCGACGAGTGGCTAGCCCGGCACCTTGGTCAGGAAAAGCCGAAATCTATGGCAGCCCTCACGACACTCATGACCCGCTTTTGTGCGGGAGAAGATAGCTGGTTGGCTCGCAGTAATAACATATCAAAGAACCGTGGTACTTCGGATACCAAGGACGGCAATAGCAGGTCACGTCGCAACAAACATAAGCGCCGCATTAACAGCGATAATACTGAAGATACGACAGTCAATGCCGGATTCAAAGGCTGTAAACCCGGTCAGCGGAAAAAGCCATTCAAAAGAAGCACTCCGGACCCGTCCAGTTTGGACCGTATACTCGATCGCTCATGTCAAATACACGACACCCCTGACAAGCCAGCCAACCACACCAACAGGGATTGTTGGGTGTTCAAGCAGGCCGACAAGTTAATTGCCGAAGACAAATATAAGGGGCCACACAGCGATGACGAGGAAGAGCCCCGGTAGCCGAACACCGGAGGACAAAAGAGGTCCCCCCACAAGTGCGGACGGTGAACATGATATACGCAACCCACATCCCCAAGAGGGAGCGGAAGCGTGCGCTCAGGGACATATATGCGTTGGAGCCAGTCGCCCCAAAGTTCAACCCATGGTCCTCCTGTCCGATCACCTTCGAGCGCAGGGACCAACCCACTAGTATCCGTCATGGCGGATTTGCCGAACTGGTCCTAGACCTAATCATTGACGGATTTCACCTCACTCGAGTCCTTATGGACGGTGGCAGCAGCCTGAACCTGCTTTATCAAGACACAGTGCGCAAAATGGGTATAGACCCCTCAAGGCTCAAACCCACAAAAACGACCTTTAAAGGCGTCATTCCAGGTGTAGAGGCCCATTGCACAGGCTCAATTACACTGGAAGTAGTCTTCGGATCCCTGGATAACTTCCGAAGCGAAGAATTAATCTTCGATATAGTCCCGTTCCGCAGTGGTTATCATGCACTGCTCGGGCGAACCGCATTTGCGAGATTCAATGCGGTACCGCATTATGCATACCTCAAGCTCAAGATGCCAGGACCTCGGGGGGTCATTACAGTTAATGGAAACACAGAGCGCTCTCTCCGAATGGAGGAGAACACTTCGGCCCTCGCAGCAGAAGTGCAAAGCAGCCTCTCAAGGCAATCCACCAGTTCGGCGTTTCAAGACCCAGACACCTTCAAGCCCGCTCGGAGTAATCGGCAACTAGACCGCCTGGCACGATCTGAGCTCGCGTAGCAATGCGGCCCCCACCCCAGTCCCAGCCAAACGTCAAAATCCGTGCAACGCATACATAATTACGCATTAAAAATACCATGGGCACAGGTGGGGAGGGGGGCACAACTACGACACGCCCCAAGACGCGGCTTAAACCGCACTAGGGGATTCCCGCTTTGTTATTTTTCTCTTTTCAGGACTTTAATCTCTGGAAACCTTGTCCGACAGCATGATTGTCGAACACATGATGCAGCAACCAAGGAGGCAGAAAGTTACGTCACACCACAGAACTCCCAAGTGGATTATGATAACGATTGAAATATTTGCTTTAATACTATTCCTCAGCTTGCCCTTGGAAGGGACATGGTCCCACTTTTTTCTTATTGCACTATCTGTATCATTCTGCTTTAACGCACCTTTTTTAATAAACAATGCATAACATTACGACTATTATTGCATTCTTGTTTTATATATTTGTGTTCATTAATGACGCCTTGCAACCGTACACTTTGGTACGGCCAATACACCAGGGGCTTATGTACCCCACAATATGGTGTGAAAAGTCCGAACACTTTCACAAGTGCGGCACCCCGAACTTATAGCATTTATGCATCAGCTCCGAATCATGCCTTTGGTCAAATGTTGGGTTTGCCCGCCTCCTATGTTTTGGTACCTTACGTTCCGCTCTATCGGCTAAGGTAGCGCTAGGAGAACTACTGTGATTGTGCCCCGGTTTTGCTGGGCTAAGCACCTCAGTAGAGAAAGCTAAAACTGACTGTCATGATAAGGCGACAGACTGGTCGCTGTTCGGCGAGGTTTCGAGTCCCTAAGGACTTATGTCGCTTAGAGCGAGGAGCCGGTCCTGTCCGGCTTAAAGGCGTGCATCGCGCCCCGAATTCAGCCTTCCGAATACCAGGGGCTTCGCCAAAATTTAAAATTATAGGATTCTATGGCTAAGTGAGAGTGATAAAGCATTATTAGTTCGGTTGCCTTGTTCGCTGTGCTGAGCACCTCCCTCGAAGGACCCAAAAATGGGAACAAGAGTGCTTATGT
The DNA here is from genome assembly GCF_056163025.1 of Triticum urartu. Taxonomy (NCBI): domain Eukaryota; kingdom Viridiplantae; phylum Streptophyta; class Magnoliopsida; order Poales; family Poaceae; genus Triticum; species Triticum urartu. The sequence continues at coordinate 246,687,358 of NC_141877.1, forward strand.
TTATCCCGAACACCCCAGCACTCGCGCCATGGGGGCAGAAGCCGAGGACTAGCCATCTCTCAGATTGGATAAACAACCAAACAGAAGGTAATATTTTAAATTCAAACAAGCGTTGCATAGCGCATATGAACAAGTTTTCATAAATACAGGATCACACGAGCAAGTTTCACTCAAATATTACATCTTTCGTGCTCTCGTCCGCTACGAGACGGGCACCCTTCAGAACACCCTCGTAGTACATCTCGGGGTGGCGATGCTCCTTGCCCTCCGGCGGCCCTTCCTTGATCAACTTCACGGCGTGTAGCTTGACCCATTGCAACTTCACACGGGCGAAAGCCCGGCGTGCACCTTCAATGCAGACGGATCGCTTGACGACCTCCAGCCGCAGGTAGGCATCCACAAGCCGCCTCACCAGGCCGAAGTAGCTGTTCGGAAGGGCGTCGCCAGGCCACAGCCGGACTATAAAGCCCATCATGGCCTGTTCGGCCGCCTTGTGCAGCTCGACCAGCTGCTTTAGCTGGTCGCTCATTGGCACCGGGTGTTCGGTCCCAGTATATTGAGACCAGAACAGCTTCTCCGTTGAGCTTCCCTCCTCGGCCTGGTAAAATTGTGCGGCATCGGACAGGCTGCAGGGCAAATCTGCGAATGCTCCTGGAGAGCTCCGGATTCAGGTAAGTAACAGGTAATTTACTTTCACATGCTTGCTTTGCATATAGAATGCCTTACCCGCCGCTATCTTCTTCATTGCATCAATCTCCTGGAGGGTCCATTGGGCTTCGGCCTTGGCATTCTTCGCGCTCTCAAGGGCCGCGGCAAGCTCAGACTCCCGCGTCTTCGAGTCAAGCTCCAACGCCTCGTGCTTCGTCACGAGAGCTTGGAGCTCTTGTTGCACCTCGCCCACCCGCGCCTCCTGCTTTTGTCGTTCGGTGCGCTCCTTGGCCGCTTTGTTTTCGGCCTTGGACAGCGCTTGCTTTAGGGTCGCCACTTCGGCCCTGACCCTTGGCAAATTCATGATGATCCTGTCATTTTGCAATCGCATTCTTTTTATACATATCCATAGACTAGGTATTACTTACCTTTGTTCTCCTCGAGCTGCCTCTTGGCAAGGCCGAGCTCGTCCTTGGACCCTTTAAGGTCCTGCTTCAGTGTGGCGACCTCCGCAGTCAGTGCAGCAGATGCCAGCAGTGAAGCCTGCATACGCATATAGACATACTTATATTAGACTCCTGCGATATTGTTTGATCCTCTGTTCGGCTTTTCTTTGTGAACACCGAACATAGCATCAGGGGCTACTGTCTATGCGGTAACATTTTTTCCTATAGTTTAAACACTTACCTCAAAGCCTGTTAGAAGGCTGGCACAGGCTTCAGTCAGTCCGCTCTTGGCGGACTGAACCTTCTCGATCACCGCACTGATAATAGTGCGGTGCTCTTCGTCGATGGAATCGCTGCGAAGCGCTCCTAGTAGATTGTTTGGTGCCTCTGGATGGACAGAGGTCACCGGCACATGCGTCTTGGCTCTCTTGGAAGGAGGCCGCCTGCTCGAGGCCGGAACCATTGGAGGTTCCTGATGAGGACATCAATACCATTGTTACACCCACAGCCCCTACTGTTACATATACTGGACCAATTACTAGAGCTCGCGCACGCCAATTAAATTACCAGGTACTTTCGTTTCTTGGTAATGATTCTAATGTTCATGAGATTATGATGCTGCCTAAATTGGATACATTTGTTTTGCTTACAAATGAAGGGCCTAGCTTGGAGAAGGATGAACATTGGAGCAAGAACACGCATGGAGTTGATGGCATGCGCAAGGGGATCAAGAACGGAGTTACAAGTGATGATTTCAGGACTTTGAAGCCGCCATAAGGAGTGCATGAAGCCATGGACGAAATATACAAGATGCCACTTCATAATATTCGTCCATAGGCTATTCTAGGTGCTGCGTCACCTTATTAATGGGCCAGGCCCATGTAATTTCGAAATACTTAAGTATAGGCTATTTTTAGAGTCCGTATGTGTGGGGAAACAAGAGTTAGGGTTTGTTTCGGACCCCACCCTCAAGGGCCACGAAATTCCCCCCTCTTCCTCCATATATACAGCCCTTAGGGCGTCGTTTAGACTTTGGGTTTTGTTTAGATTAAAAGTTCGCCATAGCTGCAACTTCGCGTACTTCGTTTGTGTCCAACGACCAGACCAAGACGTCACAGAACCCCACCTTGATCAATAAAGCTTTCATCTTATATTCGCAATATCCCGATTGCAATCTCAGTTTCTTGCTTGTTCTTCGTTTGCTCGCAGGAAACAGACCCTCGTGGTCAGGTTGATCGTGCTCCGGCGTGGTCAATAACCCTCGGAAGTTGGTTTAGCGATTGCTAAGGCGCGACGCCTCGCACGTTCGTAGTCGGATCGTCAAGGTCGACTCCCACAGAAAACGATAGCCACCATCTCATCGAAACATCGGGACACCTTAGCCTCTATCAAGTGGTATCAGATTTCCAGGTTGCTCGGTGAGATTTTACAGTTTTTCATAGATTAGATCGAGTCTGTTCTTCATACCTACAGTCCACGAAAAAGCCAGAAAAAAAATTAGGGTTAGTTCATCATATCCGAACCAATCTGAGCCTTTGCATAATCTTTTTAGGGTTTTTGCTTTGTTGAATTTGCGGTTGCATCGTCGTGTCAAGTTGCTGGTCTTAGAGTCTAGTCTTTTAGAGTTTCGAGTTCTGGTCATAAGTTGTCACGCCGCCGCCGCACCATCATCATCGCCCATCTACCACTTTTGCTTATCCGCCACCGCTCTGAATCCATATCCATATACCACCACCAATCCGTATCCATACACCACCACCAATCTGCATCCATATACCACCACCGCTACCATATACCACCACCGCTGCCATATACCACAACCATATATCCACCACCAATCCGAGTTCTTCTCATATTAGGTTTGTTCTTGAGATCAATCAAAATTCTGTTTCGTGTTTCCTTGCCTGCGTAGGTCTCAGAAAAAAAAAGTCTGGAGACCCCCGGGCAGTTTTTAGGCCAAAATTTTCACGGGCAAATTTTTTTTCCCTATCCTATTTTTAGGCTTTTCTGAGTCTTTTGAGCCACGTGCCATCATAGTGATTTTTTGTCACACTTTTTCGTCGTCGCTGCCCTGATTTCCGGAAAAAAGTGAAAAAAAAAATTTCGTGCCCATCCTATCAGTTTAACGAGGGAAGAGTTTTGAGACACTCGCCATTATAGTGATTTTTCGCAAAAAAAAGAGGAGCGCAAAAAAAAGGAGCGCAAAAAAATAGAGCGAAAAAAAAAGAGTTCCAGAGTGTGCTTTTCCCTTATTTACGTGCAGCACCATGATTTTGTTAGTGTTCTAGGCTCGCGTCTCTAGCACGGTCTAGCCTAGGACCAGCACAGTACCGTCGTTGAGCGTTTATTCAACTTTGCATCTCTGAATTGATTATTGCTGACCCTTTTTGCTACCATACTATAAGCCTTCCCAGCTCCACATACATCTACGTCGTGCGTTTGACTCTCCCTGGCAATCGCTCTATCCAAGCTTTTGAGAGTTTTGACTACAACGGTTGCTGATCACCGCCTGCTGCTGGGTAAGAACTGGTAAGAATTTGAGATTTGCTTGACGGATTTGTGACACCCGCCACCACCACCACTTGTTAGTAGTCTGTAGGATCATATTCTTGTGTCTTTCTATTGCTGCTAACCATGCCAGGATCACAAGTCGACTAGACTGACTGGGAGAACTTGACGAACAAGGAGCTTCATGATACGTTTCAGCAAATGATGAGTGGACAGGTGCAAGATGTGATAAACAGATTTGAAGAGGCCATGGAGAAGATAGATGGCATGGAGAAGACGTTTGAAACAAAGCTCGATAACAAGTTTGCTGAATTGCTTTCGCGTTTTCCACCACCACCACCGGCTGCTCCAGCCGCACCTCTGCAACAAGAGCAACAACATCGACTACCTCCACGTCGGGAAACAGCCCTCTGCCGAGCGAGCCGTGTCCCTCTTCAGTCGGGCCAAACTGCTGGTGCTGCTGTTGATACTTCTGTGGCACCTACTACTGATGTGGAGGAGGATGATTATGTGGGAGATTATGAGGATGAGGTTGATCAAAATCAGAACTACGTGCCACCACCAGCACAGCAACCACCAGGTCGTCCACATGCAAATAATGGCAATGGTAGGGCTCACCCTCAGGTACGAGATCTTGACCATCTCCCTAAACTAGAATTGATTATTCCACCATTTAAGGGTAGATATGTTCCTGATATATATCTTACTTGGGAGTTAGAAACTGAACAACGATTTACATGTTTACAATATCCCGAGGAGAGACGTGTTCCTGCTGCTGTTTGTGCCTTCACTAGTTTTGCATGTGTTTGGTGGTCTGAGCATTGTAGATTATATCCTATTCCGGCTACTTGGGCTGCTTTGAAAACTGCTATGCGTATTCGTTGGGTTCCACCATATTATCAACGTGAATTACTTCAAAAATTGGAGCGCTTAAGACAGGGAAAAAATTCTGTAGAAGAATATTATCAGGAATTACAAACTGGCATGATTAGATGTGGTATTGTTGAGGAGAATGAAGCTATGCTTGCACGTTTTATGGGTGGATTAAATAGAGAGATTCAGACGATTCTAGAGTATAAGGAGTATACTAATATCACTCGTTTATTCCATCTTGCTTGTAAAGCTGAACGTGAAGTGCAGGATCGACAGGCATTGGCGCGGACTAACTTTTCTGCAGGTCGACCTTCATCATGGACACCACGTGCATCATCTACTTCCACACGTTCTGCTACACCGGCGCCTCCGTCGGCTGCCACCTCCAACCGTGATACAATAAAGCAGGCACAATCACCACTATCTGCCAAGAGCACACCTTCTGGGCCTGCAAAGAGCTCTTCTTCATCCATGGCATCAACAGGGCAAACACATGATAGTATTTGTCGACGTTGCAAGGGTGGAGGTCATTATGCGAGAGAATGCCCATCTAAGCGTGTGATGATTGTTACTGAGGATGGTGGGTATGAGTCCGCTAGTGACTATGATGAGGAGACTTTGGCTCTTATTACACGTGAAGAACACGGTGGAGACGATTCTGATCATGAGACGCAATACATGGCTCCTGAAGATGCTGACAGGTATGAATGTTTAGTTGCTCAACGTGTTTTGAGTGTGCAGGTTACACAAGCTGAGCAAAATCAGAGGCATAATTTGTTCCATACAAAGGGAGTTGTGAAGGAACGTTCTGTTCGCGTGATCATAGATGGAGGGAGCTGCAATAACTTGGCTAGCATGGAGATGGTGGAGAAGCTATCTCTCACCGCAAGACCACATCCACATCCTTACTACATCCAATGGTTCAACAACAGCGGCAAGGTTAATGTAACACGTACTGTTCGTGTGCATTTTAGTATCTCTACATATGCTGATTATGTTGATTGTGATGTGGTACCTATGCAAGCATGTTCCTTATTACTTGGTAGACCATGGCAATTTGATAAAAATTCTGTACACCATGGTAGAAACAATCAGTATACTCTTGTTCATAACGATAAAAATATTACTTTGCTTCCTATGACTCCTGATTCCATTTTGAAAGATGATATTAATAGAGCTAATAAAGCTAAACAGGAGACAAATAAGAGTGAAAATCAGATTGTGGCAAAAGAATTTGAGCACCAAATGAAGCCTAATAATAAACCATCTACTGTTGTTTCTGAAATTAAATTGCAAAGTGCATGTTTACTTGCCACCAAATCTGATATTGATGAGCTAGATTTTAGCAAATCTGTTTGCTATGCTTTTGTGTGCAAAGAGGCATTATTTTCATTCGAGGACGTGCCTTCCTCTTTGCCCCCTGCTGTCACTAACATTTTGCAGGAGTTCGCTGACGTCTTTCCACAAGACGTGCCACCGGGATTACCACCTATTCGAGGGATTGAGCATCAAATTGACTTAATTCCCGGTTGATAGAGGCAAAGGTGTCCCGATGTTTCGATGAGATGGTGGCTATCGTTTTCTGTGGGAGTCGACCTTGACGATCCGACTACGAACGTGCGAGACGTCGCGCCTTAGCAATCGCTAAACCAACTTCCGAGGGGTTATTGACCACGCCGGAGCACGATCAACCTAATCACGAGGGCCTGTTTCCTGCGAGCAAACGAAGAACAAGGAAGAAACTGAGATTGCAATCTGGATATTGCGAATATAAGATGAAAGCTTTATTGATCAAGGTGGGGTTCTGCGACGTCTTGGTCTGGTCGTTGGACACAAACGAAGTACGCGAAGTTGCAGCTATGGCGAACTTTTAATCTAAACAAAACCCAAAGTCTAAACGACGCCCTAAGGGCTGTATATATGGAGGAAGAGAGGGGAATTTCGTGGCCCTTGAGGGTGGGGTCCGAAACCAACCCTAACTCTTGTTTCCCCACACATACGGACTCTAAAAATAGCCTATACTTAAGTATTTCGAAATTACATGGGCCTGGCCCATTAATAAGGTGACGCAGCACCTAGAATAGCCTATGGACGAATATTATGAAGTGGCATCTTGTATATTTCGTCCATGGCTTCATGCACTCCTTATGGCGGCTTCAAAGTCCTGAAATCATCACTTGTAACTCCGTTCTTGATCCCCTTGCGCATGCCATCAACTTCATGCGTGTTCTTGCTCCAATGTTCATCCTTCTCCAAGCTAGGCCCTTCATTTGAAAGCAAAACAAATGTATCCAATTTAGGCAGCATCATAATCTCATGAACATTAGAATCATTACCAAGAAACGAAAGTACCTGGTAATTTAATTGGCGTGCGCGAGCTCTAGTAATTGGTCCAGTATATGTAACAGTAGGGGCTGTGGGTGTAACAATGGTATTGATGTCCTCATCATCCTCCCCTTCTTGCAATGAAGTCATCCTCGACGGAAGCTCATCTTCCTCACCCAAATAAGGCTTCAAATCTGCAATATTAAAAGTGGGACTAACCCCAAAATCTGCAGGTAGCTCAAGTTTATATGCATTATCATTTATTTTCTCTAAAACCTTAAAAGGACCATCAGCACGTGGCATTAGCTTTGATTTGCGCAGATTAGGAAATCTATCTTTACGCAAATGTAACCAAACAAGATCTCCAGGTGCAAACACAACATGTTTTCTACCCTTATCTCCAGCAAGTTTATATTTAGCATTCATACGCTCAATGTTTTTCTTAGTTAACTCATGCATTTTTAAAATCAATTCAGAACATTCTTTAGCATCAAAATTAACCTTCTCCGAAGATGGAAGAGGCAACAAATCAATAGGTGCACGAGGTAGGAAACCATACACAATTTCAAAAGGGCACATCTTAGTAGTAGAATGCAATGAACGATTATAAGCAAATTCAATATGAGGCAAGCATTCTTCCCACATTTTCTTGTTATTCTTCAAAACAGCCCTAAGCATAGTAGACAATGTTCTATTGACTACTTCAGTTTGTCCATCAGTTTGGGGGTGACAAGTAGTACTAAAAAGCAGCTTAGTCCCCAACTTAGCCCATAAACATCTCCAAAAGTGGCTAAGAAATTTAGTATCACGATCTGAAACAATAGTATTTGGCACACCATGTAAGCGAATAATTTCACGAAAGAACAAATCAGCAACATTAACAGCATCATCGCTTTTATGACATGGTATAAAGTGTGCCATTTTCGAGAACCTATCCATGACAACAAATATGCTATCCCTCCCCTTCTTTGTTCTAGGTAAACCTAAAACAAAGTCCATAGATATATCCTCCCAAGGAAGACTAGGTACAGGCAAAGGCATATATAAACCATGAGGATTGAGTCGTGACTTAGCTCTTTGACATGTAGTGCAGCGAGCAACAAAACGCTCAACATCCCGTCTCATCTTTGGCCAAAAGAAATGTGTAGCAAGTATATCCTCCGTCTTCTTGACGCCAAAGTGTCCCATTAATCCTCCTCCATGCGCCTCCTGCAACAACAAAAGACGAACGGAGCTAGCTGGAATGCATAGCTTGTTAGCACGAAACACAAATCCATCGTTAAGAATGAACTTGTTCCAAGTTCTCCCTTCCTTACAATTCTGCAATACATCTTTAAATTCAGCATCATTAACATATTGATCCTTGATGGTCTCCAAACCAAATATTTTAAAGTCAAGTTGTGAAAGCATAGTATAACGACGAGACAAGGCATCAGCAATAACATTTTCTTTACCCTTCTTGTGTTTAATCACATAAGGGAAAGTCTCAATGAATTCAACCCATTTAGCATGTCGACGGTTCAGTTTTTCTTGACTTTTAATGTGTTTCAAAGATTCATGATCAGAATGTATAACAAATTCCTTGGGCCATAAATAATGTTGCCATGTTTCTAAGCTCCGAACAAGAGCATATAATTCTTTATCATAAGTAGAATAGTTCAGACTAGGCCCACTCAATTTTTCAGAAAAGTATGCAACAGGTTTTCCATCTTGTAATAACACACCTCCTAATCCAATTCCACTAGCATCACATTCAAGCTCAAAAGTCTTATTGAAATTAGGAAGTTGGAGTAAAGGAGCATGTGTCAACTTATCTTTCAATACCGTGAAGGCTTCTTCCTGTGCGGTACCCCAAACAAAAGGTACATCCTTCTTTGTAAGCTCGTTGAGAGGTGCAGCAATGGTGCTGAAATCTCTCACAAAACGCCTATAGAAACCAGCGAGGCCAAGGAAACTCCTCACTTGTGTGACCGTTTTGGGCTGCGGCCAACTCTCAATAGCTTCAATCTTGGCTTTATCAACTTCAATTCCCTGTGGAGTAACAACATAGCCAAGAAAAGATACTCGGTCGGTGCAAAAGGTGCACTTTCCAAGGTTACCAAACAAACGTGCATCACGTAGAGCAATAAAAACAGCACGTAAATGTGCCAAATGTTCCTCCAAAGATTTGCTATAAATTAATATGTCATCAAAGTAAACTACCACAAATCGTCCAATGAAAGCACGTAAAACTTCGTTCATTAACCTCATGAAAGTACTAGGTGCATTAGTTAACCCAAAAGGCATGACTAACCACTCATATAATCCAAACTTAGTTTTAAATGCTGTTTTCCATTCATCTCCCAATTTCATACGAATTTGATGGTAACCACTACGCAAATCAACTTTGGAGAATATTGTAGAGCCACTCAATTCATCAAGCATATCATCTAGCCTAGGAATAGGATGACGATAACGAATAGTAATATTATTAATGCCTCTACAATCAACGCACATACGCGACGTACCATCCTTTTTCGGCACTAAAATGATAGGAACAGCACAAGGACTAAGGGATTCGTGTATATAACCTTTGTCGAGCAGTTCTTGTACTTGACGCATAATCTCCTTCGTCTCCTCTGGATTGGTACGGTATGGTGCCCGGTTGGGCAATGATGCACCGGGAATTAAGTCAATTTGATGCTCAATCCCGCGAATAGGTGGTAATCCCGGTGGCACGTCTTGTGGAAAGACGTCCGCGAACTCCTGCAAAATGTTAGTGACAGCAGGAGGCAAAGAGGAAGGCACGTCCTCGAATGAAAATAATGCCTCTTTGCACACAAAAGCATAGCAAACAGATTTGCTAAAATCTAGATCATCAATATCAGATTTGGTGGCAAGTAAACATGCACTTTTCAATTTAATTTCAGAAGCAACACTAGATTGTTTATTATTATTAGGCTGCATTTGTTGCTCAAATTCTTTTGCCACAATCTGATTTTCACTCTTAGTTTTCTCCTGTTTTGCTTTATTAGCTCTATTAATATCATCTTTCAAAATGGAATCAGGAGTCATAGGAAGCAAAGTAATATTTTTATCCTTATGAACAAGAGTATACTGATTGTTTCTACCATGGTGAATAGAATTTTTATCAAATTGCCATGGTCTACCAAGTAATAAGGAACATGCTTGCATCGGTACCACATCACAATCAACATAATCAGCATATGTAGAGATACTAAAATGCACACGAACAGTACGTGTTACCTTAACCTTGCCGCTGTTGTTGAACCATTGGATGTAGTAAGGATGTGGATGTGGTCTTGTGGTGAGAGATAGCTTCTCCACCATCTCGATGCTAGCCAAGTTGTTGCAACTCCCTCCATCTATGATCACGCGAACAGAACGTTCCTTCACAACTCCCTTTGTATGGAACAAATTATGCCTCTGATTTTGCTCAGCTTGTGTAACCTGCACACTCAAAACACGTTGAGCAACTAAACATTCATACCTGTCAGCATCTTCAGGAGCCATGTATTGCGTCTCATGATCAGAATTGTCTCCACCGTGTTCGTCACGTGTAATAAGAGCCAAAGTCTCCTCATCATAGTCACTAGCGGACTCATACCCACCATCCTCAGTAACAATCATCACACGCTTAGATGGGCATTCTCTCGCATAATGACCTCCACCCTTGCAACATCGACAAATAATATCATGTGTTTGCCCTGTTGATGCCATGGATGAAGAAGAGCTCTTTGCAGGCCCAGAAGGTGTGCACTTGGCAGATAGTGGTGATTGTGCCTGCTTTATTGTATCACGGTTGGAGGTGGCAGCCGACGGAGGCGCCGGTGAAGCAGAACGTGTGGAAGTAGTTGATGCACGTGGTGTCCATGAAGAAGGTCGACCTGCAGAAAAGTTAGTCCGCGCCAATGCCTGTCGATCCTGCACTACACGTTCAGCTTTACAAGCAAGATGGAATAAACGAGTGATATTAGTATACTCCTTATACTCTAGAATCGTCTGAATCTCTCTATTTAATCCACCCATAAAACGTGCAAGCATAGCTTCATTCTCCTCAACAATACCACATCTAATCATGCCAGTTTGTAATTCCTGATAGTATTCTTCTACAGAATTTTTTCCCTGTCTTAAGCGCTGCAATTTTTGAAGTAATTCACGTTGATAATATGGTGGAACCCAACGAGTACGCATAGCAGTTTTCAAAGCAGCCCAAGTAGCAGGAATGGGATATAATCTACAATGCTCAGACCACCAAACACATGCAAAACTAGTGAATGCACAAACAGCAGCAGGAACACGTCTCTCCTCGGGATATTGTAAACATGTAAATCGTTGTTCAGTTTCTAACTCCCAAGTAAGATTTATATCAGGAACATATCTACCCTCAAATGGTGGAATATTCAATTTTAGTTTAGGGAGATGGTCATGATCTCGTACCTGAGGGTGAGCCCTACCATTGCCATTATTTGCATGTGGACGACCTGATGGTTGCTGTGCTGGTGGTGGCACGTAGTTCTGATTTTGATCAACCTCATCCTCGTAATCGCCAGCAAAATCATCCTCCTCCGCATTAGCAGCAGGAGCCACAGAAGTAGCAACAGCAGCACCAACAGTTTGGCCAGGTGCAAGAGGGAGACGGCTCGCTCGGCGGAGGGCTGTTTCACGATGTGTAGGTAGTCGTCGTTGTTGTTGTTGTAGAGGTGCGTTAGGTGCAGCCGGTGGTGGTGGTGGAAGACGCGCGAGCAATTCATTAAACCTGTCATCGAGCTTTGTTTCGAACGTCTTCTCCATGTCATCTATCTTCTCCATGGCCTCTTCAAATCTGTTTAGCACATCCTGCACCTGTCCATTCATCATTTGCTGAAATTTATCATGCAACTCCTGATTCGTCATGTTCTCCCAGTCAGTCTCGTCGGCTTGTGATCCTGCCATGGTTAGCAACAATAGAAAACACACAAGAATATGATCCTACAGAATACTAACAAGAGGTGGTGGTGGCGGGTGTCACAAATCCGTCAAGCAAATCTCAAATTCTTACCAGTTCTTACCCAGCAGCAGGCGGTGATCGGCAACCGTTGTAGTCAAAACTCTCAAAAGTTTGGATAGAGCGATTGCCAGGGAGAGTCAAACGCACGACGTAGAGGTATGTGGAGCTGGGAAGGCTTATAGTATGGTAGCAAAAAAGGGTCAGCAATAATCAATTCAGAGATGCAAAGTTGAATAAACGCTCAACGACGGTACTGTGCTGGTCCTAGGCTAGACCGTGCTAGAGACGCGAGCCTAGAACACTAACAAAATCACGGCGCTGCACGTAAATAAGGGAAAAGCACACTCTGGAACTTTTTTTTTCGCTTTTTTTTTGCGCTCCTCTTTTTTTTTGCGCTCCTCTTTTTTTTTGCGCTCCTCTTTTTTTTTGCGAAAAATTACTATAATGGCGAGTGTCTCAAAACTCTTCCCTCGTCAAACTGATAGGATGGGCACGAAAAAAAAAATTCCACTTTTTTTTTCGGAAATCAGGGCAGCGACGACGAAAAAGTGCGACAAAAAATCACTATGATGGCACGTGGCTCAAAAGACTCAGAAAAGCCTAAAAATAGGATAGGGAAAAAATATTTTTGTCCGTGAAAATTTTGGCCTAAAAACTGCCCGGGGGTCTCCAGACTTTTTTTTTCCGAGACCTACGCAGGCAAGGAAACACGAATCGGAATTGAGATTGATCTCAAGAACAAACCTAATATGAGCAGAACTCGGATTGGTGGTGGATATATGGTTGTGGTATATGGCAGCGGTGGTGGTATATGGTAGCGGTGGTGGTATATGGATAGAGATTGATGGTGGTATATGGATACGGATTGGTAGTGGTATATGGATAAGGATTCAGAGCGGTGGCGGATAAGCAAAAGTGGTAGATGGGCGATGATGATGGTGCGGCGGCGGCGTGACAACTTATGACCAGAACTCGAAACTCTAAAAGACTAGACTCTAAGACCAACAACTTGACACGACGATGCAACCGCAAATTCAACAAAGCAAAAACCCTAAAAAGATTATGCAAAGGCTCAGATTGGTTCGGATATGATGAACTAACCCTAATTTTTTTTGTGTGGCTTTTTCGTGGACTCTAGGTATGAAGAACAGACTCGATCTAATCTACGAAAAACTGTAAAATCTCACCGAGCAACCTGGAAATCTGATACCACTTGATAGAGGCAAAGGTGTCCCGATGTTTCGATGAGATGGTGGCTATCGTTTTCTGTGGGAGTCGACCTTGACGATCCGACTACGAACGTGCGAGACGTCGCGCCTTAGCAATCGCTAAACCAACTTCCGAGGGGTTATTGACCACGCCGGAGCACGATCAACCTGACCACGAGGGCCTGTTTCCTGCGAGCAAACGAAGAACAAGCAAGAAACTGAGATTGCAATCTGGATATTGCGAATATAAGATGAAAGCTTTATTGATCAAGGTGGGGTTCTGTGACGTCTTGGTCTGGTCGTTGGACACAAACGAAGTACGCGAAGTTGCAGCTATAGCGAACTTTTAATCTAAACAAAACCCAAAGTCTAAACGACGCCCTAAGGGCTGTATATATGGAGGAAGAGAGGGGAATTTCGTGGCCCTTGAGGGTGGGGTCCGAAACCAACCCTAACTCTTGTTTCCCCACACATACGGACTCTAAAAATAGCCTATACTTAAGTATTTCGAAATTACATGGGCCTGGCCCATTAATAAGGTGACGCAGCACCTAGAATAGCCTATGGACGAATATTATGAAGTGGCATCTTGTATATTTCGTCCATGGCTTCATGCACTCCTTATGGCGGCTTCAAAGTCCTGAAATCATCACTTGTAACTCCGTTCTTGATCCCCTTGCGCATGCCATCAACTTCATGCGTGTTCTTGCTCCAATGTTCATCCTTCTCCAAGCTAGGCCCTTCATTTGAAAGCAAAACAAATGTATCCAATTTAGGCAGCATCATAATCTCATGAACATTAGAATCATTACCAAGAAACGAAAGTACCTGGTAATTTAATTGGCGTGCGCGAGCTCTAGTAATTGGTCCAGTATATGTAACAGTAGGCGCTGTGGGTGTAACAATGGTATTGATGTCCTCATCACTGGTGCTTCGCTACCCAACCGTGCACCATACCGTACCAATCCAGAGGAGACGAAGGAGATTATGCGTCAAGTACAAGAACTGCTCGACAAAGGTTATATACGCGAATCCCTTAGTCCTTGTGCTGTTCCTATCATTTTAGTGCCGAAAAAGGATGGTACGTCGCGTATGTGCGTTGATTGTGGTAGTTTACTTTGATGACATATTGATTTATAGCAAATCTTTGGAGGAAAATTTGGAACATTTACGTGCTGTTTTTATTGCTCTACGTGATGCACGTTTGTTTGGAAACCTTGGAAAGTGCACCTTTTGCACCGACCGAGTATCTTTTCTTGGCTATGTTGTTACTCCACAGGGAATTGAAGTTGATAAAGCCAAGATTGAAGCTATTGAGAGTTGGCCGCAGCCCAAAATGGTCACACAAGTGAGGAGTTTCCTTGGCCTCGCTGGTTTCTATAGGCGTTTTGTGAGAGATTTCAGCACCATTGCTGCACCTCTCAACGAGCTTACAAAGAAGGATGTGCCTTTTGTTTGGGTACCGCACAGGAAGAAGCTTTCACGGTATTGAAAGATAAGTTGACACATGCTCCTTTACTCCAACTTCCTAATTTCAATAAGACTTTTGAGCTTGAATGTGATGCTACTGGAATTGGATTAGGAGGTGTGTTATTACAAGATGGAAAACCTGTTGCATACTTTTCTGAAAAATTGAGTGGGCCTAGTCTGAACTATTCTACTTATGATAAAGAATTATATGCTCTTGTTCGGACCTTAGAAACATGGCAACATTATTTATGGCCCAAGGAATTTGTTATACATTCTGATCATGAATCTTTGAAACACATTAAAAGTCAAGCAAAACTGAACCGTAGACATGCTAAATGGGTTGAATTCATTGAGACTTTCCCTTATGTCATTAAACACAAGAAGGGTAAAGAAAATGTTATTGCTGATGCCTTGTCTCGTCGTTATACTATGCTTTCACAACTTGACTTTAAAATATTTGGTTTGGAGACCATCAAAGATCAATATGTTCATGATGCTGAATTTAAAGATGTATTGCAGAATTGTAAGGAAGGGAGAACTTGGAACAAGTTCGTTCTTAACGATGGATTTGTGTTTCGTGCTAACAAGCTATGCATTCCAGCTAGCTCCGTTCGTCTTTTGTTGTTGCAGGAGGCGCATGGAGGAGGATTAATGGGACACTTTGGCGTCAAGAAGACGGAGGATATACTTGCTACACATTTCTTTTGGCCAAAGATGAGACGGGATGTTGAGCGTTTTGTTGCTCGCTGCACTACATGTCAAAGAGCTAAGTCACGACTCAATCCTCATGGTTTATATATGCCTTTGCCTATACCTAGTGTTCCTTGGGAGGATATATCTATGGACTTTGTTTTAGGTTTACCTCGAACAAGGAAGGGGAGGGATAGCATATTTGTTGTCGTGGATAGGTTCTCGAAAATGGCACACTTTATACCATGTCATAAAAGCGATGATGCTGTTAATGTTGCTGATTTGTTCTTTCGTGAAATTATTCGCTTACATGGTGTGCCAAATACTATTGTTTCAGATCGTGATACTAAATTTCTTAGCCACTTTTGGAGATGTTTATGGGCTAAGTTGGGGACTAAGCTGCTTTTTAGTACTACTTGTCACCCCCAAACTGATGGACAAACTGAAGTAGTCAATAGAACATTGTCTACTATGCTTAGGGCTGTTTTGAAGAATAACAAGAAAATGTGGGAAGAATGCTTGCCTCATATTGAATTTGCTTATAATCGTTCATTGCATTCTACTACTAAGATGTGCCCTTTTGAAACTGTGTATGGTTTCCTACCTCGTGCACCTATTGATTTGTTGCCTCTTCCATCTTCAGAGAAGGTTAATTTTGATGCTAAAGAACGTTCTGAATTGATTGTAAAAATGCATGAGTTAACTAAGGAAAACATTGAGCGTATGAATGCTAAATATAAACTTGCTGGAGATAAGGGTAGAAAACATGTTGTGTTTGCGCCTGGAGATCTTGTTTGGTTACATTTGCGTAAAGATAGATTTCCTAATCTGCGCAAATCAAAGCTAATGCCACGTGCTGATGGTCCTTTTAAGGTGTTAGAGAAAATAAATGATAATGCATATAAACATGAGCTACCTGTAGATTTTGGGGTTAGTCCCACTTTTAACATTGCAGATTTGAAGCCTTATTTGGGTGAGGAAGATGCGCTTCCGTCGAGGACGACTTCATTTCAAGAAGGGGAGGATGATGAGGACATCAATACCATTGTTACACCCACAGCCCCTACTGTTACATATACTGGACCAATTACTAGAGCTCGCGCACGCCAATTGAATTACCAGGTACTTTCGTTTCTTGGTAATGATTCTAATGTTCATGAGATTGTGATGCTGCCTAAATTGGATACATTTGTTTTGCTTACAAATGAAGGGCCTAGCTTGGAGAAGGATGAACATTGGAGCAAGAACACGCATGGAGTTGATGGCATGCGCAAGGGGATCAAGAACGGAGTTACAAGTGAAGATTTCAGGACTTTGAGGCCGCCATAAGGAGTGCATGAAGCCTTGGACGAAATATACAAGATGCCACTTCATAATATTCGTTCATAGGCTATTCTAGGTGCTGCGTCACCTTATTAATGGGCCAGGCCCATGTAATTTCGAAATACTTAAGTATAGGCTATTTTTAGAGTCCGTATGTGTGGGGAAACAAGAGTTAGGGTTGGTTTCGGACCCTACCCTCAAGGGCCACGAAATTCCCCCCTCTTCCTCCATATATACAGCCCTTAGGGCGTCGTTTAGACTTTGGGTTTTGTTTAGATTAAAAGTTCGCCATAGCTGCAACTTCGCGTACTTCGTTTGTGTCCAACGACCAGACCAAGACATCACAGAACCCCACCTTGATCAATAAAGCTTTCATCTTATATTCACAATATCCCGATTGCAATCTCAGTTTCTTGCTTTTTCTTCGTTTGCTCGCAGGAAACAGACCCTCGTGGTCAGGTTGATCGTGCTCCGGTGTGGTCAGTAAACCTCGGAAGTTGGTTTAGCGATTTCTAAGGCGCGACGTCTCGCACGTTCGTAGTCGGATCGTCAAGGTCGACTCCTACAGAAAACGATAGCCACCATCTCATCGAAACATCGGGACACCTTTGCCTCTATCAGAGGAGGAACCCGCCTTGCAATGCGAAAGACAATACTGCGTGCCGGACTCATCGTCATTGAAAGCATGGTTCAGGGGCTACTAAGGGAGTCCTGGATTAGGGGGTCTCCGGACAGCCGGACTATATCCATTGGCCGGACTGTTAGACTATGAAGATACAAGATTGAAGACTTCGTCTCGTGTCCGGATGGGACTCTACTTGGCATGGAAGGCAAGCTTAGGCAACACGGATATGTATATCTCCTCCTTTGTAACCTCCGGATGTTACTATCACGTTGGGCGATTACAAGTTTCTTTCTTCTCCGATGGTTCTTGGTAACTCGGATATTGATCTTATTCTCGAGCTGAAGAAGCAACTCGATGTTCAAGAGAGAATGGGTCTCATCCGGCCTAGTTCTTCTCCATGGGGTTGTGGTGTTCTTTTTGTGAAGAAGAAGGATGGAACGGACCGACTTTGTGTTGACTACCGTCCATTGAACAAGAAGACCATCAAGAACAAGTATCCACTTCCCAACATCAATGGGCTGTTCGAACAACTCAAATGTGCCCAAGTATTCTCCAAGCTTGATCTCCGTATGGGTTATCATCAGATTCGAATCCGTGAGCAAGATATTCCCAAGACGGCTTTCAGGACAAGCTATGGTTCATATGAATACACTGTCATGTCTTTTGGCCTCGTCAACGCTCCTCCAACGTTCTCTCGCATGATGAACTTCATCTTCAACGCCTACACCAATGACTTCGTTTTGGTCTATCTCGACAACATTCTGGTTTTCTTGAAGAACAAGGAAGATCATGCCAAGCACTTGCGTTTGGTACTTGATAAGCTCAGAGAACACAAGTTCTACGCCAAGTTCTCCAAGTGTGAGTTTTCGCTCGATGAGGTTCTTCATCTTGGTCATATGATCTCTGCCAAGGGCATTGCGGTGAATCCTGAGAAGGTGTCTACAATTGTGAATTGGGAACCACCTCAGAACGTGAAGCAACTCCGTAGCTTCCTCGGTCTCGCAAGCTATTGCCGAAGATTCATTGAAAACTTTTCGAAGATCGCGAAGCCTCTCTCAAATCTTCTCCAGAAGCACGTCAAGTACGTTTGGTCTCCAGAGTGTGACATTGCTTTCAACACTTTGAAAGAGAAATTGATCACTGCTCCAGTTCTGACTCCGCCTGATGAATCCAAACCGTATGAGGTCTTTTGTGATGCCTCTCTCCAAGGTCTTGGCGCAGTGTTGATGCAAGAGAAGAAAGTTGTTGCTTATACCTCTCGCCAATTAAAGCCCAATGAGAAGAACTACCCCACTCATGATCTCGAGTTGGCGGCAGTTGTGCATGCTCTTTTGACTTGGAGACATCTCTTATTGGGAAGAAAAGTGGACATTTTCACTGATCACAAGAGTCTCAAGTACATCTTCACTCAGCCTAATCTCAACCTCAGGCAAACTCGATCGGTCGAAATGATTCAAGAGTATAATCCGAGTATCGAGTATACTCCAGGCAAGGCCAATGTGATTGCTGACGCATTGAGCAGGAAGGCTTACTACAACAGTCTGATTCTCAAGCCTTATCAACCCGAGCTTTGTGAAGCTTTCCGCAAACTTAATCTGCAAGTTGTTCCTCAAGGTTTCCTCGCCAACCTTCAAGTCTCTCCTACCTTGGAAGACCAGATTCGCCAAGCCCAGCTTCTTGATGCTATGGTGAAAAAGGTGAAGATTGGGATTGTCAAGAGTCAACCCAAGTACATGTGCTACCGCCTTGATGACAAGGACACTCTCTTCTTCGAGGATCGTATTGTTGTGCCCAAAGGTGACCTTCGTAAAGTGATCATGAACGAGGCTCACAATTCTCTCCTCTCCATCCACCCTGGGAGCACGAAGATGTATCAGGACCTCAAGCAGGCTTATTGGTGGACTCGAATGAAGCGCGAGATTGCTCAATTCGTGAATGAATGTGATGTCTGCAGAAGAGTGAAGGCAGAACACCAAAGGCCAGCGGGTCTCCTCCAACCTCTTGCCATTCCAAAATGGAAGTTTGACCACATTGAGATGGACTTCGTGACTGGGTTTCCAAAGTCCAAACGTGGCAATGATGCTATATTCGTTGTTATCGACAAACTCACTAAAGTGGCTCACTTTCTGCCTATCAAAGAGTTAACCACTGCAGCTCAATTGGTGGAACTCTATACCTCTCGGATTGTCTCTCTGCACGGTATTCCTCAGGTGATCTCTTCAGACCGTGGCAGCATCTTTACCTCAAAGTTTTGGGATTCTTTTCAAAAGGCCATGGGCACCAACATCCGCTTCAGCACAGCTTTCCATCCACAAACTAGCGGTCAAGTCGAGCGTGTCAACCAGATTCTTGAAGATATGCTTAGGGCTTGTGTGATCTCCTTCGGCATGAAGTGGGAGGATTGTCTTCCTTATGCTGAATTCTCCTACAACAACAGTTTTCAAGCAAGTTCGGGCAAGGCCCCATTTGAAATTCTGTATGGCAGGAAGTGCCGTACCCCTCTCAACTGGTCTAAAACCGGTGAACGTCTGCTTTTGGGTAATGACTTAATCACAGAGGCAGAGGAAATGTGAAAAGTCATTCGAGATAACCTCAAAGCAGCCCAATCCCGCCAGAAGAGCTACTATGATAGGAAGCACCGTGATCTGGCTTTTGAGATCGGAGATCATGTTTACCTCCGCATCTCTCCTATGAAAGGTACTCGTCGCTTCGGTATCAAAGGGAAGCTTGCCCCTAGATACGTGGGACCTTTCAAGATTGTCAGCAAGAGAGGCGATCTCGCCTATCAACTCGAGCTTCCTTCAAACTTTGCAAATGTGCATGACGTGTTCCATGTCTCTCAGCTCCGAAAGTGATTCAAGACTCCTGACCACACCGTCAACTTCGAGGACATTGAGCTCCAAGAAGATCTCTCTTATCGTGAGCACCCAGTTGCTATTCTTGAAGAGACTGAACGCAAGACTCGCAACAAGTCAATCAAATTCCTCAAAGTCAAGTGGTCACACCATTCCGACCATGAAGCTACCTGGGAACGCGAGGATCACCTCCGTTCTGAGTACCCGACGTTCTTTCAGTCCTAGATCTCGGGACGAGATCCTTTCGTAGTGGTGGAGTGTTGTAACACCCCGGATGTGAATTACCCAATATGTACTCCAACTCTTGCCGTTTCCGGTGTTAAGTTATTTTTATTTTCTCGGGTTCGGGTTTTTGTCTCCGTGTGTTGTTGTCGTTGTCATGCATCTCATATCATGTCATCATGTGCATTGCATTTGCATACGTGTTCATCTCATGCATTCGAGCATTTTCCCCGTTGTCCGTTTTGCATTCCGGTGCTTCGTTCTCCTCCGGTGGTCAATTCTACCTTTCTTTCGTGTGTGGGGATTAAACATTTCCGGATTGGACCGAGACTTGCCAAGCGGCCTTGGTTTACTACCGGTAGACTGCCTGTCAACTTTTGTACCATTTGGACTTCGTTTGATACTCCAATGGTTAACCGAGGGACCGAAAAGGCCTCGTGTGTGTTGCAGCCCAACACCCCTCCAATTTGGCCCAAAACCCACCAAAAGCCTCTCCCTCATCTAGAGCGTTCAATCACGATCACGTGGCCGAAAACCGCACCTCATTTGGACACTCCTAGCTCCCTATATGCCTATATATACCTCCCCCATTCCAAATTTCGGATCTCCCCGTCCAAACCCTAAAAAAACCACCTCGCACCGGCCGGACACATCCGTCCCTAGCCGGACAGCGTCCGTCGCCGCCTCCGGCCATCCGGGGTGTGCCACGTGGCCATCGCCGCCTTCCTCGGCCGCCGGCCCGGGAGGCCCGAACCGGGCCCCCGGGGCCCATCGCGGCCGCCGCCGCCCTTCTCCTTCGCCATCGCCTCCCGTCGCCTCGCCCGATCCACCTCTGCCGCGGATCCGCCGCCCCGCCGCCGTCCAAGGTCGCCGCCGGCGCCGCCCGACCGACCCGCGCCGCCCGCCGCCTCTTCGCTCGCCCGCCGTCCTCGACGCCGACCGCCGCCGCGGCTCACCTCGCCGGCGTCCGCCTCCCCAAGACCCGGCCGGCCCTTCCCCGGCGGCCTCAAGCTCGAACTCCGACGGTCTCCCCGTCCAACTCCGGTGAAGATCCCCCGGCAAACCTCGGGAACCACGCCTCAGATCCAGATCCGGATATTTTGGGTTGACTTTTTGCCCCCGTTTCCAGTAATTTTTGCATACTTCATCGTGCTGTAACTCCTCATCCGTAGCTCCATTTTGGGCATATAGCATATGAAAATGTTCGTATCAGAGAGTACATCGTTTCATCTCATTGCATCATTTTCATTTGAGTTCATCTTGATGCCCGAAATGCTATTAGAAGAATGCTATTTGAGATATTTGTCAGATCTGCTGCTCCAATTAGTTATTTGTCATTTTTGCCATGATTATTGTGTGCATGATATGCCCCTGAGCTCTTCATGAGTTTTGTTATATGTTTTTCCATCTATCCAGAGGTGCAACCCATGTATTTTTGTGATGTGTGTGGTGACTAGCACAAGCTTGCAAAGTGGAGCATTCGTTAATGCTGATTTCAGGGACTTAGCATTTCCACTAAGTCCTTGAGCTGTTTATCTCATATGGCCATATGTTCATGTTGTTTCCTAGTGATCCGTGCCTCTTTTGAGGATGATCAGTAAGGATTTTTTTGTTAATCTTGTAGTGCTCTATCCATCCATGTCTTTGTTTGCAATTATGGAGCACCCTAGCTTGATACAATCGAGCTCTACTTTTGTCATTTCGTGAATCTGGGCAGATTGTCTACTTGTTAGCGATTTTGTCGATGATGTTGTAGTTGATCCGTGCATGCTATGCTATTGTTCTTGCCATGTCTAGCTTTTATTTTGTGTATTCTTGATGGGTGCATGCTTAGATTATCATGACTTGCTCTGTAGTGAGTGCATCGAGCTCGTAAAGATGCCTACTTGATATCTATTTCACCATGCTCCAGTTTTCAGTCTGAGAACTAATTATGTTTTTGCCATGTTCACATGCTTGCAAATGTATTTTCTGATCCCTCTTGGCTCAAGGTCACTAAGGGACTTTTGTTAAGCTCTTTGTGTAGCTCCATGCCATGCTTTACTTTGCCATGTTCAGGTCCTGTAGCATATTGTTTTCATGCTCCAAAAGTGCTATCTGATCTGGAATTCCAGACAAGTGTTAATTTCACTAAGTCCAAAATCTGTTTACCAAATGCATTTTTGCCATGCTTGTTTGAACCTGTTAATGGATGAATTGGCCGTAGCTCAGTGCTAGACTTTTGTGAAGCTTCATGAATAGATCCCTGCCATGTATTTTGTTGTCATGTTTGACTGCTGTAGCATGTTCATCTTGTTGCATTTAGATGGCTACTTGCTATAAAACGCAGAACGTGGTCATATTTGAATTGCTTGCCATTTCCAAACTGTAACTCCGATTCCGGCGTTCTTTATATCGTTTTCAAGCGATTTCTTCTCATCTTTCCAGTGGAACACTTGGATTTCCATGTTGAGGCCAGGTTCATGCTTTCCTTGTCAAATCTTGCATATGCATCTCATATTGCATCCTGCATAGCATACCATGTTTGCATCATATTGTTTGAGCTGTGCACGTGGTTGATTGTGCCCTTGTTGCTTGTTTGTCTTGTTTGGGTAGAGCCGGGAGACGAGTTCGCTAACGAGGAGCCCGTTGAGTTTGCTTTCGAGGATCTAGTCAACTCCGACAACTTTGCAGGCAAGATGATCATACCCTCGAAATCACTACTATCTTTGCTATGCTAGATGCTCGCTCTTTTGCTATGCCTATGCTACGATGCCTACCACTTGCTTATCATGCCTCCCAAATTGCCATGTCAAACCTCTAACCCACCATGTCCTAGCAAACCGTTGATTGGCTATGTTACCGCTTTGCTCAGCCCCTCTTATAGCGTGGCTAGTTGCAGGTGAAGATTGGAGACCGTTCCTTGTTGGAACATTATTTACTTGTTGGGATATGATTATATTACCATGTTATCTTAATGCATCTATATACTTGGCAAAGGGTGCAAGGTTCGACCTCTCGCCTAGTGTTTTGTTCCACTCTTGTCGCCCTAGTTTCCGTCATATCGGTGTTATGTTCCCGGATTTTGCGTTCCTTACGCGGTTGGGTTATAATGGGAACCCCTTGATAGTTCGCCTTGATTAAAGCTTTTCCAGCAATGCCCAACCTTGGTTTTACCATTTGCCACCTAGCCTCTTTTTCCCTTGGGTTTCCGGAGCCCGAGGGTCATCTTATTTTAGCCCCCCCCGGGCCAGTGCTCCTCTGAGTGTTGGTCCAACCGAGCGATGTCCGGGGCTACTAGGGGCAACTCTGGGCTGGCCTACCCGATGTCTTGCTCATCCGGTGTGCCCTGAGAATGAGATATGTGCAGCTCCTATCGGGATTTGTCGGCACATCTGGGTGGAGTTGCTGGATTTGTTTTTACTTGTCGAAGTGTCTTGTAGAACCGAGATACCGAGTCTGATCGGAACGTCTCGGGAGGAGGTCTATTCCTTCGTTGACCGCGAGAGCTTGTCATGGGATAAGTTGGGACTCCCCTGCAGGGATTTGAACTTTCGAAAGCCGTGCCCGCGGTTATGGGCAGATGGGAATTTGTTAATGTCCGGTTGTAGATAACTTGAACCTTAACTTAATTAAAATGTATCAACAATGTGAGTTACCGTGATGGTCTCTTCTCGGCGGAGTCCGGGAGGTGAACACGGTGTTGGAGTAATGCTTGCGCAGGTTGTCCTTTAGTTACTCGCTCGCGCTTTGCCTCCTCTTCTCACTCTCTTTTGCGAACAGGTTAGCCACCATATATGCTAGTCGCTTGCTGCAGCTCCACATATTTTTCCTTGCCTTACCTATTTAAGCTTAAATAGTCTTGATCGCGAGGGTGCGAGATTGCTGAGTCCCTGTGGCTCACAGATTACTTCCAATACCAGATGCAGGGCCTGATGATTCCGCTCCAGATGGCGCGCTTGAGCTCAAGTGGGAGTTCGACGAGGACTCTCAACGATACTACGTGTCTTTCCCTGATGATCAGTAGTGGTGCCCAGTTGGGGTGATCGGGACCGTGTCGCATATGGCTTTATCTTTCATTTTGGTGCCGTAGTCAGGCCATGAGTGTTTGAATGTTGTAATGCTATTCATGTACTTTGATTGACGTGGCGAGTGTAAGCCAACTATGTATCTCCCCTTTTATTATCTATATTACATGGGATGTTGTGATGATTGCCTAACTTGCGACATTGCTTTCAATGCGGTTATGTCTCTAAGTCGTGCCTCGACACGTGGGAGCTATAGCCGCATCGAGGGCGTTACAAGTTGGTATCAGACTCTCACGTTTACACATAGCCCCCTCTATTGTCTATATAAACCGGAGGGTTTTAGTCCATAGGACAACATACAATCATACCATAGGCTAGCTTCTAGGGTTTAGCCTCTCTGATCTCGTGGTAGATCTACTCTTGTACTACCCATATCATCAATATTAATCAAGCAGGACGTAGGGTTTTACCTCCATCAAGAGGGCCCGAACCTGGGTAAAACATCGTGTCCCCTGCCTCCTGTTACCATCCGCCTTAGACGCACAGTTCGGGACCCCTTACCCGAGATCCGCCGGTTTTGACACCGACAGTGGCTATATCATTTAATTTAGTAAGATTGATGAGGACATGACTACCTTGGATACGACCAAAAATATTGCATACATGCATATTTGTCAGGTGATTTCTAATGCAAACTATTCAATAATCTATTTATGTTATCCAGAACAAAAATACTTCACACACTTTTGTGTTTTGTCTAATTGCAGGTGTATGGGACATTTGTACAATCCACAGATGAAGACAAGGGAAAAGGAGAAGTTTAGGTTGTGTTCGAAAAGTCCTCTCACGTCACTTTTGGGCCAAGAGAAGATAGAGTCCAAGTCTCTCACGTTCTGGATTCAGATTCGGACTGCACAGACATACCTGACTCAAAACGCCAACAACTTTTTAATTGGGTGATTCTTTTTTTGTTGGAAACTAGATTTCGTGCTCTTTCCAACCCAATTGGATTCACCTTCAAATTCGTCCAGAGCGTTGAGTTACGGACGAAACAATCTGACGTTGCAGCAGAATCCGAGTCAAACTACAAGCCCAAAGGTGTTGCATCACCTCCACTTGGGCCATGAGCCTTGTACGACTTAGGGTTAGTTTTAGGCTGCCTTGGGACGTCCTCCCACCTCCTTGGCCGCCACCCCTTGCTCCTATATAAGTAGATCTATCTAGTAGCTTTTTCCTTGGGATTTGTTTAGTTAAAAGTTAGCCACTGCAACTTCGTGTACTTCGTTTGTGTCCAACGACCAGACCAAGACTGCTTACGGATCCCCACCATTATCAATACCTCATATATATTTGCAATATTCAGATTGCTTTATCATATTCTTGCTCGCTCTTCGATTGCTTGCAGGAATAGACCTTCGTGGTCAGGCTGACCGTGCTTCCGGCATCGTCAGTAACCTCAGGAGATTGGTTTAGCGATTGCTAAGGCGCAACGTCGTGCACGTTTGTAGTCGGATCGTCAAAGTCGTCTCCACCAAATCGATAGTTATCATCTCATCGAAAGATCGGGACACCCTCGCCTCTATCAAAGATGTGCCACAACTGTTTCAGATTCATAGCCATAGAAAGGATCAGATTCGACTAAAGTAATTATCTCAGGATCAACAGAGAAATCATAATCCTTATCAGTAACAAAGATAGGTGAAGTAGCATAAGCAGGATCATATTTCATTCTAGCATTCAAAGTTTTTTGTTTCATCTTAGCTAATAATTTCTTAAGATCACTCCTATCATTGCAAGCAAGAAAATCTCTAGCAGTTTCTTCATCCATAACATAGCCCTCAGGTACAACAGCTAATTCATATCTAGGGGGAGAGTCTTCATCATCACTTTCATCAATATTATCAGTTTCAATAATTTCATTCTCTCTAGCCCTAGCAAGTTGTTCATCAAGAAATTCACCAAGTGGCACAGTAGTATCAAGCATAGAAGTAGTTTCATCATAAGTATCATGCATAGCAGAAGTGGCATCATCAATAACATGCAACATATCAGAATGAATAGCAGGTGTAGGTGTCGCAAGCTTACTCAAAACAGAAGGTGAATCAAGTGCAGAGCTAGATGGCAGTTCCTTACCTCCTCTCGTAGTTGAGGGATAAATTTTTGTTTTAGCGTCTTTCAAGTTCTTCATAATGATAAGCAGATATAAATCCCAAGTGTCTCAAAGAATAGAGCTATACTCCCTGGCAACGGCGCCAGAAAATAGTCTTGATAACCCACAAGTATAGGAGATCGCAACAGTATTCGAGGGTAGAGTATTCAACCCAAATATATTGATTTGACACAAGGGGAGCCAAAGAATATTCTCAAGTATTAGCAGATGAGTTGTCAATTCAACCACACCTGGAAACTTAATATCTGCAGCAAAGTGTTTAGTAGAAAAGTAATATGATAATAGTGGTAATGATGGTAAAAGGTAATGGTAGCAAAAGTAATGTTTTTGGTATTTTGTAGTGATGATAACAATAGCAACGGAAAAGTAAATAAGCGAAGAACAATATATGGAAAGCTCGTAGGCAATGGATCGGTGATGGAGAATTATGCCAGATGCGGTTCATCATGTAACAGTCATAACCTAGGGTGACACAGACCTAGCTCCAATTCATCAATGTAATGTAGGCATGTATTCCGAATATAGACATACGTGCTTATGGAAAAGAACTTGCATGACATCTTTTGTCCTACCCTCCCGTGGCAGCGGGGGCCTAGCGGAAACTAAGGGATATTAAGGCCTCCTTTTAATAGAGTACCGGAACAAAGCATTAACACATAGTGAATACATGAACTCCTCAAACTATGGTCATCACCGGTAAGTATCCCGATTATTGTCACTTCGGGGTTAACGGATCATAACACAGAATAGGTGACTATAGACTTGCAAGATAGGATCAAGAACTCTCATATATTGATGAAAACATAATAGGTTCAGATCTGAAATCATGGCACTCGGGCCCTAGTGACAAGCATTAAGCATAGCAAAGTCATAGCAACATCAATCTCAGAACATAGTGGATACTAGGGATCAAACCCTAACAAAACTAACTCGATTACATGATAAATCTCATCCAACCCATCACCGTCCAGCAAGCCTACGATGGAATTACTCACGCATGGCGGTGAGCATCATGAAATTGGTGATGGAGGAAGGTTGATGATGACGATGGCGAAGGATTCCCCTCTCCGGAGCCCCGAACGGACTCCAGATCAGCCCTCCCAAGAGAGTTTAGGGCTTGGCGGCGGCTCCATATCGTAAAACGCGATGATTCCTTCTTCTCTGGTTTTTCTCCCTGAAAGTGAATATAAGGAGTCCAGGTTGAGGTCGGTGGAGCGTCATGGGGCCCACGAGGCAGGGGGCGCGCTCCCACCCTCGTTGACAGGTGGGGCACCCCCTGACGTGGATCTTCCTTCCAATATTCATTATATTCCAAAATAATGCTACGTTGATTTCAGGTCATTCCGAGAACTTCTATTTCTGAACAAAAACAACACCATGGCAATTCTGCTGAAAACAGCGTCAGTCTAGGTTAGTTCTATTCAAATCATGCAAGTTAGAGTCCAAAACAAGGGCAAAAGTATTTGGAAAAGTAGATACGACAGAGACGTATCAATGATGCATCCGTGGCGAAGATGAGCGGCGGTGATGTTGATGTCGAACCGTACCTAGATAGCCGAAACACAAAAGGACATGGAACCGCAACTCAAATTCTCAAAGCTCGAAGTGGGAACACGTGTCAGAGTGCGAAATGGGTAAGCAATGGTGGTGGTATGCTGAAGTGGTGATGGTGTATAGGTGGTGGTAGTGCGTATGCGGAAGTGGGGCGGTGGTGGTGATGAAAACTGAAAAAAATCAGTTTCATCAGGGTACTCTAGACGTCCGGTGGTGAGCGGTCGTCCGGTCGTCGGACGTCCGATGGCGAGCGGACGTCTGGTGCCTGGGCACTGTTTGGGCACAGGATGAACTGCACGTGGGCGGGGTGGATGAGGTGAAATTCGTCGAATCCGGGCGATTTCGTGGATGAAAAGGGTGGGGAAAGGGGGAAAAAGCTAGATCCACTCAAGACAAAGAAAATCCACGGATCAAATCCAACAAAATTTCAACACACCAACAAATCACAAAAAAATTGGGGCTATTTTTGTGGGAAGTTTTTGAATTAGGGACGAAATCAACAAGAACTAGGCCAGAAACACAACGAGGAGGCTCCGAAATCATGATCAACGAGGCTCTAGATACCAAGATGATGTAGGGTAGAACCCTAATCGACCGATCTTTCACGAAAGGAGTGGATCCCGCGAAGAACACGAAGAACACGAGGGAAAACACGAGGGGAAGAAAGAGAGAAACACTAAACCAACAAGAAATAGTCACACATATGCTAGATCCTCGAGTACATAAGAGATCACATGATCCACGGACAACTAAGGACGATACAAAGGTAGCCGGTCTTCTACGTGAGGAGGTCTTGAATCCACAAGGGGTTCTTCCCTTAGAGGGGTCTTTAATCCAAAGGGATCTTCTCCGAAGAGGGGCCGCAGTCTCTCTCGTGGAGTAGATCCGATGTGGATGAGCAATGCTCTATCTCTAAATATGAGCTAAACCAATGCAAACCCCAGATAGGATGAATAGGAGGTCTATTTATAGTCTTAGTGTAAATGGGGGCGAAAGGAGGGGGCACATGGGCCTCGGGCCCGAAACTAGACACAACCAGGTACCGGGCGTCCGCTGGGGACCGATCGTCCGGTGGCTCAATGGCGTCCGGACGTCCGGTGGAGTTACCCGAAGTTAGCCCCGAGATTTGTAGGACCATACCAAGTTTTAGAACATATGGGAGAAGTTGCCTACAAGTTGGAGTTACCCGAAGGACTATCAGGAGTTCATGATGTGTTTCACGTTTCCCAGTTGAAGAAGTGTCATGCAGAGATGGTCGATATTCCTCTGAGAGACACAGTGCCTGTAGAAGCAATTCAGTTGGATAATGATTTGACCTACGAGGAGAAACCCATCAAGATTCTCGAGTTTGCCAGCCGAGTTACCCGCGGCAAGGTTATTAAGTTTTGCAAAGTTTAGTGGAGCCACCATACCGAGGATAAAGCCACCTGGGAACGAGAGGAAGACCTACGGAAAGGCCACCCACACCTGATAGAGGCAAAGGTGTCCCGATGTTTCGATGAGATGGTGGCTATCGTTTTCTGTGGGAGTCGACCTTGACGATCCGACTACGAACGTGCGAGACGTCGCGCCTTAGCAATCGCTAAACCAACTTCCGAGGGGTTATTGACCATGCCGGAGCACGATCAACCTGACCACGAGGGCCTGTTTCCTGCGAGCAAACGAAGAACAAGCAAGAAACTGAGATTGCAATCTGGATATTGCGAATATAAGATGAAAGCTTTATTGATCAAGGTGGGGTTCTGTGACGTCTTGGTCTGGTCGTTGGACACAAACGAAGTACGCGAAGTTGCAGCTATGGCGAACTTTTAATCTAAACAAAACCCAAGTCTAAACGACGCCCTAAGGGCTGTATATATGGAGGAAGAGAGGGGAATTTCGTGGCCCTTGAGGGTGGGGTCCGAAACCAACCCTAACTCTTGTTTCCCCACACATACGGACTCTAAAAATAGCCTATACTTAAGTATTTCGAAATTACATGGGCCTGGCCCATTAATAAGGTGACGCAGCACCTAGAATAGCCTATGGACGAATATTATGAAGTGGCATCTTGTATATTTCGTCCAAGGCTTCATGCACTCCTTATGGCGGCTTCAAAGTCCTGAAATCATCACTTGTAACTCCGTTCCTGATCCCCTTGCGCATGCCATCAACTCCATTCGTGTTCTTGCTCCAATGTTCATCCTTCTCCAAGCTAGGACCTTCATTTGTAAGCAAAACAAATGTATCCAATTTAGGCAGCATCATAATCTCATGAACATTAGAATCATTACCAAGAAACGAAAGTACCTGGTAATTTAATTGGCGTGCGCGAGCTCTAGTAATTGGTCCAGTATATGTAACAGTAGGGGCTGTGGGTGTAACAATGGTATTGATGTCCTCATCATCCTCCCCTTCTTGAAATGAAGTCGTCCTCGACGGAAGCTCATCTTCCTCACCCAAATAAGGCTTCAAATCTGCAATGTTAAAAGTGGGACTAACCCCAAAATCTGCAGGTAGCTCAAGTTTATATGCATTATCATTTATTTTCTCTAAAACCTTAAAAGGACCATCAGCACGTGGCATTAGCTTTGATTTGCGCAGATTAGGAAATCTATCTTTACGCAAATGTAACCAAACAAGATCTCCAGGTGCAAACACAACATGTTTTCTACCCTTATCTCCAGCAAGTTTATATTTAGCATTCATACGCTCAATGTTTTCCTTAGTTAACTCATGCATTTTTAAAATCAATTCAGAACGTTCTTTAGCATCAAAATTAACCTTCTCCGAAGATGGAAGAGGCAACAAATCAATAGGTGCACGAGGTAGGAAACCATACACAATTTCAAAAGGGCACATCTTAGTAGTAGAATGCAATGAACGATTATAAGCAAATTCAATATGAGGCAAGCATTCTTCCCACATTTTCTTGTTATTCTTCAAAACAGCCCTAAGCATAGTAGACAATGTTCTATTGACTACTTCAGTTTGTCCATCAGTTTGGGGGTGACAAGTAGTACTAAAAAGCAGCTTAGTCCCCAACTTAGCCCATAAACATCTCCAAAAGTGGCTAAGAAATTTAGTATCACGATCTGAAACAATAGTATTTGGCACACCATGTAAGCGAATAATTTCACGAAAGAACAAATCAGCAACACTAACAGCATCATCGCTTTTATGACATGGTATAAAGTGTGCCATTTTCGAGAACCTATCCACGACAACAAATATGCTATCCCTCCCCTTCTTTGTTCGAGGTAAACCTAAAACAAAGTCCATAGATATATCCTCCCAAGGAACACTAGGTACAGGCAAAGGCATATATAAACCATGAGGATTGAGTCGTGACTTAGCTCTTTGACATGTAGTGCAGCGAGCAACAAAACGCTCAACATCCCGTCTCATCTTTGGCCAAAAGAAATGTGTAGCAAGTATATCCTCCGTCTTCTTGACGCCAAAGTGTCCCATTAATCCTCCTCCATGCGCCTCCTGCAATAACAAAAGACGAACGGAGCTAGCTGGAATGCATAGCTTGTTAGCACGAAACACAAATCCATCGTTAAGAACGAACTTGTTCCAAGTTCTCCCTTCCTTACAATTCTGCAATACATCTTTAAATTCAGCATCATTAACATATTGATCCTTGATGGTCTCCAAACCAAATATTTTAAAGTCAAGTTGTGAAAGCATAGTATAACGACGAGACAAGGCATCAGCAATAACATTTTCTTTACCCTTCTTGTGTTTAATGACATAAGGGAAAGTCTCAATGAATTCAACCCATTTAGCATGTCTACGGTTCAGTTTTGCTTGACTTTTAATGTGTTTCAAAGATTCATGATCAGAATGTATAACAAATTCCTTGGGCCATAAATAATGTTGCCATGTTTCTAAGGTCCGAACAAGAGCATATAATTCTTTATCATAAGTAGAATAGTTCAGACTAGGCCCACTCAATTTTTCAGAAAAGTATGCAACAGGTTTTCCATCTTGTAATAACACACCTCCTAATCCAATTCCACTAGCATCACATTCAAGCTCAAAAGTCTTATTGAAATTAGGAAGTTGGAGTAAAGGAGCATGTGTTAACTTATCTTTCAATACCGTGAAGGCTTCTTCCTGTGCGGTACCCCAAACAAAAGGTACATCCTTCTTTGTAAGCTCGTTGAGAGGTGCAGCAATGGTGCTGAAATCTCTCACAAAACGCCTATAGAAACCAGCGAGGCCAAGGAAACTCCTCACTTGTGTGACCGTTTTGGGCTGCGGCCAACTCTCAATAGCTTCAATCTTGGCTTTATCAACCTCAATTCCCTGTGGAGTAACAACATAGCCAAGAAAAGATACTCGGTCGGTGCAAAAGGTGCACTTTCCAAGGTTACCAAACAAACGTGCATCACGTAGAGCAATAAAAACAGCACGTAAATGTTCCAAATGGTCCTCCAAAGATTTGCTATAAATCAATATGTCATCAAAGTAAACTACCACAAATCGTCCAATGAAGGCACGTAAAACTTCGTTCATTAACCTCATGAAAGTACTAGGTGCATTAGTTAACCCAAAAGGCATGACTAACCACTCATATAATCCAAACTTAGTTTTAAATGCTGTTTTCCATTCATCTCCCAATTTCATACGAATTTGATGGTAACCACTACGCAAATCAACTTTGGAGAATATTGTAGAGCCACTCAATTCATCAAGCATATCATCTAGCCTAGGAATAGGATGACGATAACGAATAGTAATATTATTAATGCCTCTACAATCAACGCACATACGTGACGTACCATCCTTTTTCGGCACTAAAATGATAGGAACAGCACAAGGACTAAGGGATTCGCGTATATAACCTTTGTCGAGCAGTTCTTGTACTTGACGCATAATCTCCTTCGTCTCCTCTGGATTGGTACGGTATGGTGCACGGTTGGGTAATGATGCACCGGGAATTAAGTCAATTTGATGCTCAATCCCGCGAATAGGTGGTAATCCCGGTGGCACGTCTTGTGGAAAGACGTCGGCGAACTCCTGCAAAATGTTAGTGACAGCAGGAGGCAAAGAGGAAGGCGCGTCCTCGAATGAAAATAATGCCTCTTTGCACACAAAAGCATAGCAAACAGATTTGCTAAAATCTAGATTATCAATATCAGATTTGGTGGCAAGTAAACATGCACTTTTCAATTTAATTTCAGAAGCAACACTAGATTGTTTATTATTATGAGGCTGCATTTGTTGCTCAAATTCTTTTGCCACAATCTGATTTTCACTCTTAGTTTTCTCCTGTTTTGCTTTATTAGCTCTATTAATATCATCTTTCAAAATGGAATCAGGAGTCATAGGAAGCAAAGTAATATTTTTATCCTTATGAACAAGAGTATACTGATTGTTTCTACCATGGTGAATAGAATTTTTATCAAATTGCCATGGTCTACCAAGTAATAAGGAACATGCTTGCATAGGTACCACATCACAATCAACATAATCAGCATATGTAGAGATACTAAAATGCACACGAACAGTACGTGTTACCTTAACCTTGCCGCTGTTGTTGAACCATTGGATGTAGTAAGGATGTGGATGTGGTCTTGTGGTGAGAGATAGCTTCTCCACCATCTCGATGCTAGCCAAGTTGTTGCAACTCCCTCCATCTATGATCACGCGAACAGAACGTTCCTTCACAACTCCCTTTGTATGGAACAAATTATGCCTCTGATTTTGCTCAGCTTGTGTAACCTGCACACTCAAAACACGTTGAGCAACTAAACATTCATACCTGTCAGCATCTTCAGGAGCCATGTATTGCGTCTCATGATCAGAATCGTCTCCACCGTGTTCGTCACGTGTAATAAGAGCCAAAGTCTCCTCATCATAGTCACTAGCGGACTCATACCCACCATCCTCAGTAACAATCATCACACGCTTAGATGGGCATTCTCTCGCATAATGACCTCCACCCTTGCAACGTCGACAAATAATATCATGTGTCTGCCCTGTTGATGCCATGGATGAAGAAGAGCTCTTTGCAGGCCCAGAAGGTGTGCTCTTGGCAGATAGTGGTGATTGTGCCTGCTTTATTGTATCACGGTTGGAGGTGGCAGCCGACGGAGGCGCCGGTGAAGCAGAACGTGTGGAAGTAGATGATGCACGTGGTGTCCATGAAGAAGGTCGACCTGCAGAAAAGTTAGTCCGCGCCAATGCCTGTCGATCCTGCACTTCACGTTCAGCTTTACAAGCAAGATGGAATAAACGAGTGATATTAGTATACTCCTTATACTCTAGAATCGTCTGAATCTCTCTATTTAATCCACCCATAAAACGTGCAAGCATAGCTTCATTCTCCTCAACAATACCACATCTAATCATGCCAGTTTGTAATTCCTGATAATATTCTTCTACAGAATTTTTTCCCTGTCTTAAGCGCTGCAATTTTTGAAGTAATTCACGTTGATAATATGGTGGAACCCAACGAGTACGCATAGCAGTTTTCAAAGCAGCCCAAGTAGCAGGAATGGGATATAATCTACAATGCTCAGACCACCAAACACATGCAAAACTAGTGAATGCACAAACAGCAGCAGGAACACGTCTCTCCTCGGGATATTGTAAACATGTAAATCGTTGTTCAGTTTCTAACTCCCAAGTAAGATATATATCAGGAACATATCTACCCTCAAATGGTGGAATATTCAATTTTAGTTTAGGGAGATGGTCATGATCTCGTACCTGAGGGTGAGCCCTACCATTGCCATTATTTGCATGTGGAC
Source organism: Triticum urartu (assembly GCF_056163025.1). Classification (NCBI taxonomy): domain Eukaryota; kingdom Viridiplantae; phylum Streptophyta; class Magnoliopsida; order Poales; family Poaceae; genus Triticum; species Triticum urartu. The sequence goes on from NC_141877.1 coordinate 246,722,015, forward strand.
GACCTGATGGTTGTTGTGCTGGTGGTGGCACGTAGTTCTGATTTTGATCAACCTCATCCTCGTAATCGCCAGCAAAATCATCCTCCTCCGCATCAGCAGCAGGAGCCACAGAAGTAGCAACAGCAGCACCAACAGTTTGGCCAGGTGCAAGAGGGAGACGGCTCGCTCGGCGGAGGGCTGTTTCACGATGTGTAGGTAGTCGTCGTTGTTGTTGTTGTAGAGGTGCGTTAGGTGCAGCCGGTGGTGGTGGTGGTGGAAGACGCGCGAGCAATTCATTAAACCTGTCATCGAGCTTTGTTTCGAACGTCTTCTCCATGTCATCTATCTTCTCCATGGCCTCTTCAAATCTGTTTAGCACATCCTGCACCTGTCCATTCATCATTTGCTGAAATTTATCATGCAACTCCTGATTCGTCATGTTCTCCCAGTCAGTCTCGTCGGCTTGTGATCCTGCCATGGTTAGCAACAATAGAAAACACACAAGAATATGATCCTACAGAATACTAACAAGAGGTGGTGGTGGCGGGTGTCACAAATCCGTCAAGCAAATCTCAAATTCTTACCAGTTCTTACCCAGCAGCAGGCGGTGATCGGCAACCGTTGTAGTCAAAACTCTCAAAAGCTTGGATAGAGCGATTGCCAGGGAGAGTCAAACGCACGACGTAGAGGTATGTGGAGCTGGGAAGGCTTATAGTATGGTAGCAAAAAGGGTCAGCAATAATCAATTCAGAGATGCAAAGTTGAATAAACGCTCAACGACGGTACTGTGCTGGTCCTAGGCTAGACCGTGCTAGAGACGCGAGCCTAGAACACTAACAAAATCACGGCGCTGCACGTAAATAAGGGAAAAGCACACTCTGGAACTTTTTTTTTTTCGCTTTTTTTTTTTGCGCTCCTCTTTTTTTTTTTTTTTTTTTGCGCTCCTCTTTTTTTTTTTTTTTTTTTGCGAAAAATTACTATAATGGCGAGTGTCTCAAAACTCTTCCCTCGTCAAACTGATAATATGGACACGAAATTTTTTTTTCCACTTTTTTTTTTCGGAAATCAGGGCAGCGACGACGAAAAAGTGCGACAAAAAATCACTATGATGGCACGTGGCTCAAAAGACTCAGAAAAGCCTAAAAATAGGATAGGGAAAAAAAATTTTGCCCGAGAAAATTTTGGCCTAAAAACTGCCCGGGGGTCTCCAGACTCTTTTTTTTTTTTTTTTTTTTTCCGAGACCTACGCAGGCAATGAAACACGAATCGGAATTGAGATTGATCTCAAGAACAAACCTAATATGAGAAGAACTCGGATTGGTGGTGGATATATGGTTGTGGTATATGGCAGCGGTGGTGGTATATGAATACAGATTGGTGGTGGTATATGGATACGGATTGGTGGTGGTATATGGATATGGATTCAAAGCGGTGGCGGATAAGCAAAAGTGGTAGATGGGCGATGATGATGGTGCGGCGGCGGCGTGACAACTTATGACCAGAACTCGAAACTCTAAAAGACTAGACTCTAAGACCAGCAACTTGACACGACGATGCAACCGCAAATTCAACAAAGCAAAAACCCTAAAAAGATTATGCAAAGGCTCAGATTGGTTCGGATATGATGAACTAACCCTAATTTTTTTTTGGCTTTTTCGTGGACTGTAGGTATGAAGAACAGACTCAATCTAATCTACGAAAAACTGTAAAATCTCACCGAGCAACCTGGAAATCTGATACCACTTGATAGAGGCAAAGGTGTCCCGATGTTTCGATGAGATGGTGGCTATCGTTTTCTGTGGGAGTCGACCTTGACGATCCGACTACGAACGTGCGAGACGTCGCGCCTTAGCAATCGCTAAACCAACTTCCGAGGGGTTATTGACCATGCCGGAGCACGATCAACCTGACCACGAGGGCCTGTTTCCTGCGAGCAAACGAAGAACAAGCAAGAAACTGAGATTGCAATCTGGATATTGCGAATATAAGATGAAAGCTTTATTGATCAAGGTGGGGTTCTGTGACGTCTTGGTCTGGTCGTTGGACACAAACGAAGTACGCGAAGTTGCAGCTATGGCGAACTTTTAATCTAAACAAAACCCAAGTCTAAACGACGCCCTAAGGGCTGTATATATGGAGGAAGAGAGGGGAATTTCGTGGCCCTTGAGGGTGGGGTCCGAAACCAACCCTAACTCTTGTTTCCCCACACATACGGACTCTAAAAATAGCCTATACTTAAGTATTTCGAAATTACATGGGCCTGGCCCATTAATAAGGTGACGCAGCACCTAGAATAGCCTATGGACGAATATTATGAAGTGGCATCTTGTATATTTCGTCCAAGGCTTCATGCACTCCTTATGGCGGCTTCAAAGTCCTGAAATCATCACTTGTAACTCCGTTCCTGATCCCCTTGCGCATGCCATCAACTCCATTCGTGTTCTTGCTCCAATGTTCATCCTTCTCCAAGCTAGGACCTTCATTTGTAAGCAAAACAAATGTATCCAATTTAGGCAGCATCATAATCTCATGAACATTAGAATCATTACCAAGAAACGAAAGTACCTGGTAATTTAATTGGCGTGCGCGAGCTCTAGTAATTGGTCCAGTATATGTAACAGTAGGGGCTGTGGGTGTAACAATGGTATTGATGTCCTCATCAACACCTATTTTCTAGCCAACCGGAATCTCGAGGGCAAGATTCATCTTAAGGGGGGTAGGTTTGTAACATCCCAAATTTTCAATTTGGAATGTTATACATAGGTCATCATATGCATATCATATTTTATTTGCATCTCGTTCGCGATCCTAGAAATCCTAAGCAACTCAAGGACCCACGGAGAGAGTTGGGGGGTTTCACTATTTTCATATTTGAATTTTTTTCTCAAATTTGAAAAGAGGATCACTTATGTTTCAATATTTTCCCTCTGAAATATTTCCACTATAAAAATAAAAGAGAGGAGATAAAAGGACTTCTCCAAAATAAAGGAAATATTGGAGGAAAAAATGTTAAAATGAAATAAATATTTTTATTTGGATTTTTCTGCTATTTTATTTGAATTAGAAAAATATGCATTTTTCAAAATTGCATTTTTAGGCCAGAAAAATGTTCACTTTGTTCTAAATATTTTATTTAGACGATGAAAATTGTTTTTGGCATTTTCAGAATTTTGTTAATATTTTTTTAGGATTTTTCCTTCAGCGGAATTAATTAAAAAAACGCGAACCGACTCTGGGTCGTGCCCGAGCCGGACACGTCCCGCCCAGCCCCTTTATAAGGCAAGGCCCAAGCCACCCCAGCCCCAAGCCGCTGCCGCCCGAAACCCTAGCCACCGCCACCGCCGCCACTGCCGCCCGTTCGCTGGAGTTCGCCGAAATCGTCGCGCCACCGCCGGGTTTTTTTTCCGGTAAACCCTAGATACGGTTTTATTTCGAGTAGATCGGTTTGGTTTTTCTCGGTTTCGCCGGTTTAGATGGGTTTTTCATTTTTTTTCTCCGTCCAGATCTAATTTACGAACGTTCGTTCGTCTAGATCTAATAACGAACGAATTCGTTCGTTTGCCTCAGTTAGCGGACGCTTGTCCAATATTTTTTTTCTTTTTCAGTTTTATTTTTGCCAGGGACCTATCCGCGATTATTTTTATCGCGGATTAGCCCCTGATCTTCAAACCCTCGCAACTTTTCAACCGTTTGTCCAAATCCAGTGAAACCAACACCAAAATCTTCGTCTGGAACCCCTCTTTTCAGTTAACCAACTTGAACATGATTTTGACAATTTAAAATTTGGTTTCAAGCAGATGTGAATTCGAAGTTCTTTTGATCATAGTTTCAGTTCCGTAGCTCCGATCCGTTTGATTCTTTTTGCAAATCGAAGCTGTTCAGTTGAATTTTCAGTTTGGACTTTCTTATTTGAGTTTTAACCTTGCATCTATGCTTGAGTGGTTATGTATGCTATTGTTTGTTTGTGATAGAATTCCAGGAGTGCGAAGCGTGCTACTACGAGTCTCTAGGGTTTGCAGATCGTCAGCAAGGCAAGTAACACTTTAATCATACCTCTTGATCACCCAGTTGTTATGCATTAGTTTCAACCCTCAAACATTGCATGAGTAGGATCTCTTAACATGTGGGTATTGGGAAGTAGATGATGAGGTAGAACCTATTGCCCTTTTATTATCAAACTCTAGGAGTTACTTCTACGTTATGCTATGCTCGTAGACATGGATTGGGTTTGAGTGTATCCATGACAGATGTGAGATTGTTAATTAATGGTTAACTTAAGGTGGCTACTTAAATACACATCTCGGTGGATTGGATGCGGGCACCTGGAGAATCCAGTGTTGTCCTAGGTATCCCGGAGTACCCGTGTGATCATCCTACGGTTCGCCACCCAGGCTCAAAGGGATCATAAGATTATTCATGCTGGAAACTTCTGTGTGCAGCCACAAGCCATTATGGGCTCTGGCATAGTTAAGTATGTTGTGTGACCTCTTTCAGTGGTAGGCTAGCAGATGTAGGGGATGTAGGTGGTACTGTCTACCCAGAGTAAAGAGTAAATGCTTCTGAAAGACTGTATCTCGGTCATCCGTTTCTCAAACACCATGTAGTGCGAGAAATTCAACGGAGGAGATCGAGTCTTGTGGGTAAAAGTGTGCAAACCTCTGCAGAGTGTACAAACTAATCATGGTTAGGTGTGTCCCTGGTTACGGACATCTTGAGTATCTGGTTCTTGGATTGTCATGTTGATATCATCACTCTATATTAATTTGTTGGGTTATTAATACTGCTTAATTGGGATTGAGTTGGAGGAACCTTCTCAATGTTTATCAACTACCATGATAGTTAAACAAAATATATTCCTTTGTTGGAAGGAAAAATTGGCTTTTCGCAAAAAACATATTAACCATAGAGCCTCCACCAGCCAAATGTGCATATAGTTGTAGCTGTTACTTGTTCATTGCTCTACAATGTTATTTTGCTAGCATATTCCATGTGCTGACCCGTTTTCAGGCTGCAATGTATTATGTTGCAGACTTTTCAGACAAAGAGTAAGGTGCGCTAGGTCGTTGTCGTGCACTCAGCTATGCCGTTGGAGTTGATGGACTCACTTTATCTTCCAAGCCTTTCGCTGTTATCGTATTTAGATGGCCTTAAGCCATATTATTGTAATAAGTACTCTTTTATGAGTTATTCGATGTAATAAGTGTGTGATTGCAACTCTGTTATAAATCCTTCAAGTATTGTGTGTGTGTCAGCATTACCGATCCAGGGATGACACTTAAGCACAGAGATTTGACCGTTGAAGGTCGGATCGCTACATGGAATCAGGGATTTTGCCGTCTGCTAGTCCTTTGCCGTCTGCTGGCAGACAACAAAGAAGGGCTTTGCCATCAGCTACCAAAAAGCGGACGACAAAGAACCGGCAGACGACAAAGAAGGTCTTTGCCATCTATCATTTCTTTCCCGTCTGCTGGCAGATGGCAAAGAATCTTTGCCATCTGCCAGCGGACAGCAAAGAGGTGCTAGCGGATGCTAGTATCCACCCCCCTCTTTGCCATCTGCTGGCGGACGGCAAAGATTCTTTGCCATCTGCTGCCGTACGGCAAATAAGTGGGGCTATCTTTTTTTTGCGGGTAAAAGAAAAACCCGCCCCCACCTCCTCTATCTCTATCCCCCCTCTCTCCACCTCCTCTATATCTATCCCCTCGCGCGAGCAGCTACGGCGGCCTTCCTCGACCCCGCGTCGCTGTGCCACCTCGCCTTCGCTCGCCGGTGCGCGCTGCCACCTCACCGGACCCCAGGAGCCCTGCCGCCTCGCGTTGCCGCCTGCGCCACATCGCGTCGCCACCTCCCCACAAGCTCGCCGCCCCGCCACAGAAGCCTCGTCGCCGGTCGTCCCGACCTTGAGATCCGCCGCCGCCATGGGAGCCAAGCACCGAGCTCCTCTACGCCCTGCCCACGTCCCCGCATCGCCACCGCCTCCACATGCTGCCTCGCACCCGGATCTGGCCCTGGGAGGTCCGGCCACTCTGGATCCGTCCTCCTCCTCGCCGCACGGGCCTCCTCCACGCCAGAGTGACGCCCCTCGTCGGAGCAGCGCCGGCCAAGCCCATCACCATTTTCATCATCATTCAGGTGCTCTTCTGCTCGTTCTCACCCGCCGCCTCCTAGCCATATGTTGTGTACATGTTCCTGATTCATTTATAGTTTCACTTCTGGATCTGCAAGCGGTGACATGTTCGCTGTGCGCATCAATTGCTGTCACCTTGGCCACCTGACGAAGATGGAAGACAGGGATGTGGTTATGGTTTGTTAATTCTGGCTAGGTTCTTTGTTGCTAATTGATGGCTGGTGGAATAGACACGAACTATAGTTGCTGCTCCTCTAGGTTGTGTCGTTGTTGCTGGTTGGAGTGTTGCTCCTTCTCGTGCAGATCCTCCACCTCGTGCTCTCCTCCTCAAGTTGTCAGCCGCCTTGTACTTGGTCTCTTTAGAACTGATGGGAAGACAATATGTTTTACATAGCAATGGGTGCAAGAGCTGGTGAATGCCATATTAGGGTCCATTAATCATTGGAGAGTCGGGATAAAACTGAAAAAATGAATGCCTGAAGGTGACTACTATCTGTTTAGTGGAGTAAACAAGTTCAGGTTGCTCAAGCGTAGTAGCGTGGGATGGATTTGCTTAAGTGTGCTGAGGTTGATGATAGCTTGGTTTTTTGTTCTCCCAGTACGGAACCACCCCCAGCCGTTGTCGCGTTGCACTTGTGCTCTGTTTTAGCGTCCCAGGTCATCTCTCTCTCTCTCACACACACACATAGATCCATTCCCCTTATTCTGCACTTTTCGTCAGCCTAGCAACTTCTGATTTTGTACAATGAAGAATATATGAGGGTGCGAAGAGATTTATTTTAGTACAAGCTAACTTTATCTGTTTTAAGTCATCGTAGAGTGATCCATTAATCTGTGTTAAAAACACACACACAGAGAGAGAGAGAGAGAGAAGAGAGAGATGCCCTTAATTACTTTCTTGCAAGAATGACCTAAGTTTGGTTTCTAAACCCTCAAGTCTATTCAGATTGCCCATTTCTTACAGGACTAATTCAACTAGCCAGTGTAAATTTACCACAACAAATATAAGCTTTCTATACATTGATAACTAGGCTTAATTTGGTGCACTCGCTCAATTCTGAAATTGTTCATATTGATATAGTATACAAGTGGCCTTTCTTTCAGATATTATAGAAGTTGCGCAAACACCCTATGTTGTTGCAGATATAGATAGATACCTCAAGAATACTGGAATGTTAATAGTATGGGAAAGGTAGAGCTCCTATTTTTTATTCTAGCTCCATGCCGTAGGTGAGGTAACCCCTTCTTCCCACATGTTCATGATAATCAAGTAGCCTCCAGAATGAATTGTGATTCTGGTCAGTATCATTAAACATTGGTCATTTGCTTTATTTGTTAGTATTTTGTATCTGTTTCTTTTCTCCTCATTTTTTGAATGTATTATCCTGTACATGATCCACATGGTATAAATAACTGAAATGGATGTGCCAAACAACAAGAAATATCAGCAAACGTCAGTTGATTTTGGGTACGAATTTTGCTTTTTCTGGATTATTAGATTCCCTTTGGTGTTCATAATACTTAGTTGTATTCGGGTAGATTTTTTCATGGATATGCTTTGCATGTGCTCTTCACTATGTAGCATGTCTGATTGCCCTCAGGTTGAGAACCATATTTCACAACAAGCTATTCTCCTTGGCAATAGAACCATATTTTCACTTCTTGTGGATACGACGTGCAGACAAATGCTGAGTTAAAAGGTCATAACTTAACACTAATTTAAGATTGTCTTGATCTCAAGTGCTGGCTTCTACAACATTGCATTTCACCAAGTGAAATGCTACATTTCTACTCCTAACCCATTCTCTCTTTCTTAGTGTTTTTGTTATGCAGGTTGGAAGAAAAGAAGAAGATCCAAAGAAGATCTTAGTAATAAGATACTTTTTAGGAAATTAGATATTTAGTTTTAGGTCATTTCTTGTAATTTCAGATATGGAGTGCTTGTCTTTAGTTTTTGTTTTGACTTTGTGAAACTTGCTACTATTGGTAACATGTGTTGGATATGTGTTCATGGATATGTGTTGGATATATATGTGTTCATGACTATTGGTAATATGTGTTGGATATGCTATATTGGTCAGACACACACACACACTGTGTGTGTGTGTGTTTGATTTTCTATGAAAATGAATTGATATAAGAAAAAACATAATTAAATGGGGCAATATAGGCTCTTTGCCATATGCTGGCAGAGGGCAAAGAGGCCTCTTTGCCATCTGCTGGCAGAGGGCAAAGAGGCCTCTTTGCCATCTGTGAGCAGACGGCAAAGAGCATGCATCCTTTGTCGTTTGCCAATAGATGGCAAAGAGCCATGCTCTTTGTCGTTCGCTGGCTGACGGCAAAGGCCTTTGTATCTTTGCCATCCGCCAGCAGACAGCAAAGTGCCCTTTGCCGTAGCTCGTTCAGCCGGACGTTTTGTCGTCAGCTGGCTGACAGCAAAGGCCTTTGCCGTCCGCAAGGCATGCCTTTGCCGTCAGCCATGGCAGTTGGCAGAGTTCCTGATTCCTGTAGTGTAATGCTGAAAGCAATATTATCCAAACTATGACACTGAAAGAACACATAAAGGAAACCTTCCGGAACACTCCAGAGTCGCTAAAAAGAGGAGATACGTGATACGGTAAGTAAACGGACTCCGAAAAATCCACAAAAATATTTTTTTTTACTTTTGGAATATTTAAAGAATTAGGAAAATAAGAAACTACCAAGAAGGTGACCCTGGTGAGCATAAGACACCAGGGCGCGTCCAGGTGGGTTGTGCCCACCTCGGGTACCTTCCAGACTTCGTTTTTCTTCCGTTTGCTTGTTTCCCAAGATAAAAAATCTTTATATACCCCCTGAACCTATTAACCACGTATCACAAAGAAATCTCATGTTTTCTTTTCCTTGCTGTTTTTTGATAGATCCCATCTACCATGGCCACTTCAAGCTCCTCCAAGGACAAGTTCTTCGAGAACGTCATCAACCCGTATTTGCAGGAAGTCATGCAGCACCCTCAGGCTATCCAGATGCATGAGGGGTGCTGCACATCTGCGATGTGCAAGGTCCCAAAGGGACGGGAACCGTGGAGGCCAGGCTTGAAGCCATGGAGCAGGAGGTCTTCCGGTGCAAGGGGATGGTGGAACATGGACTCAATGCCAATCACCTCATGATCGCGGACTACACCCGTGATCTCAAGGTGGATGGCAAGTCCATGAAGGACATCATCTTCACCTTCAACGAGCAAATCAACTTCCTCCAAAGCCAGATCTATGATCTCCAAAACCAAGTATTTGAATATGAGACGAGGTTTAAAGGTATGAGTTTGGCTGCCAGTTGCAGGACCCGTGAGACTCATTACTCCTCTTATGATGGCGAGCCTCTGCCATGGAAACCCGAGGATAAGATCGCTACTTCATCACCCCCACCTCCTTCTTCATCACCAAAATAAAATTTACGATCAGGTATGGGCACTCCCTTGGCTCGTGCCAAGCTTGGGGGAGGTGCCCCGGTATCGTATCACCTCCACTATCTTTTGCTTTTACTTATCTTAGTTTGATCTATAGTTATCCTTTTATTTAGATGAGTAAAAGTTTAGTTCGATCCTTTATTTTTGAGAGTTTGCTTAGTGATCTATCCTTGTAATCGTGTGCCAGATATATAATCATATGCTAATCTTATGGTAAGTAATGACATCACATAAGGGAGAGTATAAGTAGAAAATTTTATTGGAGATTTACAAACATTGCATTGTTCGATGACGCAATTCATGAAAGAATTAATAAGGGAAGAGAAGATTCACATGCAAGTATACTGTCCTGGACATCTTTTGTGATTGTGAGCCCCCATCAAATTATTATATGCCAAAATTGTTGACGTTGGACAAGGAAGACAACATAATGATTTATGTTTGTTTATATTCACATAGAAGTTATATTATCATAGATCCTTCAACATGTGGTGCTTTCCCCGTATCTTTGCTAGCAAAAAATTCCGCACTAAGTAGAGATACTACTTGTGCATCCAAAAACCCTTAGACCCAAATCTTGTTTTGAGAGTCCACCATACATACCTATGGATTGAGTAAGATCCTTCAAGTAAGTTGTCATCGGTGCAATCGGGCAATAAAAATTGCTTCTAAAAGTGCTAGATCATTTTGTGTAAGAGAAAATTGAGTGTTGTACGAACTTGTGATGGCAAAGAATAAAAGCGACAGACTGCATAATAAAGGTTGCTATCATAAAGGCAATATAACGTGATGTTCATTTTCACTAAGAGATTGAGCATACAAACAAATAAGCGCATGGCAACCTCTGCTTCCCTCTGCGAAGGGGCTATCTTTTACTTTTATGTATTTACTTTTATGCAAGAGTCAATGTATTTCTCTGTATTCCTTTTTATTTTCTCTTTTGGCAAGCATCATGTGGTGAGGAAACATCTAGGCACATATATCTAGTTGAATATGGGTTGCATGAGTTATTATTGTTGACATCACGCTTGAGGTGAATATGTTGGGAGGTGAAACTATAAGCCCCTATCTTTCTATGTGTCTTGTTGAAACGTTTTGCTCATGTGTATGCGGCGAGTCTTAGCAATCATAGAGGACTATATGATGGTTGAGTATGTGGACTTGCCAAAAAGGCTTCGATGCGTGACCCTTCCTGAAAAGATGATGAATTGTAGTTGCAAAGTTGACTGAGAACTTAGTTTGTTGATTTCCAATAGAGTTTATGCTTTATACTTCGATGTTGTGACTAATTATTACTTATTCATAAGAAGTCTATGATAAAAGTTTTATGTTAAAGTTTATTGCTGTTATAATAATATACATGATGCTTCTATGTCCGTATTTTGTTTTTATCGACACCTCTCTCTCTCTCTCTCTAAGCATGAGGACATGTTTTTCGATTTTGTTTTCGCTTGAGGACAAGCGAGGTCTAAGCTTGGGGGAGTTGATATGTCCATTTTGCATCATGTTTTCCTACTAATATTTATATTGTTTTTATGTATAATAATGCTTTTTGGAGTAATTCTAATGCCTTTTCTCTCATAATATGCAAGGTACACACAAAGAGGGAGAATACCGGCAACTAGAATTTTAGACGTGAAAAAGCTACGTCAGGCAACCTATTCCGCACAACTCCAAATGAGCTGAAACTTTAAGGGGAATTTTATGGAATATATAAGAAATATTGGAGCCAATAAGTACCAGAGGGGGCCCACCAGGTGGGCACAACCCACCTGGGCGCGCCAGGGAGCCCATGCGCGCCCTGGTGGGTTGTGCCCTCCTCGGCCCACCTCCGGTGCCCCTCTTCTGGTATATAAATCATTTTGACCTAGAAAAATAAGGACAGGACTTTTGTGACGAAGCGTCGCCGTCTCGAGGTGGAACTTGGGCAGGAGAACTTTTGCCCTCCGGTGGAGCGATTCCGCTGGGGGAACTTCCCTCCCGGAGGGGGTATCATCATCATCATCACCAACAACCCTCCCATCTTGGGGAGGGCAATATCCATCAACATCTTCAACGCACCATCTCCTCTCAAACCCTAGTTCATCTCTTGTGTTCAATCTTTGTACCGGAACTATAGATTGGTACTCGTGGGTGACTAGTAGTGTTGATTACATCTTGTAGTTGATTACTATATGGTTTATTTCGTGGAAGATTATATGTTCAGATCCAATATGCTATTTAATACCCCTCTGATGTTGAGCATGATTATCATTTATGAGTAGTTAATTTTATCCTTGAGGTCACGGGAGAAATCTTGTTGCAAGTAATCATGTGAACTTGGTATGTGTTCGATACTTTGATGGTATGTATGTTGTGATTCCCTACACTACAAAAAAAGAAACATCCATGACGTTTTGGGCCGAACATAATTTTTTTCTGTCATGCTTATGACACTTCTATGACGATAATTGTGACAAAACCCGGTATCATCATAGATGTGGTGGGCTCCTACTTCTATGACAAAAAATCATGAAAGAAAATGGGCTTTTCGTCCTGGGCGGGTCGGAGACGCAGCTGCATGACATTGTTTGGGCCGTCCATGAAGAAAAAACCATGGTAGAAGCGAGGGCGAGGAGAATATCAGGGAGTTCTAGGTTACGGTGGGTGGTCGGGGGCTGAGCGATGTGCGTTTCTCTCATAGACGTATGCGCGTGGTTGCGAGGCGTTGGGCTCTAACTGAACCCAAGTGAGGCATTCGCCTATTGAACCCGAGTGATTGCATTGCAGGCTTTGCATTACTGAACCCGAGCAATCGATCGATCTGGCTGTTAACTGAACCCGATCGAGTGATTCCTTTGGTACTGCTGCTAACTGAAGCCGATCGAACCTGCTACTTCTTGATGAACAGTGAGCATTATTGGGGGGGGGGGGGTGGATGAACAGTTCCCAGTGGGGGGTTGGATGAATAGGACCCCGTGGTAGTAGAGGCCATTACTGCTGGATGAACAGGACCCCGATCGAGCCGGTTGGGGGTGGATGAACAGGACCCCGTGGAGGGCTGGATGAACAGGACCCCGTGGAGGGCTTGTTGAACAATACCCGGTGGAGGGCTAGATGAACAGTAGCCCGTGGAGGGGTTGTTGAACAGGACCCCATGGAGAGGGCTAGTTGAACAGTAGCCGGTGGAGGAGCGGTGGAGGCTAGGTGAACAGGAGCCCGTGGATGAATACTGGCTGGTGGAGGCAGGAGGGGAGACGCCGTGGATGAACAGTCGCAGGTGAAGGCTGGAGGAGGTCGACGGTGGATGAACAGTAGCCCGTGGAGGCTGGAGGAGGTCGACGGTGGAGATGAATAGTAGTCCGTGGAGTCCCATTTTGTGGTACGCTACACCCCTCTCGAGCAACATGACACCCGTTTCGACCGTAGCGCTCCAACACAAGTCCGTTGCCTCCGTTTTGCGGTATGCCACACCCCTCCTAATCAACATGACCCCGTTTCGACCATAGGCACTCGAACACAAGTTGGTTTCCTCCGTTTTGCGGTACGCCAGACCCCTCCTGATGAACAGGATCCCGTTACGACTGTGGCCGGTCGAACAGAAGGCCGTTTCCTCCGTTGAACACAACGACGCAGTTTCTTCGTTCCGACCCAGCCGGTTGGCTGCTGATGAATAGGACGCCATCGCCGCCTCTCCATGTACACGAGCCCTGGCCGTACGTATGTGCGAGTAGGCATTCGAGACCCCGCCCGTATGTATGTACGTGGCCGTATTTACTTTCTTGCACCCTGGTTGTACATACGTGTACATGTTACGTGCGTGCCTCTACTACGACACATGCCCTTCCTTACTCAGCCACGGTTCATCGCTGCAGCCTGCAGACAGACCGATCGACCAGTATGTACATACACGTTCACGACGAAAATGACAACGTGATAGAGGGGGTGGCTGTCCCGATCTTTTGATGAGATGATAACTATCGATTTGGTGGAGACGACTTTGACGATCCGACTACAAACGTACATGACGTTGCGCCTTAGCAATCGCTAAACCAACTCCGAGAGGTTATTGACCACGCTGGAGCACGATCAACCTGATGATAGAGGCAAAGGTGTCCCGATGTTTCGATGAGATGGTGGCTATCGTTTTCTGTGGGAGTCGACCTTGACGATCCGACTACGAACGTGCGAGACGTCGCGCCTTAGCAATCGCTAAACCAACTTCCGAGGGGTTATTGACCATGCCGGAGCACGATCAACCTGACCACGAGGGCCTGTTTCCTGCGAGCAAACAAAGAACAAGCAAGAAACTGAGATTGCAATCGGGATATTGCGAATATAAGATGAAAGCTTTATTGATCAAGGTGGGGTTCTGTGACGTCTTGGTCTGGTCGTTGGACACAAACGAAGTACGAGAAGTTGCAGCTATGGCGAACTTTTAATCTAAACAAAACCCAAAATCTAAACGACGCCCTAAGGGCTGTATATATGGAGGAAGAGAGGGGAATTTCGTGGCCCTTGAGGGTGGGGTCCGAATCCAACCCTAACTCTTGTTTCCCCACACATACGGACTCTAAAAATAGCCTATACTTAAGTATTTCGAAATTACATGGGCCTGGCCCATTAATAAGGTGACGCAGCACCTAGAATAGCCTATGGACGAATATTATGAAGTGGCATCTTGTATATTTCGTCCAAGGCTTCATGCACTCCTTATGGCGGCTTCAAAGTCCTGAAATCATCACTTGTAACTCCGTTCTTGATCCCCTTGCGCATGCAATCAACTCCATTCGTGTTCTTGCTCCAATGTTCATCCTTCTCCAAGCTAGGACCTTCATTTGTAAGCAAAACAAATGTATCCAATTTAGGCAACATCATAATCTCATGAACACTAGAATCATTACCAAGAAACGAAAGTACCTGGTAATTTAATTGGCGTGCGCGAGCTCTAGTAATTGGTCCAGTATATGTAACAGTAGGGGCTGTGGGTGTAACAATGGTATTGATGTCCTCATCATCCTCCCCTTCTTGAAATGAAGTCGTCCTCGACGGAAGCTCATCTTCCTCACCCAAATAAGGCTTCAAATCTGCAATGTTAAAAGTGGGACTAACCCCAAAATCTGCAGGTAGCTCAAGTTTATATGCATTATCATTTATTTTCTCTAAAACCTTAAAAGGACCATCAGCACGTGGCATTAGCTTTGATTTGCGCAGATTAGGAAATCTATCTTTACGCAAATGTAACCAAACAAGATCTCCAGGTGCAAACACAACATGTTTTCTACCCTTATCTCCAGCAAGTTTATATTTAGCATTCATACGCTCAATGTTTTCCTTAGTTAACTCATGCATTTTTAAAATCAATTCAGAACGTTCTTTAGCATCAAAATTAACCTTCTCCGAAGATGGAAGAGGCAACAAATCAATAGGTGCACGAGGTAGGAAACCATACACAATTTCAAAAGGGCACATCTTAGTAGTAGAATGCAATGAACGATTATAAGCAAATTCAATATGAGGCAAGCATTCTTCCCACATTTTCTTGTTATTCTTCAAAACAGCCCTAAGCATAGTAGACAATGTTCTATTGACTACTTCAGTTTGTCCATCAGTTTGGGGGTGACAAGTAGTACTAAAAAGCAGCTTAGTCCCCAACTTAGCCCATAAACATCTCCAAAAGTGGCTAAGAAATTTAGTATCACGATCTGAAACAATAGTATTTGGCACACCATGTAAGCGAATAATTTCACGAAAGAACAAATCAGCAACATTAACAGCATCATCGCTTTTATGACATGGTATAAAGTGTGCCATTTTCGAGAACCTATCCACGACAACAAATATGCTATCCCTCCCCTTCTTTGTTCGAGGTAAACCTAAAACAAAGTCCATAGATATATCCTCCCATGGAACACTAGGTACAGGCAAAGGCATATATAAACCATGAGGATTGAGTCGTGACTTAGCTCTTTGACATGTAGTGCAGCGAGCAACAAAACGCTCAACATCCCGTCTCATCTTTGGCCAAAAGAAATGTGTAGCAAGTATTTCCTCCGTCTTCTTGACGCCAAAGTGTCCCATTAATCCTCCTCCATGCGCCTCCTGCAATAACAAAAGACGAACGGAGCTAGCTGGAATGCATAGCTTGTTAGCACGAAACACAAATCCATCGTTAAGAACGAACTTGTTCCAAGTTCTCCCTTCCTTACAATTCTGCAATACATCTTTAAATTCAGCATCATTAACATATTGATCCTTGATGGTCTCCAAACCAAATATTTTAAAGTCAAGTTGTGAAAGCATAGTATAACGACGAGACAAGGCATCAGCAATAACATTTTCTTTACCCTTCTTGTGTTTAATGACATAAGGGAAAGTCTCAATGAATTCAACCCATTTAGCATGTCTACGGTTCAGTTTTGCTTGACTTTTAATGTGTTTCAAAGATTCATGATCAGAATGTATAACAAATTCCTTGGGCCATAAATAATGTTGCCATGTTTCTAAGGTCCGAACAAGAGCATATAATTCTTTATCATAAGTAGAATAGTTCAGACTAGGCCCACTCAATTTTTCAGAAAAGTATGCAACAGGTTTTCCATCTTGTAATAACACACCTCCTAATCCAATTCCACTAGCATCACATTCAAGCTCAAAAGTCTTATTGAAATTAGGAAGTTGGAGTAAAGGAGCATGTGTCAACTTATCTTTCAATACCGTGAAGGCTTCTTCCTGTGCGGTACCCCAAACAAAAGGTACATCCTTCTTTGTAAGCTCGTTGAGAGGTGCAGCAATGGTGCTGAAATCTCTCACAAAACGCCTATAGAAACCAGCGAGGCCAAGGAAACTCCTCACTTGTGTGACCGTTTTGGGCTGCGGCCAACTCTCAATAGCTTCAATCTTGGCTTTATCAACTTCAATGAAAGCACGTAAAACTTCGTTCATTAACCTCATGAAAGTACTAGGTGCATTAGTTAACCCAAAAGGCATGACTAACCACTCATATAATCCAAACTTAGTTTTAAATGCTGTTTTCCATTCATCTCCCAATTTCATACAAATTTGATGGTAACCACTACGCAAATCAACTTTGGAGAATATTGTAGAGCCACTCAATTCATCAAGCATATCATCTAGCCTAGGAATAGGATGACGATAACGAATAGTAATATTATTAATGCCTCTACAATCAACGCACATACGCGACGTACCATCCTTTTTCGGCACTAAAATGATAGGAACAGCACAAGGACTAAGGGATTCGCGTATATAACCTTTGTCGAGCAGTTCTTGTACTTGACGCATAATCTCCTTCGTCTCCTCTGGATTGGTACGGTATGGTGCACGGTTGGGTAATGATGCACCGGGAATTAAGTCAATTTGATGCTCAATCCCGCGAATAGGTGGTGGGTGTAACAATGGTATTGATGTCCTCATCACCTGGCAATCGCTCTATCCAAGCTTTTGAGAGTTTTGACTACAACGGTTGTCGATCACCGCCTGCTGCTGGGTAAGAACTGGTAAGAATTTGAGATTTGCTTGACGGATTTGTGACACCCGCCACCACCACCTCTTGTTAGTATTCTGTAGGATCATATTCTTGTGTGTTTTCTATTGTTGCTAACCATGGCAGGATCACAAGCCGACGAGACTGACTGGGAGAACATGACGAATCAGGAGTTGCATGATAAATTTCAGCAAATGATGAATGGACAGGTGCAGGATGTGCTAAACAGATTTGAAGAGGCCATGGAGAAGATAGATGACATGGAGAAGACGTTCGAAACAAAGCTCGATGACAGATTTAATGAATTGCTCGCGCGTCTTCCACCACCACCACCGGCTGCACCTAACGCACCTCTACAACAACAACAACGACGACTACCTACACATCGTGAAACAGCCCTCCGCCGAGCGAGCCGTCTCCCTCTTGCACCTGGCCAAACTGTTGGTGCTGCTGTTGCTACTTCTGTGGCTCCTGCTGCTGATGCGGAGGAGGAGGATTTTGCTGGCGATTACGAGGATGAGGTTGATCAAAATCAGAACTACATGCCACCACCAGCACAGCAACCATCAGGTCGTCCACATGCAAATAATGGCAATGGTAGGGCTCACCCTCAGGTACGAGATCATGACCATCTTCCAAAACTAAAATTGAATATTCCACCATTTGAGGGTAGATATGTTCCTGATATATATCTTACTTGGGAGTTAGAAACTGAACAACGATTTACATGTTTACAATATCCCGAGGAGAGACGTGTTCCTGCTGCTGTTTGTGCATTCACTAGTTTTGCATGTGTTTGGTGGTCTGAGCATTGTAGATTATATCCCATTCCTGCTACTTGGGCTGCTTTGAAAACTGCTATGCGTACTCGTTGGGTTCCACCATATTATCAACGTGAATTACTTCAAAAATTGCAGCGCTTAAGACAGGGAAAAAATTCTGTAGAAGAATATTATCAGGAATTACAAACTGGCATGATTAGATGTGGTATTGTTGAGGAGAATGAAGCTATGCTTGCACGTTTTATGGGTGGATTAAATAGAGAGATTCAGACGATTCTAGAGTATAAGGAGTATACTAATATCACTCGTTTATTCCATCTTGCTTGTAAAGCTGAACGTGAAGTGCAGGATCGACAGGCATTGGCGCGGACTAACTTTTCTGCAGGTCGACCTTCTTCATGGACACCACGTGCATCATCTACTTCCACACGTTCTGCTTCACCGGCGCCTCCGTCGGCTGCCACCTCCAACCGTGATACAATAAAGCAGGCACAATCACCACTATCTGCCAAGAGCACACCTTCTGGGCCTGCAAAGAGCTCTTCTTCATCCATGGCATCAACAGGGCAGACACATGATATTATTTGTCGATGTTGCAAGGGTGGAGGTCATTATGCGAGAGAATGCCCATCTAAGCGTGTGATGATTGTTACTGAGGATGGTGGGTATGAGTCCGCTAGTGACTATGATGAGGAGACTTTGGCTCTTATTACACGTGACGAACACGGTGGAGACGATTCTGATCATGAGACGCAATACATGGCTCCTGAAGATGCTGACAGGTATGAATGTTTAGTTGCTCAACGTGTTTTGAGTGTGCAGGTTACACAAGCTGAGCAAAATCAGAGGCATAATTTGTTCCATACAAAGGGAGTTGTGAAGGAACGTTCTGTTCGCGTGATCATAGATGGAGGGAGTTGCAACAACTTGGCTAGCATCGAGATGGTGGAGAAGCTATCTCTCACCGCAAGACCACATCCACATCCTTACTACATCCAATGGTTCAATAACAGCGGCAAGGTTAAGGTAACACGTACTGTTCGTGTGCATTTTAGTATCTCTACATATGCTGATTATGTTGATTGTGATGTGGTACCTATGCAAGCATGTTCCTTATTACTTGGTAGACCATGGCAATTTGATAAAAATTCTATTCACCATGGTAGAAACAATCAGTATACTCTTGTTCATAAGGATAAAAATATTACTTTGCTTCCTATGACTCCTGATTCCATTTTGAAAGATGATATTAATAGAGCTAATAAAGCAAAACAGGAGAAAACTAAGAGTGAAAATCAGATTGTGGCAAAAGAATTTGAGCAACAAATGCAGCCTAATAATAATAAACAATCTAGTGTTGCTTCTGAAATTAAATTGAAAAGTGCATGTTTACTTGCCACCAAATCTGATATTGATGATCTAGATTTTAGCAAATCTGTTTGCTATGCTTTTGTGTGCAAAGAGGCATTATTTTCATTCGAGGACGCGCCTTCCTCTTTGCCTCCTGCTGTCACTAACATTTTGCAGGAGTTCGCCGACGTCTTTCCACAAGACGTGCCACCGGGATTACCACCTATTCGCGGGATTGAGCATCAAATTGACTTAATTCCCGGTGCATCATTACCCAACCGTGCACCATACCGTACCAATCCAGAGGAGACGAAGGAGATTATGCGTCAAGTACAAGAACTGCTCGACAAAGGTTATATACGCGAATCCCTTAGTCCTTGTGCTGTTCCTATCATTTTAGTGCCGAAAAAGGATGGTACGTCGCGTATGTGCGTTGATTGTAGAGGCATTAATAATATTACTATTCGTTATCGTCATCCTATTCCTAGGCTAGATGATATGCTTGATGAATTGAGTGGCTCTACAATATTCTCCAAAGTTGATTTGCGTAGTGGTTACCATCAAATTCGTATGAAATTGGGAGATGAATGGAAAACAGCATTTAAAACTAAGTTTGGATTATATGAGTGGTTAGTCATGCCTTTTGGGTTAACTAATGCACCTAGTACTTTCATGAGGTTAATGAACGAAGTTTTACGTGCTTTCATTGGACGATTTGTGGTAGTTTACTTTGATGACATATTGATTTATAGCAAATCTTTGGAGGAACATTTGGCACATTTACGTGCTGTTTTTATTGCTCTACGTGATGCACGTTTGTTTGGTAACCTTGGAAAGTGCACCTTTTGCACCGACCGAGTATCTTTTCTTGGCTATGTTGTTACTCCACAGGGAATTGAAGTTGATAAAGCCAAGATTGAAGCTATTGAGAGTTGGCCGCAGCCCAAAACGGTCACACAAGTGAGGAGTTTCCTTGGCCTCGCTGGTTTTTATAGGCGTTTTGTGAGAGATTTCAGCACCATTGCTGCACCTCTCAACGAGCTTACAAAGAAGGATGTACCTTTTGTTTGGGGTACCGCACAGGAAGAAGCCTTCACGGTATTGAAAGATAAGTTGACACATGCTCCTTTACTCCAACTTCCTAATTTCAATAAGACTTTTGAGCTTGAATGTGATGCTAGTGGAATTGGATTAGGAGGTGTGTTATTACAAGATGGAAAACCTGTTGCATACTTTTCTGAAAAATTGAGTGGGCTTAGTCTGAACTATTCTACTTATGATAAAGAATTATATGCTCTTGTTCGGACCTTAGAAACATGGCAACATTATTTATGGCCCAAGGAATTTGTTATACATTCTGATCATGAATCTTTGAAACACATTAAAAGTCAAGCAAAACTGAACCGTAGACATGCTAAATGGGTTGAATTCATTGAGACTTTCCCTTATGTCATTAAACACAAGAAGGGTAAAGAAAATGTTATTGCTGATGCCTTGTCTCGTCGTTATACTATGCTTTCACAACTTGACTTTAAAATATTTGGTTTGGAGACCATCAAGGATCAATATGTTAATGATGCTGAATTTAAAGATGTATTGCAGAATTGTAAGGAAGGGAGAACTTGGAACAAGTTCGTTCTTAACGATGGATTTGTGTTTCGTGCTAGCAAGCTATGCATTCCAGCTAGCTCCGTTCGTCTTTTGTTATTGCAGGAGGCGCATGGAGGAGGATTAATGGGACACTTTGGCGTCAAGAAGACGGAGGATATACTTGCTACACATTTCTTTTGGCCAAAGATGAGACGGGATGTTGAGCGTTTTGTTGCTCGCTGCACTACATGTCAAAGAGCTAAGTCACGACTCAATCCTCATGGTTTATATATGCCTTTGCCTGTACCTAGTGTTCCTTGGGAGGATATATCTATGGACTTTGTTTTAGGTTTACCTCGAACAAAGAAGGGGAGGGATAGCATATTTGTTGTCGTGGATAGGTTCTCGAAAATGGCACACTTTATACCATGTCATAAAAGCGATGATGCTGTTAATGTTGCTGATTTGTTCTTTCGTGAAATTATTCGCTTACATGGTGTGCCAAATACTATTGTTTCAGATCGTGATACTAAATTTCTTAGCCACTTTTGGAGATGTTTATGGGCTAAGTTGGGGACTAAGCTGCTTTTTAGTACTACTTGTCACCCCCAAACTGATGGACAAACTGAAGTAGTCAATAGAACATTGTCTACTATGCTTAGGGCTGTTTTGAAGAATAACAAGAAAATGTGGGAAGAATGCTTGCCTCATATTGAATTTGCTTATAATCGTTCATTGCATTCTACTACTAAGATGTGCCCTTTTGAAATTGTGTATGGTTTCCTACCTCGTGCACCTATTGATTTGTTGCCTCTTCCATCTTCGGAGAAGGTTAATTTTGATGCTAAAGAACGTTCTGAATTGATTTTAAAAATGCATGAGTTAACTAAGGAAAACATTGAGCGTATGAATGCTAAATATAAACTTGCTGGAGATAAGGGTAGAAAACATGTTGTGTTTGCACCTGGAGATCTTGTTTGGTTACATTTGCGTAAAGATAGATTTCCTAATCTGCGCAAATCAAAGCTAATGCCACGTGCTGATGGTCCTTTTAAGGTTTTAGAGAAAATAAATGATAATGCATATAAACTTGAGCTACCTGCAGATTTTGGGGTTAGTCCCACTTTTAACATTGCAGATTTGAAGCCTTATTTGGGTGAGGAAGATGAGCTTCCGTCGAGGACGACTTCATTTCAAGAAGGGGAGGATGATGAGGACATCAATACCATTGTTACACCCACAGCCCCTACTGTTACATATACTGGACCAATTACTAGAGCTCGCGCACGCCAATTAAATTACCAGGTACTTTTGTTTCTTGGTAATGATTCTAATGTTCATGAGATTATGATGCTGCCTAAATTGGATACATTTGTTTTGCTTACAAATGAAGGTCCTAGCTTGGAGAAGGATGAACATTGGAGCAAGAACACGAATGGAGTTGATGGCATGCACAAGGGGATCAAGAACGGAGTTACAAGTGATGATTTCAGGACTTTGAAGCCGCCATAAGGAGTGCATGAAGCCTTGGACGAAATATACAAGATGCCACTTCATAATATTCGTCCATAGGCTATTCTAGGTGCTGCGTCACCTTATTAATGGGCCAGGCCCATGTAATTTCGAAATACTTAAGTATAGGCTATTTTTAGAGTCCGTATGTGTGGGGAAACAAGAGTTAGGGTTGGTTTCGGACCCCACCCTCAAGGGCCACGAAATTCCCCTCTCTTCCTCCATATATACAGCCCTTAGGGCGTCGTTTAGACTTGGGTTTTGTTTAGATTAAAAGTTCGCCATAGCTGCAACTTCGCGTACTTCGTTTGTGTCCAACGACCAGACCAAGACGTCACAGAACCCCACCTTGATCAATAAATCTTTCATCTTATATTCGCAATATCCAGATTGCAATCTCAGCTTCTTGCTTGTTCTTCGTTTGCTCGCAGGAAACAGGCCCTCGTGGTCAGGTTGATCGTGCTCCGGCGTGGTCAATAACCCCTCGGAAGTTGGTTTAGCGATTGCTAAGGCGCGACGTCTCGCACGTTCGTAGTCGGATCGTCAAGGTCGACTCCCACAGAAAACGATAGCCACCATCTCATCGAAACATCGGGACACCTTTGCCTCTATCACCAGGGAGAGTCAAACGCACGACGTAGATGTATGTGGAGCTGGGAAGGCTTATAGTATGGTAGCAAAAAGGGTCAGCAATAATCAATTCAGAGATGCAAAGTTGAATAAACGCTCAACGACGGTACTGTGCTGGTCCTAGGCTAGACTGTGCTAGAGACGCAAGCCTAGAACACTAACAAAATCATGTCGCTGCACGTAAATAAGGGAAAAGCACACTCTGGAACTTTTTTTTTTCGCTTTTTTTTTGCGCTCCTCTTTTTTTTTTGCGAAAAATCACTATAATGGCGAGTGTCTCAAAACTCTTCCCTCGTCAAACTGATAGGATGGGCACGAAAAAAAATTTTCCACTTTTTTTTTCGGAAATCAGGGCAGCGACGACGAAAAAGTACGACAAAAAATCACTATGATGGCACGTGGCTCAAAAGACTCAGAAAAGCCTAAAAATAGGATAGGGAAAAAATATTTTTGCCCGTGAAAATTTTGGCCTAAAAACTGCCCGTGAATTTTTTTTTTCCGAGACCTACGCAGGCACGGAAACACGAATCGGAATTGAGATTGATCTCAAGAACAAACCTAATATGAGAAGAACTCGGATTGGTGGTGGATATATGGTAGTGGTATATGGCAGCGGTGGTGGTATATGGTAGCGGTGGTGGTATATGGATAGAGATTGATGGTGGTATATGGATACGGATTGGTAGTGGTATATGGATAAGGATTCAGAGCGGTGGCGGATAAGCAAAAGTGGTAGATGGGCGATGATGATGGTGCGGCGGCGG
The DNA here is from genome assembly GCF_056163025.1 of Triticum urartu. Classification (NCBI taxonomy): domain Eukaryota; kingdom Viridiplantae; phylum Streptophyta; class Magnoliopsida; order Poales; family Poaceae; genus Triticum; species Triticum urartu. The sequence goes on from NC_141877.1 coordinate 246,745,680, forward strand.
CGTGACAACTTATGACCAGAACTCGAAACTCTAAAAGACTAGACTCTAAGACCAGCAACTTGACACGAGATGCAACCGCAAATTCAACAAAGCAAAAACCCTAAAAAGATTATGCAAAGGCTCAGATTGGTTCGGATATGATGAACTAACCCTAATTTTTTGTGTGTGGCTTTTTCGTGGACTGTAGGTATGAAGAACAAACTCGATCTAATCTACGAAAAACTGTAAAATCTCACCGAGCAACCTAGAAATCTGATACCACTTGATAGAGGCAAAGGTGTCCCGATGTTTCGATGAGATGGTGGCTATCGTTTTCTGTGGGAGTCGACCTTGACGATCCGACTACGAACGTGCGAGACGTCGCGCCTTAGCAATCGCTAAACCAACTTCCGAGGGGTTATTGACCACGCCGGAGCACGATCAACCTGACCACGAGGGCCTGTTTCCTGCGAGCAAACGAAGAACAAGCAAGAAACTGAGATTGCAATCGGGATATTGCGAATATAAGATGAAAGCTTTATTGATCAAGGTGGGGTTCTGTGACGTCTTGGTCTGGTCGTTGGACACAAACGAAGTACGAGAAGTTGCAGCTATGGCGAACTTTTAATCTAAACAAAACCCAAAATCTAAACGACGCCCTAAGGGCTGTATATATGGAGGAAGTGATGAGGACATCAATACCATTGTTACACCCACAGCCCCTACTGTTACATATACTGGACCAATTACTAGAGCTCGCGCACGCCAATTAAATTACCAGGTACTTTCGTTTCTTGGTAATGATTCTAATGTTCATGAGATTATGATGCTGCCTAAATTGGATACATTTGTTTTGCTTTCAAATGAAGGGCCTAGCTTGGAGAAGGATGAACATTGGAGCAAGAACACGCATGAAGTTGATGGCATGCGCAAGGGGATCAAGAACGGAGTTACAAGTGATGATTTCAGGACTTTGAAGCCGCCATAAGGAGTGCATGAAGCCATGGACGAAATATACAAGATGCCACTTCATAATATTCGTCCATAGGCTATTCTAGGTGCTGCGTCATCTTATTAATGGGCCAGGCCCATGTAATTTCGAAATACTTAAGTATAGGCTATTTTTAGAGTCCGTATGTGTGGGGAAACAAGAGTTAGGGTTGGTTTCGGACCCCACCCTCAAGGGCCACGAAATTCCCCTCTCTTCCTCCATATATACAGCCCTTAGGGCGTCGTTTAGACTTTGGGTTTTGTTTAGATTAAAAGTTCGCCATAGCTGCAACTTCGCGTACTTCGTTTGTGTCCAACGACCAGACCAAGACGTCACAGAACCCCACCTTGATCAATAAAGCTTTCATCTTATATTCGCAATATCCAGATTGCAATCTCAGTTTCTTGCTTGTTCTACGTTTGCTCGCAGGAAACAGGCCCTCGTGGTCAGGTTGATCGAGCTCCGGCGTGGTCAATAACCCCTCGGAAGTTGGTTTAGCGATTGCTAAGGCGCGACGTCTCGCACGTTCGTAGTCGGATCGTCAAGGTCGACTCCCACAGAAAACGATAGCCACCATCTCATCGAAACATCGGGACACCTTTGCCTCTATCAAGTGGTATCAGATTTCCAGGTTGCTCGGTGAGGTTTTACAGTTTTTCGTAGATTAGATCGAGTCTGTTCTTCATACCTACAGTCCACGAAAAAGCCACACAAAAAAAAATTAGGGTTAGTTCATCATATCCGAACCAATCTGAGCCTTTGCATAATCTTTTTAGGGTTTTTGCTTTGTTGAATTTGCGGTTGCATCGTCGTGTCAAGTTGCTGGTCTTAGAGTCTAGTCTTTTAGAGTTTCGAGTTCTGGTCATAAGTTGTCACGCCGCCGCCGCACCATCATCATCGCCCATCTACCACTTTTGCTTATCCGCCACCGCTCTGAATCCTTATCCATATACCACTACCAATCCGTATCCATATACCACCATCAATCTCTATCCATATACCACCACCGCTACCATATACCACCACCGCTGCCATATACCACAACCATATATCCACCACCAATCCGAGTTCTTCTCATATTAGGTTTGTTTTTGAGATCAATCTCAATTCCGATTCGTGTTTCCTTGCCTGCGTAGGTCTCGGAAAAAAAAAAGAGTCTGGAGACCCCCGGGCAGTTTTTAGGCCAAAATTTTCACGGGCAAATTTTTTTTTTCCCTATCCTATTTTTAGGCTTTTCTGAGTCTTTTGAGCCACGTGCCATCATAGTGATTTTTTGTCGCACTTTTTCGTCGTCGCTGCCCTGATTTCCGGAAAAAAAAGTGGAAAAAAAAATTTTCGTGCCCATCCTATCAGTTTGACGAGGGAAGAGTTTTGAGACACTCGCCATTATAGTGATTTTTCGCAAAAAAAAAAGGAGGAGCGCAAAAAAAAAAAGAGGAGCGCAAAAAAAAAGCGAAAAAAAAAAGTTCCAGAGTGTGCTTTTCCCTTATTTACGTGCAGCGCCGTGATTTTGTTAGTGTTCTAGGCTCGCGTCTCTAGCACGGTCTAGCCTAGGACCAGCACAGTACCGTCGTTGAGCGTTTATTCAACTTTGCATCTCTGAATTGATTATTGCTGACCCTTTTTGCTACCATACTATAAGCCTTCCCAGCTCCACATACCTCTACGTCGTGCGTTTGACTCTCCCTGGCAATCGCTCTATCCAAGCTTTTGAGAGTTTTGACTACAACGGTTGCCGATCACCGCCTGCTGCTGGGTAAGAACTGGTAAGAATTTGAGATTTGCTTGACGGATTTGTGACACCCGCCACCACCACCTCTTGTTAGTATTCTGTAGGATCATATTCTTGTGTGTTTTCTATTGTTGCTAACCATGGCAGGATCACAAGCCGACGAGACTGACTGGGAGAACATGACGAATCAGGAGTTGCATGATAAATTTCAGCAAATGATGAATGGACAGGTGCAGGATGTGCTAAACAGATTTGAAGAGGCCATGGAGAAGATAGATGACATGGAGAAGACGTTCGAAACAAAACTCGATGACAGGTTTAATGAATTGCTCGCGCGTCTTCCACCACCACCACCGGCTGCACCTAACGCATCTCTACAACAACAACGACGACGACTACCTACACATCGTGAAACAGCCCTCCGCCGAGCGAGCCGTCTCCCTCTTGCACCTGGCCAAACTGTTGGTGCTGCTGTTGCTACTTCTGTGGCTCCTGCTGCTGATGCGGAGGAGGATGATTTTGCTGGCGATTACGAGGATGAGGTTGATCAAAATCAGAACTACGTGCCACCACCAGCACAGCAACCATCAGGTCGTCCACATGCAAATAATGGCAATGGTAGGGCTCACCCTCAGGTACGAGATCATGACCATCTCCCTAAACTAAAATTGAATATTCCACCATTTGAGGGTAGATATGTTCCTGATATATATCTTACTTGGGAGTTAGAAACTGAACAACGATTTACATGTTTACAATATCCCGAGGAGAGACGTGTTCCTGCTGCTGTTTGTGCATTCACTAGTTTTGCATGTGTTTGGTGGTCTGAGCATTGTAGATTATATCCCATTCCTGCTACTTGGGCTGCTTTGAAAACTGCTATGCGTACTCGTTGGGTTCCACCATATTATCAACGTGAATTACTTCAAAAATTGCAGCGCTTAAGACAGGGAAAAAATTCTGTAGAAGAATATTATCAGGAATTACAAACTGGCATGATTAGATGTGGTATTGTTGAGGAGAATGAAGCTATGCTTGCACGTTTTATGGGTGGATTAAATAGAGAGATTCAGACGATTCTAGAGTATAAGGAGTATACTAATATCACTCGTTTATTCCATCTTGCTTGTAAAGCTGAACGTGAAGTGCAGGATCAACAGGCATTGGCGCGGACTAACTTTTCTGCAGGTCGACCTTCTTCATGGACACCACGTGCATCATCTACTTCCACACGTTCTGCTTCACCGGCGCCTCCGTCGGCTGCCACCTCCAACCGTGATACAATAAAGCAGGCACAATCACCACTATCTGCCAAGAGCACACCTTCTGGGCCTGCAAAGAGCTCTTCTTCATCCATGGCATCAACAGGGCAAACACATGATATTATTTGTCGACGTTGCAAGGGTGGAGGTCATTATGCGAGAGAATGCCCATCTAAGCGTGTGATGATTGTTACTGAGGATGGTGGGTATGAGTCCGCTAGTGACTATGATGAGGAGACTTTGGCTCTTATTACACGTGACGAACACGGTGGAGACGATTCTGATCATGAGACGCAATACATGGCCCCTGAAGATGCTGACAGGTATGAATGTTTAGTTGCTCAACGTGTTTTGAGTGTGCAGGTTACACAAGCTGAGCAAAATCAGAGGCATAATTTGTTCCATACAAAGGGAGTTGTGAAGGAACGTTCTGTTCGCGTGATCATAGATGGAGGGAGTTGCAACAACTTGGCTAGCATCGATATGGTGGAGAAGCTATCTCTCACCACCAGACCACATCCACATCCTTACTACATCCAATGGTTCAACAACAGCGGCAAGGTTAAGGTAACACGTACTGTTCGTGTGCATTTTAGTATCTCTACATATGCTGATTATGTTGATTGTGATGTGGTACCGATGCAAGCATGTTCCTTATTACTTGGTAGACCATGGCAATTTGATAAAAATTCTATTCACCATGGTAGAAACAATCAGTATACTCTTGTTCATAAGGATAAAAATATTACTTTGCTTCCTATGACTCCTGATTCCATTTTGAAAGATGATATTAATAGAGCTAATAAAGCAAAACAGGAGAAAACTAAGAGTGAAAATCAGATTGTGGCAAAAGAATTTGAGCAACAAATGCAGCCTAATAATAATAAACAATCTAGTGTTGCTTCTGAAATTAAATTGAAAAGTGCATGTTTACTTGCCACCAAATCTGATATTGATGATCTAGATTTTAGCAAATCTGTTTGCTATGCTTTTGTGTGCAAAGAGGCATTATTTTCATTCGAGGACGTGCCTTCCTCTTTGCCTCCTGCTGTCACTAACATTTTGCAGGAGTTCGCCGACGTCTTTCCACAAGACGTGCCACCGGGATTACCACCTATTCGCGGGATTGAGCATCAAATTGACTTAATTCCCGGTGCATCATTACCCAACCGTGCACCATACCGTACCAATCCAGAGGAGACGAAGGAGATTATGCGTCAAGTACAAGAACTGCTCGACAAAGGTTATATACGCGAATCCCTTAGTCCTTGTGCTGTTCCTATCATTTTAGTGCCGAAAAAGGATGGTACGTCGCGTATGTGCGTTGATTGTAGAGGCATTAATAATATTACTATTCGTTATCGTCATCCTATTCCTAGGCTAGATGATATGCTTGATGAATTGAGTGGCTCTACAATATTCTCCAAAGTTGATTTGCGTAGTGGTTACCATCAAATTCGTATGAAATTGGGAGATGAATGGAAAACAGCATTTAAAACTAAGTTTGGATTATATGAGTGGTTAGTCATGCCTTTTGGGTTAACTAATGCACCTAGTACTTTCATGAGGTTAATGAACGAAGTTTTACGTGCTTTCATTGGACGATTTGTGGTAGTTTACTTTGATGACATATTGATTTATAGCAAATCTTTGGAGGAACATTTGGCACATTTACGTGCTGTTTTTATTGCTCTACGTGATGCACGTTTGTTTGGTAACCTTGGAAAGTGCACCTTTTGCACCGACCGAGTATCTTTTCTTGGCTATGTTGTTACTCCACAGGGAATTGAAGTTGATAAAGCCAAGATTGAAGCTATTGAGAGTTGGCCGCAGCCCAAAACGGTCACACAAGTGAGGAGTTTCCTTGGCCTCGCTGGTTTTTATAGGCGTTTTGTGAGAGATTTCAGCACCATTGCTGCACCTCTCAACGAGCTTACAAAGAAGGATGTACCTTTTGTTTGGGGTACCGCACAGGAAGAAGCCTTCACGGTATTGAAAGATAAGTTGACACATGCTCCTTTACTCCAACTTCCTAATTTCAATAAGACTTTTGAGCTTGAATGTGATGCTAGTGGAATTGGATTAGGAGGTGTGTTATTACAAGATGGAAAACCTGTTGCATACTTTTCTGAAAAATTGAGTGGGCCTAGTCTGAACTATTCTACTTATGATAAAGAATTATATGCTCTTGTTCGGACCTTAGAAACATGGCAACATTATTTATGGCCCAAGGAATTTGTTATACATTCTGATCATGAATCTTTGAAACACATTAAAAGTCAAGCAAAACTGAACCGTAGACATGCTAAATGGGTTGAATTCATTGAGACTTTCCCTTATGTCATTAAACACAAGAAGGGTAAAGAAAATGTTATTGCTGATGCCTTGTCTCATCGTTATACTATGCTTTCACAACTTGACTTTAAAATATTTGGTTTGGAGACCATCAAGGATCAATATGTTAATGATGCTGAATTTAAAGATGTATTGCAGAATTGTAAGGAAGGGAGAACTTGGAACAAGTTCGTTCTTAACGATGGATTTGTGTTTCGTGCTAGCAAGCTATGCATTCCAGCTAGCTCCGTTCGTCTTTTGTTATTGCAGGAGGCGCATGGAGGAGGATTAATGGGACACTTTGGCGTCAAGAAGACGGAGGATATACTTGCTACACATTTCTTTTGGCCAAAGATGAGACGGGATGTTGAGCGTTTTGTTGCTCGCTGCACTACATGTCAAAGAGCTAAGTCACGACTCAATCCTCATGGTTTATATATGCCTTTGCCTGTACCTAGTGTTCCTTGGGAGGATATATCTATGGACTTTGTTTTAGGTTTACCTCGAACAAAGAAGGGGAGGGGTAGCATATTTGTTGTCGTGGATAGGTTCTCGAAAATGGCACACTTTATACCATGTCATAAAAGCGATGATGCTGTTAATGTTGCTGATTTGTTCTTTCGTGAAATTATTCGCTTACATGGTGTGCCAAATACTATTGTTTCAGATCGTGATACTAAATTTCTTAGCCACTTTTGGAGATGTTTATGGGCTAAGTTGGGGACTAAGCTGCTTTTTAGTACTACTTGTCACCCCCAAACTGATGGACAAACTGAAGTAGTCAATAGAACATTGTCTACTATGCTTAGGGCTGTTTTGAAGAATAACAAGAAAATGTGGGAAGAATGCTTGCCTCATATTGAATTTGCTTATAATCGTTCATTGCATTCTACTACTAAGATGTGCCCTTTTGAAATTGTGTATGGTTTCCTACCTCGTGCACCTATTGATTTGTTGCCTCTTCCATCTTCGGAGAAGGTTAATTTTGATGCTAAAGAACGTTCTGAATTGATTTTAAAAATGCATGAGTTAACTAAGGAAAACATTGAGCGTATGAATGCTAAATATAAACTTGCTGGAGATAAGGGTAGAAAACATGTTGTGTTTGCACCTGGAGATCTTGTTTGGTTACATTTGCGTAAAGATAGATTTCCTAATCTGCGCAAATCAAAGCTAATGCCACGTGCTGATGGTCCTTTTAAGGTTTTAGAGAAAATAAATGATAATGCATATAAACTTGAGCTACCTGCAGATTTTGGGGTTAGTCCCACTTTTAACATTGCAGATTTGAAGCCTTATTTGGGTGAGGAAGATGAGCTTCCGTCGAGGACGACTTCATTTCAAGAAGGGGAGGATGATGAGGACATCAATACCATTGTTACACCCACAGCCCCTACTGTTACATATACTGGACCAATTACTAGAGCTCGCGCACGCCAATTAAATTACCAGGTACTTTCGTTTCTTGGTAATGATTCTAATGTTCATGAGATTATGATGCTGCCTAAATTGGATACATTTGTTTTGCTTACAAATGAAGGTCCTAGCTTGGAGAAGGATGAACATTGGAGCAAGAACACGAATGGAGTTGATGGCATGCGCAAGGGGATCAAGAACGGAGTTACAAGTGATGATTTCAGGACTTTGAAGCCGCCATAAGGAGTGCATGAAGCCTTGGACGAAATATACAAGATGCCACTTCATAATATTCGTCCATAGGCTATTCTACGTGCTGCGTCACCTTATTAATGGGCCAGGCCCATGTAATTTCGAAATACTTAAGTATAGGCTATTTTTAGAGTCCGTATGTGTGGGGAAACAAGAGTTAGGGTTGGTTTCGGACCCCACCCTCAAGGGCCACGAAATTCCCCTCTCTTCCTCCATATATACAGCCCTTAGGGCGTCGTTTAGACTTGGGTTTTGTTTAGATTAAAAGTTCGCCATAGCTGCAACTTCGCGTACTTCGTTTGTGTCCAACGACCAGACCAAGACGTCACAGAACCCCACCTTGATCAATAAAGCTTTCATCTTATATTCGCAATATCCAGATTGCAATCTCAGCTTCTTGCTTGTTCTTCGTTTGCTCGCAGGAAACAGGCCCTCGTGGTCAGGTTGATCGTGCTCCGGCGTGGTCAATAACCCCTCGGAAGTTGGTTTAGCGATTGCTAAGGCGCGACGTCTCGCACGTTCGTAGTCGGATCGTCAAGGTCGACTCCCACAGAAAACGATAGCCACCATCTCATCGAAACATCGGGACACCTTTGCCTCTATCAGGAAGAGAGGGGAATTTCGTGGCCCTTGAGGGTGGGGTCCGAATCCAACCCTAACTCTTGTTTCCCCACACATACGGACTCTAAAAATAGCCTATACTTAAGTATTTCGAAATTACATGGGCCTGGCCCATTAATAAGGTGACGCAGCACCTAGAATAGCCTATGGACGAATATTATGAAGTGGCATCTTGTATATTTCGTCCATGGCTTCATGCACTCCTTATGGCGGCTTCAAAGTCCTGAAATCATCACTTGTAACTCCGTTCTTGATCCCCTTGCGCATGCCATCAACTTCATGCGTGTTCTTGCTCCAATGTTCATCCTTCTCCAAGCTAGGCCCTTCATTTGAAAGCAAAACAAATGTATCCAATTTAGGCAGCATCATAATCTCATGAACATTAGAATCATTACCAAGAAACGAAAGTACCTGGTAATTTAATTGGCGTGCGCGAGCTCTAGTAATTGGTCCAGTATATGTAACAGTAGGGGCTGTGGGTGTAACAATGGTATTGATGTCCTCATCACCTGACCACGAAGGTCTATTCCTGCAAGCAATCGAAGAACGAACAAGAATATGATAAAGCAATCTGAATATTGCGAATATATATGAAGTATTGATAATGGTGGGGATCCGTAAGCGGTCTTGGTCTGGTCGTTGGACACAAACGAAGTACACGAAGTTGCAATGGCTAACTTTTAACTAAACAAATCCCAAGGAAAAAGCTACTAGATGGATCTACTTATATAGGAGCAAGGGGTGGCGGCCAAGGAGGTGGGAGGACGTCCCAAGGCAGCCTAAAACTAACCCTAGGTCGTACAAGGCTCATGGGCCCAAGTGGAGGTGATGCAACACCTTTGGGCTTGTAGTTTGACTCGGATTCTGCTGCAACGTCAGATTGTTTTGTCCGTAACTCAACGCTCCGGACGAATTTGAAGGTGAATCCAATTGGGTTGGAAAGAGCACGAAATCTAGTTTCCAACAAAAAAAGAATCACCCAATTTGGAGTCCGTATGAAAAAGTTGTTGGCGTTTTGAGTCAGGTATGTCTGTGCAGTCCGAATCTGAATCCAGAACGTGAGAGACTTGGACTCTATCTTCTCTTGGCCCAAAAGTGACGTGAGAGGACTTTTTGAACACAACCTAAACTTCTCCTTTTCCCTTATCTTCATATGTGGATTGTACAAATGTCCCATACACCTGCAATTAGACAAAACACAAAAGTGTGTGAAGTATTTTTGTTCTGGATAACATAAATAGATTATTGAATAGTTTGCATTAGAAATCACCTGACAAATATGCATGTATGCAATATTTTTGGTTGTATCCAAGGTATTCATGTCCTCATCACAACGCTACGTACGCTTCGACCAGGTGGGTCCCAACTGTCAGGCACTTCCTTGCGTGCGAAGATGTAGCTGGTGGGTCCCAGCAGTTAGGGGGAAAGATTTTTTCACGAAATACGGTGGCCCGTCCGGTGGGTCCCTGCTGTCAGGTGGAGGAATCATTATTTTGCGCGTAATAAGGATGCACTTCCTTGCTGCGGCCGTGGACACAGCTGTCAGCCTCTCCACGTACAGTACTCTTCCGATGGAAGTCGTTCCTTGACCACATTGACCACGCCGCACCGGGAGCACTAAGGCGGTGAATGACGGTGAGGCCTAGGAAGGGGACGTCGCGGAGCTGGGGAAGACGCGGCAGTGGATGCCCACGTGGAGAGGAGTACGAGGGTTCACTGGTACGGTTGTGGTGTGAGGCGGTCGTCACCATAGAATAACAGGGGGTGTGGGTGAGTAGAGGGATGGCCTGACTAGCGGTGGGAGTACGAGGGGCGGTGAGGCCTCCGCAGCAGCACAGCCGGCCACGGGAGGCAGGAGTAGGCGGCACAACTAGCGCTGGTTTAGGCGGCTGGAGCAAGAGGGCCAGAGGTTGAAGAAGCACTACGGTCGTTGGATGGACATTGTACGGTCACTGGAGCTAGAATCATTCATATTGACTAAGATGACAAAACCCTCCATCCGCGTCAACTTAGTAGGCCCACAAGTCAGCCTCCCACTATGGAGGGGGAGTATTCATTTTTTTGTGCGTAATAAGGAGGCACTTCCTTGTGTGCGAAGATATAGCTGGTGGGTCCGAGCTGTCAGCAGGGGGAACATTTTTTTCGAAATACAGAGGCCCTTCCGGTGGGTCCCAGCTATCAGGTGGAGGAATCATTATTTTGCGTGTAATGAGGCATTTCCTTGTGTGCGGCTGTGTACCCAGCTGTCAGCCTCTCCACGTATAGTCCACTTCCGATGGATGTCGTTCGTTGACCATGTTGACCATGCCGTGCCGAGAGCACCAGGGCGGTGGACGACGGTGAGGCCTAGGAAGGGAATGACACGGAGCCAGGGAATACATGTCAGTGGTTGCCCACGCGGTGGGGAGTACGAGGGTTGACGGGTTCGACTGCCATCGCCGGAAAATAACATGAGGTCTGGGTGCGTAGAGGGACAGCCAGGCCAAGGATGCGAGTATGGTGGGGCCGTGAGGCCTGCCCGACAGCACAGCCGGACATGGGAGGCGGGAGCAGGCACTTCCGCCGGCGCTGGTATGGGCGGCTGGAGCAGGAAGATCAGAGACTGAAGAAGCACGATTGCCGTTAGATTGACATCTAACGGTCTGACGCTGGTAGAGTCGATTGTTGACTAAGTTTATTTTTTGAGAAACCTTGTGTATGCATGAACTTAGTAGGCCCACAAGTCAGCCTCTAAATCTGTGGCACACAACATAGAGCCAATTTGCTATTTTTTAATAATTTGCAGCCCATTTGCTAATTTTTAAGGAATTTATTACAACCAATTTTCTGCCCGGGACTATGGTAAAAAAGTTCAACTTATTTTGCATATTTGATAGAGGTGAAGGTGTCCCGATGTTTCGATGAGATGGTGGCTATCGTTTCTGTGGGAGTCGACCTTGACGATCCGACTACGAACTGCGATACATCGCGCCTTAGCAATCGATAAACCAACTTCCGAGGGGTTATTGACCACACCGGAGCACGATCAACCTGACCACGAGGGTCTGTTTCCTGCGAGCAAATGAAGAACAAGCAAGAAACTGAGATTGCAATCTGGATATTGCGAATATAAGTTGAAAGCTTTATTAATCAAGGTGGGGTTCTGTGACGTCTTGGTCTGGTCGTTGGACACAAACGAAGTACGCGAAGTTGCAGCTATGGCGAACTTTTAATCTAAACAAAACCCAAAGTCTAAACGACGCCCTAAGGGCTGTATATATGGAGGAAGAGGGGGGGAATTTCGTGTCCCTTGGAGGAGGGGTCCGAAACCAACCCTAACTCTTGTTTCCCCACACATACGGACTTTAAAAACAGCCTATACTTAAGTATTTCGAAAATACATGGGCCTGGCCAATAATAAGGTGACGCAGCACCTAAAATAGCCTCTGGACGAAATTTATGAAGTGCCATCTTGTATATTTCGTCCAAGGCTTCATGCACTCCTTATGGTGGATTCAAAGTCCCGAAATCATCACTTGTAACTCTGTTCTTGATTCCCTTGCACATGCCATCATCTCCATGCTTGATCTTGCTCCAAGGTTCATCTTTCTTGTCCAAGCTAGGCCCTTCATTTGTAAGCAAAACAAATGTATCCAATTTAGGCAGCATCATATTCTCATGAACATTAGAATCGTTACCAAGAAACGTAAGTACCTGATAATTCAATTGGCGTGCGTGAGCTCTAGTAATTGGTCCAGTATGTATAGCAGCAGGGGCTGTGGGTGTAACAATGGTATTGATGTCCTCATCATCCTCCCCTTCTTGAAATGAAGTCGTCCTCGACAAAAGTTCATCGTCCTCAGCCAAATAAGGCTTCAAATCTGCAATGTTAAAAGTGGGACTAACCCCAAAATCTGCAGGTAGCTCAAGTTTATATGCATTATCATTTATTTTCTCTAACACCTTAAAAGGACCATCAGCACATGGCATTAGCTTTGATTTGCGCAAATTAGGAAATCTATCCTTACGCAAATGTAACCAAACAAGATCTCCAGGTGCAAACACAACATGTTTTCTACCCTTATCTCCAGCAAGTTTATATTTAGCATTTCATATGCTCAATAATTTCCTTAGTTAACTCATGCATTTTTAAAATCAATTCAGCACGTTCTTTAGCATCAAAATTAACCTTCTCCGAAGATGGAAGAGGCAACAAATCAATAGGTGCACGAGGTAGGAAACCATACACAATTTCAAAAGGGCACATCTTAGTACTAGAATGCAATGAACGATTATAAGCAAATTCAATATGAGGCAAGCATTCTTCCCACATTTTCTTGTTATTCTTCAAAACAGCCCTAAGCATAGTAGACAATGTTCTATTGACTACTTTAGTTTGTCCATCAGTTTGGGGGTGACAAGTAGTACTAAAAAGCAGCTTAGTCCCCAACTTAGCCCATAAACATCTCCAAAAGTGGCTAAGAAATTTAGTATCACGATCTGAAACAATACTATTTGGCACACCATACAAGCGAATAATTTCACGAAAGAACAAATCAGCAACATTAACAACATCATCGCTTTTATGACATGGTATAAAGTGTGCCATTTTCGAGAACCTATCCACGCCAACAAATATCCTATCCCTCCCCTTCTTTGTTCGAGGTAAACCTAAAACAAAGTCCATAGATACATCCTCCCAAGGAACACTAGGTATAGGCAAAGGCATATATAAACCATGAGGATTGAGTCGTGACTTAGCTTTTTGACATGTAGTGCAGCGAGCAACAAAACGCTCAACATCCCGTCTCATCTTTGGCCAAAAGAAATGTGTAGCAAGTATATCCTCCGTCTTCTTGACGCCAAAGTGTCCCATTAATCCTCCTCCATGCGCCTCCTGCAACAACAAAAGACGAACGGAGCTAGCTGGAATGCATAGCTTGTTAGCACGAAACACAAATCCATCGTTAAGAACGAACTTGTTCGAAGTTCTCCCTTCCTTACAATTCTGCAATACATCTTGAAATTCAGCATCATGCACAGATTGATCTTTGATGGTCTCCAAACCAAATATTTTAAATTCAAGTTGGGAAAGCATAGTATAACGACGAGACAAGGCATCAGCAATAACATTTTCTTTACCCTTCTTGTGTTTAATCACATAAGGGAAAGTCTCAATGAATTCAACCCATTTAGCGTGTCGACGGTTCAGTTTTGCTTGACTTTTAATGTGTTTCAAAGATTCATGATCAGAATGTATAACAAATTCCTTGGGCCATAAATAATGTTGCCATGTTTCTAAGGTCCGAACAAGAGCATATAATTCTTTATCATAAGTAGAATAGTTCAGACTAGGCCCACTCAATTTTTCAGAAAAGTATGCAACAGGTTTTCCATCTTGTAATAACACACCTCCTAATCCAATTCCACTAGCATCACATTCAAGCTCAAAAGTCTTATTGAAATTAGGAAGTTGGAGTAAAGGAGCATGTGTCAACTTATCTTTCAATACCGTGAAGGCTTCTTCCTGTGCGGTACCCCAAACAAAAGGTACATCCTTCTTTGTAAGCTCGTTGAGAGGTGCATGAATGGTGCTGAAATCTCTCACAAAACGCCTATAGAAACCAGCGAGACCAAGGAAACTTCTCACTTGTGTGACCATTTTGGGCTGCGGCCAACTCTCAATAGCTTCAATCTTGGCTTTATCAACTTCAATTCCCTGTGGAGTAACAACATAGCCAAGAAAAGATACTCGGTCGGTGCAAAAGGTGCACTTTCCAAGGTTACCAAACAAACGTGCATCACGTAGAGCAATAAAAACATCATGTAAATGTTCCAAATGTTCCTCCAAAGATTTGCTATAAATCAATATGTCATCAAAGTAAACTACCACAAATTGTCCGATGAAAGCACGTAAAACTTCGTTCATTAACGTCATGAAAGTACTAGGTGCATTAGTTAACCCAAAAGGCATGACTAACCACTCATATAATCCAAACTTAGTTTTGAATGCTGTTTTCCATTTATCTCCCAATTTCATACAAATTTGATGGTATCCACTACGCAAATCAACTTTGGAGAATAATGTAGAGCCACTCAATTCATCAAGCATATCATCTAGCCTAGGAATAGGATGACGATAACGAATAGTAATATTATTAATGCCTCTACAATCAACACACATACGCGACATACCATCCTTTTTAGGCACTAGTATAATAGGAACAGCACAAGCACTAAGAGATTCGCGTATATAATCTTTGTCGAGCAGCTCCTGTACTTGACGCATAATCTCCTTCATCTCCTCTGGATTGGTACGGTATGGTGCACGGTTGGGTAGCGATGCACCGGGAATTAAGTCAATTTGATGCTCAATCCCTCGAATAGGTGGTAATCCCGGTGGCACGTCTTATGGGAAGACGTCGGCGAACTCCTGCAAAATGTTAGTGACAGCAGGGGGCAAAGAGGAAGACACGTCCTCAAATGAAAATAATGCCGCTTTGCACACAAAAGCATAGCAAACAGATTTGCTAAAATCTAAATCATCAATGTCATATTTGGTGGCAATTAAACATGCACTTTTCAATTTAATTTCAGAAGCAACACTAGATGGTTTATTATTAGGCTGCATTTGTTGCTCAAATTCTTTTGCCACAATCTGATTTTCACTTTTATTTTTCTCCTGTTTTGCTTTATTGGCTCTATTAATATCATCTTTCAAAATGGAATCAGGAGTCATAGGAAGCAAAGTAATATTTTTATCCTTATGAACAAGAGTATACTGATTGTTTCTACCATGGTGTATAGAATTTTTATCAAATTGTCATTGTCTACCAAGTAATAAGGAACATGCTTGCATAGGTACCACATCACAATCAACATAATCAGCATATGTAGAGATACTAAAATGCACACGAACAGTACGTGTTATCTTAACCTTGCCACTGTTGTTGAACCATTGGATGTAGTGAGGATGTGGATGTGGTCTTATGGTGAGAGATAGCTTCTCCACCATCTCCATGCTAGCCAAGTTATTGCAGCTCCCTCCATCTATGATGACGCGAACATAACGTTCCTTCACAACTCCCTTTGTATGGAACAAATTATGCCTCTAATTTTGCCCAACTTGTGTAACCTGCACACTCAAAACATGTTGAGCAACTAAACATTCATACCTGTCAGCATCTTCAGCAGCCATGTATTGCGTCTCATGATCAGAATCCACTCCTCCATGTTCTTCATGTGTAATAAGAGCCGAAGTCTCCTCATCATAGTCACTAGCGGAATCATACCCACCATCCTCAGTAATAATCATCACACGCTGAGATTGGCATTCTCTCGCAAAATGTCCTCTTCCCTTACAACGATGACAAATAATAAGAGCTTTACAAGCAAGATGGAATAAACGAGTGATATTAGTATACTCCTTATACTCTAGAATGGTCTGAATCTCTCTATTTAATCCACCCATAAAACGTGCAAGCATAGCTTCATTCTCCTCAACAATACCACATCTAATCATGCCAGTATGTAATTCCTGATAATATTCTTCTATAAAAAAATTTCCTTGTCTTAAACGCTGCAATTTTTGAAGTAATTCACGTTGATAATATGGTGGAACCCAATGAGTACGCATAGCAGTTTCAGAGCAGCCCAAGTCGCTGGAATAGGATATAATCTACAATGTTCAGATCACCAAACACATGCAAAGCTAGTGAAAGCACAAACAGCAATAGGAACACGTCTCTCCTTAGGATATTGTAAACATGTAAATCGTTGTTCAGTTTCTAACTCCCAAGTAAGATATATACCAGGAACATATCTACCCTCAAATGGTGTTCAATTTTAGTTTAGGAAGATGGTCATGTACCTCAGGTGGTGGTGCAGTGATAGAGGCTAAGGTGTCCCGATGTTTCGTTGAGATGGTGGCTATCGTTTTCTGTGGGAGTCGACCTTGACGATCCGACTACGAACGTGCGAGACGTCGCGCCTTATCAATCGCTAAACCAACTTCCGAGGGTTATTGACCACGCCGGAGCACGATCAACCTGACCACGAGGGTCTGTTTCCTGCGAGCAAACGAAGAACAAGCAAGAAACTGAGATTGCAATCGGGATATTGCGAATATAAGATGAAAGCTTTATTGATCAAGGTGGGGTTCTGTGACGTCTTGGTCTGGTCGTTGGACACAAACGAAGTACGCGAAGTTGCAGCTATGGCGAACTTTTAATCTAAACAAAACCCAAAGTCTAAATGACGCCCTAAGGGCTGTATATATGGAGGAAGAGGGGGGAATTTCGTGGCCCTTGAGGGTGGGGTCCGAAACCAACCCTAACTCTTGTTTCCCCACACATACGGACTCTAAAAATAGCCTATACTTAAGTATTTCGAAATTACATGGGCCTGGCCCATTAATAAGGTGACGCAGCACCTAGAATAGCCTATGGACGAATATTATGAAGTGGCATCTTGTATATTTCGTCCAAGGCTTCATGTACTCCTTATGGCGGCTTCAAAGTCCTGAAACCATCACTTGTAACTCCGTTCTTGATCCCCTTGCGCATGCCATCAACTCCATGCGTGTTCTTGCTCCAATGTTCATCCTTCTCCAAGATAGGCCCTTCATTTGTAAGCAAAACAAATGTATCCAATTTAGGCAGCATCATAATCTCATGAACATTAGAATCATTAGCAAGAAACGAAAGTACTTGGTAATTTAATTGGCGTGCGCGAGCTCTAGTAATTGGTCCAGTATATGTAACAGTAGGGGCTGTGGGTGTAACAATGGTATTGATGTCCTCATCATGCAGCCCTACTGTTGCGATTTTATGCAGGAGGACGACCTGGTGGTGGTGGTGCTGGTGGTTGCAAGTAGTTCTGATTTTGGTCAACCTCATCCTCGTAATGGTCCTCCACCTCTGCAGTAGCAGCAGGAGAGACAGAAGCACCAACAGTGGGTACAACAGCACCAGAAGTTTGACCAGGCGCAATGGGAACGCGTTGTGCTCGTCCCACTTGATTTGGAAGATGATGTTGTTGTTGTTGTAGAGGTGCGACAGGTGCAGCGGGCGGTGGAAGATGCGCGAGCAATTCATTAAACTTGTGGTCGAGCTTTGTTTCGAACGCCTTCTCAATGCCATCTATCTTCTCCATGGCCTCTTCAAATCTATTTAGCACATCTTCCACCTGTCCACTCATCATTTGCTGAAACTTATCATGTAACTCTTTGTTTGTCATGTTCTCCCAGTCAGTCTCATCGGCTTGTGATCCTGCCATGGTTAGCAGCAATAGAAACACACAAGAATATGATCCTACAGACTACTAGTAATTGGTGGAGAATCACAAATCCGTCAAGAAAATCTCAATTTCTTACCAGTTCTTACCCAGCAGCAGGCGGTGATCGGCAACCGTCGTAGTCAAAACTCTCAAAGCTTGGATACAGCGATTACCAGAGAGAGTCAAACGCACGACGTAGACGTATGTGGAGCTAGGAAGGCTTATAATATGGTAGCAAAAAGGGTCAGCAATAATCAATTCAAAGATGCAAAGTTGAATAAATGCTCAACGACGGTACTGTGCTGGTCCTAGGCTAGACCGTGCTAGAGACGCGAGCCTAGAACACTAACAAAATCACGGCGCTGCACCTAAACAAGGGCGGAGCACACTCTGAATTTTTTATATTTTTTTCACTTACTTTTTACAATTTTTTTGCTCCGCAACAATATTTTTTCGAAAAAGTCTACAAATGGTCTAAAAACTGCCTAGCCAGAATTTTCCAGTCTTCTGCGGGTAGCACGGAATCTCAGGAGTCCTATTCTGTCACGACTCGAAGTATTGCGTGATCTGGAAATCGAAAACAAAGCAACAATTACTGGACTCGGACTGGTGGCGGAGATGAATCTGGTGGAATCTCGGACTGGTGGCGGAGATGAATCTGGTGGAACTCAGACTGGTGGCGGCGATGAATCTGGTGGAAATTGGACTGGTGGCAGATATATGTTGTAGGTGGACTCAGATTGGCGTGATGGCGGCGGATATGTGGTGGCGTATATGGACTCGGATGGGTGGTGAATATGTGGTGGTGAATATGGCAGCGACGATGAAGTTGGTGTGGTGGTGGTATATGGCAGCAACGATGATGATGATGCGGTGGTGATATATGGCAGCGGCGACATGACAACCTGTGAACAGAACTCGAAACTCTAAAGGACTAGACGCTAAGACCAGCAACTTGACACGACGATGCAACCGCAAATTCAACAACGCAAATACAGAAAAGATTATGCAAAGGCTCAGATTGGTTCGGATAGGATGAAGTAACCCTAATTTTTTTGGCTTTGTCCTGGACTATAGGTACGAAGAACAGACTCGATCTAAACTATGAAAAACTGTAAAATCTCACCGAGCAACCTGGAAATCTGATACCACTTGATAGAGGCAAAGGTGTCCCGATGTTTCGATGAGACGATGGCTATCGTTTCTGTGGAAGTCGACCTTGACGATCCGACTGCGAACGTGCGAGACGTCGCACCTTAGCAATTGATAAACCAACTTCCGAGGGGTTATTGACCATGCCGGAGCACGATGAACCTGACCGCGAGGGTCTGTTTCCTGCGAGCAAACAAAGAACAAGCAAGAAACTAAGATTGCAATCTGGATATTGCGAATATAAGATGAAAGCTTTATTGATCAAGGTGGGGTTCTGTGACGTCTTGGTCTGGTCGTTGGACACAAATGAAGTACGCGAAGTTGCAGCTATGGCGAACTTCTAATCTAAACAAAACCCGAAGTCTAAACGACGCCCTAAGGGCTGTATATATGGAGGAAGAGGGGGGGGGATTTCGTGGCCCTTGGAGGAGGGGTCCGAAACCAACCCTAACTCTTGTTTCCCCACACATATGGACTCTAAAAACAGCCTATACTTAAGTATTTCGAAAATACATGGGCCTGGCCCAATAATAAGGTGACGCGGCACCTAAAATAGCCTCTGGACGAAATTTATGAAGTGGCATATTGTATATTTTGTCCAAGGCTTCATGCACTCCTTATGGTGGCTTCAAAGTCCCGAAATCATCACTTGTAACTCCGTTCTTGATTCCCTTGGGCATGCCATCATCTCCATGCTTGATCTTGCTCCAAGGTTCATCTTTCTTGTCCAAGCTAGGCCCTTCATTTGTAAGCAAAACAAATGTATCCAATTTAGGCAGCATCATATTCTCATGAACATTAGAATCATTACCAAGAAACGAAAGTACCTGATAATTCAATTGGCATGCGCGAGCTCTAGTAATTGGTCCAGTATGTATAGCAGCAAGGGTTGTGGGTGTAACAATGGTATTGATGTCCTCATCAATATTTGGGTGGAGCCCAAACTGTTGTAATCCCGAAATGATACGCATTTATTTTTTAAGAACTTATTGATTTGCAAAAACAATTGTTTTGTTTTTGTAAGCAAATAGAACGTGGGACAATTGAGTTGGTTTAAGGGAAAACTAGTGGGAAAAAAATCAACGCGGGGAGGAAGACAACAACAAAATAATAAGGATGTAAATATGAAAAGGGAACTTTATGTATTTTCAATATAACGATACGTGTATATGAACTAGTAAAACTATAGGTAGAGATTAGAAAACGGAATTAGGACATCGCGTTTCAAGAGGAAAATAGAACTGGGTTGTGTGTTTGATTCAGTAAAAAAACTGCCTGCGGATGTTCTAAGACAAAATATAACTAACGATGGCGGGCCAGAGGCCAGTAGATACATGCTAGATCTTTGTGCCCCGTTGTCGTCATGAGCTGGGCATATTAAAAACAAAACCAAGACCACGACATGATTGAGCGTGGAGACATTTGCACCAACATCTCTCCGACAACGACATGTGACGAGTGCCCCAATTGCCATGTGAGGAGAGCCACCACCACATGAGTGACATGAGTGACTCCACCACATGTGACATTGGGAGCATTTCCTATGAGAGGATGAGTGTGACCACCACTAGCCCCACACCTCAGAACATGCCACACATCCTATGTGTGGTTGAGAGTCATTTGAGTAACTCCACCAACCATATGAGTGAGAGCATCCGAGAGGGAGTGAGTGAGCCACAACACTTAGTGAGTGAGGTAGTTGACACGACATGTGAGGCCACTTTGATTTCTAACGACTTAACCTCTACTCCAAGTGTGTTTTCTTCTTTGGTGCTAGGTCTCCTACATGACGACACGCCTATCCTCGACGAGTCCATACCTCCAATGGAGACAACGATGGCCATGGTGGAAGAAGATGCACCACCCACATGGTTCCATCACGATGAAGATGACCACGACTTGGTCTTCGACACCTCACCTACAACACATGGGCGATGCTCCATAGGTAACATAGGTGATGGTGCTTCTCTTGTCCCATTAGTGGACTATCTCACCAATGATTGCTTGCATGATGTAGAAACACCTATTCCCATGCTTCATGCTAGTGCGACTTCTTCATGTCATGACTTACCTATTTATGATGAATATGATGACGAGCATGTCGAGTTGCCTAGTTGTGATGCTATGCTCCATAGGATATCATGTGAAAATTCTTTTGGTCACATCATGTTTGACAATCCATTAACCTTGTCATATGCTATGAGTGAGATATCCCATATTGCATCATTTCAATCTCAACATAGTGACTATGCATGCCCCATTCAAATAAATACCATTTGCACATATGGCATAGATGACGAGATGATGGTCATTGGCTTTTGTCTTTCATGTGATGATATTGATATGCTTCCTTTACATGATTTCCACAATTCATCTCATATGCCATGCCATGAAAATTATTGTGTATCGCATGATTACATCCCGTGTGTGCACCATATGCATTCCATGCACAACAATGCTCTACATATTTCTTGTGATGCATTACACAATTTGAGTCCCCATTATGCTATACATAACAACAAACCTCTCATGATGGATGACATGTTTCTATATCACACATCTCATTTATTTGAGCATTGAATATTTTGTGCTAACCAACACAAGCACGTGCGCATCATGATGGATGATGTGTACATCTACCACGCACACACAATTTTCCTTTTGTCCTTGTTTTGTGTAGGTACTCACGTATACTCGTCAAACCTCTCAATCCCAAGAGTTGACGAAACGAGCTCTTGAGAGCAAAGACGACTTGGGATCCCGTGAACTATCCTTCCCACCGTTCTCTTCGTGCAACGCCGACGCGCATCTCTCTCACTTGGCTCTCACACGGCTATGTGCTATATACCGCTTGTCTTCATGCTCATTTTCCCGTGTTCACTTTGCATGCTATGCTTACTTCTATGCCTTTGCCATGCAATTTTGACCCTTGCTTGCATCTACCCATGATTCACCATTATTCTACTCCTATGTGTATTTGCATGCTTGGTGGAGATCCTTGTTGCTATTGCCATGTTTATCATGTGCCTCATGATATTGATGCTATTTTGCTCATATCCTCCTTTCATGCTTGTGCTATGTCATGTGAATTATTCATGCACACTCTTTGCACCCATGACATGCTTGCCATGATTCCTTCTAGTATGTTGCATCTTCGCACTACTAGCTTGCTTGACTTGATCGCCATGATTGCTTGCTTTATCGCATCACCCATGTTCAACTCTTACTCGCTTTCTTGGGCTGATGACATATATGCTCGTGCCTCTCACATGATATGTCTTGTTCATTTTCGCTTGCCTCCAATTGTTGCATCTATGCTTATTGATCTTGGAGACTTGGACACCTTACTTGTGATGCATGCTTGCTTGATTACGCCTATTGTATTTGGTTGTTCTCGCGTCATATGCCTCCATACTATGAAATGCTCCCTTGTCCTTTCTTATGATGAGCATGATGCATACACTTGTTGGGTATTTTACCACACGATTGATAGGTTTTGCACTTCCGCTAACCTCATTTGTTTTTCGGGTGTTTGTCATGTTCTTTCATTTTGAAGGATTCACAAGGCGGTGCCGTTATGCGACCACTTGGTCATGCGAAGGCATACACGATGTCCAACACCAACTTTTCTGACAATCTCCTAAAGGCGAACTCCTTCCCTTTGAGCCATCCTCAAATACACATATTGGATGGGTCATTCTTTCATTGTTATCTCCTTCTTCTTGTCTACATGTTGCACCTATTGGATGGAGGACCGACATTGAAGATTGGCTCTATGGACCTTCGCATTGAGGAGCGCTCGGGCTTATTGGATGCACCTTCGAACCTCCACTCATGCCACGACATCGAGCATTGGTACACCAACACCTCCATATTTGTTGATTGTGCTCACACTTGTCATGCTCATTGGACATCTTACACACATGACAAATTTGCATCTCATGCATGGATTGACTCCCATTACGATTGCCTTGTTGCATCTTGTATTCCCATGTCATCCATGATATATGAGCTTGTGCATTTCCCTAGCAAATTTGTTGTGATCTTTCTTGATGGCATATTCATACATCATGATCATATTGCCCATTATCAATTGCATGATCACATACTCATCTTGAGCATCCATTGCCATACTCATGCTATTGATAAACCGTCTCACTATGACATCATTTTGCACCATGGTTGCATTCATCATATTCTTGCTTTTGCTACCATGAATGTTGTGCATACATTTCCATATCTTTTGGATAAGCTTCATGCACCTTGTCATGATCAATTGATAGAGGCAAAGGTGTCCCGATGTTTCGATGAGATGGTGGCTTTCGTTTTCTGTGGGAGTCGACCTTGACGATCCGACTACGAACGTGCGAGACGTCGCGCCTTAGCAATCGCTAAACCAACTTCCGAGGGGTTATTGACCACGCCGGAGCACGATCAACCTGACCACGAGGGCCTGTTTCCTCCGAGCAAACGAAGAACAAGCAAGAAACTGTGATTGCAATCTGGATATTGCGAATATAAGATGAAAGCTTTATTGATCAAGGTGGGGTTCTGTGACGTCTTGGTCTGGTCGTTGGACACAAACGAAGTACGCGAAGTTGCAGCTATGGCGAACTTTTAATCTAAACAAAACCCAAAGTCTAAACGACGCCCTAAGGGCTGTATATATGGAGGAAGAGAGGGGAATTTCGTGGCCCTTGAGGGTGGGGTCCGAAACCAACCCTAACTCTTGTTTCCCCACACATACGGACTCTAAAAATAGCCTATACTTAAGTATTTCGAAATTACATGGGCCTGGCCCATTAATAAGGTGACGCAGCACCTAAAATAGCCTCTGGACGAATATTATGAAGTGGCATCTTGTATATTTCGTCCAAGGCTTCATGCACTCCTTATGGCGGCTTCAAAGTCCTGAAATCATCACTTGTAACTCCGTTCTTGATCCCCTTGCGCATGCCATCAACTCCATGCGTGTTCTTGCTCCAATGTTCATCCTTCTCCAAGCTAGGCCCTTCATTTGTAAGAAAAACAAATGTATCCAATTTAGGCAGCATCATAATCTCATGAACATTAGAATCATTACCAAGAAACGAAAGTACCTGGTAATTTAATTGGCGTGCGCGAGCTCTAGTAATTGGTCCAGTATATGTAACAGTAGGGGCTGTGGGTGTAACAATGGTATTGATGTCCTCATCATCCTCCCCTTCTTGAAATGAAGTCGTCCTCGACGGAAGCTCATCTTCCTCACCCAAATAAGGCTTCAAATCTGCAATGTTAAAAGTGGGACTAACCCCAAAATCTGCAGGTAGCTCAAGTTTATATGCATTATCATTTATGTTCTCTAAAACCTTAAAAGGACCATCAGCACGTGGCATTAGCTTTGATTTGCGCAGATTAGGAAATCTATCTTTACGCAAATGTAACCAAACAAGATCTCCAGGTGCAAACACAACATGTTTTCTACCCTTATCTCCAGCAAGTTTATATTTAGCATTCATACGCTCAATGTTTTCCTTAGTTAACTCATGCATTTTTAAAATCAATTCAGAACGTTCTTTAGCATCAAAATTAACCTTCTCCGAAGATGGAAGAGGCAACAAATCAATAGGCGCACGAGGTAGGAAACCATACACAATTTCAAAAGGGCACATCTTAGTAGTAGAATGCAATGAACGATTATAAGCAAATTCAATATGAGGCAAGCATTCTTCCCACATTTTCTTGTTATTCTTCAAAACAGCCCTAAGCATAGTAGACAATGTTCTATTGACTACTTCAGTTTGTCCATCAGTTTGGGGGTGACAAGTAGTACTAAAAAGTAGCTTAGTCCCCAACTTAGCCCATAAACATCTCCAAAAGTGGCTAAGAAATTTAGTATCATGATCTGAAACAATAGTATTTGGCACACCATGTAAGCGAATAATTTCACGAAAGAACAAATCAGCAACATTAACAGCATCATCGCTTTTATGACATGGTATAAAGTGTGCCATTTTCGAGAACCTATCCACGACAACAAATATGCTATCCCTCCCCTTCTTTGTTCGAGGTAAACCTAAAACAAAGTCCATAGATATATCCTCCCAAGGAACATCAGGTACAGGCAAAGGCATATATAAACCATGAGGATTGAGTCGTGACTTAGCTCTTTGACATGTAGTGCAGTGAGCAACAAAACGCTCAACATCCCGTCTCATCTTTGGCCAAAAGAAATGTGTAGCAAGTATATCCTCCGTCTTCTTGACGCCAAAGTGTCCCATTAATCCTCCTCCATGCGCCTCCTGCAACAACAAAAGACGAACGGAGCTAGCTGGAATGCATAGCTTGTTAGCACGAAACACAAATCCATCGTTAAGAACGAACTTGTTCCAAGTTCTCCCTTCCTTACAATTCTGCAATACATCTTTAAATTCAGCATCATGAACATATTGATCTTTGATGGTCTCCAAACCAAATATTTTAAAGTCAAGTTGTGAAAGCATAGTATAACGACGAGACAAGGCATCAGCAATAACATTTTCTTTACCCTTCTTGTGTTTAATGACATAAGGGAAAGTCTCAATGAATTCAACCCATTTAGCATGTCTACGGTTCAGTTTTGCTTGACTTTTAATGTGTTTCAAAGATTCATGATCAGAATGTATAACAAATTCCTTGGGCCATAAATAATGTTGCCATGTTTCTATGGTCCGAACAAGAGCATATAATTCTTTATCATAAGTAGAATAGTTCAGACTAGGCCCACTCAATTTTTCAGAAAAGTATGCAACAGGTTTTCCATCTTGTAATAACACACCTCCTAATCCAATTCCACTAGCATCACATTCAAGCTCAAAAGTCTTATTGAAATTAGGAAGTTGGAGTAAAGGAGCATGTGTCAACTTATCTTTCAATACCGTGAAGGCTTCTTCCTGTGCGGTACCCCAAACAAAAGGTACATCCTTCTTTGTAAGCTCGTTGAGAGGTGCAGCAATGGTGCTGAAATCTCTCACAAAACGCCTATAGAAACCAGCGAGGCCAAGGAAACTCCTCACTTGTGTGACCGTTTTGGGCTGCGGCCAACACTCAATAGCTTCAATCTTGGCTTTATCAACTTCAATTCCCTGTGGAGTAACAACATAGCCAAGAAAAGATACTCGGTCGGTGCAAAAGGTGCACTTTCCAAGGTTACCAAACAAACGTGCATCACGTAGAGCAATAAAAACAGCACGTAATTGTTCCAAATGGTCCTCCAAAGATTTGCTATAAATCAATATGTCATCAAAGTAAACTACCACAAATCGTCCAATGAAGGCACGTAAAACTTCGTTCATTAACCTCATGAAAGTACTAGGTGCATTAGTTAACCCAAAAGGCATGACTAACCACTCATATAATCCAAACTTAGTTTTAAATGCTGTTTTCCATTCATCTCCCAATTTCATACGAATTTGATGGTAACCACTACGCAAATCAACTTTGGAGAATATTGTAGAGCCACTCAATTCATCAAGCATATCATCTAGCCTAGGAATAGGATGACGATAACGAATAGTAATATTATTAATGCCTCTACAATCAACGCACATACGCGACGTACCATCCTTTTTCGGCACTAAAATGATAGGAACAGCACAAGGACTAAGGGATTCGCGTATATAACCTTTGTCGAGCAGTTCTTGTACGTGACGCATAATCTCCTTCGTCTCCTCTGGATTGGTACGGTATGGTGCACGGTTAGGTAATGATGCACCGGGAATTAAGTCAATTTGATGCTCAATCCCGCGAATAGGTGGTAATCCCGGTGGCACGTCTTGTGGAAAGACGTCGGCGAACTCCTGCAAAATGTTAGTGACAGCAGGAGGCAAAGAGGAAGGCACGTCCTCGAATGAAAATAATGCCTCTTTGCACACAAAAGCATAGCAAACAGATTTGCTAA
Source organism: Triticum urartu (assembly GCF_056163025.1). NCBI lineage: Eukaryota > Viridiplantae > Streptophyta > Magnoliopsida > Poales > Poaceae > Triticum > Triticum urartu. The sequence continues at coordinate 246,772,592 of NC_141877.1, forward strand.
AATCTAGATCATCAATATCAGATTTGGTGGCAAGTAAACATGCACTTTTCAATTTAATTTCAGAAGCAACACTAGATTGTTTATTATTATTAGGCTGCATTTGTTGCTCAAATTCTTTTGCCACAATCTGATTTTCACTCTTAGTTTTCTCCTGTTTTGCTTTATTAGCTCTATTAATATCATCTTTCAAAATGGAATCAGGAGTCATAGGAAGCAAAGTAATATTTTTATCCTTATGAACAAGAGTATACTGATTGTTTCTACCATGGTGAATAGAATTTTTATCAAACTGCCATGGTCTACCAAGTAATAAGGAACATGCTTGCATAGGTACCGCATCACAATCAACATAATCAGCATATGTAGAGATACTAAAATGCACACGAACAGTACGTGTTACCTTAACCTTGCCGCTGTTGTTGAACCATTGGATGTAGTAAGGATGTGGATGTGGTCTTGTGGTGAGAGATAGCTTCTCCACCATCTCGATGCTAGCCAAGTTGTTGCAACTCCCTCCATCTATGATCACGCGAACAGAACGTTCCTTCACAACTCCCTTTGTATGGAACAAATTATGCCTCTGATTTTGCTCAGCTTGTGTAACCTGCACACTCAAAACACGTTGAGCAACTAAACATTCATACCTGTCAGCATCTTCAGGAGCCATGTATTGCGTCTCATGATCAGAATCGTCTCCACCGTGTTCGTCACGTGTAATAAGAGCCAAAGTCTCCTCATCATAGTCACTAGCGGACTCATACCCACCATCCTCAGTAACAATCATCACACGCTTAGATGGGCATTCTCTCGCATAATGACCTCCACCCTTGCAACGTCGACAAATAATATCATGTGTTTGCCCTGTTGATGCCATGGATGAAGAAGAGCTCTTTGCAGGCCCAGAAGGTGTGCTCTTGGCAGATAGTGGTGATTGTGCCTGCTTTATTGTATCACGGTTGGAGGTGGCAGCCGACGGAGGCGCCGGTGAAGCAGAACGTGTGGAAGTAGATGATGCACGTGGTGTCCATGAAGAAGGTCGACCTGCAGAAAAGTTAGTCCGCGCCAATGCCTGTCGATCCTGCACTTCACGTTCAGCTTTACAAGCAAGATGGAATAAACGAGTGATATTAGTATACTCCTTATACTCTAGAATCGTCTGAATCTCTCTATTTAATCCACCCATAAAACGTGCAAGCATAGCTTCATTCTCCTCAACAATACCACATCTAATCATGCCAGTTTGTAATTCTTGATAATATTCTTCTACAGAATTTTTTCCCTGTCTTAAGCGCTGCAATTTTTGAAGTAATTCACGTTGATAATATGGTGGAACCCAACGAGTACGCATAGCAGTTTTCAAAGCAGCCCAAGTAGCAGGAATGGGATATAATCTACAATGCTCAGACCACCAAACACATGCAAAACTAGTGAATGCACAAACAGCAGCAGGAACACGTCTCTCCTCGGGATATTGTAAACATGTAAATCGTTGTTCAGTTTCTAACTCCCAAGTAAGATATATATCAGGAACATATCTACCCTCAAATGGTGGAATATTCAATTTTAGTTTAGGGAGATGGTCATGATCTCGTACCTGAGGGTGAGCCCTACCATTGCCATTATTTGCATGTGGACGACCTGATGGTTGCTGTGCTGGTGGTGGCACGTAGTTCTGATTTTGATCAACCTCATCCTCATAATCGCCAGCAAAATCATCCTCCTCCGCATCAGCAGCAGGAGCCACGGAAGTAGCAACGGCAACACCAACAGTTTGGCCAGGTGCAAGAGGGAGACGGCTCGCTCGGCGGAGGGCCGTTTCACGATGTGTAGGTAGTCGTCGTTGTTGTTGTTGTAGAGGTGCGTTAAGTGCAGCCGGTGGTGGTGGTGGAAGACGCGCGAGCAATTCATTAAACCTGTCATCGAGCTTTGTTTCGAACGTCTTCTCCATGTCATCTATCTTCTCCATGGCCTCTTCAAATCTGTTTAGCACATCCTGCACCTGTCCATTCATCATTTGCTGAAATTTATCATGCAACTCCTGATTCGTCATGTTCTCCCAGTCCGTCTCGTCGGCTTGTGATCCTGCCATGGTTAGCAACAATAGAAAACACACAAGAATATGATCCTACAGAATACTAACAAGAGGTGGTGGTGGCGGGTGTCACAAATCCGTCAAGCAAATCTCAAATTCTTACCAGTTCTTACCCAGCAGCAGGCGGTGATCGGCAACCGTTGTAGTCAAAACTCTCAAAAGCTTGGATAGAGCGATTGCCAGGGAGAGTCAAACGCACGACGTAGAGGTATGTGGATCTGGGAAGGCTTATAGTATGGTAGCAAAAAGGGTCAGCAATAATCAATTCAGAGATGCAAAGTTGAATAAACGCTCAACGACGGTACTGTGCTGGTCCTAGGCTAGACCGTGCTAGAGACGCGAGCCTAGAACACTAACAAAATCACGGCGCTGCACGTAAATAAGGGAAAAGCACACTCTGGAACTTTTTTTTCTCGCTTTTTTTTTTCTCTCCTCTTTTTTTTTGCGCTCCTCTTTTTTTTTGCGAAAAATTACTATAATGGCGAGTGTCTCAAAACTCTTCCCTCGTCAAACTGATAGGATGGGCACGAAAAAAAAATTCCCACTTTTTTTTTCGGAAATCAGGGCAGCGACGACGAAAAAGTGCGACAAAAAATCACTATGATGGCACGGGGCTCAAAAGACTCAGAAAAGCCTAAAAATAGGATAGGGAAAAAATATTTTTGCCCGTGAAAATTTTGGCCTAAAAACTGCCCGGGGGTCTCCGAGACCTACGCAGGCAAGGAAACGCGAATCGGAATTGAGATTGATCTCAAGAACAAACCTAATATGAGAAGAACTCGGATTGGTGGTGGATATATGGTTGTGGTATATGGCAGCGGTGGTGGTATATGGTAGCGGTGGTGGTATGTGGTATATGGATAGAGATTGATGGTGGTATATGGATACGGATTGGTAGTGGTATATGGATAAGGATTCAGAGCGGTGGCGGATAAGCAAAAGTGGTAGATGGGCGATGATGATGGTGCGGCGGCGGCGTGACAACTTATGACCAGAACTCGAAACTCTAAAAGACTAGACTCTAAGACCAGCAACTTGACACGACGATGCAACCGCAAATTCAACAAAGCAAAAACTCTAAAAAGATTATGCAAAGGCTCAGATTGGTTCGGATATGATGAACTAACCCTAATTTTTTTTTGTGTGGCTTTTTCGTGGACTGTAGGTATGAAGAACAGACTCGATCTAATCTACGAAAAACTGTAAAATCTCACCGAGCAACCTGAAAATCTGATACCACTTGATAGAGGCAAAGGTGTCCCGATGTTTCGATGAGATGGTGGCTTTCGTTTTCTGTGGGAGTCGACCTTGACGATCCGACTACGAACGTGCGAGACGTCGCGCCTTAGCAATCGCTAAACCAACTTCCGAGGGGTTATTGACCACGCCGGAGCACGATCAACCTGACCACGAGGGCCTGTTTCCTGCGAGCAAACGAAGAACAAGCAAGAAACTGAGATTGCAATCTGGACATTGCGAATATAAGATGAAAGCTTTATTGATCAAGGTGGGGTTCTGTGACGTCTTGGTCTGGTCGTTGGACACAAACGAAGTACGCGAAGTTGCAGCTATGGCGAACTTTTAATCTAAACAAAACCCAAGTCTAAAGGACGCCCTAAGGGCTGTATATATGGAGGAAGAGAGGGGAATTTCGTGGCCCTTAAGGGTGGGGTCCGAAACCAACCCTAACTCTTGTTTCCCCACACATACGGACTCTAAAAATAGCCTATACTTAAGTATTTCGAAATTACATGGGCCTGGCCCATTAATAAGGTGACGCAGCACCTAGAATAGCCTCTGGACGAATATTATGAAGTGGCATCTTGTATATTTCGTCCAAGGCTTCATGCACTCCTTATGGCGGCTTCAAAGTCCTGAAATCATCACTTGTAACTCCGTTCTTGATCCCCTTGCGCATGCCATCAACTCCATGCGTGTTCTTGCTCCAATGTTCATCCTTCTCCAAGCTAGGCCCTTCATTTGTAAGAAAAACAAATGTATCCAATTTAGGCAGCATCATAATCTCATGAACATTAGAATCATTACCAAGAAACGAAAGTACCTGGTAATTTAATTGGCGTGCGCGAGCTCTAGTAATTGGTCCAGTATATGTAACAGTAGGGGCTGTGGGTGTAACAATGGTATTGATGTCCTCATCATCAATCTTGTTGCACGGACTCATTCTTACATGATGGACACTTTGTGTGCTCTAACCATTGTATTTCCGAGTGTCGTTTGTGTTTGCTATTTTTGCATGTATACCACTCCGGCGACACCTTGGAGTACTTGGATTGCGCAACGTCTTCCACTACGTCCAACTACAAGTCCGTCCACGACTACCGTTTCCATGGTGATGAGGATCACGATCCGAGGTCGGATCTTTCCCAAGGGGGGGAGATGATGCGGAGCATCCCATGTTCATCCCCATGTACACTCCGACTACCCTCCAAGTCCCAATGATACATAAGTTGAGACCTCGACTATTCGCCATTGGACGCAAGGTGAACTCGCTCCTCTTCGAACCATCACTTTCCATACGTGAGACATGGCTACTACCTCAAACATGTGTGCTATGCATGACCAGGAACCAAGAGGAAACCCATGAACAAGGAGGCGAGGACACCAAGTGCGAGGAACAAGAAGAAGAGCTGTGGAAGAAGCTCCAGCCACCGGACGACCGGTCGGGACCGGACGTCTGATGCCTGAAGACCCACCGGACGTCCGGCCCGGACCGGACGACCGGCGCGACCGCACCCGAACCAACATCAGCGGAAGTCTGAAGCTACCGGACGTCCGGCACCCCTATCACAGAACGGATCCGGCGGACGTCCGGAGGAGACCGGACGACCGGACGCTCATGAGACACCGGACGACCGGTCCTTAGCGGACGTCTGGTACCTGGCTGTGTCCAGTTTCGGGCCGAGGCCCATGTACCCCTTCACTTCACCCCCATTTGCACTTAGACTATAAATAGACCCCCTATTCCTTCTAGCTAGGGTTAGCGTTGGTTTAGCTCATACTTAGAGATAGAGCTTCGCTCATCCACATCGGATCTACTCCTCGTGAGAGACTGCGGCCTCTTCGGAGAAGATCCCTTTGGATTCAAGACCTCCTCTTGGAGAAGAACATCAAGACCTCCTCATGGAGAAGACCGGCTACCTTTGTATCGTCCGTTGTTGACTTTGGATCTTGTATCTCACCTTTGTGTTCATCGATCTAGCTCGTGTGTGATATATTCTTGTTGGTTGAGTGATTCTCTCGTGTTTCCTCTTGTGTTTTCCCTCGTTTTCCCCTCGTGTTCTTCACGTTCTTGGACGGGGTCCGCTTATTTCGTGAAAGATCGGGCCATTAGGGTTCTACCCTACATCACACTAGCCCCACACTTGAGAGCATGCCACACATCCTATGTGAGCTTGAGCGCCATTTGAGTGACTCCACCAACCATATGAGTGAGAGCATCCGAGAGGGAGTGAGTGAGCCACAACACTTAGTGAGTGAGGTAGTTGACACGGCATGTGAGGCCACTTTGATTTCTAACGACTTAACCTCTACTACTAGTGTGTTTTCTTCTTTGGTACTAGGTCTCCTACATGACGACATGCCTACCCTTGGTGAGTCCATACCTCCAATGGAGATGACAATGGCCATGGTGGACAATGATGCACCCCCCACATGGTTCCATCAAGATGAACATGGCCACGACTTGGTCTTCGACACCTCACCTACAACACATGAGCGATGCTCCAAAGGTAACATAGGTGATAGTGCTTCTCTTGTCCCACTAGTGGACTATTTCACCAATGATTGCTTGCATGATGTTGAAACACCTATATCCATGCTTCAGGCTAGTGCGACATCTTCATGTCATGACTTACCTATTTATGATAAATATGATGATGATCATGTTGAGTTGCCTAGTTGTGATGCTATGCTTCATAGGATATCATGTGAAAATTCTTTTGGTCACATCATGTTTGACAATCCATTAAACTTGTCATATGCTATGAGTGAGATATCCCATATTGCATCTTTCCAATCTCAACATAGTAACTATGCATGCCCCATTAAAATCAATCCCATTTGCACTTATGGCATAGATGACGATATGATGGTCATTGGCTTTTGTTTTTCATGTGATGATATTGCCATGCTTCCTTTACACGATTTGCGCAACTCATCTACTATGCCATGCCATGATCACATTGCTCCAAATATGCATTGTTTTGAATGTTGTCAATCTTCTCCGTGTGATGTTTCCATTAATGCTCATGAGGAGACCCCCATAGCTTCCTCATACATATTAGGAGATTTTGATGCATTCCATACATTGCATGATTATCATAATTGCTTGCACCATATGCATTCCATGAATAACAATGCTCTACATATTTCTTGTGATGCATTAAACAATTTGAGTCTCCATTATGCTATACATAACAACAAACCTATCATCATGGATGACATGTTTCTATATCACGCATCCCATTTATTTGAGCATTGGCTATTTTGTGCTAACCAACACTTGCACGTGCGCATCATGATGGATGATGTGTACATCTACCATGCACACACAATTTTTCCTTTGTCTTTGTTTTGTGTAGGTACTCACGTATACTTGTCAACCTCTCAATCCCAAGAGTTGACGAAACGAGCTCTTGAGAGCAACGATGACTTGGGATCTCGTGAACTATCCTTCCCACTGCTCTCTTCGCGCCCCGACTACGCGCATCTCCCTCACTTGGCTCTCGCACGGCTATGGGTTATATACCGCTCTCTTGCTCGTTTTACCGTGTTCACTTTGCATGTTATGCTTTCTTCTATGCCTTTGCCATGCAATTGTGACCCTTGCTTGCATCTACCCATGATTCACAATTATGTTACTCCTATGTGTATTTGCATGCTTGGTGGAGATCCTTGTTGCTATTGCCATGTTTATCATGTGCCTCATGCTATTGATGCTATTTTGCTCATATCCTCCTTTCATGCTTGTGCTATGTCATGTGAATTATTCATGCACACTATTTGCACCCATGACATGTTTGCCATGATTCCTCCTAGTACGTCGCATCTTCGCACTACTAGCTTGCTTGATTTGACCTCTATGATTGCTTGCTTTGTTGCATCACCCATGTTCCATTACTCGCTTTCTTAGGTTGATGACATATACGCTCATGCCTCTCACATGATATATCTTGTTCATTGTCACTTGCCTCCAATTGTTGCATCTATGCTTATTGATTGTGGATACTTGGACACTTTACTTGTGATGCATGCTTGCTTGATTGAGCCTATTCTATTTGGTTGTCCTCGCATCATCATATGCCTCCATACTATGAAATGCTCCCTTGTACTTTGTTATGATGAGCATGATGCATCCACTTGTTGGGTATTTTACCACAGGAATGATAGGTTTTGCATCTCCGCTAACCTCATTTGTTTTTCTGAGTGTTTGTCATGTTCTTTCATGTTGAAGGATTCACAAGGCAATACCGTCATGAGACAATGTGGCCATGTGAAGGCATACATGATGTGCAACACCAACATTTGCGAGAATCTCCTAAAGGTGAACTCCTTCCCTTTCAGCCATCCTCAAATATGCATATTGGATGGGTTAATCTTTCATTGTTGTTTCCTTCTTCTTGTCTACATGTTACATCTATTGGATGGAGGACCGACATTGGAGATGGAACCCATGAACCTTCACGTTGAGGAGCGCTCGGACTTAGTGGACTCACCATTGGACCACCACTTCTACCACAACATTGAGCTATGGTACAACACCACCCATAACAAATTTGCATCTTATGCATTGATTGACTCACATTATGATTGCCTTGTTGCACCTATTTCCATGTCATCCATGATATATGAGCTTGTGCATTTCCTTAGCAAATTTGTTGTGATCTTTCTTGATGGCATATTCATACATCATGATCTTATTTCCTACCATCAATTGCATGATCATATCACATTGAGCATCCATTACCATATTCATGCTATTGATAAGCCGTCTCACTATGACATCATTTTGCACCGTGGTTGCATTGATCATATTCACAATACATTTGTGTGCACAATGAATGCTTTTCCTCCCATGAATGCTTTACATGTCATTTTACATCATCTTGATAAGCTTCATGCGCTTTGTCACGAACAATCTTGTCGCACGGACTTATGCTTCTTTGATGGACACTTTGTGTGCGCTAACCATTGTATTCCCGAGTGTCGCTTGTGTTTGTTCTTTTTGCATGTCTACCACTACGGAGACACCTTGGAGTACTTGGATTGCGACATGTCTTCAACTCCATCCAGCTTCAAGTCCGTCGACGACAACCGTTTCCATGGTGATGAGGATCACGATCCGAGGTCGGATCTCTCCCAAGGGGAGAGATGATGTGGAGCATCCTACGTTCATCTCCATGTACACCTTCATAGCATATCAAACCCCAAGTGGACCTACCGGACTTAAGGTGAACCCGCTCCTCTTCAAGATTTACATGAATATCTATGGGACTTGGTCGCTACCTCACCATGGAACATTGTGCATCATTAGGTACAAGGGCGACCGCCGCCAAGCAGCTAAGGAGTTTCCCGGAGGCCAAGGAGAAGGACCCCAAGGCCACAAGGAAGAAGGAGTGCACGAAGATCAAATCTGCACCTCCCAGGTGACCCCGTGCGCATGGGCTACACAGAGAGCTGGCGTCGGAGCACCCCATGCGCACGGGCCTGTACCGTGCCCACGGGACCCCCGTGCACACGGGCCCAGCTTACCCCGTGCGCACGGGCCCTACAGGATGGACGGCTGTGATGGCTGTTTGGGCCTCCTCTTCATCCACCTCGTTCCTCACCTCCAGCCACCTATATATTCTGTACCTAGACCATTTTTTAGGGTTAGCAAAGGATATGTTAGACATATGAGAGCTGTCCTCCATGGATCCACTCCACTAGGAGATCAAGACCTCCTCTTGGAGTGACCAACCTCAAGACCTCCTATGGGAGAAGATCCCTAGTGGATAGATCCCCATCATAGGATCACCAAGACCTCATTCCTCGTAGGATTGGGATGAACTAGCACCTTGTATCTTTCCTTTATTGTGTTTGAATCATTGTATCCCTCTTTGTGTGATTGGATCTAGCATATGTGTGATTGGATCTAGTCAATCGAGTGTTTTTCCTTTTGTGTTCATCTTGTTCTTGGGGATTCCCCCTCCAATTCATGAAAGATCTCCAGTTGGGGTTCCACCCTATATCAATATGGGCCTCCTACAACAAGATAGCTACTGATAGAGGCAAAGGTGTCCCGTCTTTCGATGAGATGGTGGCTATCATTTTGGAGGAAATCGACTTTGACGATCCAACTACGAACGTGCGAGGACGTCGCGCCTTAGCAATCGCTAAACCAACTCCGAGAGGTTATTGACCACGCCGGAGCATGATCAACCTGACCACGAAGGTCTGTTTCCTACAGGCAAACGAAGAACAAGCAAGAAACTAAGATTGCAATCTGGATATTGTGAATATAAGAGGAAAGCTTTATTGATCAAGGTGGGGTTCTGTGACGCCTTGGTCAGGTCGTTGAACACAAACGAAGTATGCGAAGTTGCAACTATGGCGAACTTTTGATCTAAACAAAACCCAAAGTCTAAACAGTGCCCTAAGGGCTGTATATATGGAGGAAGAGGGGGGGAGGGATTTCGTGGCCCTTGGGGAAGGGGTCCGAAACCAACCCTATCTCTTGTTTCCCCACTTATACTTATGTATTTCGAAATTACATGGGCCTGGCCCAATAATAAGGTGACGCAGCACCTAGAATAGCCTCTGGACGAAGTTTATGAAGTGGCATCTTGTATATTTCGTCCAAGGCTTCATGCACTCATTATGGTGGCTTCAATGTCCTGAAATCATCACTTGTAACTCCGTTCTTGTTCCCCTTGCGCATGCCATCAACTCCATGCTTGGTCTTGCTCCAATGTTCATCACTCTTATCCATGCCAGGCAATTCATTTGTAAGCAAAACAAATGTATCCAATTTAGGCAGCATCATATTCTCATGAACATTAGAATCATTACCAAGAAACGAAAGTACCTGATAATTTAATTGGCATGCGCGAGCTCTAGTAATTGGTCCAGTATAGGTAGTAGTAGGGGTTGTGCGTGTAACAATGGTATTGATGATGCGGACATCAATACCATTGTTACACCCACAGCCCCTACTGTTACATATACTGGACCAATTACTAGAGCTCGCGCACGCCAATTAAATTACCAGGTACTTTCCTTTCTTGGTAATGATTCTAATGTTCATGAGATTATGATGCTGCCTAAATTGGATACATTTGTTTTGCTTTCAAATGAAGGGCCTAGCTTGGAGAAGGATGAACATTGGAGCAAGAACACGCATGAAGTTGATGGCATGCGCAAGGGGATCAAGAACGGAGTTACAAGTGATGATTTCAGGACTTTGAAGCCACCATAAGGAGTGCATGAAGCCATGGACGAAATATACAAGATGCCACTTCATAATATTCGTCCATAGGCTATTCTAGGTGCTGCGTCACCTTATTAATGGGCCAGGCCCATGTAATTTCGAAATACTTAAGTATAGGCTATTTTTAGAGTCCGTATGTGTGGGGAAACAAGAGTTAGGGTTGGTTTCGGACCCCACCCTCAAGGGCCACGAAATTCCCCTCTCTTTCTCCATATATACAGCCCTTAGGGCGTCGTTTAGACTTTGGCTTTTGTTTAGATTAAAAGTTCGCCATAGCTGCAACTTCGCGTACTTCGTTTGTGTCCAACGACCAGACCAAGACGTCATGGAACCCCACCTTGATCAATAAAGCTTTCATCTTATATTCGTAATATCCAGATTGCAATCTCAGTTTCTTGCTTGTTCTTCGTTTGCTCGCAGGAAACAGGCCCTCGTGGTCAGGTTGATCGTGCTCCGGCGTGGTTAATAACCCCTCGGAAGTTGGTTTAGCGATTGCTAAGGCGCGACGTCTCGCACGTTCGTAGTCGGATCGTCAAGGTCGACTCCCACAGAAAACGATAGCCACCATCTCATCGAAACATCGGGACACCTTTGCCTTTATCAAGTGGTATCAGATTTCCAGGTTGCTCGGTGAGATTTTACAGTTTTTCGTAGATTAGATCGAGTCTGTTCTTCATACCTACCGTCCACGAAAAAGCCACACAAAAAAAATTAGGGTTAGTTCATCATATCCGAACCAATCTGAGCCTTTGCATAATCTTTTTAGGGTTTTTGCTTTGTTGAATTTGCGGTTGCATCGTCGTGTCAAGTTGCTGGTCTTAGAGTCTAGTCTTTTAGAGTTTCGAGTTCTGGTCATAAGTTGTCACGCCGCCGCCGCACCATCTTCATCGCCCATCTACCACTTTTGCTTATCCGCCACCGCTCTGAATCCTTATCCATATACCACTACCAATCCGTATCCATATACCACCATCAATCTCTATCCATATACCACCACCGTTACCATATACCACCACCGCTGCCATATACCACAACCATATATCCACCACCAATCCGAGTTCTTCTCATATTAGGTTTGTTCTTGAGATCAATCTCAATTCCGATTCGTGTTTCCTTGCCTGCGTAGGTCTCGGAAAAAAAAAGTCTGGAGACCCCCGGGCAGTTTTTAGGCCAAAATTTTCACGGGCAAAAATATTTTTTCCCTATCCTATTTTTAGGCTTTTCTGAGTCTTTTGAGCCACGTGCCATCATAGTGATTTTTTGTCGCACTTTTTCGTCGTCGCTGCCCTGATTTCCGAAAAAAAAAGTGAATTTTTTTTTTCGTGCCCATCCTATCAGTTTGACGAGGGAAGAGTTTTGAGACACTCGCCATTATAGTAATTTTTCGCAAAAAAAAAGAGGAGCGCCAAAAAAAAAGAGGAGCGCAAAAAAAAACAAAAAAAAGCGAAAAAAAAAGTTCCAGAGTGTGCTTTTCCCTTATTTACGTGCAGCGCCGTGATTTTGTTAGTGTTCTAGGCTCGCGTCTCTAGCATGGTCTAGCCTAGGACCAGCACAGTACCGTCGTTGAGCGTTTATTCAACTTTGCATCTCTGAATTGATTATTGCTGACCCTTTTTGCTACCATACTATAAGCCTTCCCAGCTCCACATACCTCTACGTCGTGCGTTTGACTCTCCCTGGCAATCGCTCTATCCAAGCTTTTGAGTGTTTTGACTACAACGGTTGCCGATCACCGCCTGCTGCTGGGTAAGAACTGGTAAGAATTTGAGATTTGCTTGACGGATTTGTGACACCCGCCACCACCACCTCTTGTTAGTATTCTGTAGGATCATATTCTTGTGTGTTTTCTATTGTTGCTAACCATGGCAGGATCACAAGCCGACGAGACTGACTGGGAGAACATGACGAATCAGGAGTTGCATGATAAATTTCAGCAAATGATGAATGGACAGGTGCAGGATGTGCTAAACAGATTTGAAGAGGCCATGGAGAAGATAGATGACATGGAGAAGACGTTCGAAACAAAACTCGATGACAGGTTTAATGAATTGCTCGCGCGTCTTCCACCACCACCACCGGCTGCACCTAACGCACCTCTACAACAACAACAACGACGACTACCTACACATCATGAAACAGCCCTCCGCCGAGCGAGCCGTCTCCCTCTTGCACCTGGCCAAACTGTTGGTGCTGCTGTTGCTACTTCTGTGGCTCCTGCTGCTGATGCGGAGGAGGATGATTTTGCTGGCGATTACGAGGATGAGGTTGATCAAAATCAGAACTACGTGCCACCACCAGCACAGCAACCATCAGGTCGTCCACATGCAAATAATGGCAATGGTAGGGCTCACCCTCAGGTACGAAATCATGACCATCTCCCTAAACTAAAATTGAATATTCCATCATTTGAGGGTAGATATGTTCCTGATATATATCTTACTTGGGAGTTAGAAACTGAACAACGATTTACATGTTTACAATATCCCGAGGAGAGACGTGTTCCTGCTGCTGTTTGTGCATTCACTAGTTTTGCATGTGTTTGGTGGTCTGAGCATTGTAGATTATATCCCATTCCTGCTACTTGGGCTGCTTTGAAAACTGCTATGCGTACTCGTTGGGTTCCACCATATTATCAACGTGAATTACTTCAAAAATTGCAGCGCTTAAGACAGGGAAAAAATTCTGTAGAAGAATATTATCAGGAATTACAAACTGGCATGATTAGATGTGGTATTGTTGAGGAGAATGAAGCTATGCTTGCACGTTTTATGGGTGGATTAAATAGAGAGATTCAGACGATTCTAGAGTATAAGGAGTATACTAATATCACTCGTTTATTCCATCTTGCTTGTAAAGCTGAACGTGAAGTGCAGGATCGACAGGCATTGGCGCGGACTAACTTTTCTGCAGGTCGACCTTCTTCATGGACACCACGTGCATCATCTACTTCCACACGTTCTGCTTCACCGGCGCCTCCGTCGGCTGCCACCTCCAACCGTGATACAATAAAGCAGGCACAATCACCACTATCTGCCAAGAGCACACCTTCTGGGCCTGCAAAGAGCTCTTCTTCATCCATGGCATCAACAGGGCAAACACATGATATTATTTGTCGACGTTGCAAGGGTGGAGGTCATTATGCGAGAGAATGCCCATCTAAGCGTGTGATGATTGTTACTGAGGATGGTGGGTATGAGTCCGCTAGTGACTATGATGAGGAGACTTTGGCTCTTATTACACGTGACGAACACGGTGGAGACGATTCTGATCATGAGACGCAATACATGGCTCCTGAAGATGCTGACAGGTATGAATGTTTGGTTGCTCAACGTGTTTTGAGTGTGCAGGTTACACAAGCTGAGCAAAATCAGAGGCATAATTTGTTCCATACAAAGGGAGTTGTGAAGGAACGTTCTGTTCGCGTGATCATAGATGGAGGGAGTTGCAACAACTTGGCTAGCATCGAGATGGTGGAGAAGCTATCTCTCACCACAAGACCACATCCACATCCTTACTACATCCAATGGTTCAACAACAGCGGCAAGGTTAAGGTAACACGTACTGTTCGTGTGCATTTTAGTATCTCTACATATGCTGATTATGTTGATTGTGATGTGGTACCGATGCAAGCATGTTCCTTATTACTTGGTAGACCATGGCAATTTGATAAAAATTCTATTCACCATGGTAGAAACAATCAGTATACTCTTGTTCATAAGGATAAAAATATTACTTTGCTTCCTATGACTCCTGATTCCATTTTGAAAGATGATATTAATAGAGCTAATAAAGCAAAACAGGAGAAAACTAAGAGTGAAAATCAGATTGTGGCAAAAGAATTTGAGCAACAAATGCAGCCTAATAATAATAAACAATCTAGTGTTGCTTCTGAAATTAAATTGAAAAGTGCATGTTTACTTGCCACCAAATCTGATATTGATGATCTAGATTTTAGCAAATCTGTTTGCTATGCTTTTGTGTGCAAAGAGGCATTATTTTCATTCGAGGACGTGCCTTCCTCTTTGCCTCCTGCTGTCACTAACATTTTGCGGGAGTTCGCCGACGTCTTTCCACAAGACGTGCCACCGGGATTACCACCTATTCGCGGGATTGAGCATCAAATTGACTTAATTCCCGGTGCATCATTACCCAACCGGGCACCATACCGTACCAATCCAGAGGAGACGAAGGAGATTATGCGTCAAGTACAAGAACTGCTCGACAAAGGTTATATACGCGAATCCCTTAGTCCTTGTGCTGTTCCTATCATTTTAGTGCCGAAAAAGGATGGTACGTCGCGTATGTGCGTTGATTGTAGAGGCATTAATAATATTACTATTCGTTATCGTCATCCTATTCCTAGGCTAGATGATATGCTTGATGAATTGAGTGGCTCTACAATATTCTCCAAAGTTGATTTGCGTAGTGGTTACCATCAAATTCGTTGAAATTGGGAGATGAATGGAAAACAGCATTTAAAAC
This sequence comes from Triticum urartu, assembly GCF_056163025.1. Taxonomy (NCBI): domain Eukaryota; kingdom Viridiplantae; phylum Streptophyta; class Magnoliopsida; order Poales; family Poaceae; genus Triticum; species Triticum urartu. Next base: position 246,787,654 of record NC_141877.1, read on the forward strand.
TAAGTTTGGATTATATGAGTGGTTAGTCATGCCTTTTGGGTTAACTAATGCACCTAGTACTTTCATGAGGTTAATGAACGAAGTTTTACGTGCTTTCATTGGACGATTTGTGGTAGTTTACTTTGATGACATATTGATTTATAACAAATCTTTGGAGGAACATTTGGAACATTTACGTGCTGTTTTTATTGCTCTACGTGATGCACGTTTGTTTGGTAACCTTGGAAAGTGCACCTTTTGCACCGACCGAGTATCTTTTCTTGGCTATGTTGTTACTCCACAGGGAATTGAAGTTGATAATGTCTAGATTGAAGCTATTGAGAGTTGGCCGCAGCCCAAAACGGTCACACAAGTGAGGAGTTTCCTTGGCCTCGCTGGTTTCTGTAGGCGTTTTGTGAGAGATTTCAGCACCATTGCTGCACCTCTCAACGAGCTTACAAAGAAGGATGTACCTTTTGTTTGGGGTACCGCACAGGAAGAAGCCTTCACGGTATTGAAAGATAAGTTGACACATGCTCCTTTACTCCAACTTCCTAATTTCAATAAGACTTTTGAGCTTGAATGTGATGCTAGTGGAATTGGATTAGGAGGTGTGTTATTACAAGATGGAAAATCTGTTGCATACTTTTCTGAAAAATTGAGTGGGCCTAGTCTGAACTATTCTACTTATGATAAAGAATTATATGCTCTTGTTCGGACCTTAGAAACATGGCAACATTATTTATGGCCCAAGGAATTTGTTATACATTCTGATCATGAATCTTTGAAACACATTAAAAGTCAACCAAAACTGAACCGTCGACATGCTAAATGGGTTGAATTCATTGAGACTTTCCCTTATGTGATTAAACACAAGAGGGGTAAAGAAAATGTTATTGCTGATGCCTTGTCTCGTCGTTATACTATGCTTTCACAACTTGACTTTAAAATATTTGGTTTGGAGACCATCAAGGATCAATATGTTAATGATGCTGAATTTAAAGATGTATTGCAGAATTGTAAGGAAGGGAGAACTTGGAACAAGTTCGTTCTTAACGATGGATTTGTGTTTCGTGCTAACAAGCTATGCATTCCAGCTAGCTCCGTTCGTCTTTTGTTGTTGCAGGAGGCGCATGGAGGAGGATTAATGGGACACTTTGGCGTCAAGAAGACGGAGGATATACTTGCTACACATTTCTTTTGGCCAAAGATGAGACGGGATGTTGAGCGTTTTGTTGCTCGCTGCACTACATGTCAAAGAGCTAAGTCACGACTCAATCCTCATGGTTTATATATGCCTTTGCCTGTACCTAGTGTTCCTTGGGAGGATATATCTATGGACTTTGTTTTAGGTTTACCTAGAACAAAGAAGGGGAGGGATAGCATATTTGTTGTCGTGGATAGGTTCTCGAAAATGGCACACTTTATACCATGTCATAAAAGCGATGATGCTGTTAATGTTGCTGATTTGTTCTTTCGTGAAATTATTCGCTTACATGGTGTGCCAAATACTATTGTTTCAGATCGTGATACTAAATTTCTTAGCCACTTTTGGAGATGTTTATGGGCTAAGTTGGGGACTAAGCTGCTTTTTAGTACTACTTGTCACCCCCAAACTGATGGACAAACTGAAGTAGTCAATAGAACATTGTCTACTATGCTTAGGGCTGTTTTGAAGAATAACAAGAAAATGTGGGAAGAATGCTTGCCTCATATTGAATTTGCTTATAATCGTTCATTGCATTCTACTACTAAGATGTGCCCTTTTGAAATTGTGTATCGTTTCCTACCTCGTGCACCTATTGATTTGTTGCCTCTTCCATCTTCGGAGAAGGTTAATTTTGATGCTAAAGAACGTTCTGAATTGATTTTAAAAATGCATGAGTTAACTAAGGAAAACATTGAGCGTATGAATGCTAAATATAAACTTGCTGGAGATAAGGGTAGAAAACATGTTGTGTTTGCACCTGGAGATCTTGTTTGGTTACATTTGCGTAAAGATAGATTTCCTAATCTGCGCAAATCAAAGCTAATGTCACGTGCTGATGGTCCTTTTAAGGTTTTAGAGAAAATAAATGATAATGCATATAAACTTGAGCTACCTGCAGATTTTGGGGTTAGTCCCACTTTTAAGATTGCAGATTTGAAGCCTTATTTGGGTGAGGAAGATGAGCTTCCGTCGAGGACGACTTCATTTCAAGAAGGGGAGGATGATGCGGACATCAATACCATTGTTACACCCACAGCCCCTACTGTTACATATACTGGACCAATTACTAGAGCTCGCACACGCCAATTAAATTACCAGGTACTTTCGTTTCTTGGTAATGATTCTAATGTTCATGAGATTATGATGCTGCCTAAATTGGATACATTTGTTTTTCTTTCAAATGAAGGGCCTAGCTTGGAGAAGGATGAACATTGGAGCAAGAACACGCATGAAGTTGATGGCATGCGCAAGGGGATCAAGAACGGAGTTACAAGTGATGATTTCAGGACTTTGAAGCCGCCATAAGGAGTGCATGAAGCCATGGACGAAATATACAAGATGCCACTTCATAATATTCGTCCATAGGCTATTCTAGGTGCTGCGTCACCTTATTAATGGGCCAGGCCCATGTAATTTCGAAATACTTAAGTATAGGCTATTTTTAGAGTCCGTATGTGTGGGGAAACAAGAGTTAGGGTTGGTTTCGGACCCCACCCTCAAGGGCCACGAAATTCCCCTCTCTTCCTCCATATATACAGCCCTTAGGGCGTCGTTTAGACTTTGGGTTTTGTTTAGATTAAAAGTTCGCCATAGCTGCAACTTCGCGTACTTCGTTTGTGTCCAACGACCAGACCAAGACGTCACGGAACCCCACCTTGATCAATAAAGCTTTCATCTTATATTCGCAATATCCAGATTGCAATCTCAGTTTCTTGCTTGTTCTTCGTTTGCTCGCAGGAAACAGGCCCTCGTGGTCAGGTTGATCGTGCTCCGGCGTGGTCAATAACCCCTCGGAAGTTGGTTTAGCGATTGCTAAGGCGCGACGTCTCGCACGTTCGTAGTCGGATCGTCAAGGTCGACTCCCACAGAAAACGATAGCCACCATCTCATCGAAACATCGGGACACCTTTGCCTTTATCAATTGATGTCCTCATCATCCTCCCCTTCTTGAAATGAAGTCGTCCTCGACGGAAGCTCATCTTCGTCCCCCAAATAAGGCTTCAAATCTGCAATGTTAAAAGTGGGACTAACCCCAAAATCTGTAGGCAGCTCAAGTTTATATGCATTATCATTTATTTTCTCTAACACCTTAAAAGGACCATCAGCACGTGTCATTACCTTTGATTTGCGCAAATTAGGAAACCTATCCTTACGCAAATGTAACCAAACAAGATCTCCAGGTGCAAAGACAACTTGTTTTCTACCCTTATCTCTAGCAAGTTTATATTTAGCATTCATACGCTCAATGCTGTCCTTAGTTAACTCATGCATTTTTAAGATCAATTCAGCCCATTGTTTAGCATCAAAATTAACCTTCTCCAAAAATGGAAAAGGCAACAAATCAATGGGTGAACGAGGTAGGAAACCATACACAATTTCAAAAGGGCACATCTTAGTAGTAGAATGCAACGAACGATTATAAGCAAATTCAATATGAGGCAAGCATTCTTCCCACATTTTCTTATTATTCTTCAAAACAGCTCTAAGCATAGTAGACAATGTTCAATTGACTACTTCAGTTTGACCATCCGTTTGGGGGTGACAAGTAGTACTAAAAGCAGTTTAGTCCCCAACTTAGCCCATAAACATCTCCAAAAGTGGCTAAGAAATTTAGTATCACGATCTGAAACAATAGTATTTGGCACACCATGCAAGCGAATAATTTCACGAAAGAACAAATCAGCAACATTAACAACATCTTCGCTCTTATGACATGGTATAAAGTGTGCCATTTTCGAGAATCTATCCACGACAACAAATATGCTATCCCTCCCCTTCTTTGTTCGAGGTAAACCTAAAACAAAGTCCATAGATATATCTTCCCAAGGAACACTAGGCACAGGCAAAGGCATATATAACCCATGAGGATTGAGTCGTGACTTAGCTTTTTGAGATGTAGTGCAGCGAGCAACAAAACGCTCAACATCCCGTCTCATCTTTGGCCAAAAGAAATGCGTAGCAAGTACGTCCTCCGTCTTCTTCACGCCAAAGTGTCCCATTAATCCTCCTCCATGCGCCTCCTGCAACAACAAAAGACGAACAGAGCTAGCAGGAATGCATAGCTTGTTAGCACGGAACACAAAGCCATCATTAATAACGAACTTGTTCCTTGTTCTTCCTTCTTTACAATTCTGCATTATATCTTTCAAATCAGCATCATGCACATATTGATCTTTGATGGTCTCCAAACCAAAAATTTTGAAGTCAAGTTGTGAAAGCATAGTATAGCGACGAGACAAAGCATCAACAATAACATTTTCTTTACCCTTCTTGTGTTTAATGACATAAGGGAAAGTCTCAATGAATTCAACCCATTTAGCATGTCAACGATTCAGTGTTCTAGGCTCGCGTATCTAGCACGGTCTTGATAGAGGCAAAGGTGTCCCGATGTCCTCATCATCCTCCCCTTCTTGAAATGAAGTCGTCCTCGACGGAAGCTCATCTTCCTCACCCAAATAAGGCTTCAAATCTGCAATATTAAAAGTGGGACTAACCCCAAAATCTGCAGGTAGCTCAAGTTTATATGCATTATCATTTATTTTCTCTAAAACCTTAAAAGGACCATCAGCACGTGGCATTAGCTTTGATTTGCGCAGATTAGGAAATCTATCTTTACGCAAATGTAACCAAACAAGATCTCCAGGTGCAAACACAACATGTTTTCTACCCTTATCTCCAGCAAGTTTATATTTAGCATTCATACGCTCAATGTTTTCCTTAGTTAACTCATGCATTTTTAAAATCAATTCAGAACGTTCTTTAGCATCAAAATTAACCTTCTCCGAAGATGGAAGAGGCAACAAATCAATAGGTGCACGAGGTAGGAAACCATACACAATTTCAAAAGGGCACATCTTAGTAGTAGAATGCAATGAACGATTATAAGCAAATTCAATATGAGGCAAGCATTCTTCCCACATTTTCTTGTTATTCTTCAAAACAGCCCTAAGCATAGTAGACAATGTTCTATTGACTACTTCAGTTTGTCCATCAGTTTGGGGGTGACAAGTAGTACTAAAAAGCAGCTTAGTCCCCAACTTAGCCCATAAACATCTCCAAAAGTGGCTAAGAAATTTAGTATCACGATCTGAAACAATAGTATTTGGCACACCATGTAAGCGAATAATTTCACGAAAGAACAAATCAGCAACATTAACAGCATCATCCCTTTTATGACATGGTATAAAGTGTGCCATTTTCGAGAACCTATCCACGACAACAAATATGCTATCCCTCCCCTTCTTTGTTCTAGGTAAACCTAAAACAAAGTCCATAGATATATCCTCCCAAGGAACACTAGGTACAGGCAAAGGCATATATAAACCATGAGGATTGAGTCGTGACTTAGCTCTTTGACATGTAGTGCAGCGAGCAACAAAACGCTCAACATCCCGTCTCATCTTTGGCCAAAAGAAATGTGTAGCAAGTATATCCTCCGTCTTCTTGACGCCAAAGTGTCCCATTAATCCTCCTCCATGCGCCTCCTGCAACAACAAAAGACGAACGGAGCTAGCTGGAATGCATAGCTTGTTAGCACGAAACACAAATCCATTGTTAAGAACGAACTTGTTCCAAGTTCTCCCTTCCTTACAATTCTGCAATACATCTTTAAATTCAGCATCATTAACATATTGATCCTTGATGGTCTCCAAACCAAATATTTTAAAGTCAAGTTGTGAAAGCATAGTATAACGACGAGACAAGGCATCAGCAATAACATTTTCTTTACCCCTCTTGTGTTTAATCACATAAGGGAAAGTCTCAATGAATTCAACCCATTTAGCATGTCGACGGTTCAGTTTTGGTTGACTTTTAATGTGTTTCAAAGATTCATGATCAGAATGTATAACAAATTCCTTGGGCCATAAATAATGTTGCCATGTTTCTAAGGTCCGAACAAGAGCATATAAATCTTTATCATAAGTAGAATAGTTCAGACTAGGCCCACTCAATTTTTCAGAAAAGTATGCAACAGGTTTTCCATCTTGTAATAACACACCTCCTAATCCAATTCCACTAGCATCACATTCAAGCTCAAAAGTCTTATTGAAATTAGGAAGTTGGAGTAAAGGAGCATGTGTCAACTTATCTTTCAATACTGATGAGGACATGACTACCTTGGATACGACCAAAAATATTGCATACATGCATATTTGTTAGGTGATTTCTAATGCAAACTATTCAATAATCTATTTATGTTATCCAGAACAAAAATACTTCACACACTTTTGTGTTTTGTCTAATTGTAGGTGTATGGGACATTTGTACAATCCACATATGAAGATAAGGGAAAAGGAGAAGTTTAGGTTGTGTTCAGAAAGTCCTCTCACGTCACTTTTGGGCCAAGAGAAGATAGAGTCCAAGTCTCTCACGTTTTGGATTCAGATTCGGACTGCACAGACATACCTGACTCAAAACGCCAACAACTTTTTCATACGGACTCCGAATTGGGTGATTCTTTTTTTTTGGAAACTAGATTTCGTGCTCTTTCCAACCCAATTGGATTCACCTTCAAATTCGTCCGGAGCGTTGAGTTACGGACGAAACAATCTGACGTTGCAGCAGAATCCGAGTCAAACTACAAGCCCAAAGGTGTTGCATCACCTCCACTTGGGCCCATGAGCCTTGTACGACCTAGGGTTAGTTTTAGGCTGCCTTGGGACGTCCTCCCACCTCCTTGGCCGCCACCCCTTGCTCCTATATAAGTAGATCCATCTAGTAGCTTTTTCCTTGGGATTTGTTTAGTTAAAAGTTAGCCATTGCAACTTCGTGTACTTCGTTTGTGTCCAACGACCAGACCAAGACCGCTTACGGATCCCCAACATTATCAATACCTCATATATATTTGCAATATTCAGATTGCTTTATCATATTCTTGCTCGTTCTTCGATTGCTTGCAGGAATAGACCTTCGTGGTCAGGCTGACCGTGCTTCCGGCATCGTCAGTAACCTCAGGAGATTGGTTTAGCGATTGCTAAGGCGCAACGTCGTGCACGTTTGTAGTCGGATCGTCAAAGTCGTCTCCACCAAATTGATAGTTATCATCTCATCGAAAGATCGGGACACCCTCGCCTCTATCAAGTGGTATCAGTTTTCAGGTTGCTCGGTGAGAATTTCCAGTTTTCCTAAATTAGATTTATTTTCTTACCTATTGTCCAAGAAAAAACCACAAAAAAGAGTTACATCTATTCATCCTTGGTCCAAGCCAGTCTGAGCCTTTGCAATTTTCTTTTCATTGCTTGCATAGTTGAATTATCGGTTGCATCGTCGTGTCGAGTTGCTGGTCTTAGTGTCTAGTTCGTTTAGAGTTTCGAGTTCTGTTCACATTAGTCACGCCACCGCTGCATCATTATCTCTTCCGCTATCCACCACTCATCCATCAATTTCCACCACGTGCTACCCACCATTCATTGTCATAATAATAGTTGAGATCGTTCACATCTTCACTTGATCCAATTTGCATCTTATCTAGTTTGTTTTGGCAAGAGGGAGAAAAAAAGAGAGAAAAAAACGAGAGAAAAAAAAGGAGAGAAAGAAAAAAAAGTGTGAGGAAAAAAAAGAGAGAAGAAAAAAAAACAAAAAAATCGGCACAAACTTTTTCAGAGGAAAGTTGGAGACAAAGTTGTTGATATATCCTGCTTGGCTGTTGTTTCACCTCATTATCTTTACTGCCGTTGTGATCTTCACTTATATCTTGCTGTCCAGAGCTACTTAGTATCCTTCATTGATGCTAGTTGTGCTACGACGTGACCTCATTAGTGTTCTAGGCTCGCGTCTCTAGTTCGGTCTAGCCTAGGACCAGCACAGTACCGTCGTTGAGCGTTTATTCAACATTGCATCTCTGAATTGATTATTGCTAATCTTTTGCTACCATATATAGCCAACCCAGCTCCACATATTTCTACACCGTGTATACGTACGTTCCCCTGGCAATCGCTTTACACAATCTTCAGAGTTATTTGACACCGCTGGTTGCCTGTCACCACCTGCTGCTTGGTAAGAACTTGTAAGATATTGATATTTGCTTTACTGTGAGCGCTTTACCACCACACCCTAGTAGTTCATAGGAACATTATTCTTGAATTTTGTTTCTTGTTTCTACTAATCATGACAGGTTCCGAAGATAGAAGTTCTTGGACGACGGACACATCTTCACCATCACGAGAGTTGGGACAACACACACAAGCACATGGTCAGGTTATCTTTTTACCGTCATTTGAGGGTAGATTTAATCCTACTACTTATCTAGCTTGGGAGCTTGAACTAGAACAAGTTTTTAGTCACCATGACTTTTCTGAACTTGAGCGAGTGCGAGCAGCCACTAGAGCATTTACTGATTTTGCTTCTGTTTGGTGGAGTGTACATTGTAAGAAAAACATGGATAACCAACCCACAACTTGGAAAGTTTTGAAAGCTGTAATGAGACAACAATTTTTCCCTCCTTATTATCGTCGTGAATTGCTTCGCAAATTTGAACAATTTAAACAAGGCAACAACACTGTTCATGCTTACTACCAAGAGTTCAAATCTTATATGCATCATTGTGACATAGAAGAATCTGAGGATGATACAATGAATAGATTTTTTGGTGGTTTGAACCATGATATTCAGGCAAGATTTCAGTATATTCCTCGTTGCATTACTGGTATGTATGTCCGTGCTTGTACCTTTGAGAGACAAATACAGGAGGATGCATTGGGTGACTACAACAACTACTATTCCAGTTCATGCTCACCACCGCCGGTTGGTTACTCCACTATTGCACCTACTAGAGCAGCCCCACCTCAGATTGTGAGCGCGATATCATCTCAAGAGTATGGTACATTGTCAACGTCCGTACCTACATCAGCTACATCTCTGCGAGGTAACAGTAAAGGTCTTGATGATATAACTTCACATGAGAATGAAGCATGCCTAGTTAACTTGAATGCATCATGTGTTGAGTTACCTGTTGATTTGAGCACACCACCTATTTTAGAGACTCTTGTTACTGTCATGAATGCGTCATGTGATCAAACAACTGAAATATCAACAATTTTGAGTGCACCCATTGAATTAACTATTGATGCAAAAGAACCAATGTTTAATCATTTTGATATGACCTCTAATCTTGATGATGATTCTGTGTCCAATGACATATTGCATGTTTGCTTATTTAAGCATGTTGTAGCATGTAAATTTGATGCAAGTAAGGTTTATTCATCGAAGTTAGGATGGTTTAATGATGAACATTGCCAATCTTTTGAAGTGAATAAGAGCTTCACCTATATGTGCAAACTGAGTTGCAATATTTTCATGCCTTCTACTTCTTGTGATAATTTTTTGGCTGTAGATTTTATGAACAATGAAAGTTACACATGTATACATGTGACATATGTGCAAAAATCAAAGGAAGTTAAACTGGATGACATATACATATACCACATGTACACCTTGTCTCTTTTGTTAGCCACATTTCAGATTAAGCAACGCCGAGGACGGCTTTGTTTTCAAAAAGGGGAGGATGATGAGGACATGACTACCTTGGATACGACCAAAAATATTGCATACATGCATATTTGTTAGGTGATTTCTAATGCAAACTATTCAATAATCTATTTATGTTATCCAGAACAAAAATACTTCACACACTTTTGTGTTTTGTCTAATTGTAGGTGTATGGGACATTTGTACAATCCACATATGAAGATAAGGGAAAAGGAGAAGTTTAGGTTGTGTTCAGAAAGTCCTCTCACGTCACTTTTGGGCCAAGAGAAGATAGAGTCCAAGTCTCTCACGTTCTGGATTCAGATTCGGACTGCACAGACATACCTGACTCAAAACGCCAACAACTTTTTCATACGGACTCCGAATTGGGTGATTCTTTTTTTGTTGGAAACTAGATTTCGTGCTCTTTCCAACCCAATTGGATTCACCTTCAAATTCGTCCGGAGCGTTGAGTTACGGACGAAACAATCTGACATTGCAGCAGAATCCGAGTCAAACTACAAGCCCAAAGGTGTTGCATCACCTCCACTTGGGCCCATGAGCCTTGTACGACCTAGGGTTAGTTTTAGGCTGCCTTGGGACGTCCTCCCACCTCCTTGGCCGCCACCCCTTGCTCCTATATAAGTAGATCCATCTAGTAGCTTTTTCCTTGGGATTTGTTTAGTTAAAAGTTAGCCATTGCAACTTCGTGTACTTCGTTTGTGTCCAACGACCAGACCAAGACCGCTTACGGATCCCCAACATTATCAATACCTCATATATATTTGCAATATTCAGATTGCTTTATCATATTCTTGCTCGTTCTTCGATTGCTTGCAGGAATAGACCTTCGTGGTCAGGCTGACCGTGCTTCCGGCATCGTCAGTAACCTCAGGAGATTGGTTTAGCGATTGCTAAGGCGCAACGTCATGCACGTTTATAGTCGGATCGTCAAAGTCGTCTCCACCAAATTGATAGTTATCATCTCATCGAAAGATCGGGACACCCTCGCCTCTATCAAATACCGTGAAGGCTTCTTCCTGTGCGGTACCCGAAACAAAAGGTACATCCTTCTTTGTAAGCTCGTTGAGAGGTGCAGCAATGGTGCTGAAATCTCTCACAAAACGCCTATAGAAACCAGCGAGGCCAAGGAAACTCCTCACTTGTGTGACCGTTTTGGGCTGCGGCCAACTCTCAATAGCTTCAATCTTGGCTTTATCAACTTCAATTCCCTTTGGAGAATATTGTAGAGCCACTCAATTCATCAAGCATATCATCTAGCCTAGGAATAGGATGACGATAACGAATAGTAATATTATTAATGCCTCTACAATCAACGCACATACGTGACGTACCATCCTTTTTCGGCACTAAAATGATAGGAACAGCACAAGGACTAAGGGATTCGCGTATATAACCTTTGTCGAGCAGTTCTTGTACTTGACGCATAATCTCCTTCGTCTCCTCTGGATTGGTACGGTATGGTGCACGGTTGGGTAATGATGCACCGGGAATTAAGTCAATTTGATGCTCAATCCCGCGAATAGGTGGTAATCCCGGTGGCACGTCTTGTGGAAACACGTCGGCGAACTCCTGCAAAATGTTAGTGACAGCAGGAGGCAAAGAGGAAGGCACGTCCTCGAATGAAAATAATGCCTCTTTGCACACAAAAGCATAGCAAACAGATTTGCTAGAATCTAGATCATCAATATCAGATTTGGTGGCAAGTAAACATGCACTTTTCAATTTAATTTCAGAAACAACACTAGATTGTTTATTATTATTAGGCTGCATTTGTTGCTCAAATTCTTTTGCCACAATCTGATTTTCACTCTTAGTTTTCTCCCGTTTTGCTTTACTAGCTCTATTAATATCATCTTTCAAAATGGAATCAGGAGTCATAGGAAGCAAAGTAATATTTTTATCCTTATGAACAAGAGTATACTGATTGTTTCTACCATGGTGAATAGAATTTTTATCAAATTGCCATGGTCTACCAAGTAATAAGGAACATGCTTGCATCGGTACCACATCACAATCAACATAATCAGCATATGTAGAGATACTAAAATGCACACGAACAGTACGTGTTACCTTAACCTTGCCGCTGTTGTTGAACCATTGGATGTAGTAAGGATGTGGATGTGGTCTGGTGGTGAGAGATAGCTTCTCCACCATCTCGATGCTAGCCAAGTTGTTGCAACTCCCTCCATCTATGATCACGCGAACAGAACGTTCCTTCACAACTCCCTTTGTATGGAACAAATTATGCCTCTGATTTTGCTCAGCTTGTGTAACCTGCACACTCAAAACACGTTGAGCAACTAAACATTCATACCTGTCAGCATCTTCAGGAGCCATGTATTGCGTCTCATGATCAGAATCGTCTCCACCGTGTTCGTCACGTGTAATAAGAGCCAAAGTCTCCTCATCAAAGTCACTAGCGGACTCATACCCACCATCCTCAGTAACAATCATCACACGCTTAGATGGGCATTCTCTCGCATAATGACCCCCACCCTTGCAACGTCGACAAATAATATCATGTGTTTGCCCTGTTGATGCCAGGGATGAAGAAGAGCTCTTTGCAGGCCCAGAAGGTGTGCTCTTCGCAGATAGTGGTGATTGTGCCTGCTTTATCGTATCACGGTTGGAGGTGGCAGCCGACGGAGGCGCCGGTGTAGCAGAACGTGTGGAAGTAGATGATGCACGTGGTGTCCATGAAGAAGGTCGACCAGCAGAAAAGTTAGTCCGCGCCAATGCCTGTCGATCCTGCACTTCACGTTCAGCTTTACAAGCAAGATGGAATAAACGAGTGATATTAGTATACTCCTTATACTCTAGAATCGTCTGAATCTCTCTATTTAATCCACCCATAAAACGTGCAAGCATAGCTTCATTCTCCTCAACAATACCACATCTAATCATGCCAGTTTGTAATTCCTGATAATATTCTTCTACAGAATTTTTTCCCTGTCTTAAGCGCTGCAATTTTTGAAGTAATTCACGTTGATAATATGGTGGAACCCAACGAGTACGCATAGCAGTTTTCAAAGCAGCCCAAGTAGCAGGAATGGGATATAATCTACAATGCTCAGACCACCAAACACATGCAAAACTAGTGAATGCACAAACAGCAGCAGGAACACGTCTCTCCTCGGGATATTGTAAACATGTAAATCGTTGTTCAGTTTCTAGATTCTAAGACCAGCAACTTCTGATAAGCAAAAGTGGTAGATGGGCGATGATGATGGTGCGGCGGCGGCGTGACAACTTCTGACCAGAACTCGAAACTCTAAAAGACTAGACTCTAAGACCAGCAACTTGACACGACGATGCAACCGCAAATTCAACAAAGCAAAAACCCTAAAAAGATTATGCAAAGGCTCAGATTGGTTCGCATATGATGAACTAACCCTAATTTTTTTTGTGTGACTTTTTCGTGGACTGTAGGTATGAAGAACAGACTCGATCTAATCTACGAAAAACTGTAAAATCTCACCGAGCAACCTGGAAATCTGATACCACTTGATAGAGGCAAAGGTGTCCCGATGTTTCGATCAGATGGTGGCTATCGTTTTCTGTGGGGGTCGACCTTGACGATCCGACTACGAACGTGCGAGACGTCGCGCCTTAGCAATCGCTAAACCAACTTCCGAGGGGTTATTGACCACGCCGGAGCACGATCAACCTGACCACGAGGGCCTGTTTCCTGCGAGCAAACGAAGAACAAGCAAGAAACTGAGATTGCAATCTGGATATTGTGAATATAAGATGAAAGCTTTATTGATCAAGGTGGGGTTCTGTGACGTCTTGGTCTGGTCGTTGGACACAAACGAAGTACGCGAAGTTGCAGCTATGGCGAACTTTTAATCTAAACAAAACCCAAAGTCTAAACGACGCCCTAAGGGCTGTATATATGGAGGAAGAGAGGGGAATTTCGTGGCCCTTGAGGGTGGGGTCCGAAACCAACCCTAACTCTTGTTTCCCCACACATACGGACTCTAAAAATAGCCTATACGTAAGTATTTCGAAATTACATGGGCCTGGCCCATTAATAAGGTGACGCAGCACCTAGAATAGCCTATGGACGAATATTATGAAGTGGCATCTTGTATATTTCGTCCATGGCTTCATGCACTCCTTATGGCGGCTTCAAAGTCCTGAAATCATCACTTGTAACTCCGTTCTTGATCCCCTTGCGCATGCCATCAACTTCATGCGTGTTCTTGCTCCAATGTTCATCCTTCTCCAAGCTACGCCCTTCATTTGAAAGCAAAACAAATGTATCCAATTTAGGCAGCATCATAATCTCATGAACATTAGAATCATTACCAAGAAACGAAAGTACCTGGTAATTTAATTGGCGTGCGCGAGCTCTAGTAATTGGTCCAGTATATGTAACAGTAGGGGCTGTGGGTGTAACAATGGTATTGATGTCCTCATCAGGTCTAGCCTAGGACCAGCATAGTACCGTCGTTGAGCGTTTATTCAACTTTGCATCTCTGAATTGATTATTGCTGACCCTTTTTGCTACCATACTATAAGCCTTCCCAGCTCCACATACCTCTACGTCGTGCGTTTGACTCTCCCTGGCAATCGCTCTATCCAAGCTTTTGAGAGTTTTGACTACAACGGTTGCCGATCACCGTCTGCTGCTGGGTAAGAACTGGTAAGAATTTGAGATTTGCTTGACGGATTTGTGACACCCGCCACCACCACGTCTTGTTAGTATTCTGTAGGATCATATTCTTGTGTGTTTTCTATTGTTGCTAACCATGGCAGGATCACAAGCCGACGAGACTGACTGGGAGAACATGACGAATCAGGAGTTGCATGATAAATTTCAGCAAATGATGAATGGACAGGTGCAGGATGTGCTAAACAGATTTGAAGAGGCCATGGAGAAGATAGATGACATGGAGAAGACGTTCGAAACGAAGCTCGATAACAGGTTTAATGAATTGCTCGCGCGTCTTCCACCACCACCACCGGCTGCTCCTAACGCACCTCTACAACAACAACAACAACGACTACCTACACATCATGAAACAGCCCTCCGCCGAGCGAGCCGTCTCCCTCTTGCACCTGGCCAAACTGTTGGTGCTGCTGTTGCTACTTCTGTGGCTCCTGCTGCTGATGCGGAGGAGGATGATTTTGCTGGCGATTACGAGGATGAGGTTGATCAAAATCAGAACTACGTGCCACCACCAGCACAGCAACCATCAGGTCGTCCACATGCAAATAATGGCAATGGTAGGGCTCACCCTCAGGTACGAGATCATGACCATCTCCCTAAACTAAAATTGAATATTCCATCATTTGAGGGTAGATATGTTCCTGATATATATCTTACTTGGGAGTTAGAAACTGAACAACGATTTACATGTTTACAATATCCCGAGGAGAGACGTGTTCCTGCTGCTGTTTGTGCATTCACTAGTTTTGCATGTGTTTGGTGGTCTGAGCATTGTAGATTATATCCCATTCCTGCTACTTGGGCTGCTTTGAAAACTGCTATGCGTACTCGTTCGGTTCCACCATATTATCAACGTGAATTACTTCAAAAATTGCAGCGCTTAAGACAGGGAAAAAAATTCTGTAGAAGAATATTATCAGGAATTACAAAAACTGGCATGATTAGATGTGGTATTGTTGAGGAGAATGAAGCTATGCTTGCACGTTTTATGGGTGGATTAAATAGAGAGATTCAGACGATTCTAGAGTATAAGGAGTATACTAATATCACTCGTTTATTCCATCTTGCTTGTAAAGCTGAACGTGAAGTGCAGGATCGACAGGCATTGGCGCGGACTAACTTTTCTGCAGGTCGACCTTCTTCATGGACACCACGTGCATCATCTACTTCCACACGTTCTGCTACACCGGCGCCTCCGTCGGCTGCCACCTCCAACCGTGATACAATAAAGCAGGCACAATCACCACTATCTGCCAAGAGCACACCTTCTGGGCCTGCAAAGAGCTCTTCTTCATCCATGGCATCAACAGGGCAAACACATGATATTATTTGTCGACGTTGCAAGGGTGGAGGTCATTATGCGAGAGAATGCCCATCTAAGCGTGTGATGATTGTTACTGAGGATGGTGGGTATGAGTCCGCTAGTGACTTTGATGAGGAGACTTTGGCTCTTATTACACGTGACGAACACGGTGGAGACGATTCTGATCATGAGACGCAATACATGGCTCCTGAAGATGCTGACAGGTATGAATGTTTAGTTGCTCAACGTGTTTTGAGTGTGCATGTTACACAAGCTGAGCAAAATCAGAGGCATAATTTGTTCCATACAAAGGGAGTTGTGAAGGAACATTCTGTTCGCGTGATCATAGATGGAGGGAGTTGCAACAACTTGGCTAGCATCGAGATGGTGGAGAAGCTATCTCTCACCACAAGACCACATCCACATCCTTACTACATCCAATGGTTCAACAACAGCGGCAAGGTTAAGGTAACACGTACTGTTCGTGTGCATTTTAGTATCTCTACATATGCTGATTATGTTGATTGTGATGTGGTACCTATGCAAGCATGTTCCTTATTACTTGGTAGACCATGGCAATTTGATAAAAATTCTATTCACCATGGTAGAAACAATCAGTATACTCTTGTTCATAAGGATAAAAATATTACTTTGCTTCCTATGACTCCTGATTCCATTTTGAAAGATGATATTAATAGAGCTAATAAAGCAAAACAGGAGAAAACTAAGAGTGAAAATCAGATTGTGGCAAAAGAATTTGAGCAACAAATGCAGCCTAATAATAATAAACAATCTAGTGTTGCTTCTGAAATTAAATTGAAAAGTGCATGTTTACTTGCCACCAAATCTGATATTGATGATCTAGATTCTAGCAAATCTGTTTGCTATGCTTTTGTGTGCAAAGAGGCATTATTTTCATTCGAGGACGTGCCTTCCTCTTTGCCTCCTGCTGTCACTAACATTTTGCAGGAGTTCGCCGACGTGTTTCCACAAGACGTGCCACCGGGATTACCACCTATTCGTGGGATTGAGCATCAAATTGACTTAATTCCCGGTGCATCATTACCCAACCGTGCACCATACCGTACCAATCCAGAGGAGACGAAGGAGATTATGCGTCAAGTACAAGAACTGCTCGACAAAGGTTATATACGCGAATCCCTTAGTCCTTGTGCTGTTCCTATCATTTTAGTGCCGAAAAAGGATGGTACGTCGCGTATGTGCGTTGATTGTAGAGGCATTAATAATATTACTATTCGTTATCGTCATCCTATTCCTAGGCTAGATGATATGCTTGATGAATTGAGTGGCTCTACAATATTCTCCAAAGTTGATTTGCGTAGTGGTTACCATCAAATTCGTATGAAATTGGGAGATGAATGGAAAACAGCATTTAAAACTAAGTTTGGATTATATGAGTGGTTAGTCATGCCTTTTGGGTTAACTAATGCACCTAGTACTTTCATGAGGTTAATGAACGAAGTTTTACGTGCTTTCATTGGACGATTTGTGGTAGTTTAGTTTGATGACATATTGATTTATAGCAAATCTTTGGAGGAACATTTGGAACATTTACGTGCTGTTTTTATTGCTCTACGTGATGCACGTTTGTTTGGTAACCTTGGAAAGTGCACCTTTTGCACCGACCGAGTATCTTTTCTTGGCTATGTTGTTACTCCACAGGGAATTGAAGTTGATAAAGCCAAGATTGAAGCTATTGAGAGTTGGCCGCAGCCCAAAACGATCACACAAGTGAGGAGTTTCCTTGGCCTCGCTGGTTTCTATAGGCGTTTTGTGAGAGATTTCAGCACCATTGCTGCACCTCTCAACGAGCTTACAAAGAAGGATGTACCTTTTGTTTGGGGTACCGCACAGGAAGAAGCCTTCACGGTATTGAAAGATAAGTTGACACATGCTCCTTTACTCCAACTTCCTAATTTCAATAAGACTTTTGAGCTTGAATGTGATGCTAGTGGAATTGGATTAGGAGGTGTGTTATTACAAGAGGGAAAACCTGTTGCATACTTTTCTGAAAAATTTAGTGGGCCTAGTCTGAACTATTCTACTTATGATAAAGAATTATATGCTCTTGTTCGGACCTTAGAAACATGGCAACATTATTTATGGCCCAAAGAATTTGTTATACATTCTGATCATGAATCTTTGAAACACATTAAAAGTCAAGCAAAACTGAACCGTCGACATGCTAAATGGGTTGAATTCATTGAGACTTTCCCTTATGTGATTAAACACAAGAAGGGTAAAGAAAATGTTATTGCTGATGCCTTGTCTCGTCGTTATACTATGCTTTCACAACTTGACTTTAAAATATTTGGTTTGGAGACCATCAAGGATCAATATGTTAATGATGCTGAATTTAAAGATGTATTGCAGAATTGTAAGGAAGGGAGAACTTGGAACAAGTTCGTTCTTAACGATGGATTTGTGTTTCGTGCTAACAAGCTATGCATTCCAGCTAGCTCCGTTCATCTTTTGTTGTTGCAGGAGGCGCATGGATGAGGATTAATGGGACACTTTGGCGTCAAGAAGACGGAGGATATACTTGCTACACATATCTTTTGGCCAAAGATGAGACGAGATGTTGAGCGTTTTGTTGCTCGCTGCACTACATGTCAAAGAGCTAAGTCACGACTCAATCCTCATGGTTTATATATGCCTTTGCCTGTACCTAGTGTTCCTTGGGAGGATATATCTATGGACTTTGTTTTAGGTTTACCTAGAACAAAGAAGGGGAGGGATAGCATATTTGTTGTCGTGGATAGGTTCTCGAAAATGGCACACTTTATACCATGTCATAAAAGCGATGATGCTGTTAATGTTGCTGATTTGTTCTTTCGTGAAATTATTCGCTTACATGGTGTGCCAAATACTATTGTTTCAGATCGTGATACTAAATTTCTTAGCCACTTTTGGAGATGTTTATGGGCTAAGTTGGGGACTAAGCTGCTTTTTAGTACTACTTGTCACCCCCAAACTGATGGACAAACTGAAGTAGTCAATAGAACATTGTCTACTATGCTTAGGGCTGTTTTGAAGAATAACAAGAAAATGTGGGAAGAATGCTTGCCTCATATTGAATTTGCTTATAATCGTTCATTGCATTCTACTACTAAGATGTGCCCTTTTTAAATTGTGTATGGTTTCCTACCTCGTGCACCTATTGATTTGTTGCCTCTTCCATCTTCGGAGAAGGTTAATTTTGATGCTAAAGAACGTTCTGAATTGATTTTAAAAATGCATGAGTTAACTAAGGAAAACATTGAGCGTATGAATGCTAAATATAAACTTGCTGGAGATAAGGGTAGAAAACATGTTGTGTTTGCACCTGGAGATCTTGTTTGGTTACATTTGCGTAAAGATAGATTTCCTAATCTGCGCAAATCAAAGCTAATGCCACGTGCTGATGGTCCTTTTAAGGTTTTAGAGAAAATAAATGATAATGCATATAAACTTGAGCTACCTGCAGATTTTGGGGTTAGTCCCACTTTTAACATTGCAGATTTGAAGCCTTATTTGGGTGAGGAAGATGAGCTTCCGTCGAGGACGACTTCATTTCAAGAAGGGGAGGATGATGAGGACATCAATACCATTGTTACACCCACAGCCCCTACTGTTACATATACTGGACCAATTACTAGAGCTCGCGCACGCCAATTAAATTACCAGGTACTTTCGTTTCTTGGTAATGATTCTAATGTTCATGAGATTATGATGCTGCCTAAATTGGATACATTTGTTTTGCTTTCAAATGAAGGGCCTAGCTTGGAGAAGGATGAACATTGGAGCAAGAACACGCATGGAGTTGATGGCATGCGCAAGGGGATCAAGAACGGAGTTACAAGTGATGATTTCAGGACTTTGAAGCCGCCATAAGGAGTGCATGAAGCCATGGACGAAATATACAAGATGCCACTTCATAATATTCGTCCATAGGCTATTCTAGGTGCTGCGTCACCTTATTAATGGGCCAGGCCCATGTAATTTCGAAATACTTAAGTATAGGCTATTTTTAGACTCCGTATGTGTGGGGAAACAAGAGCTAGGGTTGGTTTCGGACCCCACCCTCAAGGGCCACGAAATTCCCCTCTCTTCCTCCATATATACAGCCCTTAGGGCGTCGTTTGGACTTTGGGTTTTGCTTAGATTAAAAGTTCGCCATAGCTGCAACTTCGCGTACTTCGTTTGTGTCCAACGACCAGACCAAGACGTCACAGAACCCCACCTTGATCAATAAAGCTTTCATCTTATATTCGCAATATCCTGATTGCAATCTCAGTTTCTTGCTTGTTCTTCGTTTGCTCGCAGGAAACAGACCCTCGTGGTCAGGTTGATCGTGCTCCGGCGTGGTCAATAACCCTCGGAAGTTGGTTTAGCGATTGCTAAGGCGCGACGTCTCGCACGTTCGTAGTCGGATCGTCAAGGTCGACTCCCACAGAAAACGATAGCCACCATCTCATCGAAACATCGGGACACCTTTGCCTCTATCACGGTGAATATGTGGTATATGGCAGCAGCGATGATGATGATGCGGTGGTGATATATGGCAGCGGCGACGTGACAACCTGTGAACAGAACTCGAAACTCTAAAGGACTAGAGGCTAAAACCAGCAACTTGACACGACGATGCAACCGCAAATTCAACAAAGCAAATACAGAAAAGATTATGCAAAGTCTCAGATTGGTTCGGATGGGATGAACTAACCCTAATTTTTTTTGGCTTTTTCATGGACTATAGGTATGAAGAATAGACTCGATCTAAACTATGAAAAACTGTAAAATCTCACCGACCAACCTAGAAATCTGATACCACTTGATAGAGGCAAAGGTGTCCCGTCTTTCGATGAGATGGTGGCTATCGTTTTGGAGGAAATCGACTTTGACGATCCGACTATGAACGTGTGAGGACATCGCGCCTTAGCAATCGCTAAACCAACTCCGAGAGGTTATTGACCACTCCGGAGCATGATCAACCTGACCACGAAGGTCTGTTTCCTGCAGGCAAATGAAGAACAAGTAAGAAACTAAGATTGCAATCTGGATATTGCGAATATAAGAGGAAAGCTTTATTGATCAAGGTGGGGTTCTGTGACGCCTTGGTCTGGTCATTGAACACAAACGAAGTACGCGAAGTTGCAACCATGGCGAACTTTTGATCTAAACAAAACCCAAAGTCTAAACGATGCCCTAAGGGCTGTATATATGGAGGAAGAGGGGTTAATTTCGTGGCCCTTGGGGAAGGGGTCCGAAACCAACCCTATCTCTTGTTTCCCCACACATACGGACTCTAAAAACAGCCTATACTTATGTATTTCGAAATTACATGGGCCTGGCCCAATAATAAGGTGACGCAGCACCTAGAATAGCCTCTGGACGAAGTTTATGAAGTGGCATCTTGTATATTTCGTCCAAGGCTTCGTGCACTCATTATGGTGGCTTCAATGTCCTGAAATCATCACTTGTAACTCCGTTCTTATTCCCCTTGCGCATGCCATCAACTCCATGCTTGTTCTTGCTCCAATGTTCATCACTCTTATCCATGCCAGGCCCTTCATTTGTAAGCAAAACAAATGTATCCAATTTAGGCAGCATCATATTCTCATGAACATTAGAATCATTACCAAGAAACGAAAGTACCCGATAATTTAATTGGCGTGCGCGAGCTCTAGTAATTGGTCCGGTATAGGTAGTAGTAGGGGCTGTGGGTGTAACAACGGTATTGATGTCCTCATTAGCGACAAGAAGGTCGAGCAAGGGCCATCCCCTTCGACCACGGCGACTGATACGGAGCATCCCACGACCATCCCCATGGATGCCACCTCAACTATCGAAGCTCCAAGTGGACCAATGACAAGGGCTAGGGCACGTGGTATTCAATCTAAGGTGACATCACTCCTACTTGAGTTTTCCCCCTCTTCAAGTGAGACCTGGCTACTGCCTAAGTTCGAGATACTATGTGTCATCAGGTACAACGCTCAAGACTCGGAGCCGAGGACTGTAGAAGAAGAGACAAGCGTCAACACTCTGGAAAGCCCGGAACTCCCGGCCCCCGGACCTTCCGGCCGACCCGGAGCTTCCGGCCGCCGATGACTTCGACCAGCCCAGGCGTGCCAACTCTCGGGTTAGCCCGGACCCCGTCCCGGACCTTCCGGCGCCCGGAACCTCGGCCTGCCCGGACCTTCCGGCCCCCGGATGCCAGCACATCTTCACCGCGCCAACTCTCTGGTTAGGCCGGACCCTCCCTGGAACCTCTGATGCTCAGAACTTCCGGCCCTGCCTGCGCGCAGCCGCTTGGGACGAGGCCCGTGTACCCTTTCGTCACCTAGACTATATATACTCTATCCCGTACGACTTTTCTAGGGTTAGCGTTGGTTTAGCTCATACTTAGAGATAGAGCTTCGCTCATCCACATCGGATCTACTCCTCGTGAGAGACCGCGGCCTCTTCGGAGAAGATCCCTTTGGATTCAAGCCCCCTTTCTAAGGGAAGATCCCCCCGTGGATTCAAGACCTCCTCACGGAGAAGACCGGCTACCTTTGTATCGTCCTTAGTTGTCCGTGGGTTCGTGTATCGTTCTATGTACCCGAGGATCTAGCACATGTGTGACTTGTTCTTGTTAATTTGAGTATTCCTCTTGTGTTTCCCCTTGTGTTTTCCCTTGTTTCCCTCCTCGTGTTCTTCGCGTTCTTCGCGGGATCCGCTCCTTTCGTGAATGATCGGGCGATTAGGGTTCCACCCTACATCATCTTGGTATCTAGAGCAAGGTTGATCACGATTTCGGAGCCTCCCCGTGATGGTAGTTTTCGCATGTGCTCCGATTGTAGACCCACCAATGCTATCACCGCTTGCTATAGGTATCCCATTCCATGCCTAGATGATATGCTTGATGAGCTTAGCGGTGCCACTATATTTTCTAAAATTGATCTTAAAAGTGGTTACTATCAAATCCGCATACAAGAGGGTGATGAATGGAAAACTGCCTTCAAAACCAAGTTTGGTTTGTATGAGTGGTTAGTCATGCCTATGGGTCTTTCGGAAGCACCGGGCACTTTTATGCGCCTTATGAATCATGTCTTTCGCCCTTACATTGGTATTTTTGTTGTGTTTTACTTCGATGACATTCTTGTGTTTAGCAAATCTATTATAGAGCATGTCACCCATGTCCGCACCGTTTTGCAAACTCTTAGAAAAGAGCGACTCTATGCTAATATGGAGAAATGCCTTTTTGGTGTTGATAAGCTCGTTTTCTTGGTATTTGTTGTTTCTTCTAAGGGTGTTCATGTTGATGAGTCCAAGATTAATGCTATTAAGACTTGGCCGCAACCAACCAACTTGTATCAAGTGCGTAGTTTTCTTGGCCTTGCGGGTTTCTATCGTCGCTTTGTGAAGGATTTTAGCACCATTGCTTTGCCTTTACATGCTTTGAGCAAGAAGAATGCGCCTTTTGTTTGGGGACCATCCCAAGATACCGCATTCAATGAGCTTAAGAATTTGCTTACTCATGCTCCCGTGCTTGCTTTACCAAACTTCGACAAGCCTTTTGAAATTCATTGCGATGGTAGTGGTAATGGCATAGGAGGTGTGTTAACGCAAGAGAAGCGCCCCGTAGCTTACTTTAGTGAGAAACTTTCCGAAGCGCAACTCAATTATCCCATCTATGACAAAGAGCTATATGCTTTAGTCCGCGTTTTGCATGAATGGGAACACTACCTTCGTCCCCATGAGTTTATCATTCATACCGATCATGAGACTCTCAAGTATCTTAAGGGACAAACTAAGTTGAACAAGCGTCATGCTAAATGGAGTGAATTTATTGCGTCTTTTCCCTATGTCATCAAGTACATCAAGGGTAAAGAAAACATAGTAGCGGATGCTCTTTCCCGCATTTGCATGCTTGTCACGCAACTTGAGTTAGATGTCATTGGCTTCGAGCATATCAAAAACTTATATGAGCATGATGCAACTTTTGCCATTCCTTATGCCAAGTGTTTGTCGAATACATCTTGGGAACGCTATTACATCAAAGATGGCTACCTTATGAGAGCTAACAAACTTTGCATTCCTGAGTCCTCGCTTCGTTTGTTGCTTTTGCAGGAATCTCATGGAGGAGGCTTAATGGGACTTCGGACACGACAAGACGTTCTCCACGTTCTCGAAGAGCTACTTTTGGCCTAAGATGTTTCGGGATGTCAATCGTTTCACCAACCGGTGTTCTACATGTCGCAAAGCGAAGTCCAAACCTCAATCTCATGGTCTCTATATGCATTTACCGATTCCATACCAACCTTGGGAAGACATTAGCATGGACTTTGTACTTGGTTTGCCTAGAACTCGAAATGGGAAAGATTCCATATTTGTCGTTGTGGACCGTTTCTCCAAAATGGCACATTTTATTCCTTGTCACAAGATAGACGATGCTTCACATGTTGCTAATCTCTTTTGTAGGGAAATATTGCGTCTCCATGGTGTGCCAAATACAATTGTCTCGGACCGCGACGTCAAGTTCCTTAGCTACTTTTGGAAGACCCTATGCGCCAAGCTCTGAATCAAGCTACTCTTTTCCACGGCGTACCATCCTCAAACCGACGGCCAAACGGAGGTGACAAACCGCACACTCTCCGCTCTACTTCGAGTACTAATCAAGAAGAACATCAAGGATTGGGAGGAGTGTCTACCCGTCGCCGAGTTCACCTACAACCGAGCAAGACACTCAACAACCGGCAAGTCCCCTTTCGAGGTCGTCTATGGATTAAACCCTTTGTCACCATTGGATATTCTACCTCTTCCACTCCAAGAGCGAATCAATTTGGACGCAAGTGCACGAGCGACCCATCTCAAGTAGGTGCATGAAGATACAAGAAACACCATCGAGCGCCAAGTACAACGCCTTGCGACCAAGCTCAACGTCAACAAGCAACCTATGGTCTTCAACATTGGTGATCTCGTGTGGCCACACCTTCGCAAGGAGCGCTTTCCACAAGAACGCAAGTCTAAGCTTCGACCTCGAGCAGATGGACCCTTCAAGGTGCTCGCACGCTACAACGACAACGCTTACAAGATCGACCTCCCGCGCGACAAGTACAACGTGAGCGACATCTTCAACATCAAAGATCTCTCTCCCTTCCATGGTGATGAACAACTCGACCCGAGGACGGATCTTCCCCAAGGGAGGGGAGATGATGCGGAGCATCCCACGACCATCCCCATGGATGCCACCTCAACTATCCAAGCTCCAAGTGGACCGATGACAAGGGCTAGGGCACGTGCTATTCAATCCGAGGTGACATCACTCCTACTTGAGTTTTCCCCCTCTTCAAGTGAGACATGGCTACTCCCTAAGTCCGAGATACTATGTGTCATCAGGTACAACGCTCAAGACTCGGAGCCGAGGACTGTAGAAGAAGAGACAGGCGTCAACACTCTGGACAGCCCGGAACTTCCGGCCCCCGGACCTTCTGGCCGACCAAGAGCTTCCAGCCGCCGATGACTTCGACCAGCCCAGGCGTGCCAACTCTCGGGTTAGCCCAAACCCCATCCCGGACCTTCCGGCGCCCGGAACCTCTGGCTGCCCGGACCTTCCGGCCCCCGGATGCCAGCACATCTCCACCGCGCCAACTCTCCGGTTAGGCCGGACCCTCCCCGGAACCTCCGGTGCCCGGAACTTCCGGCCCTGCCTGCGCGCAGCCACTTGGGCCGAGGCCCGTGTACCCTTTCGTCACCTAGAATATATATACTCTATCCCGTACGACTTTTCTAGGGTTAGCGTTGGTTTAGCTCATACTTAGAGATAGAGCTTCGCTCATCCACATCGGATCTACTCCTCGTGAGAGACCGCGGCCTCTTCAGAGAAGATCCCTTTGGATTCAAGCCCCCTTTCTAAGGGAAGATCCCCCCGTGGATTCAAGACCTCCTCACGGAGAAGACCGGCTACCTTTGTATCATCCTTAGTTGTCCGTGAATTCGTGTATCGTTCTATGTACCCGAGGATCTAGCACATGTGTTACTTGTTCTTGTTAGTTTGAGTGTTCCTCTTGTGTTTCCCCTTGTGTTTTCCCTCATTTCCCTCCTCGTGTTCTTCGCGTTCTTTGCGGGATCCGCTCCTTTCGTGAAAGATCGAGCAATTAGGGTTCCACCCTACGTCAGCGATGAGCACGAACCTCTTCAACAATATGAAGACGGCGCCCATATAGCGACCGCACATGAGACCTTATCTTTGGTCTTGGAGGAGAGTGATGATGTGCCATCTTCGGCCTTCATCCACGGCTACGACTACGACGTGATTGAGCATGGATACATTTGCACCAACATCTCTCCGACACCGACATGTGACGAGATGCCCCAATTACCATGTGAGGAAAGCCACCACCACATGAGTGACATGAGTGACTCCACCATACGTGACATTGAGAGCAGTTACTATGAGAGGATGAGTGTGACCACCACTAGCAACACACTTGAGAGCATGCCACACATCCTATGTGAGGTTGAGAGCCATTTGAGTGACTCCACCAACCATATGAGTGTGAGCATCCAAGAGGGAGTGAGTGAGCCACCACACTTAGTGAGTTAGGTAGTTGACACGGCACGAGAGGCACTATAATTTCTAACGACTTAACCTCTACTACGAGTGTGTTTTCTTCTTTGGTGCTAGGTCTCCTACATGACGACATGCCTATCCTCGACGAGCCCATATGTCCAATGGAGACAATGATGGCCATGGTGGAAGATGATGCACCCCCCACATGGTTCCATCAAGATGAAGATGACCACGACTTCGTCTTCGACACCACACCTACAACACATGAGCGATGCTCCAAAGGTAAGATAGGTGATGGTGCTTCTCTTGTCCCACTAGTCGACTATTTTATGAATGATTGGCTGCATGATGTTGACACACCTATACCCATGCTTCATGCTAGTGCGACTTCTTCATGTCATGACTCACCTATTTATGATGAATATGATGACGAGCATGTCGAGTTGCCTAGTTGTGATGCTATGCTCCATAGGATATCATGTGAAAAATCTTTTGGTCACATCATGTTTGACAATCCATTAACCTTGTCATATGCTATGAGTGAGATATCCCATATTGCATCATTTCAATATCAACATAGTAGCTATGCATGCCCCATTAAAATAAATCCCATTTGCACTTATGGCATAGATGACGAGAGGATGGTCATTGGCTTTTGTTTTTCATGTGATGATATTGCTATGCTTCCTTTACATGATTTGGGCAATTCATGTACTATGCCATGCCATGATCACAATGTTCCAAATATGCATTGTTTTGGATGTTGTCAATATTCTCCGTGTGATTTTTCCATTAATGCTCATGTGGAGACCCCCAAAGTTTCCTCATACATATTAGGAGATTTTGATGCATTCCATACTTGATGAGGACATCAATACCATTGTTACACCCACAGCCCCTACTGTTACATATACTGGACCAATTACTAGAGCTCGCGCACGCCAATTAAATTACCAGGTACTTTCGTTTCTTGGTAATGATTCTAATGTTCATGAGATTATGATGCTGCCTAAATTGGATACATTTGTTTTGCTTACAAATGAAGGTCCTAGCTTGGAGAAGGATGAACATTGGAGCAAGAACACGAATGGAGTTGATGGCATGCGCAAGGGGATCAAGAACGGAGTTACAAGTGATGATTTCAGGACTTTGAAGCCGCCATAAGGAGTGCATGAAGCCATGGACGAAATATACAAGATGCCACTTCATAATATTCGTCCATAGGCTATTCTAGGTGCTGCGTCACCTTATTAATGGGCCAGGCCCATGTAATTTCGAAATACTTAAGTATAGGCTATTTTTAGAGTCCGTATGTGTGGGGAAACAAGAGTTAGGGTTGGATTCGGACCCCACCCTCAAGGGCCACGAAATTCCCCTCTCTTCCTCCATATATACAGCCCTTAGGGCGTCGTTTAGATTTTGGGTTTTGTTTAGATTAAAAGTTCGCCATAGCTGCAACTTAGCGTACTTCGTTTGTGTCCAACGACCAGACCAAGACGTCACAGAACCCCACCTTGATCAATAAAGCTTTCATCTTATATTCGCAATATCCAGATTGCAATCTCAGTTTCTTGCTTGTTCTTCGTTTGCTCGCAGGAAACAGGCCCTCGTGGTCAGGTTGATCGTGCTCCGGCGTGGTCAATAACCCCTCGGAAGTTGGTTTAGCGATTGCTAAGGCGCGACGTCTCGCACGTTCGTAGTCGGATCGTCAAGGTCGACTCCCACAGAAAACGATAGCCACCATCTCATCGAAACATCGGGACACCTTTGCCTCTATCAAGTGATATCAGATTTCCAGGTTGCTCGGTGAGATTTTACAGTTTTTCGTAGATTAGATCGAGTCTGTTCTTCATACCTACAGTCCACGAAAAAGCCACAAAAAAAATTAGGGTTAGTTCATCATATCCGAACCAATCTGAGCCTTTGCATAATCTTTTTAGGGTTTTTGCTTTGTTGAATTTGCGGTTGCATCGTCGTGTCAAGTTGCTGGTCTTAGAGTCTAGTCTTTTAGAGTTTCGAGTTCTGGTCATAAGTTGTCACGCCGCCGCCGCACCATCATCATCGCCCATCTACCACTTTTGCTTATCCGCCACCGCTCTGAATCCTTATCCATATACCACTACCAATCCGTATCCATATACCACCATCAATCTCTATCCATATAGCACATACCACCACCGCTACCATATACCACCACCGCTGCCATATACCACAACCATATATCCACCACCAATCCGAGTTCTTCTCATATTAGGTTTGTTCTTGAGATCAATCTCAATTCCGATTTGTGTTTCCTTGCCTGCGTAGGTCTCGGAAAAAAAAAAGTCTGGAGACCCCCGGGCAGTTTTTAGGCCAAAATTTTCACGGGCAAAAATATTTTTTCCCTATCCTATTTTTAGGCTTTTCTGAGTCTTTTGAGCCACGTGCCATCATAGTGATTTTTTGTCGCACTTTTTCGTCGTCGCTGCCCTGATTTCCGAAAAAAAAGTGGAATTTTTTTTTCGTGCCCATCCTATCAGTTTGACGAGGGAAGAGTTTTGAGACACTCGCCATTATAGTGATTTTTCGCAAAAAAAAAGAGGAGCGCAAAAAAAAACGCAAAAAAAAGGAGCGCAAAAAAAAAGCGAAAAAAAAAGTTCCAGAGTGTGCTTTTCCCTTATTTACGTGCAGCGCCGTGATTTTGTTAGTGTTCTAGGCTCGCGTCTCTAGCACGGTCTAGCCTAGGACCAGCACAGTACCGTCGTTGAGCGTTTATTCAACTTTGCATCTCTGAATTGATTATTGCTGACCCTTTTTGCTACCATACTATAAGCCTTCCCAGCTCCACATACCTCTAC
This sequence comes from Triticum urartu, assembly GCF_056163025.1. Lineage (NCBI taxonomy): Eukaryota > Viridiplantae > Streptophyta > Magnoliopsida > Poales > Poaceae > Triticum > Triticum urartu. The sequence goes on from NC_141877.1 coordinate 246,816,703, forward strand.
GTTGTGCGTTTGACTCTCCCTGGCAATCGCTCTATCCAAGCTTTTGAGAGTTTTGACTACAACGGTTGCCGATCACCGCCTGCTGCTGGGTAAGAACTGGTAAGAATTTGAGATTTGCTTGACGGATTTGTGACACCCGCCACCACCACCTCTTGTTAGTATTCTGTATGATCATATTCTTGTGTGTTTTCTATTGTTGCTAACCATGGCAGGATCACAAGCCGACGAGACTGACTGGGAGAACATGACGAATCAGGAATTGCATGATAAATTTCAGCAAATGATGAATGGACAGGTGCAGGATGTGCTAAACAGATTTGAAGAGGCCATGGAGAAGATAGATGACATGGAGAAGACGTTCGAAACAAAACTTGATGACAGGTTTAATGAATTGCTCGCGCGTCTTCCACCACCACCACCGGCTGCACCTAACGCACCTCTACAACAACAACAACGACGACTACCTACACATCGTGAAACAGCCCTCCGCCGAGCGAGCCGTCTCCCTCTTGCACCTGGCCAAACTGTTGGTGCTGCTGTTGCTACTTCTGTGGCTCCTGCTGCTGATGCGGAGGAGGATGATTTTGCTGGCGATTACGAGGATGAGGTTGATCAAAATCAGAACTACGTGCCACCACCAGCACAGCAACCATCAGGTCGTCCACATGCAAATAATGGCAATGGTAGGGCTCACCCTCAGGTACGAGATCATGACCATCTCCCTAAACTAAAATTGAATATTCCACCATTTGAGGGTAGATATGTTCCTGATATATATCTTACTTGGGAGTTAGAAACTGAACAACGATTTACATGTTTACAATATCCCGAGGAGAGACGTGTTCCTGCTGCTGTTTGTGCATTCACTAGTTTTGCATGTGTTTGGTGGTCTGAACATTGTAGATTATATCCCATTCCTGCTACTTGGGCTGCTTTGAAAACTGCTATGCGTACTCGTTGGGTTCCACCATATTATCAACGTGAATTACTTCAAAAATTGCAGCGCTTAAGACAGGGAAAAAATTCTGTAGAAGAATATTATCAGGAATTACAAACTGGCATGATTAGATGTGGTATTGTTGAGGACAATGAAGCTATGCTTGCACGTTTTATGGGTGGCTTAAATAGAGAGATTCAGACGATTCTAGAGTATAAGGAGTATACTAATATCACTCGTTTATTCCATCTTGCTTGTAAAGCTGAACGTGAAGTGCAGGATCGACAGGCATTGGCGCGGACTAACTTTTCTGCAGGTCGACCTTCTTCATGGACACCACGTGCATCACCTACTTCCACACGTTCTGCTTCACCGGCGCCTCCGTCGGCTGCCACCTCCAACCATGATACAATAAAGCAGGCACAATCACCACTATCTGCCAAGAGCACACCTTCTGGGCCTGCAAAGAGCTCTTCTTCATCCATGGCATCAACAGGGCAAACACATGATATTATTTGTCGACGTTGCAAGGGTGGAGGTCATTATGCGAGAGAATGCCCATCTAAGCGTGTGATGATTGTTACTGAGGATGGTGGGTATGAGTCCGCTAGTGACTATGATGAGGAGACTTTGGCTCTTATTACACGTGACGAACACGGTGGAGACGATTCTGATCATGAGACGCAATACATGGCTCCTGAAGATGCTGACAGGTATGAATGTTTAGTTGCTCAACGTGTTTTGAGTGTGCAGGTTACACAAGCTGAGCAAAATCAGAGGCATAATTTGTTCCATACAAAGGGAGTTGTGAAGGAACGTTCTGTTCGCGTGATCATAGATGGAGGGAGTTGCAACAACTTGGCTAGCATCGAGATGGTGGAGAAGCTATCTCTCACCACAAGACCACATCCACATCCTTACTACATCCAATGGTTCAACAACAGCGGCAAGGTTAAGGTAACACGTACTGTTCGTGTGCATTTTAGTATCTCTACATATGCTGATTATGTTGATTGTGATGTGGTACCGATGCAAGCATGTTCCTTATTACTTGGTAGACCATGGCAATTTGATAAAAATTCTATTCACCATGGTAGAAACAATCAGTATACTCTTGTTCATAAGGATAAAAAAATTACTTTGCTTCCTATGACTCCTGATTCCATTTTGAAAGATGATATTAATAGAGCTAATAAAGCAAAACAGGAGAAAACTAAGAGTGAAAATCAGATTGTGGCAAAAGAATTTGAGCAACAAATGCAGCCTAATAATAATAAACAATCTAGTGTTGCTTCTGAAATTAAATTGAAAAGTGCATGTTTACTTGCCACCAAATCTGATATTGATGATCTAGATTTTAGCAAATCTGTTTGCTATGCTTTTGTGTGCAAAGAGGCATTATTTTCATACGAGGACGTGCCTTCCTCTTTGCCTCCTGCTGTCACTAACATTTTGCAGGAGTTTGCCGACGTCTTTCCACAAGACGTGCCACCGGGATTACCACCTATTCGCGGGATTGAGCATCAAATTGACTTAATTCCCGGTGCATCATTACCCAACCGGGCACCATATCGTACCAATCCAGAGGAGACGAAGGAGATTATGCGTCAAGTACAAGAACTGCTCGACAAAGGTTATATACGCGAATCCCTTAGTCCTTGTGCTGTTCCTATCATTTTAGTGCCGAAAAAGGATGGTACGTCGCGTATGTGCGTTGATTGTAGAGGCATTAATAATATTACTATTCGTTATCGTCATCCTATTCCTAGGCTAGATGATATGCTTGATGAATTGAGTGTGATGAGGACATCAATACCATTGTTACACCCACAGCCCCTACTGTTACATATACTGGACCAATTACTAGAGCTCGCGCACGCCAATTAAATTACCAGGTACTTTCGTTTCTTGGTAATGATTCTAATGTTCATGAGATTATGATGCTGCCTAAATTGGATACATTTGTTTTGCTTTCAAATGAAGGGCCTAGGTTGGAGAAGGATGAACATTGGAGCAAGAACACGCATGAAGTTGATGGCATGCGCAAGGGATCAAGAACGGAGTTACAAGTGATGATTTCAGGACTTTGAAGCCGCCATAAGGAGTGCATGAAGCCATGGACGAAATATACAAGATGCCACTTCATAATATTTGTCCATAGGCTATTCTAGGTGCTGCGTCACCTTATTAATGGGCCAGGCCCATGTAATTTCGAAATACTTAAGTATAGGCTATTTTTAGAGTCCGTATGTGTGGGGAAACAAGAGTTAGGGTTGGTTTCGGACCCCACCCTCAAGGGCCACGAAATTCCCCTCTCTTCCTCCATATATACAGCCCTTAGGGCGTCGTTTAGACTTTGGGTTTTGTTTAGATTAAAAGTTCGCCATAGCTGCAACTTCGCGTACTTCGTTTGTGTCCAACGACCAGACCAAGACGTCATAGAACCCCACCTTGATCAATAAAGCTTTCATCTTATATTCGCAATATCCAGATTGCAATCTCAGTTTCTTGCTTGTTCTTCGTTTGCTCGCAGGAAACAGGCCCTCGTGGTCAGGTTGATCGTGCTCCGGCGTGGTCAATAACCCCTCGGAAGTTGGTTTAGCGATTGCTAAGGCGCGACGTCTCGCACGTTCGTAGTCGGATCGTCAAGGTCGACTCCCACAGAAAACGATAGTCACCATCTCATCGAAACATCGGGACACCTTTGCCTCTATCAAGTGGTATCAGATTTCCAGGTTGCTCGGTGAGATTTTACAGTTTTTCGTAGATTAGATCGAGTCTGTTCTTCATACCTACAGTCCACGAAAAAGCCACACAAAAAAAATTAGGGTTAGTTCATCATATCCGAACCAATCTGAGCCTTTGCATAATCTTTTTAGGGTTTTTGCTTTATTGAATTTGCGGTTGCATCGTCGTGTCAAGTTGCTGGTCTTAGAGTCTAGTCTTTTAGAGTTTCGAGTTCTGGTCACAAGTTGTCACGCCGCCGCCGCACCATCATCATCGCCCATCTACCACTTTTGCTTATCCGCCACCGCTCTGAATCCATATCCATATACCACCACCAATCCGTATCCATATACCACCATCAATCTCTATCCATATACCACCACCGCTACCATATACCACCACCGCTGCCATATACCACAACCATATATCCACCACCAATCCGAGTTCTTCTCATATTCGGTTTGTTCTTGAGATCAATCTCAATTCCGATTCGTGTTTCCTTGCCTGCGTAGGTCTCGGAAAAAAAAAAGTCTGGAGACCCCCGGGCAGTTTTTAGGCCAAAATTTTCACGGGCAAAAATATTTTTTCCCTATCCTATTTTTAGGCTTTTCTGAGTCTTTTGAGCCACGTGCCATCATAGTGATTTTTTGTCGCACTTTTTCGTCGTCGCTGCCCTGATTTCCGAAAAAAAAGTGAATTTTTTTTTTAAAACATCGAAACATCGGGACACCTTTGCCTCTATCAGAGTGGCTCTACAATATTCTCCAAAGTTGATTTGCGTAGTGGTTACCATCAAATTCGTATGAAATTGGGAGATGAATGGAAAACAGCATTTAAAACTAAGTTTGGATTATATGAGTGGTTAGTCATGCCTTTTGGGTTAACTAATGCACCTAGTACTTTCATGAGGTTAATGAACGAAGTTTTACGTGCTTTCATTGGACTATTTGTGGTAGTTTACTTTGATGACATATTGATTTATAGCAAATCTTTGGAGGAACATTTGGAACATTTACGTGCTGTTTTTATTGCTCTACGTGATGCACGTTTGTTTGGTAACCTTGGAAAGTGCACCTTTTGCACCGACCGAGTATCTTTTCTTGGCTATGTTGTTACTCCACAGGGAATTGAAGTTGATAAAGCCAAGATTGAAGCTATTGAGAGTTGGCCGCAGCCCAAAACGGTCACACAAGTGAGGAGTTTCCTTGGCCTCGCTGGTTTTTATAGGCGTTTTGTGAGAGATTTCAGCACCATTGCTGCACCTCTCAACGAGCTTACAAAGAAGGATGTACCTTTTGTTTGGGGTACCGCACAGGAAGAAGCCTTCACGGTATTGAAAGATAAGTTGACACATGCTCCTTTACTCCAACTTCCTAATTTCAATAAGACTTTTGAGCTTGAATGTGATGCTAGTGGAATTGGATTAGGAGGTGTGTTATTACAAGATGGAAAACCTGTTGCATACTTTTCTGAAAAATTGAGTGGGCCTAGTCTGAACTATTCTACTTATGATAAAGAATTATATGCTCTTGTTCGGACCTTAGAAACATGGCAACATTATTTATGGCCCAAGGAATTTGTTATACATTCTGATCATGAATCTTTGAAACACATTAAAAGTCAAGCAAAACTGAACCGTCGACATGCTAAATGGGTTGAATTCATTGAGACTTTCCCTTATGTGATTAAACACAAGAAGGGTAAAGAAAATGTTATTGCTGATGCCTTGTCTCGTCGTTATACTATGCTTTCACAACTTGACTTTAAAATATTTGGTTTGGGGACCATCAAGGATCAATATGTTAATGATGCTGAATTTAAAGATGTGTTGCAGAATTGTAAGGAAGGGAGAACTTGGAACAAGTTCGTTCTTAACGATGGATTTGTGTTTCGTGCTAACAAGCTATGCATTCCAGCTAGCTCCGTTCATCTTTTGTTGTTGCAGGAGGCGCATGGAGGAGGATTAATGGGACACTTTGGCGTCAAGAAGACGGAGGATATACTTGCTACACATTTCTTTTGGCCAAAGATGAGACGGGATGTTGAGCGTTTTGTTGCTCGATGCACTACATGTCAAAGAGCTAAGTCACGACTCAATCCTCATGGTTTATATATGCCTTTGCCTATACCTAGTGTTCCTTGGGAGGATATATCTATGGACTTTGTTTTAGGTTTACCTAGAACAAAGAAGGGGAGGGATAGCATATTTGTTGTCGTGGATAGGTTCTCAAAAATGGCACACTTTATACCATGTCATAAAAGCGATGATGCTGTTAATGTTGCTGATTTGTTCTTTCGTGAAATTATTCGCTTACATGGTGTGCAAAATACTATTGTTTCAGATCGTGATACTAAATTTCTTAGCCACTTTTGGAGATGTTTATGGGCTAAGTTGGGGACTAAGCTGCTTTTTAGTACTACTTGTCACCCCCAAACTTATGGACAAACTGAAGTAGTCAATAGAACATTGTCTACTATGCTTAGGGCTGTTTTGAAGAATAACAAGAAAATGTGGGAAGAATGCTTGCCTCATATTGAATTTGCTTATAATCGTTCATTGCATTCTACTACTAAGATGTGCCCTTTTGAAATTGTGTATGGTTTCCTACCTCGTGCACCTATTGATTTGTTGCCTCTTCCATCTTCGGAGAAGGTTAATTTTGATGCTAAAGAACGTTCTGAATTGATTTTAAAAATGCATGAGTTAACTAAGGAAAACATTGAGCGTATGAATGCTAAATATAAACTTGCTGGAGATAAGGGTAGAAAACATGTTGTGTTTGCACCTGGAGATCTTGTTTGGTTACATTTGCGTAAAGATAGGTTTCCTAATCTGCGCAAATCAAAGCTAATGCCACGTGCTGATGGTCCTTTTAAGGTTTTAGAGAAAATAAATGATAATGCATATAAACTTGAGCTACCTGCAGATTTTGGGGTTAGTCCCACTTTTAATATTGCAGATTTGAAGCCTTATTTGGGTGAGGAAGATGAGCTTCCGTCGAGGACAACTTCATTTCAAGAAGGGGAGGATGATGAGGACATCAATACCATTGTTACACCCACAGCCCCTACTGTTACATATACTGGACCAATTACTAGAGCTCGCGCACGCCAATTAAATTACCAGGTACTTTCGTTTCTTGGTAATGATTCTAATGTTCATGAGATTATGATGCTGCCTAAATTGGATACATTTGTTTTGCTTTCAAATGAAGGGCCTAGGTTGGAGAAGGATGAACATTGGAGCAAGAACACGCATGAAGTTGATGGCATGCGCAAGGGGATCAAGAACGGAGTTACAAGTGATGATTTCAGGACTTTGAAGCCGCCATAAGGAGTGCATGAAGCCATGGACGAAATATACAAGATGCCACTTCATAATATTCGTCCATAGGCTATTCTAGGTGCTGCGTCACCTTATTAATGGGCCAGGCCCATGTAATTTCGAAATACTTAAGTATAGGCTATTTTTAGAGTCCGTATGTGTGGGGAAACAAGAGTTAGGGTTGGATTCGGACCCCACCCTCAAGGGCCACGAAATTCCCCTCTCTTCCTCCATATATACAGCCCTTAGGGCGTCGTTTAGATTTTGGGTTTTGTTTAGATTAAAAGTTCGCCATAGCTGCAACTTAGCGTACTTCGTTTGTGTCCAACGACCAGACCAAGACGTCACAGAACCCCACCTTGATCAATAAAGCTTTCATCTTATATTCGCAATATCCAGATTGCAATCTCAGTTTCTTGCTTGTTCTTCGTTTGCTCGCAGGAAACAGGCCCTCGTGGTCAGGTTGATCGTGCTCCGGCGTGGTCAATAACCCCTCGGAAGTTGGTTTAGCGATTGCTAAGGCGCGACGTCTCGCACGTTCGTAGTCGGATCGTCAAGGTCGACTCCCACAGAAAACGATAGCCACCATCTCATCGAAACATCGAGACACCTTTGCCTCTATCAATACTTTGCATGATTCTCATAATTGCTTGCACCATATGCATTCCATGAATAACAATGCTCTAGATATTTCCCATGATGCATTAACCAATTTGAGTCTCCATTATGCTATACATAACAACAAACCTATCATGATGGATGACATGGTTCTATATCACACATCTCATTTATTTGAGTATTGGCTATTTTGTGCTAACCAACACTTGCACATGCGCATCATGATGGATGATGTGTACATCTACCACGCACACACAATTTTCCCTTTGGCTTTGTTTTGTGTAGGTACTCACGTATACTTGTCAACCTCTCAAACCCAAGAGTTGACGAAACGATCTCTTGAGAGCAAAGATGACTAGGCATCCCGTGAACTATCTGTCCTACCACTCTCTTCGCGCAACGACTACACGCATCTATTTCACTTGGCTCTCACACGACTATGGGCTATATACCGCTTGTCGCTTCATGTTCATTTTACCATGTACACTTTGCATGCTATGCTTGCTTCTATGCCTTTGCCATGCAATTGTGACCCTTGTTTGCATCTACCCATGATTCACCTTTATGCTACTCCTATGTGCATTTGCAGGCTTGGTGGAGATCCTTGTTGCTATTGCCATGTGAACCATGAACCTCTTTTTCTCATATCTTGCTTCCATACTTGTGATAGGTCATGTGCATTATGTATGCCCACCATTTGCACACATGACATGCTTGCCATGGTTACTCCTAGTACATTGCATCTTCGCACTACTAGCTTGCTTTACTTGATCGCTATGATTGCTTGCTTTATCGCATCACCCATGTTCCACTATTACTCGCTTTCTTGGGTTGATGACATATATGCTCATGCCTCTCACATGATTTGTCTTGATCATTGTCTCTTTTCTCCATTAGTTGCATCACTCATATCACCTTGTATTGAGTGCCAACTTGCTATGCTTGATCATGGAGACTTGGACATATTACATGTGATGCATGCTTGTTTCATTGAGCCTATTGTATTTGGTTGTTCTCGCATCATATGCCTCCATACTATGAAATGCTCCCTTGTCCTTTCTTATGATGAGCATGATGCATACACTTGTTGGGTATCTTACCACCCGAATGATAGGTTTTGCACTTCCTCTAACCTCATTTGTTTTTGCGAGTGTTTGTCATGTTCTTTCATTTTGAAGGATTCACAAGGTGGTACCATCACGAGACATATTGGCTATGTGAAGGCATACAAGATGCGCAACTCCAACATCCTTGGGACATTTCTAAAGGTGACCTCCTTCCCTTTGAGCCATCTTCAAACAAGCATATTGGATGGGTCATGATAGAGGCAAAGGTGTCCCGATGTTTCGATGAGATGGTGGCTATCGTTTTCTGTGGGAGTCGACCTTGACGATCCGACTACGAACGTGCGAGACGTCGCGCCTTAGCAATCGCTAAACCAACTTCCGAGGGGTTATTGACCACGCCGGAGCACGATCAACCTGACCACGAGGGCCTGTTTCCTGCGAGCAAACGAAGAACAAGCAAGAAACTGAGATTGCAATCTGGATATTGCGAATATAAGATGAAAGCTTTATTGATCAAGGTGGGGTTCTGTGACGTCTTTGTCTGGTCGTTGGACACAAACGAAGTACGAGAAGTTGCAGCTATGGCGAACTTTTAATCTAAACAAAACCCAAAGTCTAAACGATGCCCTAAGGGCTGTATATATGGAGGAAGAGAGGGGAATTTCGTGGCCCTTGAGGGTGGGGTCCGAAACCAACCCTAACTCTTGTTTCCCCACACATACGGACTCTAAAAATAGCCTATACTTAAGTATTTCGAAATTACATGGGCCTGGCCCATTAATAAGGTGACGCAGCACCTAGAATAGCCTATGGACGAATATTATGAAGTGGCATCTTGTATATTTCGTCCATGGCTTCATGCACTCCTTATGGCGGCTTCAAAGTCCTGAAATCATCACTTGTAACTCCGTTCTTGATCCCCTTGCGCATGCCATCAACTCCATGCGTGTTCTTGCTCCAATGTTCATCCTTCTCCAAGCTAGGCCCTTCATTTGAAAGCAAAACAAATGTATCCAATTTAGGCAGCATCATAATCTCATGAACATTAGAATCATTACCAAGAAACGAAAGTACCTGGTAATTTAATTGGCGTGCGCGAGCTCTAGTAATTGGTCCAGTATATGTAACAGTAGGAGCTGTGGGTGTAACAATGGTATTGATGTCCTCATCATCCTCCCCTTCTTGAAATGAAGTCGTCCTCGACGGAAGCTCATCTTCCTCACCCAAATAAGGCTTCAAATCTGCAATGTTAAAAGTGGGACTAACCCCAAAATCTGCAGGTAGCTCAAGTTTATATGCATTATCATTTATTTTCTCTAAAACCTTAAAAGGACCATCAGCACGTGGCATTAGCTTTGATTTGCGCAGATTAGGAAATCTATCTTTACGCAAATGTAACCAAACAAGATCTCCAGGTGCAAACACAACATGTTTTCTACCCTTATCTCCAGCAAGTTTATATTTAGCATTCATACGCTCAATGTTTTCCTTAGTTAACTCATCCATTTTTAAAATCAATTCAGAACGTTCTTTAGCATCAAAATTAACCTTCTCCGAAGATGGAAGAGGCAACAAATCAATAGGTGCACGAGGTAGGAAACCATACACAATTTCAAAAGGGCACATCTTAGTAGTAGAATGCAATGAACGATTATAAGCAAATTCAATATGAGGCAAGCATTCTTCCCACATTTTCTTGTTATTCTTCAAAACAGCCCTAAGCATAGTAGACAATGTTCTATTGACTACTTCAGTTTGTCCATCAGTTTGGGGGTGACAAGTAGTACTAAAAAGCAGCTTAGTCCCCAACTTAGCCCATAAACATCTCCAAAAGTGGCTAAGAAATTTAGTATCACGATCTGAAACAATAGTATTTGGCACACCATGTAAGTGAATAATTTCACGAAAGAACAAATCAGCAACATTAACAGCATCATCGCTTTTATGACATGGTATAAAGTGTGCCATTTTCGAGAACCTATCCACGACAACAAATATGCTATCCCTCCCCTTCTTTGTTCTAGGTAAACCTAAAACAAAGTCCATAGATATATCCTCCCAAGGAACACTAGGTACAGGCAAAGGCATATATAAACCATGAGGATTGAGTCGTGACTTAGCTCTTTGACATGTAGTGCAGCGAGCAACAAAACGCTCAACATCCCGTCTCATCTTTGGCCCAAAAGAAATGTGTAGCAAGTATATCCTCCGTCTTCTTGACGCCAAAGTGTCCCATTAATCCTCCTCCATGCGCCTCCTGCAACAACAAAAGACGAACGGAGCTAGCTGGAATGCATAGCTTGTTAGCACGAAACACAAATCCATCGTTAAGAACGAACTTGTTCCAAGTTCTCCCTTCCTTACAATTCTGCAATACATCTTTAAATTCAGCATCATTAACATATTGATCCTTGATGGTCTCCAAACCAAATATTTTAAAGTCAAGTTGTGAAAGCATAGTATAACGACGAGACAAGGCATCAGCAATAACATTTTCTTTACCCTTCTTGTGTTTAATCACATAAGGGAAAGTCTCAATGAATTCAACCCATTTAGCATGTCGACGGTTCAGTTTTGCTTGACTTTTAATGTGTTTCAAAGATTCATGATCAGAATGTATAACAAATTCCTTGGGCCATAAATAATGTTGCCATGTTTCTAAGGTCCGAACAAGAGCATATAATTCTTTATCATAAGTAGAATAGTTCAGACTAGGCCCACTCAATTTTTCAGAAAAGTATGCAACAGGTTTTCCATCTTGTAATAACACACCTCCTAATCCAATTCCACTAGCATCACATTCAAGATCAAAAGTCTTATTGAAATTAGGAAGTTGGAGTAAAGGAGCATGTGTCAACTTATCTTTCAATACCGTGAAGGCTTCTTCCTGTGCAGTACCCCAAACAAAAGGTACATCCTTCTTTGTAAGCTCGTTGAGAGGTGCAGCAATGGTGCTGAAATCTCTCACAAAACGCCTATAGAAACCAGCGAGGCCAAGGAAACTCCTCACTTGTGTGACCGTTTTGGGCTGCGGCCAACTCTCAATAGCTTCAATCTTGGCTTTATCAACTTCAATGAAAGCACGTAAAACTTCGTTCATTAACCTCATGAAAGTACTAGGTGCATTAGTTAACCCAAAAGGCATGACTAACCACTCATATAATCCAAACTTAGTTTTAAATGCTGTTTTCCATTCATCTCCCAATTTCATAGAAATTTGATGGTAACCACTACGCAAATCAACTTTGGAGAATATTGTAGAGCCACTCAATTCATCAAGCATATCATCTAGCCTAGGAATAGGATGACGATAACGAATAGTAATATTATTAATGCCTCTACAATCAACGCACATACGCGACGTACCATCCTTTTTCGGCACTAAAATGATAGGAACAGCACAAGGACTAAGGGATTCGCGTATATAACCTTTGTCGAGCAGTTCTTGTACTTGACGCATAATCTCCTTCGTCTCCTCTGGATTGGTACGGTATGGTGCACGGTTGGGTAATGATGCACCGGGAATTAAGTCAATTTGATGCTCAATCCCGCGAATAGGTGGTAATCCCGGTGGCACGTCTTGTGGAAAGACGTCGGCGAACTCCTGCAAAATGTTAGTGACAGCAGGAGGCAAAGAGGAAGGCACGTCCTCGAATGAAAATAATGCCTCTTTGCACACAAAAGCATAGCAAAAAGATTTGCTAAAATCTAGATCATCAATATCAGATTTGGTGGCAAGTAAACATGCACTTTTCAATTTAATTTCAGAAGCAACACTAGATTGTTTATTATTATTAGGCTGCATTTGTTGCTCAAATTCTTTTGCCACAATCTGATTTTCACTCTTAGTTTTCTCCTGTTTTGCTTTATTAGCTCTATTAATATCATCTTTCAAAATGGAATCAGGAGTCATAGGAAGCAAAGTAATATTTTTATCCTTATGAACAAGAGTATACTGATTGTTTCTACCATGGTGAATAGAATTTTTATCAAATTGCCATGGTCTACCAAGTAATAAGGAACATGCTTGCATAGGTACCACATCACAATCAACATAATCAGCATATGTAGAGATACTAAAATGCACACGAACAGTACGTGTTACCTTAACCTTGCCGCTGTTGTTGAACCATTGGATGTAGTAAGGATGTGGATGTGGTCTTGTGGTGAGAGATAGCTTCTCCACCATATCGATGCTAGCCAAGTTGTTGCAACTCCCTCCATCTATGATCACGCGAATAGAACGTTCCTTCACAACTCCCTTTGTATGGAACAAATTATGCCTCTGATTTTGCTCAGCTTGTGTAACCTGCACACTCAAAACACGTTGAGCAACTAAACATTCATACCTGTCAGCATCTTCAGGAGCCATGTATTGCGTCTCATGATCAGAATCGTCTCCACCGTGTTCGTCACGTGTAATAAGAGCCAAAGTCTCCTCATCATAGTCACTAGCGGACTCATACCCACCATCCTCAGTAACAATCATCACACGCTTAGATGGGCATTCTCTCGCATAATGACCTCCACCCTTGCAATGTCGACAAATAATATCATGTGTTTGCCCTGTTGATGCCATGGATGAAGAAGAGCTCTTTGCAGGCCCAGAAGGTGTGCTCTTGGCAGATAGTGGTGATTGTGCCTGCTTTATTGTATCACAGTTGGAGGTGGCAGCCGACGGAGGCGCCGGTGTAGCAGAACGTGTGGAAGTAGATGATGCACGTGGTGTCCATGAAGAAGGTCGACCTGCAGAAAAGTTAGTCCGCGCCAATGCCTGTCGATCCTGCACTTCACGTTCAGCTTTACAAGCAAGATGGAATAAACGAGTGATATTAGTATACTCCTTATACTCTAGAATCGTCTGAATCTCTCTATTTAATCCACCCATAAAACGTGCAAGCATAGCTTCATTCTCCTCAACAATACCACATCTAATCATGCCAGTTTGTAATTCCTGATAATATTCTTCTACAGAATTTTTTCCCTGTCTTAAGCGCTGCAATTTTTGAAGTAATTCACGTTGATAATATGGTGGAACCCAACGAGTACGCATAGCAGTTTTCAAAGCAGCCCAAGTAGCAGGAATGGGATATAATCTACAATGCTCAGACCACCAAACACATGCAAAACTAGTGAATGCACAAACAGCAGCAGGAACACGTCTCTCCTCAGGATATTGTAAACATGTAAATCGTTGTTCAGTTTCTAACTCCCAAGTAAGATATATATCAGGAACATATCTACCCTCAAATGGTGGAATATTCAATTTTAGTTTAGGGAGATGGTCATGATCTCGTACCTGAGGGTGAGCCCTACCATTGCCATTATTTGCATGTGGACGACCTGATGGTTGCTGTGCTGGTGGTGGCACGTAGTTCTGATTTTGATCAACCTCATCCTCGTAATCGCCAGCAAAATCATTCTCCTCCGCATCAGCAGCAGGAGCCACAGAAGTAGCAACAGCAGCACCAACAGTTTGGCCAGGTGCAAGAGGGAGACGGCTCGCTCGGCGGAGGGCTGTTTCACGATGTGTAGGTAGTCGTCGTTGTTGTTGTAGAGGTGCGTTAGGTGCAGCCGGTGGTGGTGGTAGAAGACGCGCGAGCAGTTCATTAAACCTGTTATCGAGCTTTGTTTCGAACGTCTTCTCCATGTCATCTATCTTCTCCATGGCCTCTTCAAATCTGTTTAGCACATCCTGCACCTGTCCATTCATCATTTGCTGAAATTTATCATGCAACTCCTGATTCGTCATGTTCTCCCAGTCAGTCTCGTCGGCTTGTGATCCTGCCATGGTTAGCAACAATAGAAAACACACAAGAATATGATCCTATAGAATACTAACAAGAGGTGGTGGTGGCGGGTGTCACAAATCCGTGAAGCAAATCTCAAATTCTTACCAGTTCTTACCCGGCAGCAGGCGGTGATCGGCAACCGTTGTAGTCAAAACTCTCAAAAGCTTGGATAGAGCGATTGCCAGGGAGAGTCAAACGCACAACGTAGAGGTATGTGGAGCTGGGAAGGCTTATAGTATGGTAGCAAAAAGGGTCAGCAATAATCAATTCAGAGATGCAAAGTTGAATAAACGCTCAACGACGGTATTGTGCTGGTCCTAGGCTAGACCGTGCTAGAGACGCGAGCCTAGAACACTAACAAAATCACGGCGCTGCACGTAAATAAGGGAAAAGCACACTCTGGAACTTTTTTTTTCGCTTTTTTTTTGCGCTCCTCTTTTTTTTTTGCGCTCCTCTTTTTTTTGCGCTCCTTTTTTTTTGCAAAAAATTACTATAATGGCGAGTGTCTCAAAACTCTTCCCTCGTCAAACTGATAGGATGGGCACGAAAAAAAAAATTCACTTTTTTTTTCGGAAATCAGGGCAGCGACGACGAAAAAGTGCGACAAAAAATCACTATGATGGCACGTGGCTCAAAAGACTCAGAAAAACCTAAAAATAGGATAGGGAAAAAATATTTTTGCCCGTGAAAATTTTGGCCTAAAAACTGCCCGGGGGTCTCCAGACTCTTTTTTTTTTCCGAGACCTACGCAGGCAAGGAAACACGAATCGGAATTGAGATTGATCTCAAGAACAAACCTAATATGAGAAGAACGGATTGGTGGTGGATATATGGTTACAGATTGGTGGTGGTATATGGATACAGATTGGTGGTGGTTTATGGATACGGATTGGTGGTGGTATACGACTTGATAGAGGCAAAGGTGTCCCGATGTTTCGATGAGATGGTGGCTATCGTTTTCTGTGGGAGTCGACCTTGACGATCCGACTACGAACGTGCGAGACGTCGCGCCTTAGCAATCGCTAAACCAACTTCCGAGGGGTTATTGACCACGCCGGAGCACGATCAACCTGACCACGAGGGCCTGTTTCCTGCGAGCAAACGAAGAACAAGCAAGAAACTGAGATTGCAATCTGGATATTGCGAATATAAGATGAAAGCTTTATTGATCAAGGTGGGGTTCTGTGACGTCTTGGTCTGGTCGTTGGACACAAACGAAGTACGCGAAGTTGCAGCTATGGCGAACTTTTAATCTAAACAAAACCCAAAGTCTAAATGACGTCCTAAGGGCTGTATATATGGAGGAAAAGGGGGGAATTTCGTGGCCCTTGAGGGTGGGGTCCGAAACCAACCCTAACTCTTGTTTCCCCACACATACGGACTCTAAAAATAGCCTATACTTAAGTATTTCGAAATTACATGGGCCTGGCCCATTAATAAGGTGACGCAGCACCTAGAATAGCCTATGGACGAATATTATGAAGTGGCATCTTGTATATTTTGTCCATGGCTTCATGCACTCCTTATGGCGGCTTCAAAGTCCTGAAATCATCACTTGTAACTCCGTTCTTGATCCCCTTGCGCATGCCATCAACTCCATGTGTGTTCTTGCTCCAATGTTCATCCTTCTCCAAGCTAGGCCCTTCATTTGAAAGCAAAACAAATGTATCCAATTTAGGCAGCATCATAATCTCATGAACATTAGAATCATTACCAAGAAACGAAAGTACCTGGTAATTTAATTGGCATGCGCGAGCTCTAGTAATTGGTCCAGTATATGTAACAGTAGGGGCTGTGGGTGTAACAATGGTATTGATGTCCTCATCAGGTCATTCTTCCATTGTTGTCTCCTCCTTCTTGTCCACATGTTACATCTATTGGATGGAGGACCGACATTGGAGATGGAACCCATGTACATTCAAGTTGAGGAGCGCTCGTACTTATTGGATGCACCTTCGAACCTCCACTTATGCCACGACATCGAGCATTGGTACTCCAACACATCCGTATTTGTTGATTGTGCTCACACATGTCATGCTCGATGGACATATCATACACATGAAAAAAATCATCTTAATGCATGGATTGACTCACATCATTATTGCCTTGTTGCATCTTGTATTCCCATGTCATCCATGATATATGAGCTTGTGCACTTTCTTAGCAAATTTGTTGTGATCTTCCTTGATGGCATATATATACATCATGATCATATTGCTCATCATCAATTGCATGATCACATACTCATATTGAGCATCAATTGCCATATTCATGCTATTGATAAACCGTCTCTTTATGACATCATTTTGCACCATGGTTGCATTGATCACATTCACAATACATTTGTGTGCACAATGAATACTTTTGCTCCCATGAATGCTTTGCATACCATTCCATATCTTTTGGATAAGCTTCATGCACCTTGTCATGATCAATCTTGTCACATGGACTCTTTCTTATTTGATGGACACTTTGTGTGCGCTAACCATTGTATTTCCGAGTGTCGTTTGCGTTTGCTCTTTTTACATGTATACCACTCCGGCGACACCTTCGAGTACTTGGATTGTGCCATGTCGTTCTCTTCGTCCAACTACAAGTCCGTCCACGACAACTGTTTCCATGGTGATGAGGTTTTAGATCTGAGGCCGGATCTTTCCCAAGGGAGGGGAGATGATGCGGAGCATCCTACGATCACCCCATGTACACTCGAGCATACGCCATTGGACACAAGGTGAACTCGCTCCTTTCCGAATCTTCCCTTTCCACAGGTAATACATGGATGCTACTTCAAGCGCGGACCTTGTGCATACTCAGGTACACCCGAGGAGATCATGGAGAACCCAAGGACCAAGGCCAAGCGTGCGCGGAAGCGACGACAGAAGAAGATGGAGACAGCTCCAGGACCCGGACATCCGGCCCCAGGCCCGGGCATCCGGCTGCTGGAGACGACCCCTACAGCAACAGCCTCCCAGCTGCCAAGTGCTACAGGCCCTGGAAATCCGGACACCGCCGAACCCGAGAGCAACAAGACCAACCCCGCCAGCCCGGACATCCGGCCCTCCGTGAACGCCCGAACATCCGGCTCATCGGCCGGACATCCGGCCTTCCCTGCCTGCCTGCAGTGCATCTAGGCCGAGGCCATGTACCCCTTCGCCCCATAGACTATATATACTCCCCCTCCACCTATGTTCTGGGGTTAGCATTGATTTAGCTCATTTTAGAGATAGAGCATTGCTCATCCACATCGGATCTACTCCACGAGAGAGACCGCTACCTCTACGGAGAATATCCCTTTGGACTCAAGACCTCCTTGCAGAGAAGAACATCAAGACCTCCTCACGGAGAAGACCGGCTACCTTTGTATCATCCGTTGTTGACTTTGGATCTTGTATCTTCCTTTGTGTTCATGGATCTAGCGCATGTGTGATCATACTTGTTGGTTTGAGTGTTCTCTTGTGTTCCCCTTGTGATTTTCCCCTCGTTCCCCTCCTCGTGTTCTTCGTGTTCATCGTGGGATGCGCTCCTTTCGTGAAAGATCGGCCGATTAGGGTTCTACCCTACATCACTTTCCGCGCACAAGGAGGAGCAAGATGCAAGGATGGAGGAGATTCGGACCTTGTTGATCAACCGTTCTTCCCCTTGATCATCCTCAAGGCGGCGACGTTCAAGTCACAAGTCTTCGGAGCGCAAAAATGATGCAAGCGCAAGTCGTCCACGTCCACATCTCCATGGCGACCACCATCGCGTTCGTGATCCACCTCGTCATGAAGGACAAGTCACCTCCAAGCAACATGTGCACGACGACGACGAACCTACTACGAGCTCAAGTGCGACAACGACACCATCAACATGAAGATGCTCGCCAAGCGCAAATGTACAAGTCCCAACAAGCCCTACTTCACGCCAAGCCCAAACATCATGAGCACAAGAGAAGACTGCGAGACGAGCACCACCAAGACGGAGCTACGACTACAACAACCACTGTGGCATCTTCGCCAAGTGCTATCAAGGCATCTTCACCATCGGACGTACAACATCTTCGCCTACTTCCCATGAGTTTGCCTACATCGACATCTTCACCAACGAGGCGACCACCTACGAGCAAGGGCGGCACTTCCATCTTCGGAAGCCCCTCAAGGAAGATGGCCGAGCATGGGAATTTCCTTTCGGTCATGGAGACGAGCTACGAGGTGCCACATCATATGGGCCTCCAACAACAAGACGACGACAAGAAGGTCGAGCAAGGGCCATCCCCTTCTACCATGGCAACGAGCACGAACCTCTTCAACAACATGAAGACGACGCCCATATTGGACTCATACTCCGAGTCAAGCTACGAGACCGCACATGAGACCTTATCTTTGGTCTTGGAGGAGAGTGATGATGTGCCATCTGCGGCCTTCATCCACGGCTACGACAACGACATGATTGAGTATGGAGACGTTTGCACCTACATCTCTCCGACACCCACATATCATGAGATGACCCAATTGTCATGTGAGGAGAGCCACCACACCACAAGTGATATGAGTGACTCCACCATATGTGACATTGAGTGCATTTCCTATGAGACGATGAGTGTGACCACCACTAGCCCCACACTTGAGAGCATGCCACACATCCTATGTGAGGTTGAAAGCCATTTGAGTGACTACACCAACCATATGAGTGAGAGCATCCAGGAGGGGGCGAGTGAGCCACAACACTTAGTGAGTGAGGTAGTTGAGATGGCATGTGAGGCCACTATGATTTCAAATGACTTCACCTCTACTCCGAGTGTGTTTTCTTCTTTGGTGCTAGGTCTCTGATGAGGACATCAATACCATTGTTACACCCATAGCCCCTGCTGCTATATATATTGGACCAATTACTAGAGCTCAGGCACGCCAATTGAATTACCAGGTACTTTTGTTTCTTGTTAATGATTCTAATGTTCATGAGAATATGATGCTGCCTAAATTGGATACATTTGTTTTGCTTACAAATGAAGGGCCTGGCATGGATAAGAGGGAAGAACACTAGAGCAAGACCAAGCATGGAGATGATGGCATGCGCAAGGGGATCAAGAACGGAGTTACAAGTGATGATTTCAGGACTATGAAACCACCATAAGGAGTGCATGAAGCCTTGGACGAAATATACAAGATGCCACTTCATAAATTTCGTCCAGAGGCTATTCTAGGTGCTGCGTCACCTTATTATTGGGCCAGGCCCGTGTATTTTTGAAATACTTAAGTATAGGCTGTTTTTAGAGTCCGCATGTGTGGGGAAACAAGAGTTAGGGTTGGTTTGGGACCCCTCCTCCAAGGACCACGAAATTCCACCCCCTCTTCCTCCATATATACAGCCCTTAGGGCATCGTTTATACTTTGGGTTTTGTCTAGATTAAAAGTTCGCCATAGCTGCAACTTCACGTACTTCGTTTGTGTGCAATGACCAGACCAAGACGTCACATAACCCCACCTTGATCAATAAAGCTTTCATCTTTTATTCGCAATATCTAGATTGCAATCTCAGTTTCTTGCTTGTTCTTCGTTTGCTCGCAGGAAATAGACCCTCGTGGTCAGGTTGATCGTGCTCCGGCGTGGTCAATAACCCTCGGAAGTTGGTTTAGCGATTGCTAAGGTGCAACGTCTTCGCACGTTCGTAGTCGGATCGTCAAAGTTGATTCCCACATAAAACGATATCTATCTCATCGAAACATCGGGACACCTTCGCCTCTATCAAGTGGTATCAGATTTTCAGGTTGCTTGGTGAGATTTTACAGTTTTTTGTAGTTTAGATCGAGTCTATTCTTCATACCTATAGTCCACGAAAAAGCCAAACAGAAAATTAGGGTTAGTTCATCCTATCCGAACCAATCTGAGCCTTTGCATAATCTTTTCTGTATTTGCTTTGTTGAATTTGCGGTTGCATCGTCGTGTCAATTTGTTGGTCTTAGCGTCTAGTCCTTTAGAGTTTTGAGTTCTGTTCACAGGTTGTCATGTCGCTGCTGCCATATATCACCACCGCATCATCATCATCGCTGCTGACATATACCACCACCGCACCAAGTTCATCGCCGCTGCCATATACCACCACCACATATTCACCGCCAATCTGAGTCCATATACGCCACCAAATATCAGTCGCCATCACACCAATCCGAGTCCACCTACAACATATATCCGCCACCAGTCTGAGTTCCACCAGATTCATCTCCGCCACCAGTCCGAGATTCCACCAGACTCATCTCCGCCACCAGTCCTAGTCCGAGTCCAGTAATTGTTGCTTTGTTTTTGATTTCCAGATCACGCGATACTCTAAGTCATGACAAAGTAGGACTCCCCAACTTCCGAGCCATCCGCAGAAGAAAAATAGTTCCAAACTCAAAAAAAAACTAAGTCTGGAAAATTATGGCTAGGCAGTTTTTAGACCATTTGTAGACTTTTTCAAAAAAAAATTGTTGCGGAGCAAAAAAAAGAGGAAAAAAGTGAAGAAAAAGAAAAAAATTCAGAGCGTGCTCCTCCCTTGTTTCCGTGCACCGTCGTGATTTTGTTAGTGCTCTAGGCTCGCGTCTCTAGAATGGTCTAGCCTAGGACCAACACAGTACCGTCGTTGAGCGTTTATTCAACTTTGCGTCTCTAAATTGATTATTGCTGACCCTTTTTGCTACCATATTATAAGCCTTCCCAGCTCCACATACCTCTACGTCGTGCGTTTGAATCTCCCTGGTAACCTCTCAATCCAAGCTTTGAGAGTTTTGACTACGATGGTTGCCAATCACCGCCTGCTGCTGGGTAAGAACTGGTAAGAATTTAAGATTTGCTTGACAGATTTGTGACTGTCCACCACACCATCACCACGAGTTCCCAGTAGTCTGTAGGATCATATTCTTGTGTGTTTCCATTACTGCTAACCATGGCAGGATCACAAGCCAACGAGACTGACTGGTAGAACATGACAAATAAAGAGTTACATGATAAGTTTCAGCAAATGATGAGTGGACATGTGGAAGATGTGCTAAATAGATTTGATGTAGGGTGGAGACCCTAATCGCCCGATCTTTCACGAAAGGAGCGGATCCCGGGGAAAACACGAAGAACACAAGAGGAAATCACTAAACCGACACGAATAAGTCACACATGGGCTAGATCCTCGAGTACATAGAACGATACACGAATCCACGAACAACTAGGGACGATACACGGTAACCGGTTCTTCTCCGTGAGGAGGTCTTGTATCCACAAGGGGATCTTCCCTTGAAAACGGGTCTTGAATCCAAGGTGGATCTTCTCCGAAGAGGGGCCGCGGTCTCTCTCGAGGAGTAGATCCGATATGGATGAGCAATGCTCGATCTCTCAAATGAGCTAAACCAATGCTAACCCTAACTAGGAGGAGGTGGAGGAGTATATATAGTCTAGGCGAATGAAAGGGTAAGTGGCTTCGGCCCAACACACGGGCGGGCGCACAGGCGTCGGACGTCCGACAGGTACCGGACGTTCGGTGGCTCGCAAGGGTCCGGTCGTCCGGTTCATGTTGGATGTCTGGCGTTTTGGCTTTGGACAGGTGGTGTCGGACGTCCAGTCGGCGTCGGTCGTCCGGGCGCTGGAGAGTGTCGTACGTCCGGGCAGTGGGTGTCGTCGGACATCCGGTGGCTCCGAACGTCCGTAGATTCGGCTCGGGTCCTCAGGGGCCGGACGTCCGGGCTGGGCCGGTCGTCCGGTGGCTGTAGCTTCGCGCAGCTTCTTCTCTTGGTCCTTGTACTTGGCGTCCTCGCTAGCTATTCCGTTGGATGTGGTGACTTCGTGGCTTTCCTCCAAGTACCTGATCATGCATAGAACACACGTTGGAGGTAGTAGCCATATCTCACATGTAGAAAGTGATGGTTCGGAGAGGAGCGAGTTCACCTTGTGTCCAATGGCATATGTTCGAGGTCTCGTCATATGTCCAATTGGGGTTTGGAGAGTAGTCGGAGTGTACATGGGGATGAACGTGGGATGCTCTGTATCATCTCCCCTCCCTTGGGAAAGATCCAACCTCGGATCGTGATCCTCATCACCATGGAAATGGTTGTCGTAGACGGACTCAAGAAAGTTTCCAAGGATGTTGGAGTTGTACATTATGTATGCCTTCACATAACCAATATGTCACATAACGACACCGCCTTGTGAATCCTCCAAAATGAAAGAACATGACAAACACTCGGAAAAAGAAATGAGGTTAGTGCAAGACCTATCATTCGAGGGGCGAGATACCCAACAAGTGTTTTCATTATTCTTATCATAAGAAAGGACAAGGTGTGGTATGGTATGAAAGCACATGATGCAACTACAACCAAAGACAATAGGCTTAAACAAGCAAGCATGCATCACAAGTAATATGTCCAAGGCTCCACGATCATTAAGCATATAGGCAACTATTGGAGGCAAGCGACAATGAACAAGATATATCATGTGAGAGGCATGAGCATATATGTCATCAACCCAAGAAAGCGAGTAAGAGTGGAACATGGGTGATGCAACCAAGGAAGCAATCATAGCGATCAAGTCAAGCAAGCTAGTAGTGCGAAGATGCAACATACTAGAGGTAATCATGGAAATCATGTCATGTGTGCAAATAGTGGGCATACAAAATGCACATGACATTTCACAAGCATAAAGGCAAGATATGAGCAAAATAGCATCAATAGCATGGGGCACATGATAAACATGGCAATAGCAACAAGGATCTCCACCAAGCATGCAAATACACATAGAAGTAGCATAATGGTGAATCATGGGTAGATGCAAGCAAGGGTCACAATGGCATGGCAAGGCATAGGAGCAAGCATAGCATGCAAAGTGAACACGGTAAAATGAGCATAAGGTGACAAATGGTAAATATCCCATAGCCGTGTGAGAGAAAAGTAAAAGAGATGCGCGTAGTCTTTGCGCAAAAGGAATGGTGGGAAAGATAGTCCACGGGATCCCAAGTCATCGTTGCTCTCAAGAGCTCGTTTCGTCAACTCTTGTGATTGAGTGGTTGACGAGTATACATGAGTACCTACACAAAGTAAAGACAAAGGGAAAATTGTGTGTGTGTGGTAGATGTACACATCATCCATCATGATGTGCACGTGCGTGTGTTTGTTAGCACAAAATAGCCGATGCTCAAATAAATGAGATGCGCGATATAGAAACATGGCATCCATCATGAGAGGTTTGTTATGATGTATGTCATAATGGAGACTCAAAGGATGTAATGCATCATGAGAAATATCTAGAGCATTGTTATTCATGGAATTCATATGGTGTACACTATCATGGGAATCATGCAAAGTATGAAATGCATCAAGATCTCCTAATATGTATGAGGAAACTATGGGGGTCTCCTCATGATCATGAGTAGCAACATCACATGGAGAATATTGACAACATCCAAAACAATGCATATTTGGAACAATGTGATCATGGCATGGTATAGTAGATGAATTGCGCAAATCATGTAAAGGAAGCATGGCAATATCATCAGAAGAGAAGCAAAAGCCAATGCCCATCATCTCGTCATCTATGCCATAAGTGCAAATGGGATGTATTTTAATGGGGCATGCATAGTTACTATGTTGAGATTGAAATGAGGCTATATGGGAGATCTCACTCATAGCATATGACAAGTTCAATGGATTGTCAAACATGAAGTGACCAATAGAATTTTCACAAGATATCCTATGAGGCATAGCATCACAACTAGGCAACTCAACATGCTCATCATCATATTCATCATAAATAGGTAAGTCAAGGCATGAAGAAGTCTCACTAGCGTGAAGCATGGTAATAGGTAGGTCAACATCATGGGAGCAATCGATGTCAAGATAGTCCACTAGTGGGACAAGACAAGTACCATCACCTATGTTACCTTTGGAGCGTCGCTCATGTGTTGTAGGTGAGGTGTTCAAGATCGTCTCGTTGTCATCTTCATCTTGATGGAACCATGTGGGGGGTGCATCATCGTCCACCATGGCCATCATCGTCTCCATTGGAGGTATGGACTCGTCGAGGATAGGCATGTCGTCATGTAGGAGACCTAGCACCAAAGAAGAAAACACACTCGGAGTAGAGGGTAAGTCGTTAGAAATCATAATGGCCTCACATGCCATGTAAACTACCTCACTCACTAAGTGTTGTGGATCACTCACTCCCTCAAGGATGCTCTCACTCATATGGTTGGTGGAGTCACTCAAATGGCGCTCAACCTCACATAGGATGTGTGGCATGCTCTCAAGTGTGGGGCTAGTGGTGGTCACACTCATCCTCTCATAGGAAATGCTCTCAATGTCACGTGTGGTGGAGTCACTCATGTGGTGGTGGCTCTCCTCACATGGAAATTGGGGCATCTCGTCACATGTCGTTGCCGGAGAGATGTTGGTGCAAATGTCTCCATGCTCAATCATATTCATCATTTGCTGAAATTTATCATGTAACTCCTGATTCGTCATGTTCTCCCAGTCAGTCTCGTCGGCTTGTGATCCTGCCATGGTTAGCAACAATAGAAAACACACAAGAATATGATCCTACAGAATACTAACAAGAGGTGGTGGTGGCGGGTGTCACAAATCCGTCAAGCAAATCTCAAATTCTTACCAGTTCTTACCCAGCAGCAGGCGGTGATCGGCAACCGTTGTAGTCAAAACTCTCAAAAGCTTGGATAGAGCGATTGCCAGGGAGAGTCAAACGCACGACGTAGAGGTATGTGGAGCTGGGAAGGCTTATAGTATGGTAGCAAAAAGGGTCAGCAATAATCAATTCAGAGATGCAAAGTTGAATAAACGCTCAACGACGGTACTGTGCTGGTCCTAGGCTAGACCGTGCTAGAGACGCGAGCCTAGAACACTAACAAAATCACGGCGCTGCACGTAAATAAGGGAAAAGCACACTCTGGAACTTTTTTTTTTCGCTTTTTTTTTGCGCTCCTCTTTTTTTTTTGCGCTCCTCTTTTTTTTTGCGAAAAATTACTATAATGGCGAGTGTCTCAAAACTCTTCCCTCGTCAAACTGATAGGATGGGCACGAAAATTTTTTTTTTCACTTTTTTTTTTCGGAAATCAGGGCAGCGACGATGAAAAAGTGCGACAAAAAATCACTATGATGGCACGTGGCTCAAAAGACTCAGAAAAGCCTAAAAATAGGATAGGGAAAAAATATTTTTGCCCGTGAAAATTTTGGCCTAAAAACTGCCCGGGGGTCTCCAGACTTTTTTTTTTCCGAGACCTACGCAGGCAAGGAAACACGAATCGGAATTGAGATTGATCTCAAGAACAAACCTAATATGAGAAGAACTCGGATTGGTGGTGGATATATGGTTGTGGTATATGGCAGCGGTGGTGGTATATGGTAGCGGTGGTGGTATATGGATAGAGATTGATGGTGGTATATGGATACGGATTGGTAGTGGTATATGGATAAGGATTCAGAGCGGTGGCGGATAAGAAAAAGTGGTAGATGGGCGATGATGATGGTGCGGCGGCGGCGTGACAACTTATGACCAGAACTCGAAACTCTAAAAGACTAGACTCTAAGACCAGCAACTTGACACGACGATGCAACCGCAAATTCAACAAAGCAAAAACCCTAAAAAGATTATGCAAAGGCTCAGATTGGTTCGGATATGATGAACTAACCCTAATTTTTTTTGTGTGGCTTTTTCGTGGACTGTAGGTATGAAGAACAGACTCGATCTAATCTACGAAAAACTGTAAAATCTCACCGAGCAACCTGGAAATCTGATACCACTTGATAGAGGCTAAGGTGTCCCGATGTTTCGATGAGATGGTGGCTATCGTTTTCTGTGGGAGTCAACCTTGACGATCCGACTACGAACGTGCGAGACGTCGCGCCTTAGCAATCGCTAAACCAACTTCCGAGGGGTTATTGACCACGCCGGAGCACGATCAACCTGACCACGAGGGCCTGTTTCCTGCGAGCAAACGAAGAACAAGCAAGAAACTGAGATTGCAATCTGGATATTGCGAATATAAGATGAAAGCTTTATTGATCAAGGTGGGGTTCTGTGACGTCTTGGTCTGGTCGTTGGACACAAACGAAGTACGCGAAGTTGCAGCTATGGCAAACTTTTAATCTAAACAAAACCCAAAGTCTAAACGACGCCCTAAGGGCTGTATATATGGAGGAAGAGAGGGGAATTTCGTGGCCCTTGAGGGTGGGGTCCGAAACCAACCCTAACTCTTGTTTCCCCACACATACGGACTCTAAAAATAGCCTATACTTAAGTATTTCGAAATTACATGGGCCTGGCCCATTAATAAGGTGACGCAGCACCTAGAATAGCCTATGGACGAATATTATGAAGTGGCATCTTGTATATTTCGTCCATGGCTTCATGCACTCCTTATGGCGGCTTCAAAGTCCTGAAATCATCACTTGTAACTCCGTTCTTGATCCCCTTGCGCATGCCATCAACTTCATGCGTGTTCTTGCTCCAATGCTCATCCTTCTCCAAGCTAGGCCCTTCATTTGAAAGCAAAACAAATGTATCCAATTTAGGCAGCATCATAATCTCATGAACATTAGAATCATTACCAAGAAACGAAAGTACCTGGTAATTTAATTGGCGTGCGCGAGCTCTAGTAATTGGTCCAGTATATGTAACAGTAGGGGCTGTGGGTGTAACAATGGTATTGATGTCCTCATCATCAATCATGTCCTGGTCGTAGCCGTGGATGAAGGCCGAAGATGGCACATCATCACTCTCATCGAAGACCAAAGATAAGGTCTCATGAGCGGTCTCGTAGCTTGACTCGGAGTATGAGTCCAATAGTGGCGCCGTCTTCATGTTGTTGAAGAGGTTCGTGCTCGTCGCCGTGGTCAAAGAGGATGGCCCTTGCTCGACCTTCTTGTCACCATCTTGTTGTTGGAGGCCCAAATGATGTGGCAACTCGTAGCTCGTCTCCATGACCGAAGGGAAATTCCCATGCTCGGCCATCTTCCTTGAGGGGCTTCCGAAGATGGAAGTGTCGCCCTCACTTGTAGGTGGTCGCCTTGGACTTGATGAAGTCAATGTAGGCGTACTCATGGGAAGTAGGCGAAGATGCCGTACGTCCAAAGGCGAAGATGCCTTGATAGCACTTGGCGAAGATGCCGAAGTGATTGTTGTAGCCGTAGCTCCGTCTTGGTGGTGCTCGTCTCGCGATCTTCTCTTGTGGTCATGATGTTTGGACTTGGCGTGAAGTAGGGCTTGTTCGGACTTGTACGGTTGCGCGTGTTGAGCATCTTCATGTTGATGATGTCGTTGTCATGCTTGAGCTCGTAGTAGATGTCGTTCATCGTCGTTGTGCACATGTTGCTTGGAGGTGACATGCCCTTCATGACGAGATGGATCACGAACGTGATGGTAGTCGCCATGGAGATGTGGACGTGGACGACTTGCGCTTGTGTCGCTTGGGCGCTTCGAAGAGGATCGATGTACTTGGCGCCACCTTGAAAATGATGGAGGGGAAGTAGACTTGATCAAGGCCCGAATCTCCTCCATCCTTGCATCTTGCTCCTCTTTATGTGCGGAAAGCTTCTTGTCGATGTAGTCCCTTTTCCTCGCTTCGTAGTGACGAATGTCAATGGAGAGGTTCTCGATGCGCTCTCGCGGTCTTAATTGTGCGCCTTGCATTTGTCGTTGTAGATCGAAGATTGACGCTTTGGTGATGTAGTTGTTCACGCTGTAGTTGTTGTGGAAGACCGGAGATGAAATGCCTTGCCTATCCATCACAAGATTCGAGCCAATATGAATGGAGAAAGAGAAGAACGAATACCAAATGTACCTTGACCGAAGTTGAAAGTGGATCAATGATCACTCCAATATGGATAAGGAAATAGCACAATTGGTACCAATTCTTGTCGGTTTCTCACACCTACACAAGTAAGGCTTATGGTGGAGCCCGGTGAGGATAGTGGCACAAAAATTTAATGCAAAATGTTAGCAAGAGTCAATAATGTTGAAAAAGATTCACAAATTCGCAGGTGTAACAAGTAGACCAATAGCAATATGTGGCACACGGAAACACACACATGGATAGATAAATGGGGTCGTGCAACCAAGGATGAGCACAAAATGTGGAATCCACAGAAAACACTCGTGTTGCACAACTCAAGAGAGACGCTAGCATGATTGCTCACTAGGCGGATACGACACTTGTGCACAACCTATAAGATGCAAAATGGATAACTTTCTATCCCAAGTATGCTATGTATGTATGGTTCCCGGTGTTTCTCACAAGGTGATCCAAGATGATCTTATATTCAATGTGGTATGATGCTATGGCTATTGCTTACGAGCTCTTTTGTTTCTCTCTTTTTCTTTGCTTAAAAGCTTATTCTCTTTTTTTGTATGGCCACTTTGCAAAATGCACAAACCAAGATAGCAATTGTGTATATGCGGGAACAATCTTGAGGCACACGAGATGATATGATACCGATATAATATGGTATGTATGCAATGTATGGTGTAGGTCACTAATGTGCACAAGTAACGTTGCCGGCAATACTCAAATGGCTTGTGTCGATAGGCAAGTAATGCAAAATGTGCTAGGGGTTATCAATGCAATGGCAAGGGAATGTACAATGGAGGGATACCACGATACCAAGATGATATGGAGGTTACCTTCCTTGGCGATGATGAGTAGCGGTGTTCTTGATGTAGATACCAAGATGATGGAGACTCGTCCCTAAGTAGCCGAAACACCTTAAGAAACGGAAAAACTGCGAACTCAAAATCTCAAGGACAAAAGTCAAATGGTGGTAGCGAAATGCGGTGGTGTTGCACTAGGCAATGCGGGAGTGGAGGTTATGGTGGTGGACTATACACGGTGTCGGAGTTGAAAGCACGGTCCCTAAGTAGTCGAAACACCTTAGGAGACACAACTCACAACACAAACAAATTGGGTTAATTTGGGGTAGTGGAAGTGTATGGTGGGCAAGGTCATGCAGAAGCGGTGGTGTTGGTTGATGTAGAAGCAACCATCCCTAAGTAGCCTAGACACCTTAGGAGACTCGAATCACTCCTCAAGCAACCACTAACGCTACGGGGAACAAAATTGGTTAGGTTGCGGAAGTCGGTGGTGGTGTAGCGGATGATGTGATGGAAGCCCTAGGCAAAGATGCCAAAATTATCAAACATTGATGGAGTCAAATGGTGATGGTAGTATTTTTGTGGGGAGGGGGATGTCAAGAGCTTCAAAACGAGCTAAAGAACGTCAAAAACGGAGTTCAGATCAATTAGTTATGGCCGAAACAAAAATCAGCCGAAGTTGATATCTACAGGTAGCGGACGTCCGGAAAAAACAGTCGTCCGGTCGGGTCGGAAATCCGCTGATTCTGCTCGGGTTAGGGGGTTCCGGTCGTCCGGTAAGGTCGGACGTCCGGTGGTTCCTGCGGCTCCGGGCGTCCGGTAAGGTGACGGTCGTCCGGTGTATCGGGGCAACTCCAGATCTGAGATTCGGGACGCGATTTTGGGCGGAAATTGGGGATTTTGGGGTCAAAATTGATGAGATTTCGTGGATGAAAGATGGGGATTTTCAACAAATGCTATGGCTATTGCTTACGAGCTCTTTTGTTTCTCTCTTTTTCTTTGCTTAAAAGCTTATTCTCTTTTTTTTGTATGGCCACTTTGCAAAATGCACAAACCAAGATAGCAATTGTGTATATGCGGGAACAATCATGAGGCACACGAGATGATATGATACCGATATAATATGGTATGTATGCAATGTATGGTGTAGGTCACTAATGTGCACAAGTAACGTTGCCGGCAATACTCAAATGGCTAGTCTCGATAGGTAAGTGACGCAAAATGGGCTAGGGGTTATCAATGCAAAGGCAAGGGAATATACAATGGAGGGGTACCACGATACCAAGATGATATGGAGGTTACCGTCCGTGGTGATGACGAGTGGCGGTGATCTTGATGATACCAAGATGATGGAGACTCGTCCCTAAGTAGCCGAAACACCTTAGGAAACGGAAAAACCGCGAACTCAAAATCTCAAATGTCAAATGGTGGTAGCGGGGATGCGGTGGTGGTTGCGGAAGCTCAAAGGGATTGCGGAAGTGCAATGATGGGTTGTGGAGTACGCAATGCGGAAATGGAGGGTAAGGTGGTGGACTATACACGGTGTCGGAGTTGGAAGCACGGTCCCTAAGTAGACGAAACACCTTAGGATACACAACTCACAACACAAATGAAATTGGGTTAGGTCGGGGTGGCGGGAGTGAGGTGGGCAAAACTATGCGGAAGTTATGGTGGTGGTGGTGGTTGATGAAGAAGCAACCATCCCTAAGTAGTCTAGACACCTTAGGAGACTCAAATCACTCCTCAAGCAACCACTAATGCGATGGGGAACAAAATTGGTTAGGTTGCGGAAGTCGGTGGTGGTGTAGCGGATGATGTGGTGGAAGCCCTAGGCAAAGATGCCAAAGTGCACAAAATTTGATGGAGTCAAGAGATGTTGGTGGTATTTTTGTGGTAAGGGGGATGTCAAGAGCTTCAAAACAAGCTAAAGAACGTCAAAATCGGAGTTCGGATGAATTAGTTATGGCCGAAACAAAATTTCAGCGAAGTCAGTTTTTACAGGTAGCGGACGTCCGGAAATGGACGGATGTCCGGTCGACGGACGTCCGGTCGGGTCCGAAATCCGCTAATTTCAGCTCGGGTTAGGGGTTCGTCCGGTAAGGTCGGACGTCCGGTGCTTCCTGGGTCTCCGGACGTCCGGTAAACCAACGGTCGTCAGGTGGGTCGGGGTCAACTCGAGATCCGAGATTCGGGACGCGATTTTTGGCGGAAAATGGGGATTTTGGGGTCAAAATAGATGAGATTTCATGGATGAAAGATGGGGAAACTTGGGGAGATGCTAGATCCACTTGAAACCAAGAAGATCCATGGATCAAAATCAACAAAACATCATCAAACCAACAAATCACAAAAAAAATTGGGGCTATTTTTGGTGGGGATTTTCAAATTTAGGACGAAATCAAGCAAAAGAAGGCTAGAAAACGGTGGGGGAGGCGCCGAAATCGTGATCAACGTGGCTCATGATACCAAGATGATGGTATCAAGAGACAAGCTGGCTCTGATCCAAGATGATGTAGGGTGGAGACCCTAATCGCCCGATCTTTCACGAAAGGAGCGGATCCCGGGGAAAACACGAAGAACACGAGGATGAATGGAAGGAAAACACAAGAGGAAATCACCAAACCGACTCGAATAAGTCACACATGGGCTAGATCCTTGAGTACGTAGAACGATACACGAATCCACAGACAACTAGGGACGATACACGGTAACCGGTTCTTCTCCATGAGGAGGTCTTGTATTCAGAAGGGGATCTTCCCTTGAAAAGGGGTCTTGAATCCAAGGTGGATCTTCTCTGAAGAGGGGTCGTGGTCTCTCTGGAGGAGTAGATCCGTTATGGATGAGCAATGCTCTATCTCTCAAATGAGCTAAACCAATGCTAACCCTAACTAGGAGGAGGTGGAGGAGTATATATAGTCTAGGCGAATGAAAGGGTAAGTGGCTTCGGCCCAACACACGGGCGGACGCACAGGCGTCGGACGTCCGGTGGCTCGCGAGGGTCCGGTCATCCGGTTCATGTCGGACGTCCGGCGTTTTGGCTCTGGACAGGTGGTGTCGGACGTCCGGTCGGCGTCGGTCGTCCGGGCGCTGGAGAGTGTCGGACGTCCAGTGTCTGACGGTCGTCCGGGCGCTGGGAGTCGTCGGACGTCCGGTGGCTCCGGTCGTCCGTAGATTCGGCTCGGGTCCTCAGGGGTCGGACGTCCGGGCTGGGCCGGTCGTCCGGTGGCTGTAGCTTTGCGCAGCTTCTTCTCTTGGTCCTTGTACTTGGCGTCCTCGCTAGCTGTTCCGTTGGATGTGGTGACTTCGTGGCTTTGCTCCAAGTACCTGATCATGCATAGAACACACGTTGGAGGTAGTAGCCATATCTCACATGTAGAAAGTGATGGTTCGGAGAGGAGTGAGTTCACCTTGTGTCCAATGGCGTATGTTCGAGGTCTCGTCATATGTCCAATTGGGGTTTGGAGAGTAGTCGGAGTGTACATGAGGATGAACATGGGATGCTTCGCATCAAGATTTGAGGAGTCCATGGAGAAGATAGATGGCATTGAGAAGTCGTTCAAAACAAAGCTCGATAATAAGTTTAATGAATTGCTCGCGCGTCTTCCACCGCCCGCTGCACCCGTCGCACCTCTACAACAACAACAACAACATTGTCTTCCAAATCAAGTGGGACAAGCACAACACGTTCCCATTGAGCCTGGTCAAACTTTTGGTGCTGCTTTACCTACTGTTGGTGCTTCTATAGCTCCTACTGCTACTGCAGAGGTGGACGACCATTACGAGGATGAGGTTGGTCAAAATCAGAACTACATGCAACCACCAGCACCACCACCAGGTCGTCCTCATGCATATCATCACAACGGTAGGGCTGCACCACCACCTGAGGTACGAGATCATGACCATCTACCTAAACTGAAATTGAATATTCCACCATCTGAGGGTAGATATGTTCCTGATATATATCTTACTTGGGAGTTAGAAATTGAACAACGTTTCACATGATTACAATATCCTGAGGAGAGACGTGTTCCTGCTGCTGTTTGTGCTTTCACATGCAAAACTAGTGAACATTGTATGTGTTTGGTGGTCTTAACATTGTAGATTATATCCCATTTCAGCTACTCAGGCTGCTTTAAAAGCTGCTATGCATACTCGTTGGGTTCCACCTAATTATCAATGTGAATTACTTCAAAAATTGCAGCGTTTAAGACAAGGAAAAAATTCTATAGAAGAATATTATCAGGAATTACAAACTGGCATGATTATATATGGTATTGTTGAGGAGAATGAATCTATGCTGATAGGGGCAAAGGTGTCCCGATGTTTCGATGAGATGGTGGCTATCGTTTTCTGTGGGAGTCGACCTTGACGATCCGACTACGAACGTGCGAGACGTCGCGCCTTAGCAATCGCTAAACCAACTTCCGAGGGGTTATTGACCACGCCGGAGCACGATCAACCTGACCACGAGGGCCTGTTTCCTGCGAGCAAACAAAGAACAAGCAAGAAACTGAGATTGCAATCTGGATATTCGCAATATCCAGATTGCAATCTCAATTTCTTGCTTGTTCTTTGTTTGCTCGCAGGAAACAGGCCCTCGTGGTCAGGTTGATCGTGCTCCGGCGTGGTCAATAACCCCTCGGAAATTGGTTTAGCGATTGCTAAGGCGCGACGTCTCGCACGTTCGTAGTCGGATCGTCAAGGTCGACTCCCACAAAAAACGATAGCCACCATCTCATCGAAACATCGGGACACCCTTGCCTCTATCAGTAGGGGCTGTGGGTGTAACAATGGTATTGATGTCCTCATCATCCTCCCCTTCTTGAATTGAAGTCGTCCTCGACGGAAGCTCTTCTTCCTCACCCAAATAAGGCTTCAAATCTGCAATATTAAAAGTGGGACTAACCCCAAAATCTGCAGGTAGCTCAAGTTTATATGCATTATCATTTATTTTCTCTAAAACCTTAAAAGGACCATCAGCACGTGGCATTAGCTTTGATTTGCGCAGATTAGGAAATCTATCTTTACGCAAATGTAACCAAACAAGATCTCCAGGTGCAAACACAACATGTTTTCTACCCTTATCTCCAGCAAGTTTATATTTAGCATTCATACGCTCAATGTTTTCCTTAGTTAACTCATGCATTTTTAAAATCAATTCAGAACGTTCTTTAGCATCAAAATTAACCTTCTCCGAAGATGGAAGAGGCAACAAATCAATAGGTGCACGAGGTAGGAAACCATACACAATTTCAAAAGGGCACATCTTAGTAGTAGAATGCAATGAACGATTATAAGCAAATTCAATATGAGGCAAGCATTCTTCCCACATTTTCTTGTTATTCTTCAAAACAGCCCTAAGCATAGTAGACAATGTTCTATTGACTACTTCAGTTTGTCCATCAGTTTGGGGGTGACAAGTAGTACTAAAAAGCAGCTTAGTCCCCAACTTAGCCCATAAACATCTCCAAAAGTGGCTAAGAAATTTAGTATCACGATCTGAAACAATAGTATTTGGCACACCATGTAAGCGAATAATTTCACGAAAGAACAAATCAGCAACATTAACAACATCATCGCTTTTATGACATGGTATAAAGTGTGCCATTTTCGAGAACCTATCCACGACAACAAATATGCTATCCCTCCCCTTCTTTGTTCTAGGTAAACCTAAAACAAAGTCCATAGATATATCCTCCCAAGGAACACTAGGTACAGGCAAAGGCATATATAAACCATGAGGATTGAGTCGTGACTTAGCTCTTTGACATGTAGTGCAGCGAGCAACAAAACGCTCAACATCCCGTCTCATCTTTGGCCAAAAGAAATGTGTAGCAAGTATATCCTCCATCTTCTTGACGCCAAAGTGTCCCATTAATCCTCCTCCATGCGCCTCCTGCAACAACAAAAGACGAACGGAGCTAGCTGGAATGCATAGCTTGTTAGCACGAAACACAAATCCATCGTTAAGAATGAACTTGTTCCAAGTTCTCCCTTCCTTACAATGCTGCAATACATCTTTAAATTCAGCATCATTAACATATTGATCCTTGATGGTCTCCAAACCAAATATTTTAAAGTCAAGTTGTGAAAGCATAGTATAACGACGAGACAAGGCATCAGCAATAACATTTTCTTTACCCTTCTTGTGTTTAATCACATAAGGGAAAGTCTCAATGAATTCAACCCATTTAGCATGTCGACGGTTCAGTTTTGCTTGACTTTTAATGTGTTTCAAAGATTCATGATCAGAATGTATAACAAATTCCTTGGGCCATAAATAATGTTGCCATGTTTCTAAGGTCCGAACAAGAGCATATAATTCTTTATCATAAGTAGAATAGTTCAGACTAGGCCCACTCAATTTTTCAGAAAAGTATGCAACAGGTTTTCCATCTTGTAATAACACACCTCCTAATCCAATTCCACTAGCATCACATTCAAGCTCAAAAGTCTTATTGAAATTAGGAAGTTGGAGTAAAGGAGCATGTGTCAACTTATCTTTCAATACCGTGAAGGCTTCTTCCTGTGCGGTACCCCAAACAAAAGGTACATCCTTCTTTGTAAGCTCGTTGATAGGTGCAGCAATGGTGCTGAAATCTCTCACAAAACGCCTATAGAAACCAGAGAGGCCAAGGAAACTCCTCACTTGTGTGACCGTTTTGGGCTGCGGCCAACTCTCAATAGCTTCAATCTTGGCTTTATCAACTTCAATTCCCTGTGGAGTAACAACATAGCCAAGAAAAGATACTCGGTCGGTGCAAAAGGTGCACTTTCCAAGGTTACCAAACAAACGTGCATCACGTAGAGCAATAAAAACAGCACGTAAATGTTCCAAATGTTCCTCCAAAGATTTGCTATAAATCAATATGTCATCAAAGTAAACTACCACAAATCGTCCAATGAAAGCACGTAAAACTTCGTTCATTAACCTCATGAAAGTACTAGGTGCATTAGTTAACCCAAAAGGCATGACTAACCACTCATATAATCCAAACTTAGTTTTAAATGCTGTTTTCCATTCATCTCCCAATTTCATACGAATTTGATGGTAACCACTACGCAAATCAACTTTGGAGAATATTGTAGAGCCACTCAATTCATCAAGCATATCATCTAGCCTAGGAATAGGATGACGATAACGAATAGTAATATTATTAATGCCTCTACAATCAACGCACATACGCGACGTACCATCCTTTTTCGGCACTAAAATGATAGGAACAGCACAAGGACTAAGGGATTCGCGTATATAACCTTTGTCGAGCAGTTCTTGTACTTGACGCATAATCTCCTTCGTCTCCTCTGGATTGGTACGGTATGGTGCCCGGTTGGGTAATGATGCACCGGGAATTAAGTCAATTTGATGCTCAATCCCGCGAATAGGTGGTAATCCCGGTGGCACGTCTTGTGGAAAGACGTCGGTGAACTCCTGCAAAATGTTAGTGACAGCAGGAGGCAAAGAGGAAGGCACGTCCTTGAATGAAAATAATGCCTCTTTGCACACAAAAGCATAGCAAACAGATTTGCTGAAATCTAGATCATCAATATCAGATTTGGTGGCAAGTAAACATGCACTTTTCAATTTAATTTCAGAAGCAACACTAGATTGTTTATTATTATTAGGCTGCATTTGTTGCTCAAATTCTTTACAATCTGATTTTCACTCTTAGTTTTCTCCTGTTTTGCTTTATTAGCTCTATTAATATCATCTTTCAAAATGGAATCAGGAGTCATAGGAAGCAAATTAATATTTTTATCCTTATGAACAAGAGTATACTGATTGTTTCTACCATGGTGAATAGAATTTTTATCAAATTGCCATGGTCTACCAAGTAATAAGGAACATGCTTGCATCGGTACCACATCACAATCAACATAATCAGCATATGTAGAGATACTAAAATGCACACGAACAGTACGTGTTACCTTAACCTTGCCGCTATTGTTGAACCATTGGATGTAGTAAGGATGTGGATGTGGTCGTGTGGTGAGAGATAGCTTCTCCACCATCTCGATGCTAGCCAAGTTGTTGCAACTCCCTCCATCTATGATCACGCGAACAGAACGTTCCTTCACAACTCCCTTTGTATGGAACAAATTATGCCTCTGATTTTGCTCAGCTTGTGTAACCTGCACACTCAAAACACGTTGAGCAACTAAACATTCATACCTGTCAGCATCTTCAGGAGCCATGTATTGCGTCTCATGATCAGAATCGTCTCCACCGTGTTCGTCACGTGTAATAAGAGCCAAAGTCTCCTCATCATAGTCACTAGCGGACTCATACCCACCATCCTCAGTAACAATCATCACACGCTTAGATGGGCATTCTCTCGCATAATGACCTCCACCCTTGCAACGTCGACAAATAATATCATGTGTTTGCCCTGTTGATGCCATGGATGAAGAAGAGCTCTTTGCAGGCCCAGAAGGTGTGCTCTTGGCAGATAGTGGTGATTGTGCCTGCTTTATTGTATCACGGTTGGAGGTGGCAGCCGACGGAGGCGCCGGTGAAGCAGAACGTATGGAAGTAGATGATGCACGTGGTGTCCAGGAAGAAGGTCGACCTGCAGAAAAGTTAGTCCGCGCCAATGCCTGTCGATCCTGCACTTCACGTTCAGCTTTACAAGCAAGATGGAATAAACGAGTGATATTAGTATACTCCTTATACTCTAGAATCGTCTGAATCTCTCTATTTAATCCACCCATAAAACGTGCAAGCATAGCTTCATTCTCCTCAACAATACCACATCGAATCATGCCAGTTTGTAATTCCTGATAATATTCTTCTACAGAATTTTTTCCCTGTCTTAAGCGCTGCAATTTTTGAAGTAATTCACATTGATAATATGGTGGAACCCAACGAGTACGCATAGCAGTTTTCAAAGTAGCCCAAGTAGCAGGAATGGGATATAATCTACAATGCTCAGACCACCAAACACATGCAAAACTAGTGAATGCACAAACAGCAGCATGAACACGTCTCTCCTCGGGATATTGTAAACATGTAAATCGTTGTTCAGTTTCTAACTCCCAAGTAAGATATATATCAGGAACATATCTACCCTCAAATGGTGGAATATTCAATTTTAGTTTAGGGAGATGGTCATGATCTCGTACCTGAGGGTGAGCCCTACCATTGCCATTATTTGCATGTGGACGACCTGATGGTTGCTGTGCTGGTGGTGGCACGTAGTTCTGATTTTGATCAACCTCATCCTCGTAATCGCCAGCAAAATCATCCTCCTCCGCATCAGCAGCAGGAGCCACAGAAGTAGCAACAGCAGCACCAACAGTTT
Source organism: Triticum urartu (assembly GCF_056163025.1). Classification (NCBI taxonomy): domain Eukaryota; kingdom Viridiplantae; phylum Streptophyta; class Magnoliopsida; order Poales; family Poaceae; genus Triticum; species Triticum urartu. The sequence continues at coordinate 246,855,065 of NC_141877.1, forward strand.
GGCCAGGTGCAAGAGGGAGACGGCTCGCTCGGCGGAGGGCTGTTTCACGATGTGTAGGTAGTCGTCGTTGTTGTTGTTGTAGAGGTGCGTTAGGTGCAGCCGGTGGTGGTGGGGGAAGACGCGCGAGCAATTCATTAAACCTGTCATCGAGCTTTGTTTCGAACGTCTTCTCCATGTCATCTATCTTCTCCATGGCCTCTTCAAATCTGTTTAGCACATCCTGCACCTGTCCATTCATCATTTGCTGAAATTTATCATGCAACTCCTAATTCATCATGTTCTCCCAGTCAGTCTCGTCGGCTTGTGATCCTGCCATTGTTAGCAACAATAGAAAACACACAAGAATATGATTCTACAGAATACTAACAAGAGGTGGTGGTGGCGGGTGTCACAAATCCGTCAAGCAAATCTCAAATTCTTACCAGTTCTTACCCAGCAGCAGGCGGTGATCGGCAACCGTTGTAGTCAAAACTCTCAAAAGCTTGGATAGAGCAATTGCCAGGGAGAGTCAAACGCACGACGTAGAGGTATGTGGAGCTGGGAAGGCTTATAGTATGGTAGCAAAAAGGGTCAGCAATAATCAATTCAGAGATGCAAAGTTGAATAAACGCTCAACGACGGTACTGTGCTGGTCCTAGGCTAGACCGTGCTAGAGACGCGAGCCTAGAACACTAACAAAATCACGGCGCTGCACGTAAATAAGGGAAAAGCACACTCTGGAACTTTTTTTTCGCTTTTTTTTTGCGCTCCTCTTTTTTTTTGCGCTCCTCTTTTTTTTTGCGAAAAATTACTATAATGGCGAGTGTCTCAAAACTCTTCCCTCGTCAAACTGATAGGATGGGCACGAAAAAAAAAATTCACTTTTTTTCGGAAATCAGGGCAGCGACGATGAAAAAGTGCGACAAAAAATCACTATGATGGCACGTGGCTCAAAAGACTCAGAAAAGCCTAAAAATAGGATAGGGAAAAAATATTTTTGCCCGTGAAAATTTTGGCCTAAAAACTGCCCGGGGGTCTCCAGACTTTTTTTTTCCGAGACCTACGCAGGCAAGGAAACACGAATCGGAATTGAGATTGATCTCAAGAACAAACCTAATATGAGAAGAACTCGGATTGGTGGTGGATATATGGTTGTGGTATATGGCAGCGGTGGTGGTATATGGTAACGGTGGTGGTATATGGATAGAGATTGATGGTGGTATATGGATACAGATTGGTAGTGGTATATGGATAAGGATTCAGAGCGGTGGCGGATAAGCAAAAGTGATAGATGGGCGATGATGATGGTGCGGCGGCGGCGTGACAACTTATGACCAGAACTCGAAACTCTAAAAGACTAGACTCTAAGACCAGCAACTTGACACGACGATGCAATCGCAAATTCAACAAAGCAAAAACCCTAAAAAGATTATGCAAAGGCTCAGATTGGTTCGGATATGATGAACTAACCCTAATTTTTTTGTGTGGCTTTTTCGTGGACTGTAGGTATGAAGAACAGACTCGATCTAATCTACGAAAAACTGTAAAATCTCACCGAGCAACCTGGAAATCTGATACCACTTGATAGGGGCAAAGGTGTCCCGATGTTTCGATGAGATGGTGGCTATCGTTTTCTGTGGGAGTCGACCTTGACGATCCGACTACGAACGTGCGAGACGTCGCGCCTTAGCAATCGCTAAACCAACTTCCGAGTGGTTATTGACCACGCCGGAGCACGATCAACCTGACCACGAGGGCCTGTTTCCTGCGAGCAAACGAAGAACAAGCAAGAAACTGAGATTGCAATCTGGATATTGCGAATATAAGATGAAAGCTTTATTGATCAAGGTGGGGTTCTGTGACGTCTTGGTCTGGTCGTTGGACACAAACGAAGTACGCGAAGTTGCAGCTATGGCAAACTTTTAATCTAAACAAAACCCAAAGTCTAAACGACGCCCTAAGGGCTGTATATATGGAGGAAGAGAGGGGAATTTCGTGGCCCTTGAGGGTGGGGTCCGAAACCAGCCCTAACTCTTGTTTCCCCACACATACGGACTCTAAAAATAGCCTATACTTAAGTATTTCGAAATTACATGGGCCTGGCCCATTAATAAGGTGACGCAGCACCTAGAATAGCCTATGGACGAATATTATGAAGTGGCATCTTGTATATTTCGTCCATGGCTTCATGCACTCCTTATGGCGGCTTCAAAGTCCTGAAATCATCACTTGTAACTCCGTTCTTGATCCCCTTGCGCATGCCATCAACTTCATGTGATGAGGACATCAATACCATTGTTACACCCACAGCCCCTACTGTTACATATACTGGACCAATTACTAGAGCTCGTGCACGCCAATTAAATTACCAGGTACTTTCGTTTCTTGGTAATGATTCTAATGTTCATGAGATTATGATGCTGCCTAAATTGGATACATTTGTTTTGCTTTCAAATGAAGGGCCTAGCTTGGAGAAGGATGAACATTGGAGCAAGAACACGCATGGAGTTGATGGCATGCGCAAGGGGATCAAGAACGGAGTTACAAGCGATGATTTCAGGACTTTGAAGCCGCCATAAGGAGTGCATGAAGCCATGGACGAAATATACAAGATGCCACTTCATAATATTCGTCCATAGGCTATTCTAGGTGCTGCGTCACCTTATTAATGGGCCAGGCCCATGTAATTTCGAAATACTTAAGTATAGGCTATTTTTAGAGTCCGTATGTGTGGGAAAACAAGAGTTAGGGTTGGTTTCGGACCCCACCCTCAAGGGCCACGAAATTCCCCTCTCTTCCTCCATATATACAGCCCTTAGGGCGTCGTTTAGACTTTGGGTTTTGTTTAGATTAAAAGTTCGCCATAGCTGCAACTTCTCGTACTTCGTTTGTGTCCAACGACCAGACCAAGACGTCACAGAACCCCACCTTGATCAATAAAGCTTTCATCTTATATTCGCAATATCCATATTGCAATCTCAGTTTCTTGCTTGTTCTTCGTTTGCTCGAAGGAAACAGGCCCTTGTGGTCAGGTTGATCGTGCTCCGGCGTGGTCAATAACCCCTCGGAAGTTGGGTTAGCGATTGCTAAGGCGCGACGTCTCGCACGTTCGTAGTCGGATCGTCAAGGTCGACTCCCACAGAAAACGATAGCCACCATCTCATCGAAACATCGGGACACCTTTGCGTCTATCAAGTGGTATCAGATTTCCAGGTTGCTCGGTGAGATTTTTACAGTTTTTCGTAGATTAGATCGAGTCTGTTCTTCATACCTACAGTCCACAAAAAAGCGTCAAAAAAAAATTAGGGTCAGTTCATCATATCCGAACCAATCTGAGCCTTTGCATAATCTTTTTAGGGTTTTTGCTTTGTTGAATTTGCGGTTGCATCGTCGTGTCAAGTTGCTGGTCTTAGAGTCTAGTCTTTTAGAGTTTCGAGTTCTGGACATCAGTTGTCACGCCGCCGCCGCACCATCATCATCGCCCATCTACAACTTTTGCTTATCCGCCACCGCTCTGAATCCTTATCCATATACCACTACCAATCCGTATCCATATACCACCATCAATCTCTATCCATATACCACCACCGCTACCACATACCACCACCGCTGCCATATACCACAACCATATATCCACCACCAATCCGAGTTCTTCTCATATTAGGTTTGTTCTTGAGATCAATCTCAATTCCGATTCGTGTTTCCTTGCCTGCGTAGGTCTCGGAAAAAAAAAAGAAGAGTCTGGAGACCCCCGGGCAGTTTTTAGGCCAAAATTTTCACGGGCAAAAATATTTTTTCCCTATCCTATTTTTAGGCTTTTCTGAGTCTTTTGAGCCACGTGCCATCATAGTGATTTTTGGTCGCACTTTTTCATCGTCGCTGCCCTGATTTCCGAAAAAAAAAGTGAAAAAAAAAATTTCGTGCCCATCCTATCAGTTTGACGAGGGAAGAGTTTTGAGACACTCGCCATTATAGTATTTTTTCGCAAAAAAAAAGAGGAGCGCAAAAAAAAAGAGCGCAAAAAAAACGCGAAAAAAAAAAGTTCCAGAGTGTGCTTTTCCCTTATTTACGTGCAGCGCCGTGATTTTGTTAGTGTTCTAGGCTCGCGTCTCTAGCACGGTCTAGCCTAGGACCAGCACAGTACCGTCGTTGAGCGTTTATTCAACTTTGCATCTCTGAATTGATTATTGCTGACCCTTTTTGCTACCATACTATAAGCCTTCCCAGCTCCACATACCTCTACGTCGTGCGTTTGACTCTCCCTAGCAATCGCTCTATCCAAGCTTTTGAGAGTTTTGACTACAACGGTTGCCGATCACCGCCTGCTGCTGGGTAAGAACTGGTAAGAATTTGAGATTTGCTTGACGGATTTGTGACACCCGCCACCACCACCTCTTGTTAGTATTCTGTAGGATCATATTCTTGTGTGTTTTCTATTGTTGCTAACCATGGCAGGATCACAAGCCGACGAGACTGACTGGGAGAACATGACGAATCAGGAGTTGCATGATAAATTTCAGCAAATGATGAATGGGCAGGTGCAGTATGTGCTAAACAGATTTGAAGAGGCCATGGAGAAGATTGATGACATGGAGAAGACGTTCGAAACAAAGCTCGATAACAGGTTTAATGAATTGCTCGCGCGTCTTCCACCACCACCACCGGCTGCACCTAACGCACCTCTACAACAACAACAACGACGACTACCTACACATCGTGAAACAGCCCTCCGCCGAGCGAGCCGTCTCCCTCTTGCACCTGGCCAAACTGTTGGTGCTGCTGTTGCTACTTCTGTGGCTCCTGCTGCTGATGCGGAGGAGGATGATTTTGCTGGCGATTACGAGGATGAGGTTGATCAAAATCAGAACTACGTGCCACCACCAGCACAGCAACCATCAGGTCGTCCACATGCAAATAATGGCAATGGTAGGGCTCACCCTCAGGTACGAGATCATGACCATCTCCCTAAACTAAAATTGAATATTCCACCATTTGAGGGTAGATATGTTCCTGATATATATCTTACTTGGGAGTTAGAAACTGAACAACGCTTTACATGTTTACAATATCCCGAGGAGAGACGTGTTCCTGCTGCTGTTTGTGCATTCACTAGTTTTGCATGTGTTTGGTGGTCTGAGCATTGTAGATTATATCCCATTCCTGCTACTTGGGCTGCTTTGAAAACTGCTATGCGTACTCGTTGGGTTCCACCATATTATCAACGTGAATTACTTCAAAAATTGCAGCGCTTAAGACAGGGGAAAAATTCTGTAGAAGAATATTATCAGGAATTACAAACTGGCATGATTAGATGTGGTATTGTTGAGGAGAATGAAGCTATGCTTGCACGTTTTATGGGTGGATTAAATAAAGAGATTCAGACGATTCTAGAGTATAAGGAGTATACTAATATCACTCGTTTATTCCATCTTGCTTGTAAAGCTGAACGTGAAGTGCAGGATCGACAGGCATTGGCGCGGACTAACTTTTCTGCAGGTCGACCTTCTTCATGGACACCACGTGCATCATCTACTTCCACACTTCTGCTACACCGGCGCCTCCGTCGGCTGCCACCTCCAACCGTGATACAATAAAGCAGGCACAATCACCACTATCTGCCAAGAGCACACCTTCTGGGCCTGCAAAGAGCTCTTCTTCATCCATGGCATCAACAGGGCAAACACATGATATTATTTGTCGACGTTGCAAGGTGGAGGTCATTATGCGAGAGAATGCCCATCTAAGCGTGTGATGATTGTTACTGAGGATGGTGGGTATGAGTCCGCTAGTGACTATGATGAGGAGACTTTGGCTCTTATTACACGTGACAAACACGGTGGAGACGATTCTGATCATGAGACGCAATACATGGCTCCTGAAGATGCTGACAGGTATGACTGTTTAGTTGCTCAACGTGTTTTGAGTGTGCAAGTTACACAAGCTGAGCAAAATCAGAGGCATAATTTGTTCCATACAAAGGGAGTTGTGAAGGAACGTTCTGTTCGCGTGATCATAGATGGAGGGAGTTGCAACAACTTGGCTAGCATCGCGATGGTGGAGAAGCTATCTCTCACCACAAGACCACATCCACATCCTTACTACATCCAATGGTTCAACAACAGCGGCAAGGTTAAGGTAACACGTACTGTTCGTGTGCATTTTAGTATCTCTACATATGCTGATTATGTTGATTGTGATGTGGTACCGATGCAAGCATGTTCCTTATTACTTGGTAGACCATGGCAATTTGATAAAAATTCTATTCACCATGGTAGAAACAATCAGTATACTCTTGTTCATAAGGATAAAAATATTACTTTGCTTCCTATGACTCCTGATTCCATTTTGAAAGATGATATTAATAGAGCTAATAAAGCAAAACAGGAGAAAACTAAGAGTGAAAATCAGATTGTGGCAAAAGAATTTGAGCAACAAATGCAGCCTAATAATCATAAACAATCTAGTGTTGCTTCTGAAATTAAGTTGAAAAGTGCATGTTTACTTGCCACCAAATCTGATATTGACGATCTAGATTTTAGCAAATCTGTTTGCTATGCTTTTGTGTGCAAAGAGGCATTATTTTCATTCGAGGACGTGCCTTCCTCTTTGCCTCCTGCTGTCACTAACATTTTGCAGGAGTTCGCCGACGTCTTTCCACAAGACGTGCCACCGGGATTACCACCTATTCGCGGGATTGAGCATCAAATTGACTTAATTCCCGGTGCATCATTACCCAACCGTGCACCATACCGTACCAATCCAGAGGAGACGAACGAGATTATGCGTCAAGTACAAGAACTGCTCGACAAAGGTTATATACGCGAATCCCTTAGTCCTTGTGCTGTTCCTATCATTTTAGTGCCGAAAAAGGATGGTACGTCGCGTATGTGCGTTGATTGTAGAGGCATTAATAATATTACTATTCGTTATCGTCATCCTATTCCTAGGCTAGATGATATGCTTGATGAATTGAGTGGCTCTACAATATTCTCCAAAGTTGATTTGCGTAGTGGTTACCATCAAATTCGTATGAAATTGGGAGATGAATGGAAAACAGCATTTAAAACTAAGTTTGGATTATATGAGTGGTTAGTCATGCCTTTTGGGTTAACTAATGCACCTAGTACTTTCATGAGGTTAATGAACGAAGTTTTACGTGCTTTCATTGGACGATTTGTGGTAGTTTACTTTGATGACATATTGATTTATAGCAAATCTTTGGAGGAACATTTGGAACATTTACGTGCTGTTTTTATTGCTCTACGTGATGCACGTTTGTTTGGTAACCTTGGAAAGTGCACCTTTTGCACCGACCGAGTATGTTTTCTTGGCTATGTTGTTACTCCACAGGGAATTGAAGTTGATAAAGCCAAGATTGAAGCTATTGAGAGTTGGCCGCAGCCCAAAACGGTCACACAAGTGAGGAGTTTCCTTGGCCTCGCTGGTTTCTATAGGCGTTTTGTGAGAGATTTCAGCACCATTGCTGCACCTATCAACGAGCTTACAAAGAAGGATGTACCTTTTGTTTGGGGTACCGCACAGGAAGAAGCCTTCACGGTATTGAAAGATAAGTTGACACATGCTCCTTTACTCCAACTTCCTAATTTCAATAAGACTTTTGAGCTTGAATGTGATGCTAGTGGAATTGGATTAGGAGGTGTGTTATTACAAGATGGAAAACCTGTTGCATACTTTTCTGAAAAATTGAGTGGGCCTAGTCTGAACTATTCTACTTATGATAAAGAATTATATGCTCTTGTCCGGACCTTAGAAACATGGCAACATTATTTATGTCCCAAGGAATTTGTTATACATTCTGATCATGAATCTTTGAAACACATTAAAAGTCAAGCAAAACTGAACCGTCGACATGCTAAATGGGTTGAATTCATTGAGACTTTCCCTTATGTGATTAAACACAAGAAGGGTAAAGAAAATGTTATTGCTGATGCCTTGTCTCGTCGTTATACTATGCTTTCACAACTTGACTTTAAAATATTTGGTTTGGAGACCATCAAATATCAATATGTTAATGATGCTGAATTTAAAGATGTATTGCAGAATTGTAAGGAAGGGAGAACTTGGAACAAGTTCGTTCTTAACGATGGATTTGTGTTTCGTGCTAACAAGCTATGAATTCCAGCTAGCTCCGTTCGTCTTTTGTTGTTGCAGGAGGCGCATGGAGGAGGATTAATGGGACACTTTGGCGTCAAGAAGACGGAGGATATACTTGCTACACATTTCTTTTGGCCAAAGATGAGACGGGATGTTGAGCGTTTTGTTGCTCGCTGCACTACATGTCAAAGAGCTAAGTCACGACTCAATCCTCATGGTTTATATATGCCTTTGCCTGTACCTAGTGTTCCTTGGGAGGATATATCTATGGACTTTGTTTTAGGTTTACCTAGAACAAAGAAGGGGAGGGATAGCATATTTGTTGTCGTGGATAGGTTCTCGAAAATGGCACACTTTATACCATGTCATAAAAGCGATGATGTTGTTAATGTTGCTGATTTGTTCTTTCGTGAAATTATTCGCTTACATGGTGTGCCAAATACTATTGTTTCAGATCGTGATACTAAATTTCTTAGCCACTTTTGGAGATGTTTATGGGCTAAGTTGGGGACTAAGCTGCTTTTTAGTACTACTTGTCACCCCCAAACTGATGGACAAACTGAAGTAGTCAATAGAACATTGTCTACTATGCTTAGGGCTGTTTTGAAGAATAACAAGAAAATGTGGGAAGAATGCTTGCCTCATATTGAATTTGCTTATAATCGTTCATTGCATTCTACTACTAAGATGTGCCCTTTTGAAATTGTGTATGGTTTCCTACCTCGTGCACCTATTGATTTGTTGCCTCTTCCATCTTCGGAGAAGGTTAATTTTGATGCTAAAGAACGTTCTGAATTGATTTTAAAAATGCATGAGTTAACTAAGGAAAACATTGAGCGTATGAATGCAAAATATAAACTTGCTGGAGATAAGGGTAGAAAACATGTTGTGTTTGCACCTGGAGATCTTGTTTGGTTACATTTGCGTAAAGATAGATTTCCTAATCTGCGCAAATCAAAGCTAATGCCACGTGCTGATGGTCCTTTTAAGGTTTTAGAGAAAATAAATGATAATGCATATAAACTTGAGCTACCTGCAGATTTTGGGGTTAGTCCCACTTTTAACATTGCAGATTTGAAGCCTTATTTGGGTGAGGAAGATGAGTTTCCGTCGAGGACGACTTCATTTCAAGAAGGGGAGGATGATGAGGACATCAATACCATTGTTACACCCACAGCCCCTACTGTTACATATACTGGACCAATTACTAGAGCTCGCGCACGCCAATTAAATTACCAGGTACTTTCGTTTCTTGGTAATGATTCTAATGTTCATGAGATTATGATGCTGCCTAAATTGGATACATTTGTTTTGCTTTCAAATGAAGGGCCTAGCTTGGAGAAGGATGAACATTGGAGCAAGAACACGCATGGAGTTGATGGCATGCGCAAGGGGATCAAGAACGGAGTTACAAGCGATGATTTCAGGACTTTGAAGCCGCCATAAGGAGTGCATGAAGCCATGGACGAAATATACAAGATGCCACTTCATAATATTCGTCCATAGGCTATTCTAGGTGCTGCGTCACCTTATTAATGGGCCAGGCCCATGTAATTTCGAAATACTTAAGTATAGGCTATTTTTAGAGTCCGTATGTGTGGGGAAACAAGAGTTAGGGTTGGTTTCGGACCCCACCCTCAAGGGCCACGAAATTCCCCTCTCTTCCTCCATATATACAGCCCTTAGGGCGTCGTTTAGACTTTGGGTTTTGTTTAGATTAAAAGTTCGCCATAGCTGCAACTTCTCGTACTTCGTTTGTGTCCAACGACCAGACCAAGACGTCACAGAACCCCACCTTGATCAATAAAGCTTTCATCTTATATTCGCAATATCCAGATTGCAACCTCAGTTTCTTGCTTGTTCTTCGTTTGCTCGCAGGAAATAGGCCCTGGTGGTCAGGTTGATCGTGCTCCGGCGTGGTCAATAACCCCTCGGAAGTTGGGTTAGCGATTGCTAAGGCGCGATGTCTCGCACGTTCGTAGTCGGATCGTCAAGGTCGACTCCCACAAAAAACGATAGCCACCATCTCATCGAAACATCGGGACACCTTTGCGTCTATCATCATGCGTGTTCTTGCTCCAATGTTCATCCTTCTCCAAGCTAGGCCCTTCATTTGAAAGCAAAAGAAATGTATCCAATTTAGGCAGCATCATAATCTCATGAACATTAGAATCATTACCAAGAAACGGAAGTACCTGGTAATTTCATTGGCGTGCGCGAGCTCTAGTAATTGGTCCAGTATATGTAACAGTAGGGGCTGTGGGTGTAAAAATGGTATTGATGTCCTCATCATATGCTTGCTTGTTTTATGGGTGGATTAAATAGAAAGATTCAGACCATTCTAGAGTATAAGGAGTGTACTAATATCACTTGTTTATTCCATCTTGCTTGTAAAGCTGAACGTGAAGTGCAGGATCGACAGGCATTGGCGCGAACTAACTTTTCTGCAGGTCGATCTTCATCATGGACACCATGATGTAGGGTAGAACCCTAGTGGCCCGATCTTTCACGAAAGGAGCGAATCCCGCGATGAACACGAGGAGGGAAACGAGGGAAAAATCACGAGGGGAACACAAGAGAACACTCAAGCCAACAAGAAATAGTCACACATGTGCTAGATCCTCGAGTACATAAAGTAAGATACACGATCCACGATCAACTAGGGAGATACACGGTAACCGGTCTTCTCCGTGAGGAGGTCTTGAAGTTCTTCTCCAAAAGGAGGTCTTGAATCCAAAGGGATCTTCTCCGTAGAGGCCGCGGTCTCTCTCGTGGAGTAGATCCGATGTGGATGAGCAATGCTCTATCTCTAAAATGAGCTAAACCAATGCTAACCCTAAAACATAGGTGGAGGGGGAGTATATATAGTCTAAGGGGTGAAGGGGTACATGGGCCTTGGCCCAGATGCACTGCACGCAGGCAGGGGAGGCCGGACGTCCGGGCGACGGGCCGGATGTCCGGGGCTTCACGGAGAGCCGGATGTCCGGGATGGAGGAGCTGACTTTCTTGATCTCTATTTGGATGGTGCCGGATTTCCGGGGGTGAGGCCGGATGTCCAGGACTTGGTGAGGCGTCGGATGTCCGGGGTTGACGCCAGATGTCCGGGGCCTGTAGCACTTGGCGGCTGGGAGGCTGTTGCTGTAGGGGTCGTCTCCAGCGGTAGGATGTCCGGGCCTGGGGCCGGATGTCCGGGTCCTGGAGTTGTCTCCGTCTTCTTCCGTCATCGCTTCCCCGCACGCTTTGCCTTGGTCCTTGGGTTCTCCATGGTCTCCTCGGGTGTACTTGAGTATGCACAGGGTCCGCGTTTGAAGTAGCATCCATGTCTTACATGCGGAAAGGGAAGATTCGGGGAGCGAGTTCACCTTAGGCCCAAAGGCGTATGCTTGAGTGTACATGGGGATGATCGTAGGATGCTTCGCATCATCTCCCCTCCCTTGGGAAAGATCCGATCTCGGATCATGATCCTCATCACCATGGAAACAGTTGTTGTGGACGGACTTGTAGTTGGACAGAGTTGAAGACATTGTGCAATCCAGGTAATCCAAGTTGTCGCCGGAGTGGTATACATGCAAGAAAAGCAAACACAAACGACACTCGAAAATACAATGGTTAGCGCACACAAAGTGTCCATCAAGGAAGTATGAGTCCGTGCGGCAAGAATGTTCATAACAAAACACATGAAGCTTAGGAAGATGATATGAAATGAGATGTAAAGCATTCATTGTGCACACAAATATATTGTGAATGTGATCAATGCAACCACGGTGCAAAATGATGTCATAGAGAGACGGTTTATCAGTAGCATGAATATGGCAATGGATGATCAATATGAATAAGTTATCGTGCAATTGATGGTAGGCACTAAGATCATGATGTATGAATATGCCATCCAGGTATATGACAACAAATTTGATAGAGGTAAAGGTGTCCGATGTTTCGATAAGATGGTGGCTATCGTTTCTGTGGGAGTCGACCTTGACGATCCGACTACGAACATGCGAGACGTCGCGCCTTAGCAATCGCTAAACCAACTTCCGAGGGGTTATTGACCACGTCGGAGCACGATCAACCTGACCACGAGGGTCTGTTTCCTGCAAGCAAACGAAGAACAAGCAAGAAACTGAGATTGCAATCTGGATATTGCGAATATAAGATGAAAGCTTTATTGATCAAGGTGGGGTTCTCTGACGTCTTGGTCTGGTCGTTGGACACAAACGAAGTACGAGAAGTTGCAGCTATGGCGAACATTTAATCTAAACAAAACCCAAAGTCTAAACGATGCCCTAAGGGCTGTATATATGGAGGAGAGAGGGCGAACTTCGTGGCCCTTGGTGGAGGGGTCCGAAACCAACCCTAACTCTTGTTTCCCCACACATATGGACTCTTAAAACAGCCTATACTTAAGTACTTCGAAAATACATGGGCCTGGCCCAATAATAAGTTGACGCAGCACCTAGAATAGCCTCTGGACGAAATTTATGAAGTGGCATCATGTATATTTCGTCCCATGCTTCATGCACTCATTATGGTGGCTTCAGAGTCCTGGAATCATTACTTGTAACTCCGTTCTTGTTCCCCTTGCACATGCCATCATCTCCATGCTTGAACTTGCTCCAAGGTTCATCTTTCTTGTCCAAGCTAGGCCCTTCATTTGTAAGAAAAACAAATGTATCCAATTTATGCAGCATCATATTCTCATGATTATTAGAATCGTTACCAAGAAACGAAAGTACATAATAATTCAATTGGCGTGCGCGAGCTCTAGTAATTGGTCCAGTATGTATAGCAGCAGGGCTATGGGTGTAACAATGGTATTGATGTCCTCATCATCCTCCCCTTCTTGAAATGAAGTCGTCCTCGACGAAATTTCATCGTCCTCACCCAAATAAGGCTTCAAATCTGCAATGTTAAAAGTGGGACTAACCCCAAAATCTGCAGGCAGCTCAAGTTTATATGCATTATCATTTATTTTCTCTAACACCTAAAAAGGACCATCAGCACGTGGCATTAGCTTTGATTTGCGCAAATTAGGAAATCTATCCTTACGCAAATGTAACCAAACAAGATCTCCAGGTGCAAACACAACATGTTTTCTACCCTTATCTCCACCAAGTTTATATTTAGCATTCATACGCTCAATGTTTTCCTTAGTTAACTCGTGCATTTTTAAAATCAATTCAGCACGTTCTTTAGCACAAAATTAACCTTCTCCGAAGATGGAAGAGGCAACAAATCAATAGGTGCACGAGGTAGGAAACCATACACAATTTCAAAAGGGCAAATCTTAGTAGTAGAATGTAATGAACGATTATAAGCAAATTCAATATGAGGCAAGCAATCTTCCCACATTTTCTTGTTATTCTTCAAAACAGTCCTAAGCATAGTAGACAATGTTCTATTGACTACTTCAGTTTGTCCATCAGCTTGGGGGTGACAAGTAGTACTAAAAAGCAGTTTAGTCCCCAACTTAGCCCATAAACATCTCCAAAAGTGGCTAAGAAATTTAGTATCACGATCTGAAACAATAGTATTTGGCACACCATGCAAGCGAATAATTTCACGAAAGAACAAATCAGCAACATTAACAACATCATCGCTTTTATGACATGGTATAAAGTGTGCCATTTTCGAGAACCTATCCACGACAACAAATATGCTATCCCTCCCCTTCTTTGTTTGAGGTAAACCTAAAACAAAGTCCATAGATATATCCTCCCAAGGAACACTAGGTACAGGCAAAGGCATATATAAACCATGAGGATTGAGTCGTGACTTAGCTTTTTAACATGTAGTGCAACGAGCAACAAAACGCTCAACATCCCGTCTCATCTTTGGCCGAAATAAATGTGTAGCAAGTATGTCCTCCGTCTTCTTCACGCCAAAGTGTCCCATTAGTCCTCCTCCATGCACCTCCTGCAACAACAAAAGACGAACGGAGCTAGCTGGAATGCATAGCTTGTTAGCACGAAACACAAATCCATCGCTAAGAACGAACTTGTTCCAAGTTCTCCCTTCCTTACAATTCTGCAATACATCTTTAAATTCAGCATCATGCACATATTGATCTTTGATGGTCTCCAAACCAAATATTTTAAAGTCAAGTTGTGAAAGCATAGTATAACGACGAGACAATGCAACAGCAATAACATTTTCTTTACCCTTCTTGTGTTTAATAACATAAGGGAAAGTCTCAATGAATTCAACCCATTTAGCATGTCTACGGTTCAGTTTTGCTTGACTTTTAATGTGTTTCAAAGATTCATGATCAGAATGTATAACAAATTTGTTTGGCCATAAATAATGTTGCCATGTTTCTAAGGTCCGAACAAGAGCATATAATTCTTTATCATAAGTAGAATAGTTCAGACTAGGCCCACTCAATTTTTCAGAAAAGTATGCAACAGGTTTGCCATCTTGTAATAACACACCTCCTAATCCAATTCCACTAGCATCACATTCAAGCTCAAAAGTCTTATTGAAATCAGGAAGTTGGAGTAACGGAGCATGTGTCAACTTATCTTTCAATGTCGTGAAGGCTTCTTCCTGTGCGGTACCCCAAGCAAAAGGCACATCCTTCTTTGTAAGCTCGTTGAGAGGTGCAGCAATGGTGCTGAAATCTCTCACAAAACGCCTATAAAAACCAGCAAGGCCAAGGAAACTCCTCACTTGTGTGACCGTTTTGGGCTGCGGCCAACTCTCAATAGCTTCAGTCTTGGCTTTATCAACTTCAATTCCCTGTGGAGTAACAACATAGCCAAGAAAAGATACTCAGTCGGTGGAAAAGGTGCACTTTCCAAGGTTACCAAACAAACGTGCATCACGTAGAGCAAACAACACGTAAATGAAAGCACGTAAAACTTCGTTCATTAGTCTCATGAAAGTGCTAGGTGCATTAGTTAACCCAAAAGGCATGACTAACCACTCATATAAACCAAACTTAGTTTTAAATGCCATTTTCCATTCATCTCCCAATTTCATACGAATTTGATGGTATCCACTACGCAAATCAACTTTGGAGAATATTGTAGAGCCACTCAATTCATCAAGCATGTCGTCTAGCCTAGGAATAGGATGACGATAACGAATAGTAATATTATTAATGCCTCAACAATCAACACACATACGCGACGTGCCATCCTTTTTCGGCACTAAAATGATAGGAACAGCACAAGGACTAAGAGATTCACGTATATAACCTTTGTCGAGCAGCTCCTGTACTTGACGCATAATCTCCTTCGTCTCCTCTGGATTGGTACGGTATGGTGCACGATTGGGTAGTGATGCACCGGGAATTAAGTCAATTTGATGCTCAATCCCTCGAATAGGTGGTAATCCCGGTGGCACGTCTTGTGGGAAGACGTCAGCGAACTCCTGCAAAATGTTAGTGACAGCAGGGGGCAAAGAGGAAGACACGTCGTAGAATGAAAATAATGCCTCTTTGCACACAAAAGTATAGCAAACAGATTTGCTAGAATCTAGCTCATCAATATCAGATTTGGTGGCAAGTAAACATGTACTTTTCAATTTAATTTCTGAAGCAACAGTAGATGGTTTATTATTAGGCTTCATTTGTTGCTCAAATTCTTTTGCCACAATCTGATTTTCACTCTTATTTTTCTCCTGTTTTGCTTTATTAGCTCTATTAATATCATCTTTCAAAATGGAATCAGGAGTCATAGGAAGCAAAGTAATATTTTTATCCTTATGAACAAGAGTATACTGATTGTTTCTACCATGGTGTACAGAATTTTTATCAAATTTCCATGGTCTACCAAGTAATAAGGAACATGCTTGCATAGGTACCACATCACAATCAACATAATCATCATATGTAGAGCTACTAAAATGCACACGAACAGTACGTGTTACCTTAACCTTGCCGCTGTTGTTGAACCATTGGATGTAGTAAGGATGTGGATGTGGTCTTGTGGTGAGAGATAGCTTCTCCACCATCTCCATGCTAGCCAAGTTATTGCAGCTCCCTCCATCTATGATCACGCGAACAGAACGTTCCTTCGCAACTCCCTTTATATGGAACAGATTATGCCTCTGATTTTGCTCAGCTTGTGCAACCTGCACACTCAAAACACGTTGAGCAACTAAACATTCATACCTGTCAGCATCTTCAGCAGCCATGTATTGTGTTTCATGATCAGAATCCTCTCCACCGTGTTCTTCTTGTGTAATAAGTGCCAAAGTCTCCTCATCATAGTCACTAGCGGACTCATATCCACCATCCTCAGTAGCAATCATCACACGCTGAGATTGTCATTCTCTCGCAAAATGTCCTCTTCCCTTACAACGACGACAAATAATATCACTTGTGTGCCCTGTTGATGCCATGGAAGAAGAAGAGCTCTGCGTAGGTCCGGTAGGTGTGCTCTTGGCAGATAGTGGTGGTTGTGCCTGCTTTCTTGTATCACGGCTGGAGGTGGCACCTGATGGAGGTGCTGGTGGAGTGGAAGTAGAGGATGCACGTGGTGTCCATGATGAAGATCGACCTACCGAAAAGTTAGTTCGCGCCAATGCTAGTCGATCCTGCACTTCACGTTCAGCTTTACAAGCAAGATGGAATAAACGAGTGATATTAGTATACTCCTTATACTCTAGAATGGTCTGAATCTCTCTATTTAATCCACCCGTAAAACGTGCAAGCATAGCTTCATTCTCCTCAAGAATACTCTGGCATGATTAGATGTGGTATTGTTGAGGAGAATGAAGCTATGCTTGCACGTTTTATGGGTGGATTAAATAGAGAGATTCAGACCATTCTAGAGTATAAGGAGTATACTAATATCACTCGTTTATTCCATCTTGCTTGTAAAGCTGAACGTGAAATGCAGGATGGACTGGCATTGGCGCGAACTAACTTTTCTGTAGGTCGATCTTCATCATGGACACCACGTGCATCCTCTACTTCCACTCCACCAGAACCTCCATCAGGTGCCACCTCCAGCCGTGATACAAGAAAGTAGGCACAACCACCACTATCTGCCAAGAGCACACCTATCGGACCTACGCAGAGCTCTTCTTCATCCATGGCATCAACAGGGCAAACACATGATATTATTTGTCGACGTTGCAAGGGTGGAGGTCATTATGCGAGAGAATGCCCATCTAAGCGTGTGATGATTATTACTGAGGATGGTGGGTATGAGTCCGCTAGTGACTATGATGAGGAGACTTTGGCTCTTATTACATGTGAAGAACACGGTGGAGACGATTCTGATCATAAGACGCAATACATGGCTCCTGAAGATGCTGACAGGTATGAATGTTTAGTTGCTCAACGTGTTTTGAGTGTGCAGGTTACACAAGCTGAGCAAAATTAGAGGCATAATTTGTTCCATACAAAGGGAGTTGTGAAGGAACGTTCTGTTTGCGTGATCATAGATGGAGGGGGCTGCAATAACTTGGCTAGCATGGAGATGGTGGAGAAGCTATCTCTCACCACATGACCACATCCACATCCTTACTACATCCAATGGTTCAACAACAGCGGCAAGGTTAAGGTAACACGTACTGTTCGTGTGCATTTTAGTATCTCTACATATGCTGATTATGTTGATTGTGATGTGGTACCTATGCAAGCATGTTCCTTATTACTTGGTAGACCATGGCAATTTGATAAAATTTCTGTACACCATGGTAGAAACAATCAGTATACTCTTGTTCATAACGATAAAAATATTACTTTGCTTCCTATGACTCCTGATTCCATTTTGAAAGATGATATTAATAGAGCTAATAAAGCAAAACAGGAGACAAATAAGAGTGAAAATCAGATTGTGGCAAAAGAATTTGAGCACCAAATGAAGCCTAATAATAAACCATCTACTGTTGTTTCTGAAATTAAATTGAAAAGTGCATGTTTACTTGCCACCAAATCTGATATTGATGAGCTAGATTTTAGCAAATATGTTTTGATGAGGACATCAATACCATTGTTACACCCACAGCCCCTACTGTTACATATACTGGACCAATTACTAGAGCTCGCGCACGCCAATTAAATTACCAGGTACTTTCGTTTCTTGGTAATGATTCTAATGTTCATGAGATTATGATGCTGCCTAAATTGGATACATTTGTTTTGCTTACAAATGAAGGGCCTAGCTTGGAGAAGGATGAACATTGGAGCAAGAACACACATGGAGTTGATGGCATGCGCAAGGGGATCAAGAACGGAGTTACAAGTGATGATTTCAGGACTTTGAAGCCGCCATAAGGAGTGCATGAAGCCATGGACGAAATATACAAGATGCCACTTCATAATATTCGTCCATAGGCTATTCTAGGTGCTGCGTCACCTTATTAATGGGCCAGGCCCATGTAATTTCGAAATACTTAAGTATAGGCTATTTTTAGAGTCCGTATGTGTGGGGAAACAAGAGTTAGGGTTGGTTTCGGACCCCACCCTCAAGGGCCACGAAATTCCCCCCTCTTCCTCCATATATACAGCCCTTAGGGCGTCGTTTAGACTTTGGGTTTTGTTTAGATTAAAAGTTCGCCATAGCTGCAACTTCGCGTACTTCGTTTGTGTCCAACGACCAGACCAAGACGTCACAGAACCCCACCTTGATCAATAAAGCTTTCATCTTATATTCGCAATATCCCGATTGCAATCTCAGTTTCTTGCTTGTTCTTCGTTTGCTCGCAGGAAACAGACCCTCGTGGTCAGGTTGATCGTGCTCCGGCGTGGTCAATAACCCTCGGAAGTTGGTTTAGCAATTGCTAAGGCGCGACGTCTCGCACGTTCGTAGTCGGATCGTCAAGGTCAACTCCCACAGAAAACGATAGCCACCATCTCATCGAAACATCGGGACACCCTCGCCTCTATCAAGTGGTATCAGATTTCCAGGTTGCTCGGTGAGATTTTTACAGTTTTTCGTAGATTAGATCGAGTCTGTTCTTCATACCTACAGTCCACGAAAAAAAAGCCACAAAAAAAAAATTAGGGTTAGTTCATCATATCCGAACCAATCTGAGCCTTTGCATATTCTTTTTAGGGTTTTTGCTTTGTTGAATTTGCGGTTGCATCGTCGTGTCAAGTTGCTGGTCTTAGAGTCTAGTCTTTTAGAGTTTTGAGTTCTGGTCATAAGTTGTCACGCCGCCGCCGCACCATCATCATCGCCCATCTACCACTTTTGCTTATCCGCCACCGCTCTGAATCCATATCCATATACCACTACCAATCCGTATCCATATACCACCACCAATCTCTATCCATATACCACCACCGCTACCATATACCACCACCGCTGCCATATACCACAACCATATATCCAACACCAATCCGAGTTCTTCTCATATTAGGTTTGTTCTTGAGATCAATATAAATTCCGAGTCGTGTTTCCTTGCCTGCGTAGGTCTCGGAAAAAAAAAAGTCTGCAGACCCCCGGGCAGTTTTTAGGCCAAAATTTTCACGGGCAAATTTTTTTCCCTATCCTATTTTTAGGCTTTTCTGAGTCTTTTGAGCCACGTGCCATCATAGTGATTTTTTGTCGCACTTTTTCATCGTCGCTGCCCTGATTTTCGAAAAAAAAAGTGAAAAAAAAAATTCCGTGCCCATCCTATCAGTTTGACGAGGGAAGAGTTTTGAGACACTCGCCATTATAGTGATTTTTCGCAAAAAAAAGGAGCGCAAAAAAAAGGAGCGCAAAAAAAAAGAGCGAAAAAAAAAGTTCCAGAGTGTGCTTTTCCCTTATTTACGTGCAGCGCCGTGATTTTGTTAGTGTTCTAGGCTCGCGTCTCTAGCATGGTCTAGCCTAGGACTAGCACAGTACCGTCGTTGAGCGTTTATTCAACTTTGCATCTCTGAATTGATTATTGCTGACCCTTTTTGCTACCATACTATAAGCCTTCCCAACTCCACATACATCTACGTCGTGCGTTTGACTTTCCCTGGCAATCGCTCTATCCAAGCTTTTGAGAGTTTTTGACTACAACGGTTGCCAATCACCGCCTGCTGCTGGGTAAGAACTGGTAAGAATTTGAGATTTGCTTGACGGATTTGTGACACCCGCCACCACCACCACTTGTTAGTAGTCTGTAGGATCATATTCTTGTGTGTTTCTATTGCTGCTAACCATGCCAGGATCATAGGCCGACGAGACTGACTGGGAGAACTTGACGAACAAGGAGCTTCATGATACGTTTCAGCAAATGATGAATGGACAGGTGCAAGATGTGATAAACAGATTTGAAGAGGCCATGGAGAAGATAGATGGCATGGAGAAGACGTTTGAAACAAAGCTCGATAACAAGTTTGCTGAATTGCTTTCGCGTTTTCCACCACCACCACCGGCTGCTCCTGCCGCACCTTTGCAACAACAGCAACAACACCGACTACCTCCACGTCGGGAAACAGCCCTCCGCCGAGCGAGCCGTGTCCCTCTTCAGTCGGGCCAAACTGCTGGTGCTGCTGTTGATACTTCTGTGGCTCCTACTGCTGATGTGGAGGAGGATGCTTATGTGGGAGATTATGAGGATGAGGTTGATCAAAATCAGAACTACGTGCCACCAACAGCACAGCAACCACCAGGTCGTCCACATGCAAATAATGGCAATGGTAGGGCTCACCCTCAGGTACGAGATCATGACCATCTCCCTAAACTAAAATTGAATATTCCACCATTCGAGGGTAGATATGTTCCTGATATATATCTTACTTGGGAGTTAGAAACTGAACAACGATTTACATGTTTACAATATCCCGAGGAGAGACGTGTTCCTGCTGCTGTTTGTGCTTTCACTAGTTTTGCATGTGTTTGGTGGTCTGAGCATTGTAGATTATATCCCATTCCGGCTACTTGGGCTGCTTTGAAAACTGCTATGCGTACTCGTTGGGTTCCACCATATTATCAACGTGAATTACTTCAAAAATTGCAGCGCTTAAGACAGGGAAAAAATTCTGTAGAAGAATATTATCAGGAATTACAAACTGGCATGATTAGATGTGGTATTGTTGAGGAGAATGAAGCTATGCTTGCACGTTTTATGGGTGGATTAGATAGAGAGATTCAGACGATTCTAGAGTATAAGGAGTATACTAATATCACTCGTTTATTCCATCTTGCTTGTAAAGCTGAACGTGAAGTGCAGGATCGACAGGCATTGGCGCGGACTAACTTTTCTGCAGGTCGACCTTCATCATGGACACCACGTGCATCATCTACTTCCACACGTTCTGCTACACCGGCGCCTCCGTCGGCTACCACCTCCAACCGTGATACAATAAAGCAGGCACAATCACCACTATCTGCCAAGAGCACACCTTCTGGGCCTGCAAAGAGCTCTTCTTCATCCATGGCATCAACAGGGCAAACACATGATATAATTTGTCGACGTTGCAAGGGTGGAGGTCATTATGCGAGAGAATGCCCATCTAAGCGTGTGATGATTGTTACTGAGGATGGTGGGTATGAGTCCGCTAGTGACTATGATGAGGAGACTTTGGCTCTTATTACACATGACGAACACGGTGGAGACGATTCTGATCATGAGACGCAATACATGGCTCCTGAAGATGCTGACAGGTATGAAAGTTTAGTTGCTCAACGTGTTTTGAGTGTGCAGGTTACACAAGCTGAGCAAAATCAGAGGCATAATTTGTTCCATACAAAGGGAGTTGTGAAGGAACGTTCTGTTCGCGTGATCATAGATGGAGGGAGCTGCAATAACTTGGCTAGCATGGAGATGGTGGAGAAGCTATCTCTCACCACAAGACCACATCCACATCCTTACTACATCCAATGGTTCAACAACAGCGGCAAGGTTAAGGGAACACGTACTGTTCGTGTGCATTTTAGTATCTCTACATATGCTGATTATGTTGATTGTGATGTGGTACCTATGCAAGCATGTTCCTTATTACTTGGTAGACCATGGCAATTTGATAAAAATTCTATACACCATGGTAGAAACAATCAGTATACTCTTGTTCATAAGGATAAAAATATTACCTTGCTTCCTATGACTCCTGATTTCATTTTGAAAGATGATATTAATAGAGCTAATCAAGCAAAACAGGAGAAAACTAAGAGTGAAAATCAGATTGTGGCAAAAGAATTTGAGCAACAAATGCAGCCTAATAATAATAAACAATCTAGTGTTGCTTCTGAAATTAAATTGAAAAGTGCATGTTTACTTGCCACCAAATCTGATATTGATGATCTAGATTTTAGCAAATCTGTTTGCTATGCTTTTGTGTGCAAAGAGGCATTATTTTCATAGGAGGACGTGCCTTCCTCTTTGCCTCCTGCTTTCACTAACATTTTGCAGGAGTTCGCCGACGTCTTTCCACAAGACGTGCCACCGGGATTACCACCTATTCGAGGGATTGAGCATCAAATTGACTTAATTCCCGGTGCTTCGCTACCCAACCGTGCTCCATACCGTACCAATCCAGAGGAGACGAAGGAGATTATGTGTCCAGTACAAGAACTGCTCGACAAAGGTTATATACGCGAATCCCTTAGTCCTTGTGCTGTTCCTATCATTTTAGTGCCGAAAAAGGATGGTACGTCGCGTATGTGCGTTGATTGTAGAGGCATTAATAATATTACTATTCGTTATCGTCATCCTATTCCTAGGCTAGATGATATGCTTGATGAATTGAGTGGCTCTACAATATTCTCCAAAGTTGATTTGCGTAGTGGATACCATCAAATTCGTATGAAATTGGGTGATGAATGGAAAACAGCATTTAAAACTAAGTTTGGATTATATGAGTGGTTAGTCATTCCTTTTGGGTTAACTAATGCACCTAGTACTTTCATGAGGTTAATGAACGAAGTTTTACGTGCTTTCATTGGACGATTTGTGGTAGTTTACTTTGATGACATATTGATTTATAGCAAATCTTTGGAGGAACATTTGGAACATTTACGTGCTGTTTTTATTGCTCTACGTGATGCACGTTTGTTTGGAAACCTTGGAAAGTGCACCTTTTGCACCGACCGAGTATCTTTTCTTGGCTATGTTGTTACTCCACAGGGAATTGAAGTTGATAAAGCCAAGATTGAAGCTATTGAGAGTTGGCCGCAGCCCAAAACGGTCACACAAGTGAGGAGTTTCCTTGGCCTCGCTGGTTTCTATAGGCGTTTTGTGAGAGATTTCAGCACCATTGCTGCACCTCTCAACGAGCTTACAAAGAAGGATGTGCCTTTTGTTTGGGGTACCGCACAGGAAGAAGACTTCACGGTTTTGAAAGATAAGTTGACACATGCTCCTTTACTCCAACTTCCTAATTTCCATAAGACTTTTGAGCTTGAATGTGATGCTAGTGGAATTGGATTAGGAGGTGTGTTATTACAAGATGGAAAACCTGTTGCATACTTTTCTGAAAAATTGAGTGGGCCTAGTCTGAACTATTCTACTTATGATAAAGAATTATATGCTCTTGTTCGGACCTTAGAAACATGGCGACATTATTTATGGCCCAAGGAATTTGTTATACATTCTGATCATGAATCTTTGAAACACATTAAAAGTCAAGCAAAACTGAACTGTAGACATGCTAAATGGGTTCAATTCATTGAGACTTTTCCTTATGTCATTAAACACAAGAAGGGTAAAGAAAATGTTATTGCTGATGCCTTGTCTCGTCGTTATACTATGCTTTCACAACTTGACTTTAAAATATTTGGTTTGGAGACCATCAAAGATCAATATGTTCATGATGCTGAATTTAAAGATGTATTGCAGAATTGTAAGGAAGGGAGAACTTGGAACAAGTTCGTTCTTAACGATGGATTTGTGTTTCGTGCTAACAAGCTATGCATTCCAGCTAGCTCCGTTCGTCTTTTGTTGTTGCAGGAGGCGCATGGAGGAGGATTAATGGGACACTTTGGCGTCAAGAAGACGGAGGATATACTTGCTACACATTTCTTTTGGCCAAAGATGAGACGGGATGTTGAGCGTTTTGTTGCTCGCTGCACTACATGTCAAAGAGCTAAGTCACGACTCAATCCTCATGGTTTATATATGCCTTTGCCTGTACCTAGTGTTCCTTGGGAGGATATATCTATGGACTTTGTTTTAGGTTTACCTCGAACAAAGAAGGGGAGGGATAGCATATTTGTTCTCGTGGATAGGTTCTCGAACATGGCACACTTTATACCATGTCATAAAAGCGATGATGCTGTTAATGTTGCTGATTTGTTCTTTCGTGAAATTATTCGCTTACATGGTGTGCCAAATACTATTGTTTCAGATCGTGATACTAAATTTCTTAGCCACTTTTGGAGATGTTTATGGGCTAAGTTGGGGACTAAGCTGCTTTTTAGTACTACTTGTCACACCCAAACTGATGGACAAACTGAAGTAGTCAATAGAACATTGTCTACTATGCTTAGGGCTGTTTTGAAGAATAACAAGAAAATGTGGGAAGAATGCTTGCCTCATATTGAATTTGCTTATTATCGTTCATTGCATTCTACTACTAAGATGTGCCCTTTTGAAATTGTGTATGGTTTCCTACCTCGTGCACCTATTGATTTGTTGCCTCTTCCATCTTCGGAGAAGGTTAATTTTGATGCTAAAGAACGTTCTGAATTGATTTTAAAAATGCATGAGTTAACTAAGGAAAACATTGAGCGTATGAATGCTAAATATAAACTTGCTGGAGATAAGGGTAGAAAACATGTTGTGTTTGCGCCTGGAGATCTTGTTTGGTTACATTTGCGTAAAGATTTCCTAATCTGCGCAAATCAAAGCTAATGCCACGTGCTGATGGTCCTTTTAAGGTGTTAGAGAAAATAAATGATAATGCATATAAACTTGAGCTACCTGTAGATTTTGGGGTTAGTCCCACTTTTAACATTGCAGATTTGAAGCCTTATTTGGGTGAGGAAGATGCGCTTCCGTCGAGGACGACTTCATTTCAAGAAGGGGAGGATGATGAGGACATCAATACCATTGTTACACCCACAGCCCCTACTGTTACATATACTGGACCAATTACTAGAGCTCGCGCACGCCAATTAAATTACCAGGTACTTTTGTTTCTTGGTAATGATTCTAATGTTCATGAGATTATGATGCTGCCTAAATTGGATACATTTGTTTTGCTTACAAATGAAGGGCCTAGCTTGGAGAAGGATGAACATTGGAGCAAGAACACGCATGGAGTTGATGGCATGCGCAAGGGGATCAAGAACGGAGTTACAAGTGATGATTTTAGGACTTTGAAGCCGCCATAAGGAGTGCATGAAGCCTTGGACGAAATATACAAGATGCCACTTCATAATATTCGTCCATAGGCTATTCTAGGTGCTGCGTCACCTTATTAATGGGCCAGGCCCATGTAATTTCGAAATACTTAAGTATAGGCTATTTTTAGAGTCCGTATGTGTGGGGAAACAAGAGTTAGGGTTGGTTTCGGACCCCACCCTCAAGGGCCACGAAATTCCCCCCTCTTCCTCCATATATACAGCCCTTAGGGCATCGTTTAGACTTTGGGTTTTGTTTAGATTAAAAGTTCGCCATAGATGCAACTTCGCGTACTTCGTTTGTGTCCAACGACCAGACCAAGACGTCACAGAACCCCACCTTGATCAATAAAGCTTTCATCTTATATTCGCAATATCCAGATTGCAATCTCAGTTTCTTGCTTGTTCTTCGTTTGCTCGCAGGAAACAGACCCTCGTGGTCAGGTTGATCGTGCTCCGGCGTGGTCAGTAACCCTCGGAAGTTGGTTTAGTGATTGCTAAGGCGCGACGACTCGCACGTTCGTAGTCGGATCGTCAAGGTCGACTCCCACAGAAAACGATAGCCACCATCTCATCGAAACATCGGGACACCTTAGCCTCTATCACAAGCATTCAAGAGGCGATTCACCAAAGAAGTGTCGTCATCATGCAAAGCATATGGTGTGACAAAGGATTGTGACATGGCATATAAGCGCATAAATTGAGCACAAGCAAAGATATCATGGGGACAAGCATGTAAATGGTTGTCATCAACCGCATGAAGTGAGCAAGTATGAATCATTGGTGATGTAACAAGGCAAGCAATCATAGGAATCAAGTCGTGCAAGCTAGTAGTGCAAAGATGCAACATACTAGAGGAAAGCATGGCAATCATGTCATGTGAGCAAATAATAGTCATAGGCAATGTACATGAGATATCGCAAGCACGAACACAAAGAAAGATCATAGTATCATCATAGGCATGGGGCACAAAGCAAACATGGCAATAACAAGCAATGTCTCCACCAAGCTTGCAAATACACATACAAGTATGAGAATCAATCATCATGTGTAATGCAAAGCATGGGTCACGAATGCATGGCAAAAGCATAGTATTGAGCACATCATGCAAAGTGAACATGGCAAGATGGGCATAGAATATGTAGTGGACAATAACCCATAGCCAAGAGAGGGTCATGTAGAAGAATTGCACGAAGTCTTTGCGCGAAGAGAGCGGTGGGAAAGACAACCATGGGATCCCAAGTCATCGTTGCTCTCTAGAGCTCGTTTTGTCAACTCGTGGGATTGTGAGGTTGACAAGTATTCATGGGTACCTACACAAAAGAAACACAAACCAAAGAAATTGTGTGTGTGGTAAATGTACACATCATCCATCATGATGTGTATGTGCACGTGAGAGTTAGTACAAGATAAGCATCGCTCAAAGAAATTTGATGCATGGTATAAGAACATGTCATCCATCATGAAAGAATAGTTATTGTGTATAACATGATGTAGGGTAGGAACCCTATAGGCCGATCTTTCACAAAAGGAGCGGAATCCCGCGAAGAACACAAAGGGGAAAACGAGAGAAAACACTCAAACCAACAAGTATGATCACACATGTGCTAGATCCTCGAAACACAAAGAGAGATACAAGATCCAAAGTCAACAACGGACGATACAAGAGGTAACCGGATCTTCTCCGTGAGGAGGTCTTAAATCCACAAGGGGATCTTCCCTTAGAAAGGGGGCTTGAATCCGAAGGGATCTTCTCCGCAAGGAGGTCTTGAATCCAAGGTGTATCTTCTCCGTAGAGGCCGTGGTCTCTCTCGTGAAGTAGATCCAATATGGATGAGCGTAGCTCTATCTCTCAAATGAGCTAAACCAACGCTAACCCTAACTAGGAGGGGGTGGAGGAGTATATATAGTCTAGGCGAATGAAAGGGTAAGTGGCTTCAGCCCAACACACGGGCGGGCGCACAGGCGTCAGACGTTCGACAGGTACCGGACGTCTGGTGGCTCGCGAGGGTCCGGTCGTCCGGTGCATGTCGGACGTCCGGCGTTTTGGCTCTGGACAGGTGGTGTTGGACGTCCGGTCGGCGTCGGTCGTCCGGGCGCTGGAGAGTGTCGGACGTCGGTGTCTCCGGTCATCCGTAGATTCGGCTCGGGTCCTCAAGGGCCGGACATCCGGGCTGAGCGGGTCGTCCGGTGGCTATAGCTTCGCGCAGCTTCTTCTCTAGGTCCTTGTACTTGGCGTCCTCGCTAGCTGTTCCGTTGGATGTGGTGGCTTCGTGGCTTTCCTCCAAGTACCTGATCATGCATAGAACACACGTTGGAGGTAGTAGCCATATCTCACATGTAGAAAGTGATGGTTCGGAGAGGAGCGAGTTCACCTTGTGTCCAATGGCGTATGTTGAGGTCTCGTCATATGTCCACTTGGGGTTTGGAGAGTAGTCGGAGTGTACATGGGGATGAACGTGGGATGCTCCGCATCATCTCCCCTCCCTTGGGAAAGATCCGACCTCGGATCGTGATCCTCATCACCATGGAAACGGTTGTAGTAGACGGACTTGTAGTTTGTCGAAGTTGAGGACATGGCGCAATCCAAGTAGTCCAAGGTGTCGCCGGAGTGATAGACATGCAAAAAGAGCAAACACAAGCAACACTCGGAAATACAACGGTTAGTGCACACAAAGTGTCCGTCATGTAAGAATGAGTCCGTGCGGCAAGATTGGTTGTGACAAAATGCACGAAGCTTATCAAGATGATCTAGAATGAGATGCAAAGCATTCATGGGAGGAAACGTAATCATTGTGCACACAAATGTATTGTGGATGTGATCAATGCAACCACGGTGCAAAATGATGTCATAGTGAGACGGTTTATCAATAGCATGAATATGGTAATGGATGCTCAATGTGATGTGATCATGCAATTGATGGTAGGCAATAAGATCATGATGTATGAATATGCCATCAAGGTATATCACAACAAATTTGCTAATGAAATGCACAAGCTCATATATCATGGATGACATGAGAATACAAGATGCAACAAGGCAATCATGATGTGAGTCAATCCATGCATAAGATGCAAATTTGTCATGTGTATGATATGTCCATCGAGCATGACATGTGTGAACACAAACAAAAAATATGCAGGTGTTGGTATACCAATGCTCGATGTCGTGGCATGAGTGGAGGTTCGAAGGTGCATCCAATAAATCCGAGCGCTCCTTAACTTGAAGGTCCATGGGTACCATCTCCAACGTTGGTCCTCCATCCAATAGATGTAACATGTAGACAAGAGGAAACAACAATGAAAGAGTGACCCATCCAATATGCATATTTGAGGATGGCTCAAAGGGAAGGAGTTCACCTTTAGGAGATTATCGCAAATGTTGGTGTTGCACATCGTGTATGCCTTCACATGACCAAATTGTGTCATGACGGTATCGCCATGTGAATCCTTCAACATGAAAGAACATGACAAACACTCGGAAAAACAAATGAGGTTAGCGGAAAACCTATCATTCGTGCGGTAAAATACCCAACAAGTGGATGCATCATGCTCATCATAAGAAAGGACAAGGGAGCATTTCATAGTACGTGATGAGGACATCAATACCATTGTTACACCCACAGCCCCTACTGTTACATATACTGGACCAATTACTAGAGCTCGCGCACGCCAATTAAATTACCAGGTACTTTCGTTTCTTGGTAATGATTCTGATGTTCATGAGATTATGATGTTGCCTAAATTGGATACATTTGTTTTGCTTTCAAATGAAGGGCCTAGCTTGGAGAAGGATGAACATTGGAGCAAGAACACGCATGAAGTTGATGGCGTGCGCAAGGGGATCAAGAACGGAGTTACAAGTGATGATTTCAGGACTTTGAAGCCGCCATAAGGAGTGCATGAAGCCATGGACGAAATATACAAGATGCCACTTCATAATATTCGTCCATAGGCTATTCTAGGTGCTGGGTCACCTTATTAATGGGCCAGGCCCATGTAATTTCGAAATACTTAAGTATAGGCTATTTTTAGAGTCCGTATGTGTGGGGAAACAAGAGTTAGGGTTGGTTTCGGACCCCACCCTCAAGGGCCACGAAATTCCCCTCTCTTCCTCCATATATACAGCCCTTAGGGCGTCGTTTAGACTTTGGGTTTTGTTTAGATTAAAAGTTCGCCATAGCTGCAACTTCGCGTACTTCGTTTGTGTCCAACGACCAGACCAAGACGTCACAGAACCCCACCTTGATCAATAAAGCTTTCATCTTATATTCCCAATATCCAGATTGCAATCTCAGTTTCTTGCTTGTTCTTCGTTTGCTCGCAGGAAACAGGCCCTCGTGGTCAGGTTGATCGTGCTCCGGCGTGGTCAATAACCCCTCGGAAGTTGGTTTAGCGATTGCTAAGGCGCGACGTCTCTCACGTTCGTAGTCGGATCGTCAAGGTCGACTCCCACAGAAAATGATAGCCACCATCTCATCGAAACATCGGGACACCTTTGCCTCTATCAAGTGGTATCAGATTTACAGGTTGCTCGGTGAGATTTTACAGTTTTTCGTAGATTAGATCGAGTCTGTTCTTCATACCTACAGTCCACGAAAAAGCCACAAAAAAATTAGGGTTAGTTCATCATATCCGAACCAATCTGAGCCTTTGCATAATCTTTTTAGGGTTTTTGCTTTGTTGAATTTGCGGTTGCATCGTCGTGTCAAGTTGCTGGTCTTAGAGTCTAGTCTTTTAGAGTTTCGAGTTCTGGTCATAAGTTGTCACGCCACCGCCGCACCATCATCATCGCCCATCTACCACTTTTGCTTATCCGCCACCGCTCTGAATCCTTATCCATATACCACTACCAATCCGTATCCATATACCACCATCAATCTCTATCCATATACCACCACCGCTACCATATACCACCACCGCTGCCATATACCACAACCATATATCCACCACCAATCCGAGTTCTTCTCATATTAGGTTTGTTCTTGAGATCAATCTCAATTCCGATTTGTGTTTCCTTGCCTGCGTAGGTCTCGGAAAAAAAAAGTCTGGAGACCCCCGGGGAGTTTTTAGGCCAAAATTTTCACGGGCAAAAATATTTTTTCCCTATCCTATTTTTAGGCTTTTCTGAGTCTTTTGAGCCACGTGCCATCATAGTGATTTTTTGTCGCACTTTTTCGTCGTCGCTGCCCTGATTTCCGAAAAAAAGTGGAAATTTTTTTTTCGTGCCCATCCTATCAGTTTGACGAGGGAAGAGTTTTGAGACACTCGCCATTATAGTAATTTTTCGCAAAAAAAAAGAGGAGCGCAAAAAAAAGCGAAAAAAAAAGTTCCAGAGTGTGCTTTTCCCTTATTTACGTGCAGCGCCGTGATTTTGTTAGTGTTCTAGGCTCGCGTCTCTAGCACGGTCTAGCCTAGGACCAGCACAGTACCGTCGTTGAGCGTTTATTCAACTTTGCATCTCTGAATTGATTATTGCTGACACTTTTTGCTACCATACTATAAGCCTTCCCAGCTCCACATACCTCTACGTCGTGCGTTTGACTCTCCCTGGCAATTGCTCTATCCAAGCTTTTGAGAGTTTTGACTACAACGGTTGCCGATCACCGCCTGCTGCTGGGTAAGAACTGTTAAGAATTTGAGATTTGCTTGACGGATTTGTGACACCCGCCACCACCACCTCTTGTTAGTATTCTGTAGAATCATATTCTTGTGTGTTTTCTATTGTTGCTAACCATGGCAGGATCACAAGCCGACGAGACTGACTGGGAGAACATGACGAATCAGGAGTTGCATGATAAATTTCAGCAAATGATGAATGGACAGGTGCAGGATGTGCTAAACAGATTTGAAGAGGCCATGGAGAAGATAGATGACATGGAGAAGACGTTCAAAACAAAGCTCGATGACAGGTTTAATGAATTGCTCGCGCGTCTTCCACCACCACCACTGGCTGCACCTAACGCACCTCTACAACAACAACAACGACGACTACCTACACATCGTGAAACAGCCCTCCGCCGAGCGAGCCGTCTCCCTCTTGCACCTGGCCAAACTGTTGGTGCTGCTGTTGCTACTTCTGTGGCTCCTGCTGCTGATGCGGAGGAGGATGATTTTGCTGGCGATTACGAGGATGAGGTTGATCAAAATCAGAACTACGTGCCACCACCAGCACAGCAACCATCAGGTCGTCCACATGCAAATAATGGCAATGGTAGGGCTCACCCTCAGGTACGAGATCATGACCATCTCCCTAAACTAAAATTGAATATTCCACCATTTGAGGGTAGATATGTTCCTGATATATATCTTACTTGGGAGTTAGAAACTGAACAACGATTTACATGTTTACAATATCCCGAGGAGAGACGTGTTCCTGCTGCTGTTTGTGCATTCACTAGTTTTGCATGTGTTTCGTGGTCTGAGCATTGTAGATTATATCCCATTCCTGCTACTTGGGCTGCTTTGAAAACTGCTATGCGTACTCGTTGGGTTCCACCATATTATCAACGTGAATTACTTCAAAAATTGCAGCGCTTAAGACAGGGAAAAAATTCTGTAGAAGAATATTATCAGGAATTACAAACTGGCATGATTAGATGTGGTATTGTTGAGGAGAATGAAGCTATGCTTGCACGTTTTATGGGTGGATTAAATAGAGAGATTCAGACGATTCTAGAGTATAAGGAGTATACTAATATCACTCGTTTATTCCATCTTGCTTGTAAAGCTGAACGTGAAGTGCAGGATCGACAGGCATTGGCGCGGACTAACTTTTCTGTAGGTCGACCTTCTTCATGGACACCACGTGCATCATCTACTTCCACACGTTCTGCTTCACCGGCGCCTCCGTCGGCTGCCACCTCCAACCGTGATACAATAAAGCAGGCACAATCACCACTATCTGCCAAGAGCACACCTTCTGGGCCTGCAAAGAGCTCTTCTTCATCCATGGCATCAACAGGGCAAACACATGATATTATTTGTCGACGTTGCAAGGGTGGAGGTCATTATGCGAGAGAATGCCCATCTAAGCGTGTGATGAATATTACTGAGGATGGTGGGTATGAGTCCGCTAGTGACTATGATGAGGAGACTTTGGCTCTTATTACACGTGACGAACACGGTGGAGACGATTCTGATCATGAGACGCAATACATGGCTCCTGAAGATGCTGACAGGTATGAATGTTTAGTTGCTCAACGTGTTTTGAGTGTGCAGGTTACACAAGCTGAGCAAAATCAGAGGCATAATTTGTTCCATACAAAGGGAGTTGTGAAGGAACGTTCTGTTCGCATGATCATAGATGGAGGGAGTTGCAACAACTTGGCTAGCATCGAGATGGTGGAGAAGCTATCTCTCACCACAAGACCACATCCACATCCTTACTACATCCAATGGTTCAACAACAGCGGCAAGGTTAAGGTAACACTTACTGTTCGTGTGCATTTTAGTATCTCTACATATGCTGATTATGTTGATTGTGATGTGGTACCGATGCAAGCATGTTCCTTATTACTTGGTAGACCATGGCAATTTGATAAAAATTCTATTCACCATGGTAGAAACAATCAGTATACTCTTGTTCATAAGGATAAAAATATTACTTTGCTTCCTATGACTCCTGATTCCATTTTAAAAGATGATATTAATAGAGCTAATAAAGCAAAACAGGAGAAAACTAAGAGTGAAAATCAGATTGTGGCAAAAGAATTTGAGCAACAAATGCAGCCTAATAATAATAAACAATCTAGTGTTGCTTCTGAAATTAAATTGAAAAGTGCATGTTTACTTGCCACCAAATCTGATATTGATGATCTAGATTTTAGCAAATCTGTTTGCTATGCTTTTGTGTGCAAAGAGGCATTATTTTCATACGAGGACGTGCCTTCCTCTTTGCCTCCTGCTAACATTTTTCAGGAGTTCGCCGACGTCTTTCCACAAGACGTGCCACCGGGATTACCACCTATTCGCGGGATTGAGCATCAAAAGATTGGGACACCCTCGCCTCTATCAAGGAAAAAGCTAATAGATGGATCTACTTATATAGGAGCAAGGGGTGGCGGCCAAGGAGGTGGGAGGACGTCCCAAGGCAGCCTAAAACTAACCCTAGGTCGTACAAGGCTCATGGGCCCAAGTGGAGGTGATGCAACACCTTTGGGCTTGTAGTTTGACTCGGATTCTGCTGCAACGTCAGATTGTTTCGTCCGTAACTCAACGCTTTGGATGAATTTGAAGGTGAATCCAATTGGGTTGGAAAGAGCACGAAATCTAGTTTCCAACAAAAAAAGAATCACCCAATTTGGAGTCCGTATGAAAAATTTGTTGGCGTTTTGAGTCAGGTATGTCTGTGCAGTCCGAATCTGAATCCAGAACGTGAGAGACTTGGACTCTATCTTCTCTTGGCCCAAAAGTGACGTGAGAGGACTTTTTGAACACAACCTAAACTTCTCCTTTTCCCTTGTCTTCATATGTGGATTGTACAAATGTCCCATACACATGCAATTAGACAAAACACAAAAGTGTGTGAAGTATTTTTGTTCTGGATAACATAAATAGATTATTGAATAGTTTGCATTAGAAATCACCTGACAAATATGCATGTATGCAATATTTTTGGTCGTATCCAAGGTAGTCATTGCAACTTCGTGTACTTCGTTTGTGTCCAACGACCAGACCAAGACCGCTTACGGATCCCCACCATTATCAATACCTCATATATATTTGCAATATTCAGATTGCTTTATCATATTCTTGCTCGTTCTTCGATTGCATGCAGGAATAGACCTTCGTGGTCAGGCTGACCGTGCTTCCGGCATCGTCAGTAACCTCAGGAGATTGGTTTAGCGATTGCTAAGGCGCAACGTCATGCACGTTTGTAGTCGGATCGTCAAAGTCGTCTCCACCAAATCGATAGTTATCATCTCATCGAAAGATCGGGACACCCTCACCTCTACCAGTACGGAGGCATATGATGTGAGAACAACCAAATAGAATAGGCGCAAGCAAGCAAGCATGCATCACAAGATGTATCATGTGAGAGGCATGAACATATACGTCATCAACCCAAGAAAGCAAGTAATAATGGAACATGGATGATGCGACAAAGCAAGCAATCATATGAATCAAGGCAAGCAAGCTAGTAGTGCGAAGATGCAACGTACTAGAAGGAATCATGTTAAGTATGTCATGTGTGCAAATGGTAGTCATGAATAATGCACAAGACACATCACAATCATGAAGGCAAGGTATGAGCAAAATAGCATCAATAGCATGGGGCACATGATAAACATGGCAATAACAAAAAGGATCTCCACCAAGCATGTAAATACACATAGGAGTATCATAATGGTGAATCATGGGTAGATGCAAGCAAGGGTCACAATTGCATGGCAAAGCTATAGAAGCAAGCATAGCATGCAAAGTGAACACGGTAAAATGAGCATGAAGCGACAAGTGATATATAGCCCATAGCCATGTGAGAGCCAAGTAGAAGAGATGCGCGTAGTCCTTGCGCGAAGGGAATGGTGGGAATGATAGTCCACGGGATTCCAAGTCATCGTTGCTCTCAAGAGCTCGCTTCGTCAACTCTTGGGATTGAGAGGTTGACGAGTATACATGAGTACCTACACAAGACAAAGACAAAGGAAAAATTGTGTGTGGGTGGTAGATGTACACATCATCCATCATGATGCGCACGTGCTTGTGTTGGTTAGCACTAAATAGCCAATGCTCAAATAAATGAGATGCGTGATATAGAAACATGTCATCCATCATGAGAGGTTTGTTGTTATGTATAGCATAATGGAGACTCAAAATGTGTAATGCATCACAAGAAATATGTAGAGCATTGTTGTGCATGGGATGCATATGGTGCACGCAATTATGGGAATCATGCAAGGTATGAAATGCATCAAGATCTCCTAATATGTATGAGGAAACTATGGGGGTCTCCTCATGAGCATTTATGGAAACACCACATGGAGAATATTGAAAACATCGAAAACAAGGCATATGTGGAACATTGTGATCATGGCATGGCATAGTAGATGAATTGCAAAAATCATGTAAAGGAAGCATGGCAATATCATCACAAGAAAAACAAAAGCCAATGACCATCATCTCGTCATCTATGCCATAAGTGCAAATGGGATTTATCTTAATGGGGCATGCATAGTTACAATGTTGAGATTGAAATGATGCAATATGGGAGATCTCACTCATAGCATATGATGAGGACATGACTACCTTGGATACGACCAAAAATATTGCATACATGCATATTTGTCAGGTGATTTCTAATGCAAACTATTCAATAATCTATTTATGTTATCCAGAAGAAAAATACTTCACACACTTTTGTGTTTTGTCTAATTGCAGGTGTATGGGACATTTGTATAATCCACATATGAAGATAAGGGAAAAGGAGAAGTTTATGTTGTGTTCAAAAAGTCCTCTCACGTCACTTTTGGGCCAAGAGAAGATAGAGTCCAAGTCTTTCACGTTCTGGATTCAGATTCGGACTGCACAGACATACCTGACTCAAAACGCCAACAACTTTTTCATACGGACTCCGAATTGGGTGATTCTTTTTTTGTTGGAAACTAGATTTCGTGCTCTTTCCAACCCAATTGGATTCACCTTCAAATTCGTCCGGAGCGTTGAGTTACGGACGAATATTATGAAGTGGCATCTTGTATATTTCGTCCAAGGCTTCATGCACTCCTTATGGCGGCTTCAAAGTCCTGAAATCATCACTTGTAACTCCGTTCTTGATCCCCTTGCGCATGCCATCAACTCCATGCGTGTTCTTGCTCCAATGTTCATCCTTCTCCAAGCTAGGCCCTTCATTTGTAAGAAAAACAAATGTATCCAATTTAGGCAGCAATCATGGAGTCGTAGTCACCTAATGCATCCTCCTGTATCTGTCTCTCAAAGGTACAGGCACGGACATACATACCAGTAATGCAACGAGGAATATACTGAAATCTTGCCTGAATATCATGGTTCAAACCACCAAAAAATCTATTCATTGTATCATCCTCAGATTCTTCTATGTCACAATGATGCATATAAGATTTGAACTCTTAGTAGTAAGCATGAACAGTGTTGTTGCCTTGTTTAAATTGTTCAAATTTGCGAAGCAATTCACGACGATAATAAGGAGGGAAAAATTGTTGTCTCATTACAGCTTTCAAAACTTTCCAAGTTGTGGGTTGGTTATCAATGTTTTTCTTACAATGTACACTCCACCAAACAGAAGCAAAATTAGTAAATGCTCTAGTGGCTGCTCGCACTCGCTCAAGTTCAGAAAAGTCATGATGACTAAAAACTTGTTCTACTTTAAGCTCCCAAGCTAGATAATTAGTAGGATTAAATCTACCCTCAAATGACGGTAAAAAGATAACCTGACCATGTGCTTATGTGTGTTGTCCCAACTCTCGTGATGGTGAAGATGTGTCCGTCGTCCAAGAACTTCTATCTTCGGATCCTGTCATGATTAGTAGAAACAAGAAACAAAATTCAAGAATAATGTTCCTATGAACTACTAGGGTGTGGTGGTAAAGCGCTCACAGTAAAGCAAATATCAATATCTTACAAGTTCTTACCAAGCAGCAGGTGGTGACAGGCAACTAGCAGGGTCAAATAACTCTGAAGATTGTGTAAAGAGATTGCCAGGGGAACGTACGTATACACGGTGTAGAAATATGTGGAGCTGGGTTGGCTATATATGGTAGCAAAAGATTAGCAATAATCAATTCAGAGATGCAATGTTGAATAAACGCTCAACGATGGTACTGTGCTGGTCCCAGGCTAGACCGAACTAGAGACGCGAGCCTAGAACACTAATGAGGTCACGTCGTAGCACAACTAGCATCAATGAAGGATACTAAGTAGCTCTGGACAGCAAGATATAAGTGAAGATCACAACGGCAGTAAAGATAATGATGTGAAACAATAGCCAAGCAGGATATATCAACAACTTTGTCTCCAACTTTCCTCTGAAAAAGTTTGTGCCGATTTTTTTGATTTTTTTTTCAAGAATGGGATTGACTCAAGCTTTCAAACACCAAAGGAATCGCTAAATTCCGAGTTGATATGAGGAGTCAAAAAATTCGAAAACTGGCCTGAAAAACTGGAATAAGCTGTGTTCATGAACTTCGGAGGACAAAAAGACCTATTTAGAAGCCGATTTTGAGGTGCCAAATATTGAACTAGCTTCTTCAACTATTTAGATGCGACTCGTCGCTAGCTTTTGTTTGAGTACTCGCGGAGGCAAAACGGACTTCGTATGAGGAAGTTATGCCTGTTTTACTGAACAGTGCACAAAACAGATTCCAGTCCGAATTCAACTACGAGATTGAGTCTAAAAAGACCCGAATTTTGTTTTTTTTTCTTCTCTCTTTTTTTTCCTCACACTTTTTTTTTTCTTTCTCTCCTTTTTTTCTCTGACTTTTTTTCTCTTTTTTTCTCTTGCTTTTTTTTCTCTCTTTTTTTCTCCCTCTTTTCAGAACAAACTAGATAAGATGCAGATTGGATCAAGCGAAGATGTGAACGATCTCAACTATTATTATGACAATGAATGGTGGGTAGCACGTGGTGGAAATTGATGGATGGGTGGTGGACAGCGGAAGAGATAATGATGCAGCGGTGGCGTGACTAATGTGAACAGAACTCGAAACTCTAAACAAACTAGACACTAAGACCAGCAACTCGACACGACGATGCAACCGATAATTCAACTATGCAAGCAATGAAAAGAAAATTGCAAAGGATCAGACTGGCTTGGACCAAGGATGAATAGATCTAACTCTTTTTTGTGGCTTTCTTTTGGACAATAGGTAAGAAAATAAATCTAATCTAGGAAAACTGGAAATTCTCACCGAGCAACCTGAAAACTGATACCACTTGATAGAGGCGAGGGTGTCCCGATCTTTCGATGAGATGATAACTATCGATTTGGTGGAGACGACTTTGACGATCCGACTACAAACGTGCACGACGTTGCGCTTTAGCAATCGCTAAACCAATCTCCCGAGGTTACTGACGATGCTGGAAGCACGGTCAGCCTGACCACGAAGGTCTATTCCTGCAAGCAATCGAAGAACGAGCAAGAATATGGTAAAGCAATCTGAATATTGCAAATAAATATGAAGTATTGATAATGGTGGGGATCCGGAAGCGGTCTTGGTCTGGTCGTTGGACACAAACAAAGTACACGAAGTTGCAATGCCTAACTTTTAACTAAACAAATCCCAAGGAAAAAGCTACTAGATGGATCTACTTATATAGGAGCAAGGGCTGGCGGCCAAGGAGGTGGGAGGACGTCCCAAGGCAGCCTAAAACTAACCCTAGGTCGTACAAGGCTCATGGGCCCAAGTGGAGGTGATGCAACACCTTTGGGCTTGTAGTTTGACTCGGATTCTGCTACAACGTCAGATTGTTTCGTCCGTAACTCAACGCTCCGGACGAATTTGAAGGTGAATCCAATTGGGTTGGAAAGAGCACGAAATCTAGTTTCCAACAAAAAAAGAATCACCCAATTCGGAGTCCGTATGAAAAAGTTGTTGGCGTTTTGAGTCAGGTATGTCTGTGCAGTCCGAATCTGAATCCAGAACGTGAAAGACTTGGACTCTATCTTCTCTTGGCCCAAAAGTGACGTGAGAGGACTTTTTGAACACAACATAAACTTCTCCTTTTCCCTTATCTTCATATGTGGATTATACAAATGTCCCATACACCTGCAATTAGACAAAACACAAAAGTGTGTGAAGTATTTTTGTTCTGGATAACATAAATAGATTATTGAATAGTTTGCATTAGAAATCACCTGACAAATATGCATGTATGCAATATTCTTGGTCGTATTCAAAGTAGTCATGTCCTCATCATATGGCCATGAAGAAGCGTGAGTTTCACAACTTGCGCCAAGGAGGACGGACAGTTGGCCAGTATGTGGAGGACTTTAGTAAGTTAGCACGTTATGCCCCAGATCACGTCGCTACGGATGCAACTAAGCAGGAGAAGTTTCTAGAAGGACTGAATGATGAGTTGAGCATGCAGTTGATGGTAGCAAGCTTCAACAACTACCAGGAGTTGGTAGATCGTGCTCTTGTGATTGAAGGGAAGCAGCAGCAAATTGAGAATCGCAAGAGGAAGTATGGACAAGGAAAATATACTTCAGGAGCTCAGCAGAAGCCACGTTTTACCCCTAGACCAGGAGGACATTTTCAGCATACCCATGGAGGAGGTAGCTCGCACAATCACAATGGCACCAAGAATGGTAATGGCAATGGAGGAAGCAACGGCCAGAACCGCACCAACCCCTCAACCCCGGCCAAGAAGGACCTAAGCCAAGTCACTTGTTTTAAGTGTTCGAAGACAGGACATTATGCAAATGAATGTTCTGAATTGCAAAATGGAAATAGCAATGGAAGTTCTGGGAAGAAGCCCAACCCTTTTAACAGGGGACAGGTGAACCACATTAG
This sequence comes from Triticum urartu, assembly GCF_056163025.1. Taxonomy (NCBI): domain Eukaryota; kingdom Viridiplantae; phylum Streptophyta; class Magnoliopsida; order Poales; family Poaceae; genus Triticum; species Triticum urartu. Next base: position 246,894,861 of record NC_141877.1, read on the forward strand.
CGTGGAGGAGGTCGAAGCTCAGCCCGATGCAGTAATAGGTAAGTTTTTGGTTAAGTCATTTACTGCACTAGTTCTTTTTGATACTGGCGCATCGCATTCATACATCTCAAGGGGATTTGTGGATAAGTATAATCTACCAACCCAAGCCCTTAGGTCACCCATGTTAGTAACCTCGCCCGGAGCAGAGTATGTGGCTAGTCTATGGTGTGATCGGTTACTATTAAGGATTGGTAACTATGTTTTTCCCTCAGACCTAATAGTATTGGAATCCCAAGGATTGGATGTGATATTAGGCATGGATTGGTTATCAAAGTATGAAGGGAATATTGAATGTGCTAGCAAGTCAATTTTGCTTACCACACCAGAAGGGAGAAGGATCAAGTATGTATCCCGGCATGTGCCAAAGATGACTCAAGTAAATTGCCTAACAGGAGTTGTGCAGGAGGAAGTACCAGTGGTAAGGGATTTCCCTGATGTATTTCCAGAGGAGTTGCCAGGCATGCCACCGGATAGAGATATTGAGTTTTTGATTGACCTATTGCCAGGCACGGGGCCAATATCAAAGAGACCATATAGGATGCCAGCAAAGGATTTGGTGGAAATTAAGAAGCAGATTAAGGAGTTACTGGATAAGGGATATATTTGCCCAAGTTCTTCACCTTGGGGATCGCCAGTACTACTAGTGGAGAAGGATGGATCGTTAAGGATGGTTGTTGATTATCGAGGATTGAATGAAGTAACGATCAAGAACAAGTACCCACTACCAATGATCAATGATCTGTTTGATCGATTGCAAGGAGCTAAGGTATTTTCCAAGATCGATCTGCGATCAGGATACCACCAGTTGAAGATTCGAGAACAGGATATTCCGAAGACAGTTTTTACCACCAGGTATGGGCTGTATGAGTATACCGTTATGTCATTTGGTCTGACTAACGCACCTGCCTATTTTATGAACATGATGAACAAAGTGTTTATGGAGTTTTTGGATAAGTTCGTCGTAGTGTTCATTGCTGATATCCTGGTTTATTCGAAGAATGAAGAGGAACATAAGGAGCATTTGCGTTTGGTACTTGGAAAGCTTAGAGAACATCAATTATATGCCAAGTTCAGCAAATGTGAGTTTTGGTTGAAGGAAGTAGGATTCCTCGGACATGTTATATCTGGAGAAGGTATAGCAGTAGATCCCACTAAAGTTGAAACTGTGACCAAGTGGGAAGCCCCAACAACAGTTGGATAGATCCGGAGTTTTCTTGGACTCGCAGGATACTACCGGAGATTTATTGAGAATTTCTCAAAGATTGCGAAGCCTATGACTGAGTTGTTGAAGAAGAATACCAAGTTCATATGGACAGAGGAATGTGAGGCTAGTTTCCAGGAGTTGAAGAAACGCTTAGTTACCTCACCAGTATTGATCTTGCCAGACTAGACCAAGCATTATGAGGTGTATTGCGACGCTTCATGTCGAGGACTTGGAGCAGTGCTTATGCAGGAAGGGAGAGTTGTTTCATATGCCTCAAGACAACTGAAGCCTCATGAGTTGAATTATGCTACGCATGATTTGCAGTTAGCAGCCGTAGTGCATGCATTGAAGACATGGAGACATTTTCTCATTGGAAATCATTGTGAGGTGTACACGGATCATAAGAGCTTGAAGTACATTTTCACATAGAAGGAGTTGAATCTCAGACAAAGGAGATGGTTGGAGCTTATCAAGGATTACGATATGAAATTGCATTATCATCCTGGAAAGGCTAATGTAGTAGCAGAGGCATTAAGCCGCAAGAGCCATGTCAATAAGTTAATGACGGGAGAAATACCAAGGGAGTTAGCCAAAAATCTTCGTGAACTATGTTTGGAAATAGTTCCGAGAGGCTATATAGCAGCATTGGAGATTCAGTCAACCTTGATGGATAGAATCAGAGAAGCTCAGAAAGCTGACAAAGAGATTGCCACTATAAAGGAGAAACTGAGCAAAGGAAAAGCTAAAGGATTTCGTGAGGATGAGCACGACACCCTATGGTTTAAAGACCGTATTTACGTGCCCAATGACCCGGAGATCAGGAAGTTGATTTTGCAAGAGGCACACGACTCACCGTATTCAATTCACCCAGGAAATACCAAGATGTATCTGGATTTGAAGGATATTTTCTGGTGGACCGGAATGAAGAAGGATATTGCGGAGTATGTAGCAGTTTGTGATGTATGCCAGAGAGTAAAGGCAGAGCATCAGAAGCCAGCAGGATTGTTACAACCATTGCCGATACCCGAATGGAAGTGGGATAAGTTAGGCATGGATTTTATCACGGGATTACCCAGGACTCGTTTAGGCTATGACTCAATTTGGGTTGTAGTTGATCGATTGACGAAAGTAACTCATTTCATCCCAGTAAAGACCACTTACACCAGTGCTAAGTTGGCAAAGATATACATGACCAGGATCGTATGTCTGCATGGAGTTCCAAGGAGTATCATATCAGATAGAGGAACCCAGTTTACCTCAAAGTTCTGGAAGCAGTTGCACGAAACTTTGGGAACCAGGCTGGAATTCAGTACAACATTTCATCCACAGACATATGGACAGACCGAGAGAGTCAATCAGATTTTGGAGGATATGCTGAGAGCTTGTGCGCTAGATTATGGATCTAGTTGGGACAATAATTTGCCATATGCAGAGTTCTCTTACAACAACAGTTACCAAACCAGTTTGAAGATGGCCCCTTTCGAAGCTTTGTACGGAAGGAGGTGCAGGACACCGTTGTCATGGGAGGAAGTTGGAGACCGCCAGTTGTTTGGACCTGACTTGATTAAAGAGTCTGAACAGAAGGTGAAGTTGATTCGCGATAGGCTCAAGGTAGCCCAGTCCAGATAGAAGAGTTATGCAGTTATGCAGATTCTAAACGAAAGGAGACCGTTTACGAAGTTGGAGATAGAACTTATCTTCGAGCATCTCCACTTCAGGGAACAAAGCATTTTGGAGTTAAAGGGAAGTTAGCGCCACGATTTGTAGGACCATATCGAGTTTTGGAGCGTATGGGAGAAGTGGCCTACAAGTTGGAATTGCCCGAAGGATTGTCAGGAGTTCATGATGTGTTCCACGTTTCTCAGTTACAGAAATGTCACGCGGAGATGGCTGACATACCGTTGAGAGACACGGTGCCTTTGGAAACTATTCAGCTGGATAACGATTTGACCTACGAGGAGAAACCAGTCAAGATTCTCGAGTTTGCCAACCGAGTTACTCGCAGCAAGGTTATCAAGTTTTGCAAAGTTCAGTGGAGCCACCACACGGAGGATGAAGCCACCTGGGAGTGAGAAGAAGATTTGCTCAAAGACCACCCTCACCTATTTTCTAGCCAACCCGAATCTCGAGGGCGAGATTCATCTTAAGGGGGGTAGGTTTGTAACATCCCAAATTTTCAATTTTGAACGTTATACATTAGAGCATCATGCATATCATATTTTATTTTGCATTTTGGTTGATCCTAGAAATCCTACGCAACTCAATGACCCACGGAGAGAGTTGGGGATTTCGTTATTTTCATATTTGAGTTTTCTCAAATTTTGACAATAGGATCATTTGATTTTATTTATTTTATCATCAATTATTTCTATTACAAAAATATGAGAGAGGGAATAAAATGACTTTCCCAAAATAAAGAAATATTGAGGATTTAATAATAAAATCAAATAAGATTTTATTTCGGAGTTTTTCGGTGTTTTATTTGAATTTAGGAAAAATGTGCGTTTTTCAAAATTGCATTTAGGGGTCAAATAAATGTTCACCTTGTGCGGCTTGATTTTAGAAGCCCGTGAAAATTTATTTCGGAATTTGTGGAGTCCATTTAGTATTTCTTTTTATTTTTCTACCGAGCGAAATAATAAAAAAACGAACCGACCTACGGGCCGTGTCCGACTAGGACTCCGGCCCGAGGGAGGGCTTTATAAGCCGGGGCAGCCCACCCCAAGGGAAACACTAGCCAGCCCCCAGCCCAGCCGCCGCCACCGCCTTAGCCGCCGCCGTGCCGCCGCCGCCGGATCCCGCCGCTGAGGTTCGTCGCGCCTCATTTTCCGTGCCGAAAAAAAAGAAAAAAAAAATTATTCGGCGGTCGTCGTTTTTCTTTTTCTTGGATTAAATCCGCGATTTTTCTGATCGCGATTCCTGACCCGATTTTCGTTTTAGTATAACTTTTCGCTTGTTTATCGGAATCAGGTGATTCAAGCGCCTAGGGATTCGCCTCGAAACCCTCTATCCGTTTAACCAACTTAAACAAGTTTTTGCTACTGTAAAATTTTCCCTAGATCCAGATTACTAGAACGAAGTGTTTTCTTTCGCCGTTTGACTTTCGTTGCTTCGTTCGATTTGATTCTTTTTGCCAACCGGAGTTCTTAAGTTGAACCTTCTGGTTAGATCTCTTATTTGAGTTTTACCTCTGCATTAGATGAGTACTTATTGTATTCTTGTTTGTTTGTCTGTGATAGAGTACCCGGAGTGTGCCGCCTGTTACTTTGAATCGTTAGGTTTCGCGGATCATCAGCAAGGCAAGTAACACTTTGATCATACCTTTTCTATTACCCAGTTTTATTGCATTAGATCAATCCTCACACATTGCATGATTAGGATCTAATTAAATTGTGGGATGGGAAGTAGATGAGGTAGTACCTATTATCTGTTTATTATCAAACCTTTGGGAGTTACATCTACGTTTGCTTATTATGCCATGCTATGCTAGTAGACGTGGATTGGGTGAGTGAAATCCATGACAGATGTAAGATTGTTAATTAAAGGTTTATCTAAGGTGGCAACTTAAACACACATCTGGGTGGATTGAGGCACCTGGGTATTCCAGGACTTGCCTGTTTTCTTTTGGACCGCCACCCAGGCTCAAAGGGATCATGCGACTATTCATACTAGAAACTTCCATGTGCAGCCACAAGCTATTATGGGCTCTAGCATAGTTGACTAAGTTGTGCGAACTCTTACAGTGGTAGACTAGCAGATGTAGGGGGTGTAGGTGGTACGGTCTACCGGACCGTGAGGTGCTAGCGCTTCTGAAAGACTATGTCTCGGTCATCCGTCCTCTCAAACACCCTGTAGTGCGAGAAACCAAACGGAGGCGATCGAGTCTTGTGGGGAAAAGTACGCAAACCTCTGCAGAGTGTAATAAACTAATCATGGTTAGCCGTGTCCCCGGTTATGGACATCTTGAGTATCTAGTACTTGGATTATCATGTGAATCTCAACATGTTACTCTAAATTAATTTTGTTGGGTTATGTTAAAGATGATGCTTAATTGGGATTGAGAATGCTGTCAACCATTCTCAATGTTTAACCACCACCATGATAGTAATTAAATTTTATTCCTTTGAAGTAGGGAAAAATTGGCTTTACGCAAAACAGTAACCATAGAGCCTTTCCACCAGCCAAATATGCATATAGTATAGCTGTTTCATTCCATTATTCTCTATGTGTTACCTTGCCAGTATATTTCATGTGCTGACACGTTTTCGGGCTGCAACGTTAATGTTGCAGACTTTTCAGACGATGATTAAGGAGTTTTTAGGTCGTGGTTCTATACTCAGTGATGCCGTTGGAGTTGATGGACTCACTTATCTTCCAAGCCTTCCGCTGTTATCGTTATTAGATGGCCTTAAGCCATATGTATTTGTAATAAGTTCTCTTTTGAGACACTCGATGTAATAAGTGTGATGAGGACATCAATACCATTGTTACACCCACAGCCCCTACTGTTACATATACTGGACCAATTACTAGAGCTCGCGCACGCCAATTAAATTACCAGGTACTTTCGTTTCTTGGTAATGATTCTAATGTTCATGAGATTATGATGCTGCCTAAATTGGATACATTTGTTTTGCTTACAAATGAAGGTCCTATCTTGGAGAAGGATGAACATTGGAGCAAGAACACGAATGGAGTTGATGGCATGCGCAAGGGGATCAAGAACGGAGTTACAAGTGATGATTTCAGGACTTTGAAGCCGCCATAAGGAGTGCATGAAGCCTTGGACGAAATATACAAGATGCCACTTCATAATATTCGTCCATAGGCTATTCTAGGTGCTGCGTCACCTAATTAATGGGCCAGGCCCATGTAATTTCGAAATACTTAAGTATAGGCTATTTTTAGAGTCCGTATGTGTGGGGAAACAAGAGTTAGGGTTGGTTTCGGACCCCACCCTCAAGGGCCACGAAATTCCCCCCCTTCCGCCATATATACAGCCCTTAGGGCGTCGTTTAGATTTTGGGTTTTGTTTAGATTAAAAGTTCGCCATAGCTGCAACTTCGCGTACTTCGTTTGTGTCCAACGACCAGACCAAGACGTCACAGAACCCCACCTTGATCAATAAAGCTTTCATCTTATATTCGCAATATCCAGATTGCAATCTCAGTTTCTTGCTTGTTCTTCGTTTGCTCGCAGGAAACAGGCCCTCGTGGTCAGGTTGATCGTGCTCCGGCGTGGTCAATAACCCCTCGGAAGTTGGTTTAGCGATTGCTAAGGCGCGACGTCTCGCACGTTCGTAGTCGGATCGTCAAGGTCGACTCCCACATAAAACGATAGCCACCATCTCATCGAAACATCGGGACACCTTAGCCTCTATCAAGTGGTATCAGATTTCCAGGTTGCTCGGTGAGATTTTACAGTTTTTCGTAGATTAGATCGAGTCTGTTCTTCATACCTACAGTCCACGAAAAAGCCACACAAAAAAAAATTAGGGTTAGTTCATCATATCCGAACCAATCTGAGCCTTTGCATAATCTTTTTAGGGTTTTTGCTTTGTTGAATTTGTGGTTGCATCGTCGTGTCAAGTTGCTGGTCTTAGAGTCTAGTCTTTTAGAGTTTCGAGTTCTGGTCATAAGTTGTCACGCCGCCGCCGCACCATCAATCTCTATCCATATACCACCACCGCTACCATATACCACCACCGCTGCCATATACCACAACCATATATCCACCACCAATCCGAGTTCTTCTCATATTAGGTTTGTTTTTGAGATCAATCTCAATTCCGATTCGTGTTTCCTTGCCTGCGTAGGTCTCGGAAAAAAAATAGTCTGGAGACCCCCGGGCAGTTTTTAGGCCAAAATTTTCACGGGCAAAAATATTTTTTCCCTATCCTACTTTTAGGCTTTTCTGAGTCTTTTGAGCCACGTGCCATCATAGTGATTTTTTGTCGCACTTTTTCGTCGTCGCTGCCCTGATTTCCGAAAAAAAAAGTGGAAATTTTTTTTTCGTGCCCATCCTATCAGTTTGACGAGGGAAGAGTTTTGAGACACTCGCCATTATAGTGATTTTTCGCAAAAAAAAAGAGGCGCAAAAAAAAAGAGGAGCGCAAAAAAAAAGCGAAAAAAAAAGTTCCAGAGTGTGCTTTTCCCTTATTTACGTGCAGCGCCGTGATTTTGTTAGTGTTCTAGGCTCGCGTCTCTAGCACGGTCTCTAGCTCGTTGTTAGTGTTCATGGTCTTTCTCACGCCTAAACATTGCAAAACAGTAACATGGTCTGTAGTACTTGGTAGTAAATCTTCTGCATCATTGTAAGTAATGGACAAATACGTTGGTGTATAAGCTGCATATTTTGGCACAACCTCGACAACAATAGGATCGACAACTACACTGGTATTTGGTATAGTCATGGACCTATCATCCTCTCCTCCATGAAATGAAACCGTCCTCGGTTTCAAATCAGTCTTTTCAGCAATACTTTTATCTACGGACTGAACGACGGCCGTACAAACTCCAGTAGCTTCAACCTTCTTCTTTTCTTCTTCTTTTTGCTCTTTTATCTTCTCAAGATGATCTTTCCTCCAAGAAATAAAACGATCCTCGTCCATGGACACAAGGTCAAACTTCTTATCCCGCTTGACGTGATACATATTTGCAACATGGTCATATGTAGCATGGTGCTCCTTGTACCACGGCTCTCCCAACAACAGATGACATGACACCAAGGAGACCGGAATCACGTCGCACAAAACATCGGAAAAAAATTTCCCAACAAAAACGGTACCTTGGTTTGGTGTGTGACAGTGAGCTCTTCATGACCCCAATGAAAACAGTATGGTTGTGGATGTGGTGTCATTGATAGCTTCAGCTTCTCCACCATCTCGATGCTTGCAGCGTTGATCAAATTCATGTGATCGATCGTCATGGCACATGATCTCTCTCTCACCACCACCCGAGTGTGACAAAGCCCGGCCCAGCGGCCTTCCTCCTCCAACTGAAATCCATAGCTTAACTTACTGAATGACGATGCCCTTGCCATCTTCTCATAGTGTCGTGAACAACCTGTTGCTCTGAATACCACCTGATGTAGACCGAAACTCAATGTGAGGTCCGATCCGTTGTTGCGGCCCGACCTTTGATGAGGACATCAATACCATTGTTACACCCACAGCCCCTACTGTTACATATACTGGACCAATTACTAGAGCTCGCGCACGCCAATTAAATTACCAGGTACTTTCGTTTCTTGGTAATGATTCTAATGTTCATGAGATTATGATGCTGCCTAAATTGGATACATTTGTTTTGCTTACAAATGAAGGTCCTATCTTGGAGAAGGATGAACATTGGAGCAAGAACACGAATGGAGTTGATGGCATGCGCAAGGGGATCAAGAACGGAGTTACAAGTGATGATTTCAGGACTTTGAAGCCGCCATAAGGAGTGCATGAAGCCTTGGACGAAATATACAAGATGCCACTTCATAATATTCGTCCATAGGCTATTCTAGGTGCTGCGTCACCTTATTAATGGGCCAGGCCCATGTAATTTCGAAATACTTAAGTATAGGCTATTTTTAGAGTCCGTATGTGTGGGGAAACAAGAGTTAGGGTTGGTTTCGGACCCCACCCTCAAGGGCCACGAAATTCCCCTCTCTTCCTCCATATATACAGCCCTTAGGGCGTCGTTTAGACTTGGGTTTTGTTTAGATTAAAAGTTCGCCATAGCTGCAACTTCGCGTACTTCGTTTGTGTCCAACGACCAGACCAAGACGTCACAGAACCCCACCTTGATCAATAAAGCTTTCATCTTATATTCGCAATATCCAGATTGCAATCTCAGCTTCTTGCTTGTTCTTCGTTTGCTCGCAGGAAACAGGCCCTCGTGGTCAGGTTGATCGTGCTCCGGCGTGGTCAATAACCCCTCGGAAGTTGGTTTAGCGATTGCTAAGGCGCGACGTCTCGCACGTTCGTAGTCGGATCGTCAAGGTCGACTCCCACAGAAAACGATAGCCACCATCTCATCGAAACATCGGGACACCTTTGCCTCTATCAACCTTTCACAACACTCCACCACCAGCAGTAGCAACCTCTCGCTCGCGCACGCGATATGCACGAAATAGAGGGTTTGAACCTTATGGCCCAGCACGAGAAAATCAAACTTGACGATGATACTCACGCGCAAAAACAATTTCTATAAAGAGATCGCAACACAGAGGTTTTCTAAAGATCCCTCCAAAACTTGATACGGGTGTCTACCCTGAAAAACGCATCGTGTCTATTTCATAAAACAATAACCTGCCGTACAATGCCTCGTATCATGGCTTTATATAGTAGCCGACCAAACTTTGACCTCGTACACGCACAAAAGAAAAATAAAGTAAATCCTAAACAAATCTAGACTCTCATTAAAGATACTTGGCCTAGTAATTTTGGTACAAGCGCTCCCGACTTGTGCAATCAGGAGGGGCCCACCCGACATCTCTTAGGCTTAAAAACTCCCAAATACATGTAGTCCTTTTGTTGATCTTTTCCTTGCGTGGCAGAAATAAAAACAGAAAGGATCTACTCCTAGTAGTTTTAATCCTTACGTAGCATGCAAGATTGGATAGGTGAGCTTGACCTATAGCTTTATTGGACTCCTTCCCATACACGAACAGGTCCTGTTCCGGTGTCCATGACAATATAGATAAAAATTCAAAGTGAACACCATCTGGACTCCAACCGAAAATTGGTGGCAGCTGAACTTGTTTTATATTTGCTCGCACATCAACGACTGCTTGGTCATCTGTACGAATGCATGCATTGTTAGACATGTTTTGCATACCTAGTGCATGGTTCATGGTCTTTCTCACGCCTAAACATTGCAAAACAGTAACATGGTCTGTAGTACTTGGTAGTAAATCTTCTGCATCATTGTAAGTAATGGACAAATACATTGGTGTATAAGCTGCATATTTTGGCACAACCTCGACAACAATAGGATCGACAACTACACTGGTATTTGGTATAGTCATGGACCTATCAACGTGCCACCGGGATTACCACCTATTCGAGGGATTGAGCATTAAATTGACTTAATTCCCGGTGCTTCGCTACCCAACCGTGCACCATACCGTACAAATCCAGAGGAGACGAAGGAGATCATGCGTCAAGTACAAGAACTGCTCGACAAAGGTTGTATACGCGAATCCCTTAGTCCTTGTGCTGTTCCTATCATTTTAGTGCCGAAAAAGGATGGTACGTCGTGTATGTGCGTTGATTGTAGAGGCATTAATAATATTACTATTCGTTATCGTCATCCTATTCCTAGGCTAGATGATATGCTTGATGAATTGAGTGGCTCTACAATATTCTCCAAAGTTGATTTGCGTAGTGGATACCATCAAATTCGTATGAAATTGGGTGATGAATGGAAAACAGCATTTAAAACTAAGTTTGGATTATATGAGTGGTTAGTCATGCCTTTTGGGTTAACTAATGCACCTAGTACTTTCATGAGGTTAATGAACGAAGTTTTACGTGCTTTCTTTGGACGATTTGTGGTAGTTTACTTTGATGACATATTGATTTATAGCAAATCTTTGGAGGAACATTTGGAACATTTAGGTGCTGTTTTTATTGCTCTACGTGATGCACGTTTGTTTGGAAACCTTGGAAAGTGCACCTTTTGCACCGACCGAGTATCTTTTCTTGGCTATGTTGTTACTCCACAGGGAATTGAAGTTGATAAAGCCAAGATTGAAGCTATTGAGAGTTGGCCGCAGCCCAAAACGGTCACACAAGTGAGGAGTTTCCTTGGCCTCGCTGGTTTCTATAGGCGTTTTGTGAGAGATTTCAGCACCATTGCTGCACCTCTCAACGAGCTTACAAAGAAGGATGTGCCTTTTGTTTGGGGTACCGCACAGGAAGAAGCCTTCACGGTATTGAAAGATAAGTTGACACATGCTCCTTTACTCCAACTTCCTAATTTCAATAAGACTTTTGAGCTTGAATGTGATGCTAGTGGAATTGGATTAGGAGGTGTGTTATTACAAGATGGAAAACCTGTTGCATACTTTTTTGAAAAATTGAGTGGGCCTAGTCTGAACTATTCTACTTATGATAAAGAATTATATGCTCTTGTTCGGACCTTAGAAACATGGCAACATTATTTATGGCCCGAGGAATTTGTTATACATTCTGATCATGAATCTTTGAAACACATTAAAAGTCAAGCAAAACTGAACCGTAGACATGCTAAATGGGTTGAATTCATTGAGACTTTCCCTTATGTCATTAAACACAAGAAGGGTAAAGAAAATGTTATTGCTGATGCCTTGTCTCGTTATTATACTATGCTATCACAACTTGACTTTAAAATATTTGGTTTGGAGACCATCAAAGACCAATATGTTCATGATGCTGAATTTAAAGATGTATTGCAGAATTGTAAGGAAGGGAGAACTTGGAACAAGTTCGTTCTTCACGATGGATTTGTGTTTCATGCTAACAAGCTATGCATTCCAGCTAGCTCCGTTCGTCTTTTGTTGTTGCAGGAGGCGCACGGAGGAGGATTAATGGGACACTTTGGTGTCAACACTGTTCAAGATATCTTCCGATATTCCGATAAATTGGCTGATTTATCGCTTACCAGTGTCTGACCGATAAGATATATCGGCCGATAAATCAACCGATATGACGATAAATCGGCCGATATGCCGATAAACTGGCCGATTTACCCCTTATCATGGGTCGACCGATAAGTTCCCGATAAGTGATATCCCCAACATTTGCGTCAATAAGACGGAGGATATACTTGCTACACATTTCTTTTGGCCAAAGATGAGACGAGATGTTGAGCGTTTTGTTGCTCGCTGCACTACATGTAAAAAAGCTAAGTCACGACTCAATCCTCATTGTTTATATATGCCTTTGCCTATACCTAGTGTTCCTTGGAAGGATATATCTATGGACTTTGTTTTAGGTTTACCTCGAGCAAAGAAGGGGAGGGGTAGCATATTTGTTGTTGTGGATAGATTTTCGAAAATGGCACACTTTATACCATGTCATAAAAGCTATGATGATGTTAATGTTGCTGATTTCTTCTTTCATGAAATTATTCGCTTGTATGGTCTGCCAAATACTATTGTTTCAGATCTTGATACTAAATTTCTTAGCCACTTTTGGAGATGTTTATGGGCTAAGTTGGGGACTAAACTTCTTTCTAGTACTACTTGTCACCCCCAAACTGATGGACAAACTAAAGTAGTCAATAGAACATTGTCTATTATGCTTAGGGATGTTTCGAAGAATAATTAGAAAATGTGGGGAGAATGCTTGCCTCATATTGAATTTGCTTATAATCGTTCATTGCATTCTACTACTAAGATGTGCCCTTTTGAAATTGTGTATGGTTTCCTACCTCGTGTACCTATTGATTTGTTGCCTCTTCCATCCTGAGAGAAGGTTAATTTTGATGCTAAAGAACGTGCTGAATTGATTTTAAAAATGCATGAGTTAAGTAAGGAAAACATTGAGCATATGAATGCTTGATGAGGACATCAATACCATTGTTACACCCACAGCCCCTACTGTTACATATACTGGACCAATTACTAGAGCTCGCGCACGCCAATTAAATTACCAGGTACTTTCGTTTCTTGGTAATGATTCTAATGTTCATGAGATTATGATGCTGCCTAAATTGGATACATTTGTTTTGCTTACAAATGAAGGGCCTAGCTTGGAGAAGGATGAACATTGGAGCAAGAACACGCATGGAGTTGATGGCATGCGCAAGGGGATCAAGAACGGAGTTACAAGTGATGATTTCAGGACTTTGAAGCCGCCATAAGGAGTGCATGAAGCCTTGGACGAAATATACAAGATGCCACTTCATAATATTCGTCCATAGGCTATTCTAGGTGCTGCGTCACCTTATTAATGGGCCAGGCCCATGTAATTTCGAAATACTTAAGTATAGGCTATTTTTAGAGTCCGTATGTGTGGGGGAACAAGAGTTAGGGTTGGTTTCAGACCCCACCCTCAAGGCCCACGAAATTCCCCCCTCTTCCTCCATATATACAGCCCTTAGGGCGTCGTTTAGACATTGGGTTTTGTTTAGATTAAAAGTTCGCCATAGCTGCAACTTCGCGTACTTCGTTTGTGTGCAACGACCAGACCAAGACGTCACAGAACCCCACCTTGATCAATAAAGCTTTCATCTTATATTCGCAATATCCCGATTGCAATCTCAGTTTCTTGCTTGTTCTTCGTTTGCTCGCAAGAAACAGACCCTCGTGGTCAGGTTGACCCTGCTCCGGCGTGGTCAATAACCCTCGGAAGTTGGTTTAGCGATTGCTAAGGCGCGACGTCTCGCACGTTCGTAGTCGGATCGTCAAGGTCGACTCCCACAGAAAACGATAGCCACCATCTCATCGAAACATCGGGACACCTTAGCCTCTATCAAGTGGTATCAGATTTCCAGGTTGCTCGGTGAGATTTTTACAGTTTTTCGTAGATTAGATCGAGTCTGTTCTTCATACCTACAGTCCAGGAAAAAAAGCCACACAAAAAAAATTAGGGTTTGTTCATCATATCCGAACCAATCTGAGCCTTTGCATAATCTTTTTAGGGTTTTTGCTTTGTTGAATTTGCGGTTGCATCGTCGTGTCAAGTTGCTGGTCTTAGAGTCTAGTCTTTTATAGTTTCGAGTTCTGGTCATAAGTTGTCACGCCGCCGCCGCACCATCATCATCGCCCATCTACCACTTTTGCTTATCCGCCACCGCTCTGAATCCATATCCATATACCACTACCAATCCGTATCCATATACCACCACCAATCTCTATCCATATACCACCATCGCTACCATATACCACCACCGCTGCCATATACCACAACCATATATCCACCACCAATCCGAGTTCTTCTCATATTAGGTTTGTTCTTGAGATCAATCTAAATTCCGAGTCGTGTTTCCTTGCCTGCGTAGGTCTCGGAAAAAAAAATTCACGGACAAATTTTTTTTCCCTATCCTATTTTTAGGCTTTTCTGAGTCTTTTGAGCCACGTGCCATCATAGTGATTTTTTGTCGCACTTTTTCGTCGTCGCTGCCCTGCTTTCCGAAAAGAAAAGTGAAAAAAAAAATTCGTGCCCATCCTATCAGTTTGACGAGGGAAGAGTTTTGAGACACTCGCCATTATAGTGATTTTTCGCAAAAAAGAAGAGGAGCGCAATAAAAAGGAGCAAAAAAAAAGAGCGAAAAATAAAAGTTCCAGAGTGTGCTTTTCCCTTATTTACGTGCAGCGCCGTGATTTTGTTAGTGTTCTAGGCTCGCGTCTCTAGCACGGTCTAGCCTAGGACCAGCACAGTACCGTCGTTGAACGTTTATTCAACTTTGCATATTGATTATTGCTGACCCTTTTTGCTACCATACTATAAGCCTTCCCAGCTCCACATACATCTACGTCGTGCGTTTGACTCTCCCTGGCAATCGCTCTATCCAAGCTTTTGAGAGTTTTTGACTACAACGGTTGCCGATCACCGCCTGCTGCTGGGTAAGAACTGGTAAGAATTTGAGATTTGCTTGATGGATTTGTGACACCCGCCACCACCACCACTTGTTAGTAGTCTGTAGGATCATATTCTTGTGTGTTTCTATTGCTGCTAACCATGCCAGGATCACAAGCCGACGAGACTGACTGGGAGAACTTGACGAACAAGGAGCTTCATGATACGTTTCAGCAAATGATGAATGGACAGGTGCAAGATGTGATAAACAGATTTGAAGAGGCCATGGAGAAGATAGATGGCATGGAGAAGACGTTTGAAACAAAGCTCGATAACAAGTTTGCTGAATTGCTTTCGCGTTTTCCACCACCACCACCGGCTGCTCCTGCCGCACCTCTGCAACAACAGCAACAACACCGACTACCTCCACGTCGGGAAACAGCCCTCCGCCGAGCGAGCCGTGTCCCTCTTCAGTCGGGCCAAACTGCTGGTGCTGCTGTTGATACTTCTGTGGCTCCTACTGCTGATGTGGAGGAGGATGCTTATGTGGGAGATTATGAGGATGAGGTTGATCAAAATCAGAACTACGTGCCACCAACAGCACAGCAACCACCAGGTCGTCCACATGCAAATAATGGCAATGGTAGGGCTCACCCTCAGGTACGAGATCATGACCATCTCCCTAAACTAAAATTGAATATTCCACCATTTGAGGGTAGATATGTTCCTGATATATATCTTACTTGGGAGTTAGAAACTGAACAACGATTTACATGTTTACAATATCCCGAGGAGAGACGTGTTCCTGCTGCTGTTTGTGCTTTCACTAGTTTTGCATGTGTTTGGTGGTCTGAGCATTGTAGATTATATCCTATTCCGGCTACTTGGGCTGCTTTGAAAACTGCTATGCGTACTCGTTGGGTTCCACCATATTATCAACGTGAATTACTTCAAAAATTGCAGCGCTTAAGACAGGGAAAAAATTCTGTAGAAGAACATTATCAGGAATTACAAACTGGCATGATTAGATGTGGTATTGTTGAGGAGAATGAAGCTATGCTTGCACGTTTTATGGGTGGATTAAATAGAGAGATTCAGACGATTCTAGAGTATAAGGAGTATACTAATATCACTCGTTTATTCCATCTTGCTTGTAAAGCTGAACGTGAAGTGCAGGATCGACAGGCATTGGCGCGGACTAACTTTTCTGCAGGTCGACCTTCATCATGGACACCACGTGCATCATCTACTTCCACACGTTCTGCTACACCGGCGCCTCCGTCGGCTACCACCTCCAACCGTGATACAATAAAGCAGGCACAATCACCACTATCTGCCAAGAGCACACCTTCTGGGCCTGCAAAGAGCTCTTCTTCATCCATGGCATCAACAGGGCAAACACATGATATTATTTGTCGACGTTGCAAGGGTGGAGGTCATTATGCGAGAGAATGCCCATCAAAGCGTGTGATGATTGTTACTGAGGATGGTGGGTATGAGTCCGCTAGTGACTATGATGAGGAGACTTTGGCACTTATTACACGTGACGAACACGGTAGAGACGATTCTGATCATGAGACGCAATACATGGCTCCTGAAGATGCTGACAGGTATGAAAGTTTAGTTGCTCAACGTGTTTTGAGTGTGCAGGTTACACAAGCTGAGCAAAATCAGAGGCATAATTTGTTCCATACAAGGGGAGTTGTGAAGGAACGTTCTATTCGCGTGATCATAGATGGAGGGAGCTGCAATAACTTGGCTAGCATGGAGATGGTGGAGATGCTATCTCTCACCACAAGACCACATCCACATCCTTACTACATCCAATGGTTCAACAACAGCGGCAAGGTTAAGGTAACACGTACTGTTCGTGTGCATTTTAGTATCTCTACATATGTTGATTATGTTGATTGTGATGTGGTACCTATGCAAGCATGTTCCTTATTACTTGGTAGACCATGGCAATTTGATAAAAATTATGTACACCATGGTAGAAACAATCAGTATACTCTTGTTCATAACGATAAAAATATTACTTTGCTTCCTATGACTCCTGATTCCATTTTGAAAGATGATATTAATAGAGCTAATAAAGCAAAACATGAGGCAAATAAGAGTGAAAATCAGATTGTGGCAAAAGAATTTGAGCACCAAATGAAGCCTAATAATAAACCATCTACTGTTGTTTCTGAAATTAAATTGAAAAGTGCATGTTTACTTGCCACCAAATCTAATATTGATGAGCTAGATTTCAGCAAATCTGTTTGCTATGCTTTTGTGTGCAAAGAGGCATTATTTTCATTCGAGGACGTGCCTTCCTCTTTGCCCCCTGCTGTCACTAACATTTTGCAGGAGTTCGCTGACGTCTTTCCACAAGACGTGCCACCGGGATTACCACCTATTCGAGGGATTGAGCATCAAATTGACTTAATTCCCGGTGCTTCGCTACCCAACCGTGCACCATACCGTACCAATCCAGAGGAGACGAAGGAGATTATGCGTCAAGTACAAGAACTGCTCGACAAAGGTTATATACGCGAATCCCTTAGTCCTTGTGCTGTTCCTATCATTTTAGTGCCGAAAAAGGATGGTACGTCGCGTATGTGCGTTGATTGTAGAGGCATTAATAATATTACTATTCGTTATCGTCATCCTATTCCTAGGCTAGATGATATGCTTGATGAATTGAGTGGCTCTACAATATTCTCCAAAGTTGATTTGCGTAGTGGATACCATCAAATTCGTATGAAATTGGGTGATGAATGGAAAACAGCATTTAAAACTAAGTTTGGATTATATGAGTGGTTAGTCATGCCTTTTGGGTTAACTAATGCACCTAGTACTTTCATGAGGTTAATGAACGAAGTTTTACGTGCTTTCATTGGACGATTTGTGGTAGTTTACTTTGATGACATATTGATTTATAGCAAATCTTTGGAGGAGCATTTGGAACATTTACGTGCTGTTTTTATTGCTCTACGTGACGCACGTTTGTTTGGAAACCTTGGAAAGTGCACCTTTTGCACCGACCGAGTATCTTTTCTTGGCTATGTTGTTACTCCACAGGGAATTGAAGTTGATAAAGCCAAGATTGAAGCTATTGAGAGTTGGCCGCAGCCCAAAACGGTCACACAAGTGAGGAGTTTCCTTGGCCTCGCTGGTTTCTATAGGCGTTTTGTGAGAGATTTCAGCACCATTGCTGCACCTCTCAACGAGCTTACAAAGAAGGATGTGCCTTTTGTTTGGGGTACCGCACAGGAAGAAGCCTTCACGGTTTTGAAAGATAAGTTGACACATGCTCCTTTACTCCAACTTCCTAATTTCAATAAGACTTTTGAGCTTGAATGTGATGCTAGTGGAATTGGATTAGGAGGTGTGTTATTACAAGATGGACAACCTGTTGCATACTTTTCTGAAAAATTGAGTGGGCCTACTCTGAACTATTCTACTTATGATAAAGAATTATATGCTCTTGTTCGGACCTTAGAAACATGGCAACATTATTTATGGCCCAAGGAATTTGTTATACATTCTGATCATGAATCTTTGAAACACATTAAAAGTCAACCAAAACTGAACCGTAGACATGCTAAATGGGTTGAATTCATTGAGACTTTCCCTTATGTCATTAAACACAAGAAGGGTAAAGAAAATGTTATTGCTGATGCCTTGTCTCGTCGTTATACTATGCTTTCACAACTTGACTTTAAAATATTTGGTTTGGAGACCATCAAAGATCAATATGTTCATGATGCTGAATTTAAATATGTATTGCAGAATTGTAAGGAAGGGAGAACTTAGAACAAGTTCGTTCTTAACGATGGATTTGTGTTTCGTGCTAACAAGCTATGCATTCCAGCCAGCTCCGTTCGTCTTTTGTTGTTGCAGGAGGCGCATGGAGGAGGATTAATGGGACACTTTGGCGTCAAGAAGACGGAGGATATACTTGCTACACATTTCTTTTGGCCAAAGATGAGACGGGATGTTGAGCGTTTTGTTGCTCGCTGCACTACATGTCAAAGAGCTAAGTCACGACTCAATCCTCATGGTTTATATATGCCTTTGCCAGTACCTATTGTTCCTTGGGAGGATATATCTATGGACTTTGTTTTAGGTTTACCTCGAACAAAGAAGGGGAGGGATAGCATATTTGTTGTCGTGGATAGGTTCTCGAAAATGGCACACTTTATACCATGTCATAAAAGCGATGATGCTGTTAATGTTGCTGATTTTGATAGAGGCTAAGGTGTCCCAATCTTTCGATGAGATGGTGGCTATCGTTTTCTGTGGGAGTCGACCTTGACGATCCGACTACGAACGTGCGAGACGTCGCGCCTTAGCAATCGCTAAACCAACTTCCAAGGGTTATTGACCACGCCGGAGCACGATCAACCTGACCACGAGGGTCTGTTTCCTGCGAGCAAACGAAGAACAAGCAAGAAACTGAGATTGCAATCTGTATATTGCGAATATAAGATGAAAGCTTTATTGATCAAGGTGGGGTTCTGTGACGTCTTGGTCTGGTCGTTGGACACAAACGAAGTACGCGAAGTTGCAGCTATGGCGAACTTTTAATCTAAACAAAACCCCCGGAAAAAGCTACTAGATGGATCTACTTATATAGGAGCAAGGGGTGGCGGCCAAGGAGGTGGGAGGACGTCCCAAGGCAGCCTAAAACTAACCCTAGGTCGTACAAGGCTCATGGGCCCAAGTGGAGGTGATGCAACACCTTTGGGCTTGTAGTTTGACTCGGATTCTGCTGCAACGTCAGATTGTTTCGTCCGTAACTCAACGCTCCGGATGAATTTGAAGGTGAATCCAATTGGGTTGGAAAGAGCACGAAATCTAGTTTCCAACGAAAAAAGAATCACCCAATTCGGAGTCCGTATGAAAAAGTTGTTGGCGTTTTGAGTCAGGTATGTCTGTGCAGTCCGAATCTTAATCCAGAACGTGAGAGACTTGGACTCTATCTTCTCTTGGCCCAAAAGTGACGTGAGAGGACTTTTTGAACACAACCTAAACTTCTCCTTTTCCCTTGTCTTCATATGTGGATTGTACAAATGTCCCATACACCTGCAATTAGACAAAACACAAAAGTGTGTGAATTATTTTTGTTCTGGATAACATAAATAGATTATTGAATAGTTTGCATTAGAAATCACCTGACAAATATGCATGTATGCAATATTTTTGGTCGTATCCAAGGTAGTCATGTCCTCATCATCCTCCCCTTTTTGAAAATAAAGCCGTCCTCGGCATTGCTTAATCTGAAATGTGGCTAACAAAAGAGACAAGGTGTACATGTTGTATATGTATATGTCATCCATTTTAACTTCCCTTGATTTTTGCACATATATCACATGTATACATGAGTAACTTTATTGTTCATAAAACCTAAAGCCAAAAAATTATCACAGGAAGTAGAAGGCATGAAAATATTGGAACTCAGTTTGCACATATAAGTGAAGCTCTTATTCTCTTCAAAAGATTGGCAATGTTCATCATTAAACCATCCTAACTTCGATGAATAAACCTTACTTGCATCAAATTTACATGCTACAACATGCTTAAATAAGCAAACATGCAATAAGTCATTGGACACAGAATCATCATCAAGATTAGAGGTCATATCAAAATGATTAAACATTGGTTCTTTTGCATCAACAGTTAATTCAATGGGTGCACTCAAAATTGTTGATATTTCAGTTGTTTGATCACATGACGCATTCATGACAGTAACAAGAGTCTCTAAAATAGGTGGTGTGCTCAAATCAACAGGTAACTCAACACATGATGCATTCAAGTTAACTAGGCATGCTTCATTCTCATGTGAAGTTATATCATCAATACCTTTACTGTTACCTCGCAAAGATGTAGCTGATGTAGGTACGGACGTTGACAATGTACCATACTCTTGAGATGATATTGCGCTCACAATCCGAGGTGGGGCTGCTCTAGTAGGTGCAATAGTGGAGTAACCAACCGGCGATGGTGAGCATGAACTGGAATATAGTTGTTGTAGTCACCCAATGCATCCTCCTGTATCTGTCTCTCAAAGGTACAAGCACGGACATACATACCAGTAATGCAACGAGGAATATATCGAAATCTTGCCTGAATATCATGGTTCAAACCACCAAAAAATCTATTCATTGTATCATCCTCAGATTCTTCTATGTCACAATGATGCATATAAGATTTGAACTCTTGGTAGTAAGCATGAACATTGTTACTGCCTTGTTTTAATTGCTCCAATTTGCAACGCAATTCACGACGATAGTAAGGAGGAAAAAATTGTTGTCTCATTACAGCTTTCAAAACTTTCCAAGTTGTGGGTTGGTTATCAATGTTTTTCTTACAATGTACACTCCACCAAACAGAAGCAAAACCAGTAAATGCTCTAATGGTAGCTCGTACTCTCTCAAGTTCAGAAAAATCATGGTGACTAAAAACTTGTTCTACTTCAACCTCCCAAGCTAGATAAATAGCAGGATTAAATCTACCCTCAAATGATGGTAAAGAGATAACCTGACCATATGCTTGTGTGTGTTGTCCCAACTCTCGTGATGGTGAAGATGTGTCCGTCGTCCAAGAACTTCTATCTCTGGAACCTGTCATGATTAGTAGAAACAAGAACCAAAATTCGAGAATAATGTTCCTATGAACTACTAGGATGTGGTTGTAAAGTGCTCACAATAAAGCAAATATCAATATCTTACAAGTTTTACCATGCGGCAGGTGGTGACAGGCAACCAGCGGTGTCAAATAACTCCGAAGATTGTGTAAAGCGATTGCCAGGGGAACGTGTGTATACACGGTGTAGAAATATGTGG
This sequence comes from Triticum urartu, assembly GCF_056163025.1. NCBI lineage: Eukaryota > Viridiplantae > Streptophyta > Magnoliopsida > Poales > Poaceae > Triticum > Triticum urartu. The sequence continues at coordinate 246,916,432 of NC_141877.1, forward strand.
AGCTGGGTTGGCTATATATGGTAGCAAAAGATTAGCAATAATCAATTCAGAGATGCAATGTTGAATAAACGCTCAACGACGGTACTGTGCTGGTCCTAGGCTAGACCGAACTAGAGACGCGAGCCTAGAACACTAATGAGGTCACGTCGTAGCACAACCAGCATCAATGAAGGATACTAAGTAGCTCTGGACAGCAAGATATAAGTGAAGATCACAACGGCAGTAAAAATAATGATGTGAAACAACAGCCAAGCTGTTTTACTGAACAGTGCACAAAACAGATTCCAATCCGAATTCAACTACGAGATTGAGTCTAAAAAGATCAGAATTTTGTTTTTTTTTCTCTTTTTTTTCCTCACACTTTTTTTTTCTTTCTCTCCTTTTTTTCTCTGACTTTTTTTTCTCTTTTTTTTCTCTCGTTTTTTTTCTCTCTTTTTTTCTCCCTCTTTCCAAAACAAACTAGATAAGATGCAGATTGGATCAAGTGAAGATGTGAACGATCTCAACTATTATTATGACAATGAATGGTGGGTAGCACGTGGTGGAAATTGATGGATGGGTGGTGGACAGCGGAAGAGATAATGATGCAGCGGTGGCGTGACTAATGTGAACAGAACTCGAAACTCTAAACGAACTAGACACTAAGACCAGCAACTCGACACGACGATGCAACCGATAATTCAACTATGCAAGCAATGAAAAGAAAATTGCAAAGGCTCAGACTGGCTTGGACCAAGGATGAATAGATCTAACTCTTTTTTGTGGCTTTTTCTTGGACAATAGGTAAGAAAATAAATCTAATCTAGGAAAACTGGAAATTCTCACCGAGCAACCTAAAAACTGATACCACTTGATAGAGGCTAAGGTGTCCCGATCTTTCGATGAGATGGTGGCTATCATTTTCTGTGGGAGTCGACCTTGACGATCCGACTACGAACGTCCGAGACGTCGCGCCTTAGCAATCGCTAAACCAACTTCCGAGGGTTATTGACCACGCCGGAGCACGATCAACCTGACCACGAGGGTCTGTTTCCTGCGAGCAAACGAAGAACAAGCAAGAAACTGAGATTGCAATCTGGATATTGCGAATATAAGATGAAAGCTTTATTGATCAAGGTGGGGTTCTGTGACGTCTTGGTCTGGTCGTTGGACACAAACGAAGTACGCGAAGTTGCAGCTATGGCGAACTTTTAATCTAAACAAAACCCCCGGAAAAAGCTACTAGATGGATCTACTTATATAGGAGCAAGGGGTGGCGGCCAAGGAGGTGGGAGGACGTCCCAAGGCAGCCTAAAACTAACCCTAGGTCGTACAAGGCTCATGGGCCCAAGTGGAGGTGATGCAACACCTTTGGGCTTGTAGTTTGACTTGGATTCTGCTGCAACGTCAGATTGTTTCGTCCGTAACTCAACGCTCCGGATGAATTTGAAGGTGAATCCAATTGGGTTGGAAAGAGCACGAAATCTAGTTTCCAACGAAAAAAGAATCACCCAATTCGGAGTCCGTATGAAAAAGTTGTTGGCGTTTTGAGTCAGGTATGTCTGTGCAGTCCGAATCTTAATCCAGAACGTGAGAGACTTGGACTCTATCTTCTCTTGGCCCAAAAGTGACGTGAGAGGACTTTTTGAACACAACCTAAACTTCTCATTTTCCCTTGTCTTCATATGTGGATTGTACAAATGTCCCATACACCTGCAATTAGACAAAACACAAAAGTGTGTGAAGTATTTTTGTTCTGGATAACATAAATAGACTATTGAATAGTTTGCATTAGAAATCACCTGACAAATATGCATGTATGCAATATTTTTGGTCGTATCCAAGGTAGTCATGTCCTCATCAGATTTGTTCTTTCGTGAAATTATTCGCTTACATGGTGTGCCAAATACTATTGTTTCAGATCGTGATACTAAATTTCTTAGCCACTTTTGGAGATGTTTATGGGCTAAGTTGGGGACTAAGCTGCTTTTTAGTACTACTTGTCACCCCCAAACTGATGGACAAACTGAAGTAGTGATAGAGGCAAAGGTGTCCCGATGTTTCGATGAGATGGTGGCTATCATTTTCTGTGGGAGTCGACCTTGACGATCCGACTACGAACGTGCGAGACGTCGCGCCTTAGCAATCGCGAAACCAACTTCCGAGGGGTTATTGACCACGCCGGAGCACGATCAACCTGACCACGAGGGCCTGTTTCCTGCGAGCAAACGAAGAACAAGCAAGAAACTGAGATTGCAATCTGGATATTGCGAATATAAGATGAAAGCTTTATTGATCAAGGTGGGGTTCTGTGACGTCTTGGTCTGGTCGTTGGACACAAACGAAGTACGCGAAGTTGCAGCTATGGCGAACTTTTAATCTAAACAAAACCCAAAGTCTAAACGACGCCCTAAGGGCTGTATATATGGAGGAAGAGGGGGGAATTTCGTGGCCCTTGAGGGTGGGGTCCGAAACCAACCCTAACTCTTGTTTCCCCACACATACGGACTCTAAAAATAGCCTATACTTAAGTATTTCGAAATTACATGGGCCTGGCCCATTAATAAGGTGACGCAGCACCTAGAATAGCTTATGGACGAATATTATGAAGTGGCATCTTGTATATTTCGTCCATGGCTTCATGCACTCCTTATGGCGGCTTCAAAGTTCGCCATAGACGAAATATACAAAGGAGTGCATGAAGCCATGGACGAAATATACAAGATGCCACTTCATAATATTCGTCCATAAGCTATTCTAGGTGCTGCGTCACCTTATTAATGGGCCAGGCCCATGTAATTTCGAAATACTTAAGTATAGGCTATTTTTAGAGTCCGTATGTGTGGGGAAACAAGAGTTAGGGTTGGTTTCGGACCCCACCCTCAAGGGCCACGAAATTCCCCTCTCTTCCTCCATATATACAGCCCTTAGGGCGTCGTTTAGACTTTGGGTTTTGTTTAGATTAAAAGTTCGCCATAGCTGCAACTTCGCGTACTTCGTTTGTGTCCAACGACCAGACCAAGACGTCACGGAACCCCACCTTGATCAATAAAGTTTTCATCTTATATTCGCAATATCCAGATTGCAATCTCAGTTTCTTGCTTGTTCTTCGTTTGCTCGCAGGAAACAGGCCCTCGTGGTCAGGTTGATCGTGCTCCGGCGTGGTCAATAACCCCTCGGAAGTTGGTTTAGCGATTGCTAAGGCGCGACGTCTCGCACGTTCGTAGTCGGATCGTCAAGGTCGACTCCCACAGAAAACGATAGCCACCATCTCATCGAAACATCGGGACACCTTTGCCTCTATCATCTTGGCTATATGTGATAGAGGCGAAGGTGTCCCGATGTTTCGATGAGATAGATATCGTTTTCTGTGGGAGTCGACTTTGACGATCCGACTATGAACGTGCGAAGAGGTCGCGCCTTAGCAATCACTAAACCAACTTCCAAGGGTCATTGACCGCGCCAGGGCACGATCAACCTGACCACGAGGGTCTATTTCCTGCGAGCAAACGAAGAACAAGCAAGAAACTGAGATTGCAATCTGGATATTGCGAATAAAAGAGGAAAGCTTTATTAATGAAGGTGGGGTTCTGTGACGTCTTGTTCTGGTCGTTGGACACAAACGAAGTACATGAAGTTGCAGATATGGCAAACTTTTAATCTAAACAAAACCCGATGTCTAAACGACGCCCTAAGGGCTGTATATATGGAGGAAGAGGGGGCAATTTCGTGGCCCTTGGAGGAGGGTTCCGAAACCAACCCTAACTCTTGTTTCCCCACACATGCGGACTCTAAAAACAGCCTATACTTAAGTATTTCGAAAATACATGGGCCTGGCCCAATAATAAGGTGACACATCACCTAGAATAGACTCTGGACAAAATTTATGAAGTGGCATCTTGTATATTTCGTCCAAGGCCTCATGCACTCCTTATGGTGGCTTCAAAGTCCCTAATTCATCACTTGTAACTCCGTTCTTGATCCCCTTGCGCATGCCATTGTCTCCATGCTTGAACTTGTTCCAAGGTTCATCTTTCTTGTCCAAGCTAGGCCCTTCATTTGTAAGCAAAACAAATATATCCAATTTATGCAGCATCATATTCTCATGAACATTAGAATCGTTACCAAGAAACGAAAGTACCTGATAATTCAATTGGCGTGCACGAGCTCTAGTAATTGGTCCAGTATGTATAGTAGCAGGGGCTGTGGGTGTAACAATGGTATTGATGTCCTCATCAATATGCATCAGAGAAAATGATGTGGTTAGGGACCTCCATGTTTATGAATCCTTCTTGCAAACAATATGTACATCAGCAAGAGATCATCATGCACATGTTTGTGATGCATATACTTACCTTCTGGTCTTGAGCTGGCTTTGGAAGGAGTGGACTTGAGAAAACATGGTTAGCTAACACAAGAACACTCTAGGTAAAGCAATTTCAGGAAACCACAAGAGTACGAAGACTGGGATGACATGTAATGGGTGAGCACTGAGTACTTCATTTAGATATTGACATGTCCCCAAAGATCTAAACATATGCAAAGAATTTCAAAGATTTTTCTCCCCTAGACATAACCTCTTTCTCCCCCTGAACCTAATATTGGATAATGGGAGAAGGTAGGGTGTGAGAAAATTAGAGCAAGAAATGGTAATATTAGCCAAAATCAGAGCAACAAGAATATTAGCAATTGCTAAGATCAAACATGTTGACATGTCTTTCCCCTCTTAAAGACATGTGACTTCTATCCTCTTTTGTCAACAAGCATCTATAGTAGAGCTTAGATGTGATCATATGATAAGATTTGATGGTCTCTCTCCCCCTTTGACATCAACTTCCAAGAAGGGCACTTCTAGATTATGAGTCAAATAGGTGTGGTCTTCGAGAGTCACTACAAAGCAACATGTAGTCTAAGATGCTGATAGAGGATAGAATCATTGAGTGGAGCTGAAGAAAATAGGTAACAAGAAATGGCAAAACATTTTCTCAGAGTTGAAATCGGTGACCCCGGTTGTTTCCTTTCGGTGACGCCGAAATGACAGAGTCACAGAAAGTTCAGATCGGTGAGACTGAATCAGTCCATGTCACTGGTACCAATGAACTGTTCACAAGGAGACCTTGTGTTTCGGTCGAGCCAATTGGTTTAGATCGGAGGGACCGAGTTCAACACATAGTAAAGATTTTGTCAACTCAGCTCTCTTGACAAATGAAATCTCACAAGAATTTGCATGGTATTAATAGAAAGATTTGCAATGAATTAACAACAATGCCATGGAAGAAAATCAGGAAAGAGATCTAGATGAAGTTTTTTTATAAGGGGAAACAAAATAGCAAGAAATATATGCAAGAACACAAAGTAAATGAGTAAAGGCACACTAGAGAACTTCATCGAGAAGGGGTCAGCGACAAAGTCACCTATGTTAGAGTATATTGATTAAGGAGTCAAGTGATAGCACTTGATCATAGGTTATACTCATCGTTTAAGCTCAAAATGGGGTTACCATTTTTTATTTAAGCATTTTGATGTATTCACATCTCGTTGAGTTGCTTTGACTCATGACTTGGGGCAATGCTTCTCTAAGATGGAATGACATACCTTGGGTTGTGGTGTTGATCTTGATCATGTAGTCGAACTTGTGTTGGATGCTCAAGGTTGATGTCGCTCATCAAGAGTTGGGAGCATCACTTGGAGTTTAAGTTCATCTTCCTACATAGGTTAGACTTGCAAGGAAGAGCACTTGTGATGTAGGGTAGATCCCTAATCGGCCGATCTTTCACGAACGGAGCGGATCCCGCGATGAACACGAAGAACGCGAGAAGGGAAACGAGGGAAAAAACACAAGGGGAACACAAGAGAATCACTCAAACCAACATGAACGATCACACATGCGCTAGATCCATGAACACACAGGAAGATACAAGATCCAAAGTCAAGAACGGACGATACAAGAGGTAACCGGTCTTCTCCGTCAGGAGGACTTGATGTTCTTGTCCGTGAGGAGGTCTTGAATCCAACGTGGATCTTCTCCATAGAGGGGCCGCGGTCTCTCTCGTGGAGTAGATCCGATGTGGATGAGTAATGCTCTACCTCTAATATGAGCTAAACCAATGCTAACCCTAGCTAGAAGGAATAGGAGGTCTATATATAGTCTTAGTGCAAAAGAGGGGGCGAAGGGGTACATGGGCTCCGGCCCAACACGAAACAGCACACAGGCGTCGGACGTCCGGGAGTCACCGGTCGTCCGAAGGCTCGCGAGGGTCCGGACATCCGAGGCCTATCGGACGTCCGTAGATTCGGCTCAGGTGGTCTTCTGTCGGTCGTCCGGTCAGGGTCGGACGTCCGGCCGTCGGTCGTCTGTGGGACTCCGGAAATCCGTAGATTTGGCTCGGGTGCGGTGGCGTCGGTCGTCCGGTCGGTGTCGGACGTCCAGAGCTTGGAGATCGTCGGACATCCGGTCCTGGCCGGTCGTCCGGAGCCTGTAGCTTCCTCTTCATCGCTTCTTCTTCTACGTCGTCACGTCCATCTTCCTCTTCTTCTTATCCTTGCTCCTTAGCTTCTCCATGATACCTGAGCATGCATAAAGTATCCGTATGATGTAGTAGCCATGTCTCATGTGCATCAAAGTGGAAATGTGAGAGGAGAGATGTCACCTCAGTTTCAAGAGCTCTTGCACGTGCTTGTGTCATGGGTCCAAGAGGTGTCGTAGGAGATGATAGAGGCAAAGGTGTCCCGATGTTTCGATGAGATAGATATCGTTTTCTGTGGGAGTCGACCTTGACAATCCGACTACGAACGTGCGAGACGTCGCGCCTTAGCAATCGCTAAACCAACTTCCGAGGGTTATTGACCACGCCGGAGCACGATCAACCTGACCACGAGGGTCTGTTTCCTGCGAGCAAACGAAGAACAAGCAAGAAACTGAGATTGCAATCTGGATATTGCGAATATAAGATGAAAGCTTTATTGATCAAGGTGGGGTTCTGTGACGTCTTGGTCTGGTCGTTGGACACAAACGAAGTACGCGAAGTTGCAGCTATGGCGAACTTTTAATCTAAACAAAACCCCCGGAAAAAGCTACTAGATGGATCTACTTATATAGGAGCAAGGGGTGGCGGCCAAGGAGGTGGGAGGACGTCCCAAGGCAGCCTAAAACTAACCCTAGGTCGTACAAGGCTCATGGGCCCAAGTGGAGGTGATGCAACACCTTTGGGCTTGTAGTTTGACTCGGATTCTGCTGCAATGTCAGATTGTTTCGTCCGTAACTCAACGCTCCGGATGAATTTGAAGGTGAATCCAATTGGGTTGGAAAGAGCACGAAATCTAGTTTCCAACGAAAAAAGAATCACCCAATTCGGAGTCCGTATGAAAAAGTTGTTTTCGTTTTGAGTCAGGTATGTCTGTGCAGTCCGAATCTTAATCCAGAACGTGAGAGACTTGGACTCTATCTTCTCTTGGTCCAAAAGTGACGTGAGAGGACTTTTTGAACACAACCTAAACTTCTCCTTTTCCCTTGTCTTCATATGTGGATTGTACAAATGTCCCATACACCTGCAATTAGACAAAACACAAAAGTGTGTGAAGTATTTTTGTTCTGGATAACATAAATAGATTATTGAATAGTTTGCATTAGAAATCACTTGACAAATATGCATGTATGCAATATTTTTGGTCGTATCCAAGGTAGTCATGTCCTCATCAGATTTGTTCTTTCGTGAAATTATTCGCTTACATGGTGTGCCAAATACTATTGTTTCAGATCGTGATACTAAATTTCTTAGCCACTTTTGGAGATGTTTATGGGCTAAGTTGGGGACTAAGCTGCTTTTTAGTACTACTTGTCACCCCCAAACTGATGGACAAACTGAAGTAGTCAATAGAACATTGTCTACTATGCTTAGGGCTGTTTTGAAGAATAACAAGAAAATGTGGGAAGAATGCTTGCCTCATATTGAATTTGCTTATAATCGCTCATTGCATTCTACTACTAAGATGTGCCATTTTGAAATTGTGTATGGTTTCCTACCTCGTGCACCTATTGATTTGTTGCCTCTTCCATCTTCAGAGAAGGTTAATTTTGATGCTAAAGAACGTTCTGAATTGATTTTAAAAATGCATGAGTTAACTAAGGAAAACATTGAGCGTATGAATGCTAAATATAAACTTGCTGCAGATAAGGGTAGAAAACATGTTGTGTTTGCGCCTGAAGATCTTGTTTGGTTACATTTGCGTAAAGATAGATTTCCTAATCTGCGCAAATCAAAGCTAATGCCACGTGCTGATGGTCCTTTTAAGGTGATAGAGAAAATAAATGATAATGCATATAAACTTGAGCTACCTGTAGATTTTGGGGTTAGTCCCACTTTTAACATTGCAGATTTGAAGCCTTATTTGGGTGAGGAAGATGCGCTTCCGTCGAGGACGACTTCATTTCAAGAAGGGGAGGATGATGAGGACATCAATACCATTGTTACACCCACAGCCCCTACTGTTACATATACTGGACCAATTACTAGAGCTCGCGCACGCCAATTAAATTACCAGGTACTTTCGTTTCTTGGTAATGATTCTAATGTTCATGAGATTATGATGCTGCCTAAATTGGATACATTTGTTTTGCTTACAAATGAAGGGCCTAGCTCGGAGAAGGATGAACATTGGAGCAAGAACACACATGGAGTTGATGGCATGCGCAAGGGGATCAAGAACGGAGTTACAAGTGATGATTTTAGGACTTTGAAGCCGCCATAAGGAGTGCATGAATCCTTGGAACACGAAGAACGCGAGAAGGGAAACGAGGGAAAAAACACAAGGGGAACACAAGAGAATCACTCAAACCAACATGAACGATCACACATGCGCTAGATCCATGAACACAAAGGAAGATACAAGATCCAAAGTCAAGAACGGACGATACAAGAGGTAACCGGTCTTCTCCGTCAGGAGGACTTGATGTTCTTGTCCGTGAGGAGGTCTTGAATCCAACGTGGATCTTCTCCATAGAGGGGCCGCGGTCTCTCTCGTGGAGTAGATCCGATGTGGATGAGTAATGCTCTACCTCTAATATGAGCTAAACCAATGCTAACCCTAGCTAGAAGGAATAGGAGGTCTATATATAGTCTTAGTGCAAAAGAGGGGGCGAAGGGGTACATGGGCTCCGGCCCAACACGAAACAGCACACAGGCATCGGACGTCCGGGAGTCACCGGTCGTCCGAAGGCTCGCGAGGGTCCGGACATCCGAGGCCTATCGGACGTCCGTAGATTCGGCTCAGGTGGTCTTCTGTCGGTCGTCCGGTCAGGGTCGGACGTCCGGCCGTCGGTCGTCTGTGGGACTCCGGAAATCCGTAGATTTGGCTCGGGTGCGGTGGCGTCGGTCGTCCGGTCGGTGTCGGACGTCCGGAGCTTGGAGATCGTCGGACATCCGGTCCTGGCCGGTCGTCCGGAGCCTGTAGCTTCCTCTTCATCGCTTCTTCTTCTACGTCGTCACGTCCATCTTCCTCTTCTTCTTATCCTTGCTCCTTAGCTTCTCCATGATACCTGAGCATGCATAAAGTATCCGTATGATGTAGTAGCCATGTCTCATGTGCATCAAAGTGGAAATGTGAGAGGAGAGATGTCACCTCAGTTTCAAGAGCTCTTGCACGTGCTTGTGTCATGGGTCCAAGAGGTGTCGTAGGAGATGATAGAGGCAAAGGTGTCCCGATGTTTCGATGAGATAGATATCGTTTTCTGTGGGAGTCGACCTTGACAATCCGACTACGAACGTGCGAGACGTCGCGCCTTAGCAATCGCTAAACCAACTTCCGAGGGTTATTGACCACGCCGGAGCACGATCAACCTGACCACGAGGGTCTGTTTCCTGCGAGCAAACGAAGAACAAGCAAGAAACTGAGATTGCAATCTGGATATTGCGAATATAAGATGAAAGCTTTATTGATCAAGGTGGGGTTCTGTGACGTCTTGGTCTGGTCGTTGGACACAAACGAAGTACGCGAAGTTGCAGCTATGGCGAACTTTTAATCTAAACAAAACCCCCGGAAAAAGCTACTAGATGGATCTACTTATATAGGAGCAAGGGGTGGCGGCCAAGGAGGTGGGAGGACGTCCCAAGGCAGCCTAAAACTAACCCTAGGTCGTACAAGGCTCATGGGCCCAAGTGGAGGTGATGCAACACCTTTGGGCTTGTAGTTTGACTCGGATTCTGCTGCAATGTCAGATTGTTTCGTCCGTAACTCAACGCTTCGGATGAATTTGAAGGTGAATCCAATTGGGTTGGAAAGAGCACGAAATCTAGTTTCCAACGAAAAAAGAATCACCCAATTCGGAGTCCGTATGAAAAAGTTGTTTTCGTTTTGAGTCAGGTATGTCTGTGCAGTCCGAATCTTAATCCAGAACGTGAGAGACTTGGACTCTATCTTCTCTTGGTCCAAAAGTGACGTGAGAGGACTTTTTGAACACAACCTAAACTTCTCCTTTTCCCTTGTCTTCATATGTGGATTGTACAAATGTCCCATACACCTGCAATTAGACAAAACACAAAAGTGTGTGAAGTATTTTTGTTCTGGATAACATAAATAGATTATTGAATAGTTTGCATTAGAAATCACTTGACAAATATGCATGTATGCAATATTTTTGGTCGTATCCAAGGTAGTCATGTCCTCATCATATTTGTTCTTTCGTGAAATTATTCGCTTACATGGTGTGCCAAATACTATTGTTTCAGATCGTGATACTAAATTTCTTAGCCACTTTTGGAGATGTTTATGGGCTAAGTTGGGGACTAAGCTGCTTTTTAGTACTACTTGTCACCCCCAAACTGATGGACAAACTGAAGTAGTCAATAGAACATTGTCTACTATGCTTAGGGCTGTTTTGAAGAATAACAAGAAAATGTGGGAAGAATGCTTGCCTCATATTGAATTTGCTTATAATCGCTCATTGCATTCTACTACTAAGATGTGCCATTTTGAAATTGTGTATGGTTTCCTACCTCGTGCACCTATTGATTTGCTGCCTCTTCCATCTTCAGAGAAGGTTAATTTTGATGCTAAAGAACGTTCTGAATTGATTTTAAAAATGCATGAGTTAACTAAGGAAAACATTGAGCGTATGAATGCTAAATATAAACTTGCTGCAGATAAGGGTAGAAAACATGTTGTGTTTGCGCCTGAAGATCTTGTTTGGTTACATTTGCGTAAAGATAGATTTCCTAATCTGCGCAAATCAAAGCTAATGCCACGTGCTGATGGTCCTTTTAAGGTGATAGAGAAAATAAATGATAATGCATATAAACTTGAGCTACCTGTAGATTTTGGGGTTAGTCCCACTTTTAACATTGCAGATTTGAAGCCTTATTTGGGTGAGGAAGATGCGCTTCCGTCGAGGACGACTTCATTTCAAGAAGGGGAGGATGATGAGGACATCAATACCATTGTTACACCCACAGCCCCTACTGTTACATATACTGGACCAATTACTAGAGCTCGCGCACGCCAATTAAATTACCAGGTACTTTCGTTTCTTGGTAATGATTCTAATGTTCATGAGATTATGATGCTGCCTAAATTGGATACATTTGTTTTGCTTACAAATGAAGGGCCTAGCTCGGAGAAGGATGAACATTGGAGCAAGAACACACATGGAGTTGATGGCATGCGCAAGGGGATCAAGAACGGAGTTACAAGTGATGATTTTAGGACTTTGAAGCCGCCATAAGGAGTGCATGAATCCTTGGAACACGAAGAACGCGAGAAGGGAAACGAGGGAAAAAACACAAGGGGAACACAAGAGAATCACTCAAACCAACATGAACGATCACACATGCGCTAGATCCATGAACACAAAGGAAGATACAAGATCCAAAGTCAAGAATGGACGATACAAGAGGTAACCGGTCTTCTCCGTCAGGAGGACTTGATGTTCTTGTCCGTGAGGAGGTCTTGAATCCAACGTGGATCTTCTCCATAGAGGGGCCGCGGTCTCTCTCGTGGAGTAGATCCGATGTGGATGAGTAATGCTCTACCTCTAATATGAGCTAAACCAATGCTAACCCTAGCTAGAAGGAATAGGAGGTCTATATATAGTCTTAGTGCAAAAGAGGGGGCGAAGGGGTACATGGGCTCCGGCCCAACACGAAACAGCACACAGGCGTCGGACGTCCGGGAGTCACCGGTCGTCCGAAGGCTCGCGAGGGTCCGGACATCCGAGGCCTATCGGACGTCCGTAGATTCGGCTCAGGTGGTCTTCTGTCGGTCGTCCGGTCAGGGTCGGACGTCCGGCCGTCGGTCGTCTGTGGGACTCCGGAAATCCGTAGATTTGGCTCGGGTGCGGTGGCGTCGGTCGTCCGGTCGGTGTCGGACGTCCGGAGCTTGGAGATCGTCGGACATCCGGTCCTGGCCGGTCGTCCGGAGCCTGTAGCTTCCTCTTCATCGCTTCTTCTTCTACGTCGTCACGTCCATCTTCCTCTTCTTCTTATCCTTGCTCCTTAGCTTCTCCATGATACCTGAGCATGCATAAAGTATCCGTATGATGTAGTAGCCATGTCTCATGTGCATCAAAGTGGAAATGTGAGAGGAGAGATGTCACCTCAGTTTCAAGAGCTCTTGCACGTGCTTGTGTCATGGGTCCAAGAGGTGTCGTAGGAGATGATAGAGGCAAAGGTGTCCCGATGTTTCGATGAGATAGATATCGTTTTCTGTGGGAGTCGACCTTGACAATCCGACTACGAACGTGCGAGACGTCGCGCCTTAGCAATCGCTAAACCAACTTCCGAGGGTTATTGACCACGCCGGAGCACGATCAACCTGACCACGAGGGTCTGTTTCCTGCGAGCAAACGAAGAACAAGCAAGAAACTGAGATTGCAATCTGGATATTGCGAATATAAGATGAAAGCTTTATTGATCAAGGTGGGGTTCTGTGACGTCTTGGTCTGGTCGTTGGACACAAACGAAGTACGCGAAGTTGCAGCTATGGCGAACTTTTAATCTAAACAAAACCCCCGGAAAAAGCTACTAGATGGATCTACTTATATAGGAGCAAGGGGTGGCGGCCAAGGAGGTGGGAGGACGTCCCAAGGCAGCCTAAAACTAACCCTAGGTCGTACAAGGCTCATGGGCCCAAGTGGAGGTGATGCAACACCTTTGGGCTTGTAGTTTGACTCGGATTCTGCTGCAATGTCAGATTGTTTCGTCCGTAACTCAACGCTCCGGATGAATTTGAAGGTGAATCCAATTGGGTTGGAAAGAGCACGAAATCTAGTTTCCAACGAAAAAAGAATCACCCAATTCGGAGTCCGTATGAAAAAGTTGTTTTCGTTTTGAGTCAGGTATGTCTGTGCAGTCCGAATCTTAATCCAGAACGTGAGAGACTTGGACTCTATCTTCTCTTGGTCCAAAAGTGACGTGAGAGGACTTTTTGAACACAACCTAAACTTCTCCTTTTCCCTTGTCTTCATATGTGGATTGTACAAATGTCCCATACACCTGCAATTAGACAAAACACAAAAGTGTGTGAAGTATTTTTGTTCTGGATAACATAAATAGATTATTGAATAGTTTGCATTAGAAATCACTTGACAAATATGCATGTATGCAATATTTTTGGTCGTATCCAAGGTAGTCATGTCCTCATCAGATTTGTTCTTTCGTGAAATTATTCGCTTACATGGTGTGCCAAATACTATTGTTTCAGATCGTGATACTAAATTTCTTAGCCACTTTTGGAGATGTTTATGGGCTAAGTTGGGGACTAAGCTGCTTTTTAGTACTACTTGTCACCCCCAAACTGATGGACAAACTGAAGTAGTCAATAGAACATTGTCTACTATGCTTAGGGCTGTTTTGAAGAATAACAAGAAAATGTGGGAAGAATGCTTGCCTCATATTGAATTTGCTTATAATCGCTCATTGCATTCTACTACAAAGATGTGCCCTTTTGAAATTGTGTATGGTTTCCTACCTCGTGCACCTATTGATTTGCTGCCTCTTCCATCTTCAGAGAAGGTTAATTTTGATGCTAAAGAACGTTCTGAATTGATTTTAAAAATGCATGAGTTAACTAAGGAAAACATTGAGCGTATGAATGCTAAATATAAACTTGCTGCAGATAAGGGTAGAAAACATGTTGTGTTTGCGCCTGAAGATCTTGTTTGGTTACATTTGCGTAAAGATAGATTTCCTAATCTGCGCAAATCAAAGCTAATGCCACGTGCTGATGGTCCTTTTAAGGTGATAGAGAAAATAAATGATAATGCATATAAACTTGAGCTACCTGTAGATTTTGGGGTTAGTCCCACTTTTAACATTGCAGATTTGAAGCCTTATTTGGGTGAGGAAGATGCGCTTCCGTCGAGGACGACTTCATTTCAAGAAGGGGAGGATGATGAGGACATCAATACCATTGTTACACCCACAGCCCCTACTGTTACATATACTGGACCAATTACTAGAGCTCGCGCACGCCAATTAAATTACCAGGTACTTTCGTTTCTTGGTAATGATTCTAATGTTCATGAGATTATGATGCTGCCTAAATTGGATACATTTGTTTTGCTTACAAATGAAGGGCCTAGCTCGGAGAAGGATGAACATTGGAGCAAGAACACACATGGAGTTGATGGCATGCGCAAGGGGATCAAGAACGGAGTTACAAGTGATGATTTTAGGACTTTGAAGCCGCCATAAGGAGTGCATGAATCCTTGGAACACGAAGAACGCGAGAAGGGAAACGAGGGAAAAACACAAGGGGAACACAAGAGAATCACTCAAACCAACATGAACGATCACACATGCGCTAGATCCATGAACACAAAGGAAGATACAAGATCCAAAGTCAAGAACGGACGATACAAGAGGTAACCGGTCTTCTCCGTCAGGAGGACTTGATGTTCTTGTCCGTGAGGAGGTCTTGAATCCAACGTGGATCTTCTCCATAGAGGGGCCGCGGTCTCTCTCGTGGAGTAGATCCGATGTGGATGAGTAATGCTCTACCTCTAATATGAGCTAAACCAATGCTAACCCTAGCTAGAAGGAATAGGAGGTCTATATATAGTCTTAGTGCAAAAGAGGGGGCGAAGGGGTACATGGGCTCCGGCCCAACACGAAACAGCACACAGGCGTCGGACGTCCGGGAGTCACCGGTCGTCCGAAGGCTCGCGAGGGTCCGGACATCCGAGGCCTATCGGACGTCCGTAGATTCGGCTCAGGTGGTCTTCTGTCGGTCGTCCGGTCAGGGTCGGACGTCCGGCCGTCGGTCGTCCGTGGGACTCCGGAAATCCGTAGATTTGGCTCGGGTGCGGTGGCGTCGGTCGTCCGGTCGGTGTCGGACGTCCGGAGCTTGGAGATTGTCGGACATCCGATCCTGGCCGGTCGTCTGGAGCCTGTAGCTTCCTCTTCATCGCTTCTTCTTCTACGTCGTGACGTCCATCTTCCTCTTCTTCTTATCCGTGCTCCTTAGCTTCTCCATGATACCTGAGCATGCATAAAGTATCCGTATGATGTAGTAGCCATGTCTCATGTGCATCAAAGTGGAAATGTGAGAGGAGAGATGTCACCTCAGTTTCAAGAGCTCTTGCACGTGCTCGTGTCATGGGTCCAAGAGGTGTCGTAGGAGATGATAGAGGCAAAGGTGTCCCGATGTTTCGATGAGATAGATATCGTTTTCTGTGGGAGTCGACTTTGACGATCCGACTACGAATTTGCAAAGACGTCGCGCCTTAGCAATCGCTAAACCAACGTCCGAGGGTTATTGACCACGCCGGAGCACGATCAACCTGACCACGAGGGTCTATTTCCCGCGGGCAAACGAAGAACAAGCAAGAAGCTGAGATTGCAATCTGGATATTGCGAATAAAAGAGGAAAGCTTTATTAATGAAGGTGGGGTTCTGTGACGTCTTGGTCTGGTCGTTGGACACAAACGAAGGACGCGAAGTTGCAGCTATGGCGAACTTTTAGTCTAAACAAAACCCCAAGTCTAAACGATGCCCTAAAGGCTGTATATATGGAGGAGAGAGGGGGAATTTCGTGGCCCTTGGAGGAGGGGTCCGAAACCAACCCTAACTCTTGTTTCCCCACACATACGGACTCTAAAAACAGCCTATACTTAAGTATTTCGAAAATACATGGGCATGGCCCAATAATAAGGTGACGCAGCACCTAGAATAGCCTCTGGACGAAATTTATGAAGTGACATCTTGTATGTTTCGTCCAAGGCTTCAGGCACTCCTTCTGGTGGCTTCAAAGTCCTGAAATCATCACTTGTAACTCCGTACTTTATCCCCTTGCGCATGCCATCATCTCCATGCTTGAACTTGCTCCAAGGTTCATCTTTCTTGTCCAAGCTAGGCCCTTCATTTGTAAGCGAAACAAATGTATCCAATTTAGGCAGCATCATATTCTCATGAGCATTGGAATCGTGACCAAGGAACGAAAGTACCTGATAATTCAATTGGCGTGCGCGAGCTCTAGTAATTGGTCCAGTATGTATAGCAGCAGGGGTTGTGCGTGTAACAATGGTATTGATGTCCTCATCATCCTCCCTTTCATGAAATGAAGTCGTCCTCGACGAAAGCTCATCTTCCTCACCCAAATAAGGCTTCAAATCTGCAATGTTAAAAGTGGAACTAACCCCAAAATCTGCAGGTAGCTCAAGTTTATATGCATTATCATTTATTTTCTCTAACACCTTAAAAGGACCATCAGCACGTGGCATTAGCTTTGATTTCGGCAAATTAGGAAATCTATCCTTGCGCAAATGTAACCAAACAAGATCTCCAAGTGCAAACAAAACATGTTTTTCTACCCTTATCTCCAGCAAGTTTATATTTAGCATTCATACGCTCAATGTTTTCCTTAGTTAACTCATGCATTTTTAAAATCAATTCAGCACGTTCTTTAGCATCAAAATTAACCTTCTCCGAAGATGGAAGAGGCAACAAATCAATAGGTGTACGAGGTAGGAAACCATACACAATTTCAAAAGGCACATCTTAGTAGTAGAATGCAATGAACGATTATAAGCAAATTCAATATGAGCAAAGCATTCTTCCCACATTTTCTTATTATTCTTCAAAACAGTCCTAATGATAGAGGCAAAGGTGTCCCGATGTTTCGATGAGATGGTGGCTATCATTTTCTGTGGGAGTCGACCTTGATGATCCGACTACGAACGTGTGAGACGTCGCGCCTTAGCAATCGCTAAACCAACTTCCGAGGGGTTATTGACCACGCCGGAGCACGATCAACCTGACCACGAGGGCCTGTTTCCTGCGAGCAAACGAAGAACAAGCAAGAAACTGAGATTGCAATCTGGATATTGCGAATATAAGATGAAAGCTTTATTGATCAAGGTGGGGTTCTGTGACGTCTTGGTCTGGTCGTTGGACACAAACGAAGTACGCGAAGTTGCAGCTATGGCGAACTTTTAATCTAAACAAAACCCAAAGTCTAAACGACGCCCTAAGGGCTGTATATATGGAGGAAGAGAGGGGAATTTCGTGGCCCTTGAGGGTGGGGTCCGAAACCAACCCTAAATCTTGTTTCCCCACACATACGGACTCTAAAAATAGCCTATACTTAAGTATTTCGAAATTACATGGGCCTGGCCCATTAATAAGGTGACGTAGCACCTAGAATAGCCTATGGACGAATATTATGAAGTGGCATCTTGTATATTTCGTCCATGGCTTCATGCACTCCTTATGGCGGCTTCAAAGTCCTGAAATCATCACTTGTAACTCCGTTCTTGATCCCCTTGCGCATGCCATCAACTCCATGCGTGTTCTTTCTCCAATGTTCATCCTTCTCCAAGCTAGGCCCTTCATTTGTAAGCAAAACAAATGTATCCAATTTAGGCAGCATCATAATCTCATGAACATTAGAATCATTACCAAGAAACGAAAGTACCTGGTAATTTAATTGGCGTGCGCGAGCTCTAGTAATTGGTCCAGTATATGTAACAGTAGGGGCTGTGGGTGTAACAATGGTATTGATGTCCTCATCACCTAAGCATAGTAGACAATGTTCTATTGACAACTTTAGTTTGTCCATCAGTTTGGGGGTGACAAGTAGTACTAAAAAGTAGTTTAGTCCCCAACTTAGGCCATAAACATCTCCAAAAGTGGCTAAGAAATTTAGTATCACGATCTGAAACAATAGTATTTGGCACACCATGCAAGCGAATAATTTCACGAAAGAACACATCAGCAACATTAACAGCATCATCGCTTTTATGACATGGTATAAAGTGTGCCATTTTCGAGAACCTATCCACGAAAAAAATATGCTATCCCTCCCCTTCTTTGTTCGAGGTAAACCTAAAACAAAGTCCATAGATATATCCTCCCAAGGAACACTAGGTACAGGCAAAGGCATATATAAACCATGAGGATTGAGTCGTGACTTAGCTTTTTGACATGTAGTGCAGCCAGCAACAAAACGCTCAACATCCCATCTCATCTTTGGCCAAAAGAAATGTGTAGCAAGTATATCCTCTGATAGAGGCAAAGGTGTCCCGATGTTTCGATGAGATGGTGGCTATCGTTTTCTGTGGGAGTCGACCTTGACGATCCGACTACGAACGTGCGAGACGTCGCGCCTTAGCAATCGCTAAACCAACTTCCGAGGGGTTATTGACCACGCCGGAGCACGATCAACCTGACCACGAGGGCCTGTTTCCTGCGAGCAAACGAAGAACAAGCAAGAAGCTGAGATTGCAATCTGGATATTGCGAATATAAGATGAAGGCTTTATTGATCAAGGTGGGGTTCTGTGACGTCTTGGTCTGGTCGTTGGACACAAACGAAGTACGCGAAGTTGCAGCTATGGCGAACTTTTAATCTAAACAAAACCCAAGTCTAAACGACGCCCTAAGGGCTGTATATATGGAGGAAGAGAGGGGAATTTCGTGGCCCTTGAGGGTGGGGTCCGAAACCAACCCTAACTCTTGTTTCCCCACACATACGGACTCTAAAAATAGCCTATACTTAAGTATTTCGAAATTACATGGGCCTGGCCCATTAATAAGGTGACGCAGCACCTAGAATAGCCTATGGACGAATATTATGAAGTGGCATCTTGTATATTTCGTCCAAGGCTTCATGCACTCCTTATGGCGGCTTCAAAGTCCTGAAATCATCACTTGTAACTCCGTTCTTGATCCCCTTGCGCATGCCATCAACTCCATTCGTGTTCTTGCTCCAATGTTCATCCTTCTCCAAGCTAGGACCTTCATTTGTAAGCAAAACAAATGTATCCAATTTAGGCAGCATCATAATCTCATGAACATTAGAATCATTACCAAGAAACGAAAGTACCTGGCAATTTAATTGGCGTGCGCGAGCTCTAGTAATTGGTCCAGTATATGTAACAGTAGGGGCTGTGGGTGTAACAATGGTATTGATGTCCTCATCATCCTCCCCTTCTTGAAATGAAGTCGTCCTCGACGGAAGCTCATCTTCCTCACCCAAATAAGGCTTCAAATCTGCAATGTTAAAAGTGGGACTAACCCCAAAATCTGCAGGTAGCTCAAGTTTATATGCATTATCATTTATTTTCTCTAAAACCTTAAAAGGACCATCAGCACGTGGCATTAGCTTTGATTTGCGCAGATTAGGAAATCTATCTTTACGCAAATGTAACCAAACAAGATCTCCAGGTGCAAACACAACATGTTTTCTACCCTTATCTCCAGCAAGTTTATATTTAGCATTCATACGCTCAATGTTTTCCTTAGTTAACTCATGCATTTTTAAAATCAATTCAGAACGTTCTTTAGCATCAAAATTAACCTTCTCCGAAGATGGAAGAGGCAACAAATCAATAGGTGCACGAGGTAGGAAACCATACACAATTTCAAAAGGGCACATCTTAGTAGTAGAATGCAATGAACGATTATAAGCAAATTCAATATGAGGCAAGCATTCTTCCCACATTTTCTTGTTATTCTTCAAAACAGCCCTAAGCATAGTAGACAATGTTCTATTGACTACTTCAGTTTGTCCATCAGTTTGGGGGTGACAAGTAGTACTAAAAAGCAGCTTAGTCCCCAACTTAGCCCATAAACATCTCCAAAAGTGGCTAAGAAATTTAGTATCACGATCTGAAACAATAGTATTTGGCACACCATGTAAGCGAATAATTTCACGAAAGAACAAATCAGCAACATTAACAGCATCATCACTTTTATGACATGGTATAAAGTGTGCCATTTTCGAGAACCTATCCACGACAACAAATATGCTATCCCTCCCCTTCTTTGTTCGAGGTAAACCTAAAACAAAGTCCATAGATATATCCTCCCAAGGAACACTAGGTACAGGCAAAGGCATATATAAACCATGAGGATTGAGTCGTGACTTAGCTCTTTGACAGGTAGTGCAGCGAGCAACAAAACGCTCAACATCCCGTCTCATCTTTGGCCAAAAGAAATGTGTAGCAAGTATATCCTCCGTCTTCTTGACGCCAAAGTGTCCCATTAATCCTCCTCCGTGCGCCTCCTGCAATAACAAAAGACGAACGGAGCTAGCTGGAATGCATAGCTTGTTAGCACGAAACACAAATCCATCGTTAAGAACGAACTTGTTCCAAGTTCTCCCTTCCTTACAATTCTGCAATACATCTTTAAATTCAGCATCATTAACATATTGATCCTTGATGGTCTCCAAACCAAATATTTTAAAGTCAAGTTGTGAAAGCATAGTATAACGACGAGACAAGGCATCAGCAATAACATTTTCTTTACCCTTCTTGTGTTTAATGACATAAGGGAAAGTCTCAATGAATTCAACCCATTTAGCATGTCTACGGTTCAGTTTTGCTTGACTTTTAATGTGTTTCAAAGATTCATGATCAGAATGTATAACAAATTCCTTGGGCCATAAATAATGTTGCCATGTTTCTAAGGTCCGAACAAGAGCATATAATTCTTTATCATAAGTAGAATAGTTCAGACTAGGCCCACTCAATTTTTCAGAAAAGTATGCAACAGGTTTTCCATCTTGTAATAACACACCTCCTAATCCAATTCCACTAGCATCACATTCAAGCTCAAAAGTCTTATTGAAATTAGGAAGTTGGAGTAAAGGAGCATGTGTTAACTTATCTTTCAATACCGTGAAGGCTTCTTCCTGTGCGGTACCCCAAACAAAAGGTACATCCTTCTTTGTAAGCTCGTTGAGAGGTGCAGCAATGGTGCTGAAATCTCTCACAAAACGCCTATAGAAACCAGCGAGGCCAAGGAAACTCCTCACTTGTGTGACCGTTTTGGGCTGCGGCCAACTCTCAATAGTTTCAATCTTGGCTTTATCAACTTCAATTCCCTGTGGAGTAACAACATAGCCAAGAAAAGATACTCGGTCGGTGCAAAAGGTGCACTTTCCAAGGTTACCAAACAAACGTGCATCACGTAGAGCAATAAAAACAGCACGTAAATGTTCCAAATGGTCCTCCAAAGATTTGCTATAAATCAATATGTCATCAAAGTAAACTACCACAAATCGTCCAATGAAGGCACGTAAAACTTCGTTCATTAACCTCATGAAAGTACTAGGTGCATTAGTTAACCCAAAAGGCATGACTAACCACTCATATAATCCAAACTTAGTTTTAAATGCTGTTTTCCATTCATCTCCCAATTTCATACGAATTTGATGGTAACCACTACGCAAATCAACTTTGGAGAATATTGTAGAGCCACTCAATTCATCAAGCATATCATCTAGCCTAGGAATAGGATGACGATAACGAATAGTAATATTATTAATGCCTCTACAATCAACGCACATACGCGACGTACCATCCTTTTTCGGCACTAAAATGATAGGAACAGCACAAGGACTAAGGGATTCGCGTATATAACCTTTGTCGAGCAGTTCTTGTACTTGACGCATAATCTCCTTCGTCTCCTCTGGATTGGTACGGTATGGTGCACGGTTGGGTAATGATGCACCGGGAATTAAGTCAATTTGATGCTCAATCCCGCGAATAGGTGGTAATCCCGGTGGCACGTCTTGTGGAAAGACGTCGGCGAACTCCTGCAAAATGTTAGTGACAGCAGGAGGCAAAGAGGAAGGCGCGTCCTCGAATGAAAATAATGCCTCTTTGCACACAAAAGCATAGCAAACAGATTTGCTAAAATCTAGATCATCAATATCAGATTTGGTGGCAAGTAAACATGCACTTTTCAATTTAATTTCAGAAGCAACACTAGATTGTTTATTATTATTAGGCTGCATTTGTTGCTCAAATTCTTTTGCCACAATCTGATTTTCACTCTTAGTTTTCTCCTGTTTTGCTTTATTAGCTCTATTAATATCATCTTTCAAAATGGAATCAGGAGTCATAGGAAGCAAAGTAATATTTTTATCCTTATGAACAAGAGTATACTGATTGTTTCTACCATGGTGAATAGAATTTTTATCAAATTGCCATGGTCTACCAAGTAATAAGGAACATGCTTGCATAGGTACCACATCACAATCAACATAATCAGCATATGTAGAGATACTAAAATGCACACGAACAGTACGTGTTACCTTAACCTTGCCGCTGTTGTTGAACCATTGGATGTAGTAAGGATGTGGATGTGGTCTTGTGGTGAGAGATAGCTTCTCCACCATCTCGATGCTAGCCAAGTTGTTGCAACTCCCTCCATCTATGATCACGCGAACAGAACGTTCCTTCACAACTCCCTTTGTATGGAACAAATTATGCCTCTGATTTTGCTCAGCTTGTGTAACCTGCACACTCAAAACACGTTGAGCAACTAAACATTCATACCTGTCAGCATCTTCAGGAGCCATGTATTGCGTCTCATGATCAGAATCGTCTCCACCGTGTTCGTCACGTGTAATAAGAGCCAAAGTCTCCTCATCATAGTCACTAGCGGACTCATACCCACCATCCTCAGTAACAATCATCACACGCTTAGATGGGCATTCTCTCGCATAATGACCTCCACCCTTGCAACGTCGACAAATAATATCATGTGTCTGCCCTGTTGATGCCATGGATGAAGAAGAGCTCTTTGCAGGCCCAGAAGGTGTGCTCTTGGCAGATAGTGGTGATTGTGCCTGCTTTATTGTATCACGGTTGGAGGTGGCAGCCGACGGAGGCGCCGGTGAAGCAGAACGTGTGGAAGTAGATGATGCACGTGGTGTCCATGAAGAAGGTCGACCTGTAGAAAAGTTAGTCCGCGCCAATGCCTGTCGATCCTGCACTTCACGTTCAGCTTTACAAGCAAGATGGAATAAACGAGTGATATTAGTATACTCCTTATACTCTAGAATCGTCTGAATCTCTCTATTTAATCCACCCATAAAACGTGCAAGCATAGCTTCATTCTCCTCAACAATACCACATCTAATCATGCCAGTTTGTAATTCCTGATAATATTCTTCTACAGAATTTTTTTCCTGTCTTAAGCGCTGCAATTTTTGAAGTAATTCACGTTGATAATATGGTGGAACCCAACGAGTACGCATAGCAGTTTTCAAAGCAGCCCAAGTAGCAGGAATGGGATATAATCTACAATGCTCAGACCACCAAACACATGCAAAACTAGTGAATGCACAAACAGCAGCAGGAACACGTCTCTCCTCGGGATATTGTAAACATGTAAATCGTTGTTCAGTTTCTAACTCCCAAGTAAGATATATATCAGGAACATATCTACCCTCAAATGGTGGAATATTCAATTTTAGTTTAGGGAGATGGTCATGATCTCGTACCTGAGCGTGAGCCCTACCATTGCCATTATTTGCATGTGGACGACCTGATGGTTGCTGTGCTGGTGGTGGCACGTAGTTCTGATTTTGATCAACCTCATCCTCGTAATCGCCAGCAAAATCACCCTCCTCCGCATCAGCAGCAGGAGCCACAGAAGTAGCAACAGCAGCACCAACAGTTTGGCCAGGTGCAAGAGGGAGACGGCTCGCTCGGCGGAGGGCTGTTTCACGATGTGTAGGTAGTCGTCGTTGTTGTTGTTGTAGAGGTGCGTTAGGTGCAGCCGGTGGTGGTGGTGGAAGACGCGCGAGCAATTCATTAAACCTGTCATCGAGCTTTGTTTCGAACGTCTTCTCCATGTCATCTATCTTCTCCATGGCCTCTTCAAATCTGTTTAGCACATCCTGCACCTGTCCATTCATCATTTGCTGAAATTTATCATGCAACTCCTGATTCGTCATGTTCTCCCAGTCAGTCTCGTCGGCTTGTGATCCTGCAATGGTTAGCAACAATAGAAAACACACAAGAATATGATCCTACAGAATACTAACAAGAGGTGGTGGTGGCGGGTGTCACAAATCCGTCAAGCAAATCTCAAATTCTTACCAGTTCTTACCCAGCAGCAGGCGGTGATCGGCAACCGTTGTAGTCAAAACTCTCAAAAGCTTGGATAGAGCGATTGCCAGGGAGAGTCAAACGCACGACGTAGAGGTATGTGGAGCTGGGAAGGCTTATAGTATGGTAGCAAAAAGGGTCAGCAATAATCAATTCAGAGATGCAAAGTTGAATAAACGCTCAACGACGGTACTGTGCTGGTCCTAGGCTAGACCGTGCTAGAGACGCGAGCCTAGAACACTAACAAAATCACGGCGCTGCACGTAAATAAGGGAAAAGCACACTCTGGAACTTTTTTTTTTTCGCTTTTTTTTTTTGCGCTCCTCTTTTTTTTTTTTTTTTTTTGCGCTCCTCTTTTTTTTTTTTTGCAAAAAATTACTATAATGGCGAGTGTCTCAAAACTCTTCCCTCGTCAAACTGATAGGATGGGCACGAAATTTTTTTTTCACTTTTTTTTTCAGAAATCAGGGCAGCGACGACGAAAAAGTGCGACAAAAAATCACTATGATGGCACGTGGCTCAAAAGACTCAGAAAAGCCTAAAAATAGGATAGGGAAAAAATATTTTTGCCTGTGAAAATTTTGGCCTAAAAACTGCCCGGGGGTCTCCAGACTTTTTTTTTTTTTCCGACACCTACGCAGGCAAGGAAACACGAATCGGAATTGAGATTGATCTCAAAAACAAACCTAATATGAGAAGAACTCGGATTGGTGGTGGATATATGGTGGTGGTATATGGCAGCGGTGGTGGTATATGGTAGCGGTGGTGGTATATGGATAGAGATTGATGGTGGTATATGGATACGGATTGGTGGTGGTATATGGATATGGATTCAGAGCGGTGGCGGATAAGCAAAAGTGGTAGATGGGCGATGATGATGGTGCGGCGGCGGCGTGACAACTTGTGACCAGAACTCGAAACTCTAAAAGACTAGACTCTAAGACCAGCAACTTGACACGACGATGCAACCGCAAATTCAACAAAGCAAAAACCCTAAAAAGATTATGCAAAGGCTCAGATTGGTTCGGATATGATGAACTAACCCTAATTTTTTTTGTGGCTTTTTCGTGGACTGTAGGTATGAAGAACAGACTCAATCTAATCTACGAAAAACTGTAAAATCTCACCGAGCAACCTGGAAATCTGATACCACTTGATAGAGGCAAAGGTGTCCCGATGTTTCGATGAGATGGTGGCTATCGTTTTCTGTGGGAGTCGACCTTGACGATCCGACTACGAACGTGCGAGACGTCGCGCCTTAGCAATCGCTAAACCAACTTCCGAGGGGTTATTGACCACGCCGGAGCACGATCAACCTGACCACGAGGGCCTGTTTCCTGCGAGCAAACGAAGAACAAGCAAGAAGCTGAGATTGCAATCTGGATATTGCGAATATAAGATGAAGGCTTTATTGATCAAGGTGGGGTTCTGTGACGTCTTGGTCTGGTCGTTGGACACAAACGAAGTACGCGAAGTTGCAGCTATGGCGAACTTTTAATCTAAACAAAACCCAAGTCTAAACGACGCCCTAAGGGCTGTATATATGGAGGAAGAGAGGGGAATTTCGTGGCCCTTGAGGGTGGGGTCCGAAACCAACCCTAACTCTTGTTTCCCCACACATACGGACTCTAAAAATAGCCTATACTTAAGTATTTCGAAATTACATGGGCCTGGCCCATTAATAAGGTGACGCAGCACCTAGAATAGCCTATGGACGAATATTATGAAGTGGCATCTTGTATATTTCGTCCAAGGCTTCATGCACTCCTTATGGCGGCTTCAAAGTCCTGAAATCATCACTTGTAACTCCGTTCTTGATCCCCTTGCGCATGCCATCAACTCCATTCGTGTTCTTGCTCCAATGTTCATCCTTCTCCAAGCTAGGACCTTCATTTGTAAGCAAAACAAATGTATCCAATTTAGGCAGCATCATAATCTCATGAACATTAGAATCATTACCAAGAAACGAAAGTACCTGGTAATTTAATTGGCGTGCGCGAGCTCTAGTAATTGGTCCAGTATATGTAACAGTAGGGGCTGTGGGTGTAACAATGGTATTGATGTCCTCATCATCCTCCGTCTTCTTGACGCCAAAGTGTCCCATTAATCCTCCTCCATGCGCCTCCTGCAACAACAAAAGACGAACGGAGCTAGCTGGAATGCATAGCTTGTTAGCACGAAACACAAATCCATCGTTAAGAACGAACTTGTTCCAAGTTCTCCCTTCCTTACAATTCTGCGATACATCTTTAAATTCAGCATCATGAACATATTGATCTTTGATGGTCTCCAAACCAAATATTTTAAAGTCAAGTTGTGAAAGCATAGTATAACGACGAGACAAGGCATCAGCAATAACATTTTCTTTACCCTTCTTGTGTTTAATGACATAAGGGAAAGTCTCAATGAATTCAACCCATTTAGCATGTCTACGGTTCAGTTTTGCTTGACTTTTAATGTGTTTCAAAGATTCATGATCAGAATGTATAACAAATTCCTTGGGCCATAAATAATGTTGCCATGTTTCTAAGGTCCGAACAAGAGCATATAATTCTTTATCATAAGTAGAATAGTTCAGACTAGGCCCACTCAATTTTTCAGAAAAGTATGCAACAGGTTTTCCATCTTGTAATAACACACCTCCTAATCCAATTCCACTAGCATCACATTCAAGCTCAAAAGTCTTATTGAAATTAGGAAGTTGGAGTAAAGGAGCATGTGTCAACTTATCTTTCAATACCGTGAAGGCTTCTTCATGTGCGGTACCCCAAACAAAAGGCACATCCTTCTTTGTAAGCTCGTTGAGAGGTGCAGCAATGGTGCTGAAATCTCTCACAAAACGCCTATAGAAACCAGCGAGACCAAGGAAACTCCTCACTTGTGTGACCGTTTTGGGCTGCGGCCAACTCTCAATACCTTCAATCTTGGATTTATCAACTTCAATTCCCTGTGGAGTAACAACATAGCCAAGAAAAGATATTCGGTCGGTGCAAAAGGTGCACTTTCCAAGGTTACCAAACAAACGTGCATCACGTAGAGCAATAAAAACAGCACGTAAATGTTCCAAATGTTCCTCCAAAGATTTACTATAAATCAGTATATCATCAAAATAGACTACCACAAATCGTCCAATGAAAGCACGTAAAACTTCGTTCATTAACCTCATGAAAGTACTAGGTGCATTAGTTAACCCAAAAGGCATGACTAACCACTCATATAATCCAAACTTTGTTTTAAATGCTGTTTTCCATTCATCTCCCAATTTCATACGAATTTGATGGTATCCACTACGCAAATCAACTTTGGAGAATATTGTAGAGCCACTCAATTCATCAAGCATGTCGTCTAGCCTAGGAATAGGATGACGATAACGAATAGTAATATTATTAATGCCTCGACAATCAACACACATACGCAACGTACCATCCTTTTTCGGCACTAAAATGATAGGAACAGCACAAGGACTAAGGGATTCACATATATAACCTTTGTCGAGCAGCTCATGTACTTGACACATAATCTCCTTTGTCTCCTCTGGAATGGTACGGTATGGCGCACGGTTGGGTAATGATGCACCGGGAATTAAGTCAATTTGATGCTCAATCCCTCGAATAGGTGGTAATCCCAGTGGCACATCTTTTGGAAAGACATCAGCGAACTCCTGCAAAATGTTAGTGATAGCAGGAGGCAAAGAGGAAGTCACGTCCTCGAATGAAAATAATGCCTCTTTGCACACAAAACCATAGCAAACAGATTTGCTAAAATCTAGATCATCAATATCAGATTTGGTGGCAAGTAAACATGCAATTTTCAATTTAATTTCAGAAGCAACACTAGATGGTTTATTATTAGGCTTCATTTGTTGCTCAAATTCTTTTGCCACAATCTGATTTTCACTCTTATGTTTCTCCTATTTTGCTTTATTAACTCTATTAATATCATCTTTCAAAATGGAATCAGGAGTCATAGGAAGCAAAGTAATATTTTTATCCTTGTGAATAAGAGTATACTGATTGTTTCTACCATGGTGTACAGAATTTTTATCAAATTGCCATGGTCTACCAAGTAATAAGGAACATGCTTGCATAGGTACCACATCACAATCAACATAATCAACATACGTAGAGATACTAAAATGCACACGAACAGTACGTGTTACTTTAACCTTGCCGCTGTTGTTGAACCAATGGATGTAGTAAGGATGTGGATGTGGTCTTGTGGTGAGAGATAGCTTCTCCACCATCTCCATGCTAGCCAAGTTGTTGCAGCTCCCTCCATCTATGATGACGCGAACAGAACGTTCCTTCACAACTCCCTTTGTATGGAACAAATTATGCCTCTGATTTTGCTCACCTTGTGTGACCTGCACACTCAAAACATATTGAGCAACTAAACATTCATACCTGTCAGCATCTTCAGGAGCCATGTATTGCGTCTCATGATCAGAATCATCTCCACCGTGTTCTTCACGTGCAATAAGAGCCAAAGTCTCCTCATCATAGTCACTAGCGGACTCATACCCACCATCCTCAGTAGCAATCATCACACGCTGAGATTGGCATTCTCTCGCAAAATGTCCTCTTGCCTTACAACGACGACAAATAATATCACTTGTGTGCCCTGTTGATGCCATGGAAGAAGAAGAGCTCTGCGCGGGTCCGGCAGGTGTGTTCTTGGCAGATAGTGGTGGTTGTGCCTACTTTCTTGTATCACGGCTGGAGGTGGCACCTGATGGAGGTGCTGGTGGAGTGGAAGTAGAGGATGCACGTGGTGTCCATGATGAAGACCGACCTGCAAAAAAGTTAGTTCGCGCCAATGCCTGTCGATCCTGCACTTCATGTTCAGCTTTACAAGCAAGATGGAGTAAACGAGTGATATTAGTATACTCCTTATACTCTAGAGTGGTCTGAATCTCTCTATTTAATCCACCCATATAACGTGCAAGCATAGCTTCATACTCCTTATACTCTAGACTGCTAACAAGAGGTGGTGGTGGATGTCACAAATCCGTCAGGCAAATCTCAAATTCTTACCAGTTCTTACCCAGCAGCAGGCGGTGATCGGCAACCGTCGTAGTCAAAACTCTCAAAGCTTGGATAGAGCGATTACCAGGTAGAATCAAACGCACAAGTAGATGTATGTGGAGCTGGGAAGGCTTATAATATGGTAGCAAAAAGGGTCAGCAATAATCAATTCAGAGATGCAAAGTTGAATAAACGCTCAACGACGGTACTGTGCTGGTCCTAGGCTAGACTGTGCTAGAGACGCGAGCCTAGAACACTAACAAAATCACGGCACAGCACGTAAACAAGGGAAAGGCACACTCTGGAACTTTATTTTTCGCTCTTTTTTTTGCGCTCCTTTTTTTTGCGAAAAATCACTATAATGGTGAGTGTCTCAAAACTCTTCCCTCGTCAAACTGACACGATGGGCACGAAATTTTTTTTTACTTTTTTTCGGAAATAAGGGCAGCGATGATGAAAAAGTGCGACAAAAAATCACTATGATGGCACGTGGCTCAAAAGACTCAGAAATGCCTAAAAATAGGATAGGGAAATAATATTTTTGCCTGCAAAAATTTTGGCCTAAAACTGGCCTAAAAATATATTTTTTCCGAGACCTACTGAGGCAAGGAAACATGAATCGGAAATTAGACGGACCTCTAAAACAAACCTAATATGAAAGGAACTCGAATTGGTAGTGGATATATGATGGTACGATATGGTAGCGGTGGTGGTATATGGATACGGATTGGTGATGGTATATGGAGACGGATTGGTGGTG
Source organism: Triticum urartu (assembly GCF_056163025.1). Lineage (NCBI taxonomy): Eukaryota > Viridiplantae > Streptophyta > Magnoliopsida > Poales > Poaceae > Triticum > Triticum urartu. The sequence goes on from NC_141877.1 coordinate 246,946,531, forward strand.
GTATATGGATACGGATCGATGGTGATGGTGCAGCGGCGGCGTGACAACTTATGACCAAAACTTGAAACTCTAAAATACTAGACTCTAAGACCAAAAACTAGACACGCCGATGCAACCGCAAATTCAACAAAGCAAAATACTGAAAAGACTATGCACAGGCTCAAATTGGTTCGGATATGATGAACTAAGCCTAAATTTTTTTTGGCTTTTTTCATGGACTGTAGGTATGAAGAACAAACTCGATCTAAACTACAAAAAACTGTAAAATCTCACCGAGCAACCTGGAAATCTGATACCACTTGATAGAGGCAAAGGTGTCCCGATGTTTCGATGAGATAGCTATTGTTTTCTGTGGGAGTCGACTTTGACGATCCGACTACGAACGTGCGAAGACGTCACGCCTTAGCAATCGCTAAACCAACTTCCGAGGGTTATTGACCACGCCGGAGCACGATCAACCTGACCACGAGGGTCTATTTCCTGCGAGCAAATGAAGAACAAGCAAGAAGCTGAGATTGCAATCTGGATATTGCGAATAAAAGAGGAAAGCTTTATTAATTAAGGTGGGGTTCTGTGACGTCTTGGTCTAGTCGTTGGACACAAACGAAGGACGCAAAGTTGCAGCTATGGCGAATTTTTAGTCTAAACAAAACCCAAAGTCCAAACGATGCCCTAAGGGCTGTATATATGGAGGAGAGAGGGGGAATTTCGTGGCCCTTGGAGGAGGGGTCCGAAACCAACCCTAACTCTTGTTTCCCCACACATACGGACTCTAAAAACAGCCTATACTTAAGTATTTAGAAAATACATGGGCCTGGCCCAATAATAAGGTGACGCAGCACCTAGAATAGCCTCTGGACGAAATTTATAAAGTGACATCTTGTATATTTCGTCCAAGGCTTCAGGCACTCCTTATGATGGCTTCAATGTCCTGAAATCATCACTTGTAACTCTGTTCTTTATCCCCTTGCGCATGCCATCATCTCCATGCTTGAACTTGCTCCAAGGTTCATCTTTCTTGTCCAAGCTAGGCCCTTAATTTGTAAGCAAAACAAATGTATCCAATTTAGGCAGCATCATATTCTCATGAACATTAGAATCATTATCAGGAAACGAAAGTACCTGATAATTCAATTGGCGTGCGCGAGCTCTAGTAATTGGTCCAGTATGTATAGCAGCAGGGGATGTGGGTGTAACAATGGTATTGATGTCCTCATCAGGAGATGTAGTTCGGTCCATGGGGATGGCCTTGGGATGCTCTGCATCATCTCCCCTCCCTTGGGGAAGATCCGTCCTCGGATCAAATTCTTCATCAACATGGTAGGGAGAGAGCTATTTGATGTTGAAGATGTCGCTCATGGAGTACTTGTCGTGTGGAATGTTGATCTTGTATGCGTTGTTGTTGTAGCATGCAAGCACCTTGAAGGGTCCATCCGCTCGTGGTCGAAGCTTGGACTTGCGTTCTTGTGGAAAGCGTTCCTTGCGAAGGTGTAGGCACACGAGATCACCGATGTTGAAGACCATGGGGTGCTTGTTGATGTTGAGCTTGGTCGCAAGGCGTTGAAGTTGGCGGTCAAAGGTGTTTCTTGTATCCACATGCGCCTTCTTGAGATGTATAACTCGTGCACTTGCGTCCAAATTGATGTGCTCTTGGAGTGGTAGAGGAAGAATGTCCAATGGTGACAATGTGATAGAGGCGAGGATCACAATGGGTTGAATCCGTAGACGACCTCGAAGGGGGACTTGCCGGTTGTTGAGTGTCTTGCGCGGTTGTAGGCGAACCTGGCGATCGGTAAGCATGGTTGCAAGATTTCCCTACAAAATAGATGTGTAATATGTGAAGTATCGTGTATCTTGTTGCAAGGTATGAAATGAGCCGTGTTGGAGAATCGGTTCACAACAGCAAACACAGAATTTTTTCCATTCCTATTTCGAGGCAACCCAAGCACAAAGTCCATATGAAAATCCTCCCATGGGTGATATGCAATTTGAAGTGGCAAGGAAAGGCCATGAGATTGAGCTTTGCACTTAGCTTTGCGAGATGTGTAGTATTGGTTGGTGAAGTGGTTGACATCATGAAGCATTGATGACCAAGAATAGTGCTTGGAGGGCGTAGCAAGTGTCTTGTCATGTCCAAAGTTGATGAGTAGTTGAACTTGCCATTGGATCTCCTTAGGTTCCACGGGGTTGATTGTAACACCCACGATGCGGCTATATCTCCCACGTGTCGGAGCATGACTTAGAGGCATAACCGCATAGTAGGCATGTCGCAAGAGGGGTAATCTTTACACATCCCATGTACTGAATAAGAGAGGGATAAAGAGTTGGCTTACAATCGCCACTTCACACAATACATAAATATAGCATTACATCATCCAGAATAAAATTAAGGTCCGACTACGGAACCCAAATAAATAAAGACAACCCCAAATGCTAGATCCCTGATCACCCCAACTGGGCTCCACTACTGATCGAAAGGAAACGAAACAACACAACGAACACGATCTTCATCGAGCTCCCACTTGAGCTGGGTTGCGTCACCAGCACTGGCATCATCGGCACCTGCATCTGGTTTTGGAAGTAATATGTGAGTCACGGGGACTCGGCAATCTCACACCCTCGGGATCAAGACTATTTAAGCTTATGGGTAGGAAAAGGTAGTGAGGTGGAGCTGCAGCAAGCACTAAGCATATATGGTGGCTAACTTACGCAAATGAGAGCGAGAAGAGAAGCAAAGCTTGGTCGTGAACTAGAAGTGATCAAGAAGTGATCCTGAAACTACTTACGTTCAGGCATAACACAAGAACCGTGTTCACTTCCCGGACTCCGCCAGAAAGACACCATCATGGCTACACACGCGGTTGATTCATTTTAATTAAGTTAAGTGTCAAGTTTTCTACAACCGGATATTAACAAATTCCCATCTGCCCATAACCACGGGCACGGCTTTCGAAAGTTCAAAACCCTGCAGGGGTGTCCCAACTTAGCCCATCACAAGCTCTCACGGTCAACGAAGGATATTCCCTCTCCCAGGAAGACCCGATCAGACTCAGAATCCCGGTTACAAGACATTTCAACAATGGTAAAACAAGACCAGCAAGACCACTCGCTGTGCCGACAAATCCCGATAGGAGCTGCACATATCTCGTTCTCAGGGCACACCGGATAAGCTAAGCATACAGGAGCCAACGTAACCCAAGTTGCCAAGGGACGACCCTGCATGATGCTCTAGTTTGGACCAACACTCAGAGGAGCACTGGCCCGGGGGTTTAAATAAAGGTGACCCTTGAGTCTGCAGAACCCAAGGGAAAAGGCTTAGGTGGCAAATGGTAAAACCAAGGTTACGCCTTGCTGGAGGAATTTTATTCAAGAAGAACTATCAAGGGGTTCCCATTATAACCCAACCGCGTAAGGAACGCAAAATCAAGGAACATAACACCGGTATGATGGAAACCAGGACGGCAAGAGTGGAACAAAACACCAGGCATAAGGCCGAGCCTTCCACTCTTTACCAAGTATATAGGTGCGTTAATGTAAACAATATAAAATAATAATGATATCCCAAATGATATCCATGTTCCAACATGGAACAAACTTCATCTTCACCTGCAACTAGCAACGCTATAAGAGGGGCTGAGCCAAGCGGTAACATAGCCAAACAAGGGTTTGCTAGGAAAAGGTGGGTTAGAGGCTTGACATGGCAATATGGGAGGCATGATAAAGCATGCGGTAGGTATCGCGGCATAGCAAAAGAGCGAGCAACTAGCAAGCAAAGATAGAAGTGATTTCGAGGGTATGGTCATCTTGCATGCAAAGTTATCTGAGTTACTGAAAGCTTGATACTCGTAAGCGTACTCAACAGGTTCCTCGAACACGTACTCATCTCCCGGCTCTACCCAAAGCAAGAACACAAGCAAAGGAAAACAACAATCAACCACGGTGCAATGTGCAAGCAACATGATGCAAAACATGGCATGATATGCGGGATGTGATATGCAATGCATATGCGTGCTCCGGAAGGAAAAGATTGAACAAGGCCTCAACTTGGCAAACCAAGATTGTCGCTGGAAAGATGAGATGATTTCGGTTGAAATCGATATAAAGATCACCGGAATCGGATGCACGGTTAGCAAATGGCAAGCAAAACAAGAATGGCACAATCCTGCGATTAATAGCACGATGCCATCTAGAATGCAACAAGAAACTACGCTACTGCACTCCAACATAGCAACAAAGCACATGGAAGTGATCTACTCAAGATGCTTGACAAAATATGAACACTGAGCTATGTCTAAATCACACAAGAGCAGGTTCAAACAAGCATGCCAAAAGTGCAAAAGATATCAGCATCACAGACATAGTGAAAATAACAACATGTTAGGATTAACATCAGGAAGCAACATGTCAGGATTAACATCAGGAAGCAATGTTTAGAGCAAGAGAACAACATGCTACAGGAATAGAACATAACAAGCAAAGGCATGGCATGAATCTACTCAAAGCATATAACAAAAGTCTCTTACTTCCCATAAGCCAAAAGGGCACAGAAAATATGATGGCACCCATGTAAACATAGCAAATTTCCTTAACAGATTCAGACTTAGCAGAAAATTGGATATGGCAAAAACAGAATTATGAAGGCATGTTTGTGAGCTCGATTGACACATCACAAAACCTTGCATGACAAACTAAGCATAGCATCAGCAACAAGACATGTTCATGAAGCTAACCAAAGCAAGAACAAACTTATAGCATGCATGTATCAACTACAACAACCTTGGCAAAATTGATTAACACGTAAACAATCTGCCGGGAATATTTTATAGCAAAAGTAGAGTAAGATTGAGTCATGCTAGGGCAGTCCATAAATTCAAACATGGGCATGGATAGATAGAGCACAACCATATGTACAAATCATCCTTATTGAACATACTCAAAAGAAGCATGGATCTCTCTATAGCAACATGAATACATGGCATAAGAATAATAGCAGAGCAATGACAGTGAAAATTCTAAGTCTCTGTAATCAGCAATATTACAAGAGCTACTTTGCATGCTTGTGCTAGTCACCACATTGATCACAAACATACATGGCATACACCCCTGTAAAGATGGCATGGCATAGCCCAAAACACATGTCGAGCTCAAGTCCATATGCAGCACACAACAAATATGGCAAAAATGACAAAAGCTCATAATCTGATAAGAATCAGCACCTAACATTTTATAGCACTCTTGCATCAACGATTTTGGCATCAAGATGGACTCAAACAAGCATGGCACAATGCAGAAAATGAAGAGCACATCATGATGAACATTTTGATATCTCATGCATGCAAAACGGAGCTACGGATGAGGAGTTATGGCATGATGAACAGAGACTGATAATGGCTAAGGTGTCCCGATGTTTCGATGAGATGGTGGCTATCGTTTTCTGTGGGAGTCGACCTTGATGATCCGACTACGAACGTGCGAGACGTCGCGCCTTAGCAATCGCTAAACCAACTTCCGAGGGTTATTGACCACGCCGGAGCACGATCAACCTGACCACGAGGGTCTATTTCCTGCGAGCAAACGAAGAACAAGCAAGAAACTGAGATTGCAATCGGGATATTGCGAATATAAGATGAAAGCTTTATTGATCAAGGTGGGGTTCTGTGACGTCTTGGTCTGGTCGTTGGACACAAACGAAGTACGCGAAGTTGCAGCTATGGCGAACTTTTAATCTAAACAAAACCCAAAGTCTAAACGACGCCCTAAGGGCTGTATATATGGAGGAAGAGGGGGGAATTTCGTGGCCCTTGAGGGTGGGGTCCGAAACCAACCCTAACTCTTGTTTCCCCACACATACGGACTCTAAAAATAGCCTATACTTAAGTATTTCGAAATTACATGGGCCTGGCCCATTAATAAGGTGACGCAGCACCTAGAATAGCCTATGGACGAATATTATGAAGTGGCATCTTGTATATTTCGTCCAAGGCTTCATGCACTCCTTATGGCGGCTTCAAAGTCCTGAAATCATCCCTTGTAACTCCGTTCTTGATCCCCTTGCGCATGCCATCAACTCCATGCGTGTTCTTGCTCCAATGTTCATCCTTCTCCAAGCTAGGCCCTTCATTTGTAAGCAAAACAAATGTATCCAATTTAGGCAGCATCATAATCTCATGAACATTAGAATCATTACCAAGAAAAGAAAGTACCTGGTAATTTAATTGGCGTGCGCGAGCTCTAGTAATTGGTCCAGTATATGTAACAGTAGGGGCTGTGGGTGTAACAATGGTATTGATGTCCTCATCATCCTCCCCTTCTTGAAATGAAGTCGTCCTCGACGGAAGCGCATCTTCCTCACCCAAATAAGGCTTCAAATCTGCAATGTTAAAAGTGGGACTAACCCCAAAATCTACAGGTAGCTCAAGTTTATATGCATTATCATTTATTTTCTCTAACACCTTAAAAGGACCATCAGCACGTGGCATTAGCTTTGATTTGCGCAGATTAGGAAATCTATCTTTACGCAAATGTAACCAAACAAGATCTCCAGGCGCAAACACAACATGTTTTCTACCCTTATCTCCAGCAAGTTTATATTTAGCATTCATACGCTCAATGTTTTCCTTAGTTAACTCATGCATTTTTAAAATTAATTCAGAACGTTCTTTAGCATCAAAATTAACCTTCTCTGAAGATGGAAGAGGCAACAAATCAATAGGTGCACGAGGTAGGAAACCATACACAATTTCAAAAGGGCACATCTTAGTAGTAGAATGCAATGAGCGATTATAAGCAAATTCAATATGAGGCAAGCATTCTTCCCACATTTTCTTGTTATTCTTCAAAACAGCCCTAAGCATAGTAGACAATGTTCTATTGACTACTTTAGTTTGTCCATCAGTTTGGGGGTGACAAGTAGTACTAAAAAGCAGCTTAGTCCCCAACTTAGCCCATAAACATCTCCAAAAGTGGCTAAGAAATTTAGTATCACGATCTGAAACAATAGTATTTGGCACACCATGTAAGCGAATAATTTCACGAAAGAACAAATCAGCAACATTAACAGCATCATCGCTTTTATGACATGGTATAAAGTGTGCCATTTTCGAGAACCTATCCACGACAACAAATATGCTATCCCTCCCCTTCTTTGTTCGAGGTAAACCTAAAACAAAGTCCATAGATATATCCTCCCAAGGAACACTAGGTACTGGCAAAGGCATATATAAACCATGAGGATTGAGTCGTGACTTAGCTCTTTGACATGTAGTGCAGCGAGCAACAAAACGCTCAACATCCCGTCTCATCTTTGGCCAAAAGAAATGTGTAGCAAGTATATCCTCCGTCTTCTTGACGCCAAAGTGTCCCATTAATCCTCCTCCATGCGCCTCCTACAACAACAAAAGACGAACGGAGCTAGCTGGAATGCATAGCTTGTTAGCACGGAACACAAATCCATCGTTAAGAACGAACTTGTTCCAAGTTCTCCCTTCCTTACAATTCTGCAATACATCTTTAAATTCAGCATCATGAACATATTGATCTTTGATGGTCTCCAAACCAAATATTTTAAAGTCAAGTTGTGAAAGCATAGTATAACGACGAGACAAGGCATCAGCAATAACATTTTCTTTACCCTTCTTGTGTTTAATGACATAAGGGAAAGTCTCAATGAATTCAACCCATTTAGCATGTCTACGGTTCAGTTTTGCTTGACTTTTAATGTGTTTCAAAGATTCATGATCAGAATGTATAACAAATTCCTTGGGCCATAAATAATGTTGCCATGTTTCTAAGGTCCGAACAAGAGCATATAATTCTTTATCATAAGTAGAATAGTTCAGACTAGGCCCACTCAATTTTTCAAAAAAGTATGCAACAGGTTTTCCATCTTGTAATAACACACCTCCTAATCCAATTCCACTAGCATCACATTCAAGCTCAAAAGTCTTATTGAAATTAGGAAGTTGGAGTAAAGGAGCATGTGTCAACTTATCTTTCAAAACCGTGAAGGCTTCTTCCTGTGCGGTACCCCAAACAAAAGGCACATCCTTCTTTGTAAGCTCGTTGGGAGGTGCAGCAATGGTGCTGAAATCTCTCACAAAACGCTTATAGAAACCAGCGAGGCCAAGGAAACTCCTCACTTGTGTGACCGTTTTGGGCTGCGGCCAACTCTCAATAGCTTCAATCTTGGCTTTATCAACTTCAATTCCCTGTGGAGTAACAACATAGCCAAGAAAAGATACTCGGTCGGTGCAAAAGGTGCACTTTCCAAGGTTTCCAAACAAACGTGCATCACGTAGAGCAATAAAAACACCACGTAAATGTTCCAAATGTTCCTCCAAAGATTTGCTATAAATCAATATGTCATCAAAGTAAACTACCACAAATCGTCCAATGAAAGCACATAAAACTTCGTTCATTAACCTCATGAAAGTACTAGGTGCATTAGTTAACCCAAAAGGCATGACTAACCACTCATATAATCCAAACTTAGTTTTAAATGCTGTTTTCCATTCATCACCCAATTTCATACGAATTTGATGGTATCCACTACGCAAATCAACTTTGGAGAATATTGTAGAGCCACTCAATTCATCAAGCATATCATCTAGCCTAGGAATAGGATGACGATAACGAATAGTAATATTATTAATGCCTCTACAATCAACGCACATACGCGACGTACCATCCTTTTTCGGCACTAAAATGATAGGAACAGCACAAGGACTAAGGGATTCGCGTATATAACCTTTGTCGAGCAGTTCTTGTACTTGACGCATAATCTCCTTCGTCTCCTCTGGATTGGTACGGTATGGTGCACGGTTGGGTAGCGAAGCACCGGGAATTAAGTTAATTTGATGCTCAATCCCTCGAATAGGTGGTAATCCCGGTGGCACGTCTTGTGGAAAGACGTCAGCGAACTCCTGCAAAATGTTAGTGACAGCAGGGGCAAAGAGGAAGGCACGTCCTCGAATGAAAATAATGCCTCTTTGCACACAAAAGCATAGCAAACAGATTTGCTGAAATCTAGCTCATCAATATCAGATTTGGTGGCAAGTAAACATGCACTTTTCAATTTAATTTCAGAAACAACAGTAGATGGTTTATTATTAGGCTTCATTTGGTGCTCAAATTCTTTTGCCACAAAGCAAAAGCCCTAAAAGGATTATGCAAAGGCTCAGATTGGTTCGGATATAATGAACTAACCCTAATTTTTTTGTGTGGCTTTTTTTTCGTGGACTGTAGGTATGAAGAACAGACTCGATCTAATCTACGAAAAACTGTAAAAATCTCACCGAGCAACCTGGAAATCTGATACCACTTGATAATGGCTAAGGTGTCCCGATGTTTCGATGAGATGGTGGCTATCGCTTTCTGTGGGAGTCGACCTTGACGATCCGACTACGAACGAGCGAGACGTCGCACCTTAGCAATCGCTAAACCAACTTCCGAGGGTTATTGACCACGCCGGAGCACGATCAACCTGACCACGAGGGTCTGTTTCCTGCGAGCAAACGAAGAACAAGCAAGAAACTGAGATTGCAATCTGGATATTGCGAATATAAGATGAAAGCTTTATTGATCAAGGTGGGGTTCTGTGACGTCTTGGTCTGGTCGTTGGACACAAACGAAGTACGCGAAGTTGCAGCTATGGCGAACTTTTAATCTAAACAAAACCCAAAGTCTAAACGACGCCCTAAGGGCTGTATATATGGAGGAAGAGGGGGGAATTTCGTGGCCCTTGAGGGTGGGGTCCGAAACCAACCCTAACTCTTGTTTCCCCACACATACGGACTCTAAAAATAGCCTATACTTAAGTATTTCGAAATTAGATGGGCCTGGCCCATTAATAAGGTGACGCAGCACCTAGAATAGCCTATGGACAAATATTATGAAGTGGCATCTTGTATATTTCGTCCAAGGCTTCATGCACTCCTTATGGCGGCTTCAAAGTCCTGAAATCATCACTTGTAACTCCGTTCTTGATCCCCTTGCGCATGCCATCAACTCCATGCGTGTTCTTGCTCCAATGTTCATCCTTCTCCAAGCTAGGCCCTTCATTTGTAAGCAAAACAAATGTATCCAATTTAGGCAGCATCATAATCTCATGAACATTAGAATCATTACCAAGAAACGAAAGTACCTGGTAATTTAATTGGCGTGCGCGAGCTCTAGTAATTGGTCCAGTATATGTAACAGTAGGGGCTGTGGGTGTAACAATGGTATTGATGTCCTCATCAGATTGTGATGTGGTACCTATGCAAGCATGTTCCTTATTACTTGGTAGACCATGGCAATTTGATAAAAAAATTGTACACCATGGTAGAAACAATCAGTATACTCTTGTTCATAAGGATAAAAATATTACTTTGGTTCCTATGACTCCTGATACCATTTTGAAAGATGATATTAATAGAGCTAATAAAGTAAAACAGGAGAAAAATAAAAGTGAAAATCAGATTGTGGCAAAAGACTTTGAGCAACAAATGCAGCCTAATAATAAACCATCTAGTGTTGCTTCTGAAATTAAATTGAAAAGTGCATGTTTAATTGCCACCAAATCTGATATTGATGATTTAGATTTTAGCAAATCTGTTTGCTATGCTTTTGTGTGCAAAGAGGCATTATTTTCATTCGGGGACGTGCCTTCCTCTTTGCCTCCTGATGTCACTAACATTTTGCAGGAGTTCGCTGACGTCTTTCCAGAAGACGTGCCACTGGGATTACCACCTATTCGAGGGATTGAGCATCAAATTGACCTAATTCCCGGTGCATCATTACCCAACCGTGCACCATACCGTACCAATCCAGAGGAGACGAAGGAGATTATGCGTCAAGTACAAGAACTTCTCGACAAAGGTTATATACGCGAATCCCTTAGTCCTTGTGTTGTTCCTATCATTTTAGTGCCGAAAAAGGATGGTACGTCGCGTATGTGCGTTGATTGTAGAGGCATTAATAATATTACTATTCGTTATCGTCATCCTATTCCTAGGCTAGATGATATGCTTGATGAATTGAGTGGCTCTACAATATTCTCCAAAGTTGATTTGCGTAGTGGATACCATCAAATTCGTATGAAATTGGGTGATGAATGGAAAACAGCATTTAAAACTAAGTTTGGATTATATGAGTGGTTAGTCATGCCTTTTGGGTTAACTAATGCACCTAGTACTTTCATGAGGTTAATGAACGAAGTTTTACGTGCTTTCATCGGACGATTTGTGGTAGTTTACTTTGATGACATATTGATATAGCAAATCTTTGGAGGAACATTTGGAACATTTACGTGCTGTTTTTATTGCACAAAGTGATGCACGTTTGTTTGGTAACCTTGGAAAGTGCACCTTTTGCCCCGACCGAGTATCTTTTCTTGGCTATGTTGTTACTCCACAGGGAATTGAAGTTGATAAAGCCAAGATTGAAGCTATTGAGAGTTGGCCGCAGCCCAAAACGGTCACACAAGTGAGGAGTTTCCTTGGCCTCGCTGGTTTCTATAGGCGTTTTGTGAGAGATTTCAGCACCATGGCTGCACCTCTCAACGAGCTTACAAAGAAGGATGTGCCTTTTGTTTGGGGTACCGCACAGGAAGAAGCCTTCACGGTATTGAAAGATAATTTGACACATGCTCCTTTACTCCAACTTCTTGATTTTAATTAGACTTTTGAGCTTGAATGTGATGCTAGTGGAATTGGATTAGGAGGTGTGTTATTACAAGATGGCAAACCTGTTGCACACTTTTCTAAAAAATTAAGTGGGCCTAGTCTGAACTATTCTACTTATGACAAAGAATTATATGCTCTTGTTCGAATCTTAGAAACATGGTAACATTATTTATGGCCCAAGGAATTTGTTATACATTCTGATCATGAATCTTTGAAACACATTAAAAGTCAAGCAAAACTGAACCGTGGACATGCTAAATGGGTTGAATTCATTGAGACTTTTCCTTATGTCATTAAACACAAGAAGGGTAAAGAAAATGTTATTGCTGATGCATTGTCTAGTCGTTATACTATGCTTTCACAACTTGACTTTAAAATATTTGGTTTGGAGACCATCAAAGATCAATATGTGCATGATGCTGAATTTAAAGATGTATTGCAGAATTGTAAGGAAGGGAGAACTTGGAACAAGTTCGTTCTTAATAATGGATTTGTGTGTTGTGCTAACAAGCTATGCATTCCAGCTAGCTCTGTTCGTCTTTTGTTGTTGCAGGAGGCGCATGGAGGAGGATTAATGGGACACTTTGGCGTCAAGAAGACGGAGGATATACTTGCTACACATTTCTTTTGGCCAAAGATGAGACGGGATGTTCAGCGTTTTGTTGCTCGCTGCACTACATGTCAAAAAGCTAAGTCACGACTCAATCCTCATGGTTTATATATGCTTTTGCCTGTACCCAGTGTTCCTTGGGAGGATATATCTATGGACTTTGTTTTAGGTTTACCTCGAACAAAGAAGGGGAGGGATAGCATATTTGTTGTCGTGGATAGGTTCTTGAAAATGGCACACTTTATACCATGTCTTAAAAGCGATGATGGTGTTAATGTTGCTGATGTGTTCTTTCGTGAAATTATTCGCTTGCATGGTGTGCCAAATACTATTGTTTCAGATCGTGATACTAAATTTCTTAGCCACTTTTGGAGATGTTTATGGGCTCAGTTGGGGACTAAGCTGCTTTTTAGTACTACTTGTCACCCCCAAACTGATGGACAAACTGAAGTAGTCAATAGAACATTGTCTACTATGCTTAGGGGTGTTTTGAAGAATAACAAGAAAATGTGGGAAGAATGCTTTCCTCATATTGAATTTGCTTATAATTGTTCATTGCATTCTACTACTAAGATGTGCCCTTTTGAAATTGTGTATGGTTTCCTACCTCGTGCACCTATTGATTTGTTGCCTCTTCCATCTTCGGAGAAGGTTAATTTTGATGCTAAAGAACGTGCTGAATTGATTTTAAAAATGCATGAGTTAACTAAGGAAAACATTGAGCGGATGAATGCTAAATATAAACTTGCTGGAGATAAGGGTAGAAAACATGTTGTGTTTGCACCTAGAGATCTTGTTTGGTTACATTTGCGTAAGGATAGATTTCCTAATTTGCGCAAATCAAAGCTAATGCCACGTGCTGATGGTCCTTTTAAGGTGTTAGAGAAAATAAATGATAATGCATATAAACTTGAGCTACCTGCAGATTTTGGGGTTAGTCCCACTTTTAACATTGCAGATTTGAAGCTTTATTTGGGTGAGGACGATGAACTTTTGTCGCGGATGACTTCATTTCAAGAAGGGGATGACGATGAGGACATCAATACCATTGTTACACCCACAGCCCCTGCTGCTATACATACTGGACCAATTACTAGAGCTCGCGCACGCCAATTGAATTATTAGGTACTTTCGTTTCTTGGTAACGATTCTAATGTTCATGAGAATATGATGCTGCCTAAATTGGATATATTTGTCTTGCTTACAAATAAAGGGCCTAGCTTGGACAAGAAAGATGAACCTTGGAACAAGTTCAGGCTTGGAGATGATGGCATGCGCAAGGGGATCCAGAACGGAGTTACAAGTGATGATTTCAGGACTTTGAAGCCACCATAAAGAGTGCATGAAGCCTTGGACGAAATATATAAGATGCCACTTCATAAATTTCGTCCAGAGGCTATTTTAGGTGCTGCGTCACCTTATTATTGGGCTAGGCCCATGTATTTTCGAAATACTTAAGTATAGGCTGTTTTTAAAGTCCGTATGTGTGGGGAAACAAGAGTTAGGGTTGGTTTTGGACCCCTCCTCCAAGGGCCACGAAATTCCCCCCTCTTCCTCCATATATACAACCCTTAGGGCGTCGTTTAGACTTTGGGTTTTGTTTAGATTAAAAGTTCGCCATAGCTGCAACTTCGCGTACTTCGTTTGTGTCCAACGACTAGACCAAGACGTCACAGAACCCCACCTTGATCAATAAAGCTTTCATCTTATATTCGCAATATCCAAATTGCAATCTCAGTTTCTTGCTTGTTCTTTGTTTGCTCGCAGGAAACAGACCTTCGTGGTCAGGTTGATCGTGCTCCGGCATGGTCAATAACCCCTCGGAAGTTGGTTTAGCGATTGCTAAGGCACGACGTCTCGCACGTTCGTAGTCGGATCGTCAAGGTCTACTCCCACAGAAACGATAGCCACCATCTCATCAAAACATCGGGACACCTTTGCCTCTATCACATCGCCATATACAATCACCAATCTGAGTCCACATATACCATCGCCATATACAACCACCAGTCCGAGTTCCACCAGATTCATCGCCGCCATCAGTCCGAGTTCCACCAGATTCATCTCTGCTACCAGTCCTAGTCCGAGTCCAGTATTTGTTGCTTTGTTTTCGAGTTCCAGATCACGCGATACTTCGAGTCGTGAGAGAGTAGGACTCCTGAGATTCCGTGCTACCCATAGAAGAAAAATAGTTCCAAACTCAAAAAAAAACTAAGTCTGGAAAATTCTGGCTAGGCAGTTTTTAGATCATTTGTAGACTTTTTCAAAAAAAATTTGTTGCAGAGCAAAAAAAAAGGGAAAAAATGCAAAAAAAAAGTGAAAAAAAATTAAAAAAATTCAGAGAGTGCTCCTCCCTTGTTTACGTGCCGCGCCGTGATTTTGTTCGTGTGCTAGGCTTGCGTCTCTAGTACGGTCTAGCCTAGGACCAGCACAGTACCGTCGTTGAGCGTTTATTCAACTTTGCATCTCTGAATTGATTATTGCTGACCGTTTTGCTACCATATTATAAGCCTTCCCAGCTCCACATACATCTACGTCGTGCGTTTGACTCTCCCTGGTAATCGCTCTATCCAAGCTTTGAGAGTTTTGACTACGACGGTTGCCGATCACCGCCTGCTGCTGGGTAAGAACTGGTAAGAATTTGAGATTTGCTTGACGGATTTGTGACATCATCCACCACCTCTTGTTAGTAGTCTGTAGGATCATATTCTTGTGTGCTTCTATTGCTGCTAACCATGGCAGGATCAGAAGCCGATGAGAGTGACTGGGAGAACATGATGAATAAGGAGTTGCATGATAAATTTTAGCAAATGATGAGTGGACAGGTGCAAGATGTGCTAAACAGATTTGAAGAGGCCATGGAGAAGATAGATGGCATGGAGACGACGTTCGAAACAAAGCTCGATAACAAGTTTAATGAATTGCTCGTGCGTCTTCCACCACCACCACCGGCTGCCCCTAACGCACCTCTACAACAACAACAACGTCGCTTTCCAAATCAAGTGGGACGAGCACAGCGCGTTCCCATTGACCCTGGGCAAAATTCTGGTGCCGCTGTTGATGCTTCGGCCGCTCCTGCTGCTACTGCAGAGGTGGAAGACCATTACGAGGATGAGGTTGACCAAAATCAGAACTACGTGCAACCACCAGCACCAACACCACTAGGTCGTCCTCATGCATATCATCGCAACGGTAGGGCTGGACCACCACCTGAGGTACATGACCATCTTCCTAAACTAAAATTGAATATTTCACCATTTGAGGGTGATGCGGAGCATCCCAAGGTCATCCCCATGGACCTACCATCGTCTCATCAAGTGCCTAGTGGACCCACGACTCGATCACGTGCAAGAGCTCTTGAAACCGAGGTGACATCTCTCCTCTCACAATTCCACTTCGATGCACATGAAGCATGGCTACTACCTCATATGGACACTTTGTGCATACTCAGGTACCATGGAGAAGCTAAGGAGCAAGGACAGAAGTAGAGGAAGATGGACGAGAAGACGGAGAAGAAGGAGGGCT
This sequence comes from Triticum urartu, assembly GCF_056163025.1. Classification (NCBI taxonomy): domain Eukaryota; kingdom Viridiplantae; phylum Streptophyta; class Magnoliopsida; order Poales; family Poaceae; genus Triticum; species Triticum urartu. The sequence continues at coordinate 246,962,329 of NC_141877.1, forward strand.
GAAGGAAAAGTCCCAGCCACCGGACGACCGGCCGGGACCAAATTTCCAGCGCCCGAAGCATTAGCCGAGCCCCAGCGAGCGGACGTCCGGTCCAGACCGGACGACCAGTGCCCCTGCACCTGAAGCAAAACGAGCGGACGTCCGGTCTGGACCGGACGACCGGCGCCCCTGCATCCGAGCCAACATCAGCGGAAGACCGACGTTTCAGGATGTCCGGCACCCCCATCACAGATCAGAACCAGCGGATGTCCGGAGGACACCGGACGACCGGCCGCTCCTGAGACACCGGATGACCGGCCACCAGCGGACGTCCGGTACCTGGCTGCGTCCAGATTCAGGCCTGAGGCCCATGTACCCCTACTTTCGCCCCCATTTGCACTTAGACTATAAATAGACCTCTCCCACCTCCTTTCTAGGTTTAGCAAATGTTTAGCTCATATTTGTGACAGAGCTTTGCTCATCCACTTGGTTACCTTCTCCTCAGAGATTCAAGCCTCCATCGGAGAAGATCCCCCAAGCAGATTCAAGACCTCCTTGCGGAGAAGATCATCAAGACCCCCTCTTGGGCAGCCCCATCAGGACCTCCTCACGGAGAAGAACCGACTACCCTTGTATCGTCCTTACTTGTCCGTGGATTCATGTATCGTTCCATGTATTCGAGGATCTAGCCCATGTGTGACTTATTCGTGTCGGTTTAGTGATTCCTCTTGTGTTTCTTGTTGTGTTTTCTCCCCGTTCTTCCCCGTGTTCTTCGTGATTTTCCCGGGATCCGCTCCTTTTGTGAAAGATTGGGCGATTAGGGTCTCTACCCTATATCATCTTGGTATCTAGAGCAAGGTTGATCGATCACGATTTCGGAGCCCCCCTCTTTGTTTTCTAGCTTGATTTTGTTGTTTTTCGTCCTAATCCGAAAATCCCCACAAAAATAGCCCCAAAATTTTTTCTTGTGATTTGTGAGTTTTGATGATGTTTTGTTGATTTTGATCCATGGATTTGCTTGGTTTCAAGTGGATCTAGCATCTCCCCAAGTTTCCCCATCTTTCATCCACGAAATCTCATCAATTTTGACCCCAAAATCCCCAGATTCCGCCCAAAATCGCGTCCCGAATCTCGGATCTGGAGTTGACCCCGATACACCGGACGACCGTCACCTTACCAGATATCCGGAGCCGCAGGAACCACCGGACGTCTGACCTTACCGGACGACCGGAACCCCCTAACCCGAGCAGAATCAGTAGATTTCTGACCCGACCGGACGTCCGGCGACCGGACGACCGTTTTTTCCGGACATCCGCTACCTGTAGATATCAACTTTGGCTGATTTTTGTTTCGGCCATAACTAATTCATCCGGAGTCCGATTTTCGCGTTCTTTAGCTCGTTGGAAAGCTCTTGACATCCACCTTCCCACAAAAATACTACCATCACCATTTGACTCCATAAAATTTTGACAATTTTGGCATATTTGCCTAGGGCTTCCACCACATCATCCGCTACACCAGCACCGACTTCCGCAACCTAACCCAGATTGATCCCCAGCGCATATGTGGTTGTTTGAGGAGTGATTTGAGTCTCCTAAGGTGTCTAGGCTACTTAGGGATGGTCGCTTCTTCATCAACTACCACCACCACTTCCGCATAACCGTGCCCACCATACACTTCCGCCACCTCAACTTAACCCAATTTTGTTTGTGTTGTGAGTTGTGTCTCCTAAGGTGTTTTGGCTACTTAGGGACCGTGCTTTCAACTCCGACACCGTGTATAGTCCACCACCATAACCTCCACTTCCGCATTGCCTAGTGCAACACCACCAGTTACCCGCTACCTACTCCGACGCTTTTTGTCGCACTTGGTTTTGAGAGTTTGAGTTGTGGCTCACCGTTTCCTTTCATGTTTCGGCTACCTAGGGACTATTCGACATCAAGATCACCACCGCTTACTTTCGCCAAGGACTACTACGAACGACTACACCCTTGTGATATCATCTTGGTAGTGTGATATCATCATACTCTTTTCCATTTGGATTGATAACCCCATAGCCTTACTTTTGCGTAGCTTACCCATCGAGACTACCATTTGAGTATTGCCGGCAACGTGACTTGTGCACATTAGTGATCATACATCCCATAGCATACATACTATCATCGTGTTGCATATCTTGGAATCATCTCTTGTGTCACAAAGTTGTCATCGCATACATAATTGCTATCTTGGTCCGTGAAGCATCGCATGAGAAAAGAGCTCAAACATCAAAGAGCCAAGCAAGCTTTTAAGCAAAGAGAGAAGATAAGCAAAGAGCTTATAAGCAAGAACCATAGCATCATACAAAATTAGGATTGTCATACCTGGATCATATCTCTGGAACATCATACTTGGGATAGAAGTCATTGCATTTTTGCTTAGTAGGTTGTGCACAAGTTCGTATCCGCCTATTGTGCAATCGTGCTAGCGTCTCTCTAGTGTTGTGCAACAAGAGCATTTTCATGGTTTCCACATTTTGGCTCACCCTTGGTTGCACGACCCCATTTATCTTTCCGTGTGTTGTGTTTCCGGGTACCACATCTTGCTATTGGTCTACTTGTTGCATTTACAAGTCGTGGATCTTCTCCAACATTATTGAATCTTGCTTACATTCACATCGAAAATTGTGCCACCATTCTAACCAAGCTCCACCATAAGCTTTTACTTGTGTAGGTGTGAGAAACCAACGAGAATTCATACCAATTGGGCTATTTCCTTGTCCTACATTGGAGTGATCATCGATTCACTTTCAACTTCGGTCAAGGTACATTTGGTATTCGTTCTTCTATTTATACCACTCACATTTGTCTTGGAATGATGGATAGGTCAAGTACTTCTACCAACCCACTCTTCATGGAGCAAGACGACGACATGAACTCCTTCGTCACCAAGAGTCACCTCTTTGGTGCACAACGTGCTTTGCATCAAGAGCAACAAGCTATGAGTGAACGCATCGACAACCTTACCGCCGTGATGTAGGGTAGAACCCTAGTGGCCCGATCTTTCACGAAAGGAGCGGATTTGATGAGGACATCAATACCATTGTTACACCCACAGCCCCTACTGTTACATATATTGGACCAATTACTAGAGCTCGCGCACGCCAATTAAATTACCAGGTACTTTCGTTTCTTGGTAATGATTCTAATGTTCATGAGATTATGATGCTGCCTAAATTGGATACATTTGTTTTGCTTACAAATGAAGGGCCTAGCTTGGAGAAGGATGAACATTGGAGCAAGAACACGCATGGAGTTGATGGCATGCGCAAGGGGATCAAGAACGGAGTTACAAGTGATGATTTCAGGACTTTGAAGCCGCCATAAGGAGTGCATGAAGCCTTGGGCGAAATATACAAGATGCCACTTCATAATATTCGTCCATAGGCTATTCTAGGTGCTGCGTCACCTTATTAATGGGCCAGGCCCATGTAATTTCGAAATACTTAAGTATAGGCTATTTTTAGAGTCCGTATGTGTGGGGAAACAAGAGTTAGGGTTGGTTTCGGACCCCACCCTCAAGGGCCACGAAATTCCCCCCTCTTCCTCCATATATACAGCCCTTAGGGCGTCATTTAGACTTTGGGTTTTGTTTAGATTAAAAGTTCGCCATAGCTGCAACTTCGCGTACTTCGTTTGTGTCCAACGACCAGACCAAGACGTCACAGAACCCCACCTTGATCAATAAAGCTTTCATCTTATATTCGCAATATCCCGATTGCAATCTCAGTTTCTTGCTTGTTCTTCGTTTGCTCGCAGGAAACAGACCCTCGTGGTCAGGTTGATCGTGCTCCGGCGTGGTCAATAACCCTCGGAAGTTGGTTTAGCGATTGCTAAGGCGCGACGTCTCGCACGTTTGTAGTCGGATCGTCAAGGTCAACTCCCACAGAAAACGATAGCCACCATCTCATCGAAACATCGGGACACCTTAGCCTCTATCAAGTGGTATCAGATTTCCAGGTTGCTCGGTGAGATTTTACAGTTTTTCGTACATTAGATCGAGTCTGTTCTTCATACCTACAGTCCATGAAAAAGCCACACAAAAAAATTTTAGGGTTAGTTCATCATATCCGAACCAATCTGAGCCTTTGCATAATCTTTTTAGGGTTTTTGCTTTGTTGAATTTGCGGTTGCATCGTCGTGTCAAGTTGCTGGTCTTAGAGTCTAGTCTTTTAGAGTTTCGAGTTCTGGTCATAAGTTGTCACGCCGCCGTCGCACCATCATCATCGCCCATCTACCACCATTGCTTATCCGCCACCGCTCTGAATCCGTATCCATATACCACCACCAATCCATATCCATATACCACCACCAATCTATATCCATATACCACCACCGCTACCATATACCACCACCGCTGCCATATACCACAACCATATATCCACCACCAATCCGAGTTCTTCTCATATTAGGTTTGTTCTTGAGATCAATCTAAATTCCGATTCGTGTTTCCTTGCCTGCGTAGGTCTCGGAAAAAAAAGTGTCTGGAGACCCCCGGGCAGTTTTTAGGCTAAAATTTTCACGGGCAAAATTTTTTTCCCTATCCTATTTTTAGGCTTTTCTGAGTCTTTTGAGCCACGTGCCATCATAGTGATTTTTTGTCGCACTTTTTCGTCGTCGCTGCCCTGATTTCCGAAAAAAAGTGAAAAAATAATTTCGTGCCCATCCTATCAGTTTGACGAGGGAAGAGTTTTGAGACACTCGCCATTATAGTGATTTTTCGTAAAAAAAAAGAGGAGCGCAAAAAAAAGGAGCGCAAAAAAGAGAGCGAAAAAAAGGAGTTCCAGAGTGTGCTTTTCCCTTATTTACGTGCAGCGCCGTGATTTTGTTAGTGTTCTAGGCTCGCGTCTCTAGCACGGTCTAGCCTAGGACCAGCACAGTACCGTCGTTGAGCGTTTATTCAACTTTGCATCTCTGGATTGATTATTGCTGACCCTTTTTGCTACCATACTATAAGCCTTCCCAGCTCCACATACATCTACGTCGTGCGTTTGACTCTCCCTGGCAATCGCTCTATCCAAGCTTTTGAGAGTTTTGACTACAACGGTTGCCGATCACCGCTTGCTGCTGGGTAAGAACTGGTAAGAATTTGAGATTTGCTTGACGGATTTGTGACACCCGCCACCACCACCACTTGTTAGTAGTCTGTAGGATCATATTCTTGTGTGTTTCTATTGCTGCTAACCATGCCAGGATCACAAGCCGATGAGACTGACTGGGAGAACTTGACGAACAAGGAGCTTCATGATACGTTTCAGCAAATGATGAGTGTACAGGTGCAAGATGTGATAAACAGATTTGAAGAGGCCATGGAGAAGATAGATGGCATGGAGAAGACGTTTGAAACAAAGCTCGATAACAAGTTTGCTGAATTGCTTTCGCGTTTTCACCACCACCGCCGGCTGCTCCTACCGCACCTCTGCAACAACAGCAACAACACCGACTACCTCCACGTCGGGAAACAACCCTCCGCCGAGCGAGCTGTGTCCCTCTTCAGTCGGGCCAAACTGCTGGTGCTGCTGTTGATACTTCTGTGGCTCCTACTGCTGATGTGGAGGAGGATGATTATGTGGGAGATTATGAGGATGAGGTTGATCAAAATCAGAACTACGTGCCACCACCAGTACAGCAACCACCAGGTCGTCCACATGCAAATAATGGCAATGGTAGGGCTCACCCTCAGGTACGAGATCATGACCATCTCCCTAAACTAAAATTGAATATTCCACCATTTGAGGGTAGATATGTTCCTGATATATATCTTACTTGGGAGTTAGAAACTGAACAACGATTTACATGTTTACAATATCCCGAGGAGAGACGTGTTCCTGCTGCTGTTTGTGCATTCACTAGTTTTGCATGTGTTTGGTGGTCTGAGCATTGTAGATTATATCCTATTCCGGCTACTTGGGCTGCTTTGAAAACTGCTATGCGTATTCGTTGGGTTCCACCATATTATCAACGTGAAATCAGCACACCTTCTGGGCCTGCAAAGAGCTCTTCTTCATCCATGGCATCAACAGGGCAAACACATGATATTATTTGTCGACGTTGCAAGGGTGGAGGTCATTATGCGAGAGAATGCCCATCTAAGCCTGTGATGATTGTTACTGAGGATGGTGGGTATGAGTCCGCTAGTGACTATGATGAGGAGACTTTGGCTCTTATTACCCGTGAAGAACACGGTGGAGACGATTCTGATCATGAGACGCAATACATGTCTCCTGAAGATGCTGACAGGTATGAATGTTTAGTTGCTCAACGTGTTTTGAGTGTGCAGGTTACACAAGCTGAACAAAATCAGAGGCATAATTTGTTCCATACAAAGGGAGTTGTGAAGGAACGTTCTGTTCGCGTGATCATAGATGGAGGGAGCTGCAATAACTTGGCTAGCATGGAGATGGTGGAGAAGCTATCTCTCACCACAAGACCACATCCACATCCTTACTACATCCAATGATTCAACAACAGCGGCAAGGTTAAGGTAACACGTACTGTTCGTGTGCATTTTAGTATCTCTACATATGCTGATTATGTTGATTGTGATGTGATACCTATGCAAGCATGTTCCTTATTACTTGGTAGACCATGGCAATTTGATAAAAATTCTGTACACCATGGTAGAAACAATCAGTATACTCTTGTTCATAACGATAAAAATATTACTTTGCTTCCTATGACTCCTGATTCCATTTTGAAAGATGATATTAATAGAGCTAATAAAGCAAAACAGGAGACAAATAAGAGTGAAAATCAGATTGTGGCAAAAGAATTTGAGCACCAAATGAAGCCTAATAATAAACCATCTACTGTTGTTTCTGAAATTAAATTGAAAAGTGCATGTTTACTTGCCACCAAATCTGATATTGATGAGCTAGATTTTAGCAAATCTGTTTGCTATGCTTTTGTGTGCAAAGAGGCATTATTTTCATTCGAGGACGTGCCTTCCTCTTTGCCCCCTGCTGTCACTAACATTTTGCAGGAGTTCGCTGACGTCTTTCCACAAGACGTGCCACCGGGATTACCACCTATTCGAGGGATTGAGCATCAAATTGACTTAATTCCCGGTGCTTCGCTACCCAACCATGCACCATACCGTACCAATCCAGAGGAGACGAAGGAGACTATGCGTCAAGTACAAGAACTGCTCGACAAAGGTTATATATGCGAATCCCTTAGTCCTTGTGCTGTTCCTATCATTTTAGTACCGAAAAAGGATGGTACGTCGCGTATGTGCGTTGATTGTAGAGGCATTAATAATATTACTATTCGTTATCGTCATCCTATTCCTAGGCTAGATGATATGCTTGATGAATTGAGTGGCTCTACAATATTCTCCAAAGTTGATTTGCGTAGTGGATACCATCAAATTCGTATGAAATTGGGTGATGAATGGAAAACAGCATTTAAAACTAAGTTTGGATTATATGAGTGGTTAGTCATGCCTTTTGGGTTAACTAATGCACCTAGTACTTTCATGAGGTTAATGAACGAAGTTTTACGTGCTTTCATTGGACGATTTGTGGTAGTTTACTTTGATGACATATTGATTTGTAGCAAATCTTTGGAGGAACATTTGGAACATTTACGTGCTGTTTTTATTGCTCTACGTGATGCACGTTTGTTTGGAAACCTTGGAAAGTGCACCTTTTGCACCGACCGAGTATCTTTTCTTGGCTATGTTGTTACTCCACAGGGAATTGAAGTTGATAAAGCCAAGATTGAAGCTATTGAGAGTTGGCCGCAGCCCAAAACGGTCACACAAGTGAGGAGTTTCCTTGGCCTCGCTGGTTTCTATAGGCGTTTTGTGAGAGATTTCAGCACCATTGCTGCACCTCTCAACGAGCTTACAAAGAAGGATGTGCCTTTTGTTTGGGGTACCGCACAGGAAGAAGCTTTCACGGTATTGAAAGATAAGTTGACACATGCTCCTTTACTCCAACTTCCTAATTTCAGTAAGACTTTTGAGCTTGAATGTGATGCTAGTGGAATTGGATTAGGAGGTGTGTTATTACAAGATGGAAAACCTGTTGCATACTTTTCTAAAAAATTGAGTGGGCGTAGTCTGAACTATTCTACTTATGATAAAGAATTATATGCTCTTGTTCGAACCTTAGAAACATAGCAACATTATTTATGGCCCAAGGAATTTGTTATACATTCTGATCATGAATCTTTGAAACACATTAAAAGTCAAGCAAAACTGAACCGTAGACATGCTAAATGGGTTGAATTCATTGAGACTTTCCCTTATGTTATTAAACACAAGAAGGGTAAAGAAAATGTTATTGCTGATGCCTTGTCTCGTCGTTATACTATGCTTTCACAACTTGACTTTAAAATATTTGGTTTGGAGACCATCAAAGATCAATATGTTCATGATGCTGAATTTAAAGATGTATTGCAGAATTGTAAGGAATGGAGAACTTGGAACAAGTTCGTTCTTAACGATGGATTTGTGTTTCGTGCTAACAAGCTATGCATTCCAGCTAGCTCCGTTCGTCTTTTGTTGTTGCAGGAGGCGCATGGAGGAGGATTAATGGGACACTTTGGCGTCAAGAAGACGGAGGATATACTTGCTACACATTTCTTTTGGCCAAAGATGAGACGGGATGTTGAGCATTTTGTTGCTCGCTGCACTACATGTCAAAGAGCTAAGTCACGACTCAGTCCTCATGGTTTATATATGCCTTTGCCTGTACCTAGTGTTCCTTGGGAGGATATATCTATGGACTTTGTTTTAGGTTTACCTCGAACAAAGAAGGGGAGGGATAGCATATTTGTTGTCGTGGATAGGTTCTCGAAAATGGCACACTTTATACCATGTCATAAAAGCGATGATGCTGTTAATGTTGCTGATTTGTTCTTTCGTGAAATTATTCGCTTAAATGGTGTGCCAAATACTATTGTTTCAGATCGTGATACTAAATTTCTTAGCCACTTTTGGAGATGTTTATGGGCTAAGTTGGGGACTAAGCTGCTTTTTAGTACTACTTGTCACCCCCAAACTGATGGACAAACTGAGGTAGTCAATAGAACATTGTCTACTATGCTTAGGGCTGTTTTGAAGAATAACAAGAAAATGTGGGAAGAATGCTTGCCTCATATTGAATTTGCTTATAATCTTTCATTGCATTCTACTACTAAGATGTGCCCTTTTGAAATTGTGTATGGTTTCCTACCTCGTGCACCTATTGATTTGTTGCCTCTTCCATCTTCAGAGAAGGTTAATTTTTATGCTAAAGAACGTTCTGAATTGATTGTAAAAATGCATGAGTTAACTAAGGAAAACATTGAGCGTATGAATGCTAAATATAAACTTGCTGGAGATAAGGGTAGAAAACATGTTGTGTTTGCGCCTGGAGATCTTGTTTGGTTACATTTGCGTAAAGATAGATTTCCTAATCTGCGCAAATCAAAGCTAATGCCACGTGCTGATGGTCCTTTTAAGGTGTTAGAGAAAATAAATGATAATGCATATAAACTTGAGCTACCTGTAGATTTTGGGGTTAGTCCCACTTTTAACATTGCAGATTTGAAGCCTTATTTGGGTGAGGAAGATGCGCTTCCGTCGAGGACGACTTCATTTCAAGAAGGGGAGGATGATGAGGACATCAATACCATTGTTACACCCACAGCCCCTACTGTTACATATACTGGACCAATTACTAGAGCTCGCGCACGCCAATTAAATTACCAGGTACTTTCGTTTCTTGGTAATGATTCTAATGTTCATGAGATTATGATGCTGCCTAAATTGGATACATTTGTTTTGCTTACAAATGAAGGGCCTAGCTTGGAGAAGGATGAACATTGGAGCAAGAACACGCATGGAGTTGATGGCATGCGCAAGGGGATCAAGAACGGAGTTATAAGTGATGATTTCAGGACTTTGAAGCCGCCATAAGGAGTGCATGAAGCCTAGGACGAAATATACAAGATGCCACTTCATAATATTCGTCCATAGGCTATTCTAGGTGCTGCGTCACCTTATTAATGGGCCAGGCCCATGTAATTTCGAAATACTTAAATATAGGCTATTTTTAGAGTCCGTATGTGTGGGGAAACAAGAGTTAGGGTCGGTTTCGGACCCCACCCTCAAGGGCCACGAAATTCCCCCCTCTTCCTCCATATATACAGCCCTTAGGGCGTCGTTTAGACTTTGGGTTTTGTTTAGATTAAAAGTTCGCCATAGCTGCAACTTCGTGTACTTCGTTTGTGTCCAACGACCAGACCAAGACGTCACATGATAGAGGCAAAGGTGTCCCGATGTTTCGATGAGATGGTGGCTATCGTTTTCTGTGGGAGTCGACCTTGACGATCCGACTACGAACGTGCGAGACGTCGCGCCTTAGCAATCGCTAAACCAACTTCCGAGGGGTTATTGACCACGCCGGAGCACGATCAACCTGACCATGAGGGCCTGTTTCCTGCGAGCAAACGAAGAACAAGCAATAAACTGAGATTGCAATCTGGATATTGCGAATATAAGATGAAAGCTTTATTGATCAAGGTGGGGTTCTGTGACGTCTTGGTCTGGTCGTTGGACACAAACGAAGTACGAGAAGTTGCAGCTATGGCGAACTTTTAATCTAAACAAAACCCAAAGTCTAAACGACGCCCTAAGGGCTGTATATATGGGGGAAGAGAGGGGAATTTCGTGGCCCTTGAGGGTGGGGTCCGAAACCAACCCTAACTCTTGTTTCCCCACACATACGGACTCTAAAAATAGCCTATACTTAAGTATTTCGAAATTATATGGGCCTGGCCCATTAATAAGGTGACGCAGCACCTAGAATAGCCTATGGACGAATATTATGAAGTGGCATCTTGTATATTTCGTCCATGGCTTCATGCACTCTTTATGGCGGCTTCAAAGTCCTGAAATCATCACTTGTAACTCTGTTCTTGATCCCCTTGCGCATGCCATCAACTCCATGCGTGTTCTTGCTCCAATGTTCATCCTTCTCCAAGCTAGGCCCTTCATTTGAAAGCAAAACAAATGTATCCAATTTAGGCAGCATCATAATTTCATGAACATTAGAATCATTACCAAGAATCGAAAGTACCTGGTAATTTAATTGGCGTGCGCGAGGTCTAGTAATTGGTCCAGTATATGTAACAGTAGGGGCTGTGGGTGTAACAATGGTATTGATGTCCTCATCATCACAGAACCCCACCTTGATCAATAAAGCTTTCATCTTATATTCGCAATATCCCGATTGCAATCTCAGTTTCTTGCTTGTTCTTCGTTTGCTCGCAGGAAACAGACCCTCGTGGTCAGGTTGATCATGCTCCGGCGTGGTCAATAACCCCAGGAAGTTGGTTTAGCGATTGCTAAGGCGCGACGTCTCGCATGTTCGTAGTCGGATCGTCAAGGTCGACTCCCATGGAAAACGATAGCCACCATCTCATCGAAACATCGGGACACCTTAGCATCTATCACTCTCCGAAGGTGTGTGAAGCCACCATGTGGACGCGTAGTAGTGGAAGTTCCTTGTGGCACACTTCACTTGATCTTCGGGAGGGACTTGATGTAGCTTGAGGTAGTCGTCCATCAAACGCTCCCACTCGAGATACTCCACGGGTTCTTGAGTCCCATAGAAAGGAATCGCGTGGTCGATGTCGAGGTCGTAGTAGCTCGTGGAAGTCACAGACTTGAGCTTGGGGAGCTTCTCTTGAGCGTAGTCTTGAGGTGCTTGTTGGCGAAGATGCCTTGAAGTCGCTTGGCGAAGATGCCAAATTGGTTGGTGTAGCCGTAGCTCCGTCTTGGTGGTGCTTGTCTCGTGGTCTTTTCTTGTGCTCAACAAGTTTGGACTTGGCGTGAAGTAGGGCTTGTTGGGACTTGTAGGAAGGCGCATCTCGAGCATCTTCATGATGATGTTGTAGTTTTCGTGCCTGAGCTTGATGTAGATGTCGTTCGTCGTCGTCGTGCACATGTTGCTTGGAGGTGACTTGCCCTTCATGACGAGGTGGATCACAAACGTGATGGTGGTCGCCATGGAGATGTGGACATGGACGACTTGCACTTGCATCATTTTTGCGCTCCGAAGACTTGTGACTTGAACGTCGCCGCCTTGAGGATGATGAAGGGGAAGAACGGTTGATCAACAAGGTCTGAATCTCCTCCATCCTTGCATCTTGCTCCTCCTTTTGTGCGGAAAGCTTGTTGTTGATGTAGTTGTACACGCCGTCGTTGTTGTGGAATACCGGAGATGAAATGCCTTGCCTATCCATCACAAGATTCAAGCCAATATGAGTGCAGAAAGAGAAGAACGAATACCAAATGTACCTTGACCGAAGTTGAAAGTGGATCAATGATCACTCCAATGTGGACAAGGAAATAGCACGATTGGTACCAATTCTTGTTGGTTTCTCACACCTACACAAATAAGGCTTATGGTGGAGCTCGGTGAGGATAGTGGCACAAAAATTTAATGCAAAATGTTAGCAAGAGTCAATAATGTTGAAAGAGATTCACAAATTCGCAAGTGAAACAAGTAGACCAATAGCAATATGTGGCACTCGGAAACACACACACGGATAGATAAATGGGGTCGAGCAACCAAGGATGAGCACAAAATGTGGAATCCACGGAAAACGCTCGTGTTGCACAACTCAAGAGAGACGCTAGCACGATTGCTCAATAGGCGGATACGACACTTGTGCACAACCTATAAGATGCAAAATGGATAAACTTTCTATCCCAAGTATGGTATGTATGTATGGTTCCCGGTGTTTCTCACAAGGTGATCCAAGATGATCTTATATGCAATGTGGTATGATGCTATGGCTATTGCTTACGAGCTTCTTTGCTCTTTCTCTTTTGCTTAAAAGCTTATTCTTTTTTTGTATAACCACTTTGCGAAATGCACAAACCAAGATAGCAAATGTGTATATGCGGGAACAATCTTGAGGCACAAGGGATGATATGATGATACCAATATGATATGGTATGTATGCAATGGAAGGGTGGATCACTAATGTGCACAAGTAACGTTGCCGGCAATACTCAAATGGCTAGTCTCGATAGGCAAGTAACACAAAATGGGCTAGGGGTTATCAATGCAATGGCAAGGGAATATACAATGGAGAGATACCACGATATCGAGATGATATGGAGGTTACCGTCCGTGGCGATGATGAGTGGCGGTGATCTTGATGGAGATACCAAGATGATGGAGACTCGTCCCTAAGTAGCCGAAACACCTTAGGAAACGGAAAAACCGCGAACTCAAAATCTCAAATGTCAAAATGGTGGTAGCGGGATGCGGTGGTGGTTGCGAAAATGCAATGATGGGTTTTGCGAGTAGGCAATGCGGAAGTGGAAGGCAAGGTGGTTAACTATACACGGTGTCGGAGTTGGAAGCACGGTCCCTAAGTAGCCGAAACACCTTAGGAGACACAACTCACAACACAAACAAAAATGGGGGTGGCGGGAGTGTGAGGTGGGAAAAACTATGCGGAAGTTATGGTGGTGGTGGTGGTGGTTGATGAAGAAGCAACCGTCCCTAAGTAGCCTAGACACCTTAGGAGACTCAAATCACTCCTCAAGCAACCACTAATGCTATGGGGAACAAAATTGGTTAGGTTGCGGAAGGCTATGGTGGTGTAGCGGATGATATGGTGGAGGGCCTAGGCAAACTTGCCAAATTTCAGAAAATTTGATGGAGTCAAATGATGTTTGTGGTATTTTTGTGGGAAGGGGGATGTCAAGATCTTCAAAACGAGCTAAAGAACGTCAAAATGGGAGTTCGGATGAATTAGTTATGGCCAAAACAAAATTTTAGCGAAATCAGTTTTTACAGGTAGCGGACGTCCGGAAATGGACGGATGTCCGGTCGCCGGACGTCCGGTCGGGTCGGAAATCCGCTAATTTCAGCTCAGGTTAGGGGTTCCGGTCGTCCGGTAAGGTCGGACGTCCGGTGCTTCCTGTGTCTCCGGACGTCCAGTAAAGTGACGATCATCCGGTGTATTGGGGTCAACTCCAGATCCGAGATTCGGGACGCAATTTTGGGCGGAATTTGGGGATTTTGGGGTCAAAATTGATGAGATTTCGTGGATGAAAGATGGGGAAACTTGGGGAGATGCTAGATCCACTCGAAACCAAGCAAATCCATGGATCAAAATCAACAAAACATTATCTAACCAACAAATCACAAAAAAAATTGGGGCTATTTTTGGTGGGGATTTTCGAATTTAGGATGAAATCAAGCAAAAGAAGTCTAGAAAATGGTGGGGGAGGCTCCGAAATCGTGATCAGCGTGGCTCATGATACCAAGATGATGGTATCAAGAGACAAGCTGGCTCTGATCCAAGATGATGTAGGGTAGAACCCTAGTGGCCTGATCTTTCATGAAAGGAGCGGATCCCGCGAAGAACGCGAAGAACACGAAGAGGGAAATGAGGGGAAAAACACGAGGGGAACACAAGAGAACACTCAAACCAACAAGTATGATCACACATGTGCTAGATCCATGAACACAAAGGGAGATACAAGATCCAACGTCAAGAACGGATGATACAAGAGGTAACCGGTTCTTCTCCGTGAGGAGGTCTTGAATCCACGGGGGGTCTTCCCTTAGAAAGGGGGCTTGAATACAAGGGGATCTTCTCCGAAGAGGCCGCAGTCTCTTGCACGGAGGAGATCTAATATGGATGAGCGTAGCTCTATCTCTCAAATGAGTTAAACCAACGCTAACCCTAACTAGGAGGTGGAGATGGTCTATTTATAGTCTTAGCCAGGAAGGGGTAAGTGGGAGAGGGGTACAAGGCCAAAGGCCCGCGGCTGCACATAGGCAGGTACCAGACGACCGGTGGGGGTCGGACGTCCGGTGGCTCAGGACGGACCGGACGTCCAGCATGCGTCGGACGTCCGCCGATTCTTCTCGGGACAGGTGGCACCGGATTTCCGGTAAGCATCGGACGTCTAGTGCCTGGGACTTGTCGGACGTCCAGTGTCGTTGGTCGTCCGGCGGCTGTAGAGGGTCGGACGTCCGGTGGCTTCCGGTCGTCCGGTCGCTGAAGACTCTGCAGCTCCTTCTTCTTCCGTCTTCTCTTCCAGGCTTCTCTCGAGGATGGAGTAGGTGTTCCTTGGCGTTTGCACTCCTCCTCGTCATCCGTGAAGTTCCGACAATACCTACGCATGCACACGAGAGGGGTGTCAAGTAGTATACCATCCTCAAAGGGTTCAAGTGAACACGTGTAAAGGGGAAGATTCACCTTTAGGTATGAGAAGTAGATGTCGCACGTGTCACTTGCCAAATGGACTCTTGACATGGTGATGCCCGTAGGATGCTCCGCATCACGCCGACTTGCGACTTTCCGAGCAACGTACAAGGGACTACTTCGACCACAAGCTCGACGATCACAAGCAAGAGAATGACGCAAGGATGGACGAGATTCGCGCTTTGTTGCTCAACCGCTCTTCTTCCACTTCAAGAAGGAGCCATTCAAGTCGCCACTCCGACTTCACCCTCTCCGGCTCAAGTACACCGACATCGAACACTCTTCGTCAAGCCGCGCGCACCGACCGTCAAGCAAACCTCAATCCACTTCGAGACACCGACTCTCAAGAGCGCCGACAACGTCAAACTCAAGAGGCTTTTGCGCTAGCTCAAGAACGGCAACAACAACACCAACATGAAGAGGAAGAACGTGCGCGTCTCCACCAACTTGCACAAGATGCCGAGACACAACATCAAGAACAACAACTACGTGATGCTCAAGCTCTTGCGGCGCAACAAGCTCTACGCGATTCGAGTCGAGCCGTTGCCGACCAAGGCCGACAAGCCCATGAACAAGAGGAAGCACTTCGCGAAGAAATTCAAGAACAACGATTTCAAGCTCGCATGCATCGTCTAGTTCCTCCACGAGCTCGACCAGCTCCTCCACAAGCTCGCCAAGACCATCAAGTTCATCAAGAGCATGAAGACAATGGGAATCCTCCGCAACAAGGGCAACACGAGGTTGACAACCCTCCACATCAAGAGCACCACGAGTTGAACAATCATCTACAACATGGGCGTCATCATCCCCGACCCCAACACAATGAAGAGCAACCCTACGGCAAGCTCAAGTTCACCATGCCCAAGTTCAACGGAAGCAACGATCCCGAAGAATACCTTTCATGGGCATAGAAAGTTGACAAGATCTTCCGTTTGCACAATTTTGAAGAAGAGAAGAAGATCGCGATGGCATCCCTTGGGTTCCAAGACTATGTCCTCATTTGGTGGGAACAAATCATAGAGCACCGCGAGGCAAGAGGTGAACCACCCATCACCACTTGGGCACAAATGAAGGATGTCATGAGAGCACGCTTTGTGCCTACCTACTACAACCGCGACCTCTTCAAGAAACTCCAACAACTCAAGCAAGGAACCAAGAGCGTTGAAGAATACTACAAGGAGATGGAGATTGCAATGATAAGAGACAATGTCACGGAAGACGATGAACAAACAAGGGCACGCTTCTTGAATGGCCTCAACCATCCCATCAAGAAGACCGCCGACTTCCAACCATACTCAAACCTCATCGAGCTAGTGCACCAAGCCACCAAAGCGGAACGCCAAGTGCAAGATGATTTCAAGTATGCCAAGTTCTCGTCCAAGACCTACGGCTCCTCTTATCAAGCTCCCGCGACTTCGGCAACTCCTACCTCAACTAGAGAATCACCAAGTACCGGCGACAAGTCAAGTTCCAAGAAAGCTTCATCAACTACAGGCCATCCTCCTACGAGAAACTTCAAGCCGAGAGCTTCATCATCATCTACCCCAACCGATGAGACCGTCAAGATGAGTTCCTTCAAGTGTTTCACTTGCGGAGGCTGAGGCCACAAGTCCTACGAGTGCACCAACAAGCGAACCATGGTCTTCAACGACGATGGCACTTATGACTCCATGAGCGAAGGCGAAATGGAAGCCCTCGAGCAAGTCGCCATGCACCGCCAAGTGAACAATGAAGAAGAACAAGTCTTTTGTGATGAACAAGTCCCGCACTTCTTGTCTCCAAAGTCTTGACCCTCCAACATCACCAAGAAGAAGACCAAAGATGCAAAATATTCCACACCAAGGCCGGCATCAATGGACGATCCATCAAGGTCATCATCAATGGAGGAAGTTGTCATAATCTCGCAAGTGAAGAACTTTGCTCCAAGCTCCAATTGCCCAAGACGAAGCATCCACATCCATACAAAGTGCAATGGCTTAGTGACTCCAGCACTATCCAAGTCGAGCACCGAGTACAAGTCTCCTTCAAGATCGGCGCCTATGAAGACACCTTGGAGCGCGACGTCGTTCCAATGACCGTTTGTCATATTCTCCTTGGACGACCATGGCAATTCGATAGAGGAGTCATACACAACGGCCTAACGAACCACTACATCTTCAAGATGAAGGGCAAGGAGTAAGTTCTCCGTCCAATGTCGCCAAGTCAAGTGATTGCCGACAAGCACGCCACCCATCATGGAGATCATAGTGAGAGAGCGAGCCACCAAAAAGAGAGTGAGCGCCACAAGCCAAAATCGAGTGCCTCCACGATGAGCGAAAATAAGAACCTAGTTCTATTTGCCACCAAACGTGAGATGAGAGAAGTGTGTGCGAACCCATCTAGTGTCCTACACTACATCCTCGTGTGCAAGGACAATGCATCACAAACTAACACTTCTCACACTCTTCCTCTAGTTGTCTAATCTTTTGTAGGAACTTCAAGATGTTTTCCCCGATGAGCTACCTCCGGGACTACCTCCACTACGAGGCATTGAGCACCACATCGACCTCATCCCCGGAGCACCGCTTCCGAACAACGCTCCCTACCGCGTCAAGTTCTTGAGTTACTTTTGGAAGACCTCATGCGCCAAGCTCGGAATCAAGTTACTCTTCTCCACGACGTACCACCCTCAAACCGACGGCCAAACGGAGGTGACAAACCGTACACTCTCCACTCTACTACGAGTCTTAATCAAGAAGAACATCAAGGAGTGGGAGGAGTGCTTACTCATCGCCGAGTACGCCTACAACCGCGCAAGACATTCGACTACCGGCAAGTCCCCCTTCGAGGTTGTCTACGGTTTCAACCCGTTGTCCCCATTGGACATCCTACCTCTACCACTCCATGAGCGCACAAACATGGATGCGAGTGACCGAGCCATTGAGCTCCAAGTACAACGACTCGCGACCAAGCTCAACATCAACAAGAATCACATGATATTCAACATTGGAGATCTTGTGTGGCTACACCTTCGCAAGGAACGCTTCCCCAACAAACACAAGTCCAAGCTACTACCATGAGCCGATGGACCATTCAAGGTGCTCGCACGCTACAACAACAACGCATACAAGATCGACATCCCACGTGACAAATACTCCGTGAGCGACATCTTCAACGTCAAAGATCTCTCCCCGTACCATGGTGATGAGGATTTCGATCCGAGGTCGGATCTTCCCCAAGGGAGGGGAGATGATGCGGAGCATCCCAAGGTCATCCCCATGGACCTACCATCGTCTCATCAAGTGCCTAGTGGACCCTTGACTCGATCACGTGCAAGAGCTCTTGAAACCGAGGTGACATCTCTCCTCTCACAATTCCTCTTCGATGCACATGAAGCATGGCTACTACCTCATATGGACACTTTGTGCATACTCAGGTACCATGGAGAAGCTAAGGAGCAAGAACAAGAAGAAGAGGAAGAGGAAGATGGACGAGAAGACGGAGAAGAAGGAGGGCTGAAGGAAAAGTCCCAGGCACTGGACAACCGACCGGGACCGGACGTCCGGCGCCTGAAGCATCAGCCGAGCCCCAGCGAGCGGACGTCCGGTCCAGACCGAACGACCAGTGCCCCTGCACCCGAATCAAACGAGCGGACATCCAGTCCAGACCGGACGACCGGCGCCCCTGCATCCGAGCCAACATCAGTGGAAGACCGATGTTTCAGGACGTCCGGCACCCACATCACAGAGCAGAACCAGCGGACGTCCAGAGGACACCAGACGACCGGCCGCTCCTGAGACACCGGACGACCGGCCACCAGCGGACGTCCGGTACCTGGCTGCGTCCAGATTCGGGCCCGAGGCCCATGTACCCCTACTTTCGCCCCCCATTTGCACTTAGACTATAAATAGACCTCTCCCACCTCCTTTCTAGGTTTAGCAAATGTTTAGCTCATATTTGTGACAGAGCTTTGCTCATCCACTTGGTTACCTTCTCCTCGGAGATTCGAGCCTCCACCGGAGAAGATCCCCCAAGCGGATTCAAGACCTCCTTGTGGAGAAGATCATCAAGACCCCCTCTTGGGCGGCCCCATCCAGACCTCCTCACGGAGAAGAACCGACTACCCTTGTATCGTCCTTAGTTGTCCGTGGATTCGTGTATCGTTCCATGTATTCGAGGATCTAGCCCATGTGTGACTTATTCGTGTCGGTTTAGTGATTCCTCTTGTGTTTCTCGTTGTGTTTTCTCCTTGTTCTTCCCCGTGTTCTTCGTGATTTTCCCGGGATTCGCTCCTTTCGTGAAAGATCGGGCGATTAGGGTCTCTACCCTACATCAGAGGGTAGATATGTTCCTAGTATATATCTTACTTGGGAGTTAGAAACTGAACAACGATTTACATGTTTACAATATCCTAAGGAGAGATGTGTTCCTGCTGCTGTTTGTGCTTTCACTAGCTTTGCATGTGTTTGGTGGTCTGAACATTGTAGATTATATCCTATTCCAGCTACTTGGGCTGCTTTGAAAACTGCTATGCATACTCGTTGGGTTCCACCATATTATCAACGTGAATTACTTCAAAAATTACAGTGTTTAAGACAAGGAAAAATTCTATAGAAGAATATTATCAGGAATTACAAACTGGCATGATTAGATGTGGTATTGTTGAGGAGAATGAAGCTATGCTTGCATGTTTTATGGGTGGATTAAATAGAGAGATTCAGACCATTCTAGAGTATAAGGAGTATGCTAATATCACTCGTTTATTCCATCTTGCTTGTAAAGCTGAACGTGAAGTGCAGGATCGATAGGCATTGGCGTGAACTAACTTTTCTGCAGGTCGATCTTCAGCATGGACACGATGTGCATCCTCTACTTCCACTCAACCAGCACCTCCATCAGGTGCCACCTCCAGCCGTGATACAAGAAAGCTGGCACAACAACCACTATCTGCCAAGAGCACACCTGCCGGACCTGCGAAGAAATCTTCTTCCTCCATGGCATCAACTGGGCACACAAGTGATATCATTTGTCGTTCTTGTAAGGGAAGAGGACATTTTGCGAGAGAATGCCAATCTCAGTGTGTGATGATTTCTACTGAGGATGGTGGGTATGAGTCCGCTAGTGACTATGATGAGGAGACTTTGGCTCTTATTACAAATGAAGAACACGGTGGAGATGATTCTGATCATGAGACGCAATACATGGCTCCTGAAAATGCTGACAAGTATGAATGTTTAGTTGCTCAACGTGTTTTGAGTGTGCAGGTCACACAAGCTGAGCAAAATCAGAGGCATAATTTGTTCCATACAAAGGGAGTTGTGAAGGAACGTTCTGTTCGCGTTATCATAGATGGAGGAAGCTGCAATAACTTGGCTAGCATGGAGATGATGGAGAAGCAATCTCTCACCACAAGACCACATCCACATCCTTACTACATCCAATGGTTCAACAACAGTGGCAAGGTTAAGGTAACACGTACTGTTCATGTGCATTTTAGTATCTCTACATATGCTGATTATGTTGATTGTGATGTGGTACCTATGCAAGCATGTTCCTTATTACTTGGTAGACCATGGCAATTTGATAAAAATTCTGTACACCGTGGTAGAAACAATCAGTATACTCTTGTTCATAAGGATAAAAATATTACTTTGCTTCCTATGACTCCTGATTCCATTTTGAAAGATGATATTAATAGAGCTAATAAAGCAAAACAGGAGAAAAATAAAAGTGAAAACCAGATTGTGGCAAAAGAATTTGAGCAATAAATGCAGCCTAATAATAAACCAACAAGTGTGTTAAATTGAAAAGTGCATGTTTAATTGCCACCAAATGATAGAGGCAAAGGTGTCCCGATGTTTCGATGAGATGGTGGCTATCGTTTTCTGTGGGAGTCGACCTTGACGATCCGACTACGAACGTGCGAGACGTCGCGCCTTAGCAATCGCTAAACCAACTTCCGAGGGGTTATTGACCACGCCGGAGCACGATCAACCTGACCACGAGGACCTGTTTCCTGCGAGCAAACGAAGAACAAGCAAGAAACTGAGATTGCAATCTGGATATTGCGAATATAAGATGAAAGCTTTATTGATCAAGGTGGGGTTCTGTGACGTCTTGGTCTGGTCGTTGGACACAAACGAAGTACGCGAAGTTGCAGCTATGGCGAACTGTTAATCTAAACAAAACCCAAAGTCTAAACGACGCCCTAAGGGCTGTATATATGGAGGAAGAGAGGGGAATTTCATGGCCCTTGAGGGTGGGGTCCGAAACCAACCCTAACTCTTGTTTCCCCACACATACGGACTCTAAAAATAGCCTATACTTAAGTATTTCGAAATTACATGGGCCTGGCCCATTAATAAGGTGACGCAGCACCTAGAATAGCCTATGGACGAATATTATGAAGTGGCATCTTGTATATTATGAAATCATCACTTGTAACTCCGTTCTTGATCCCCTTGCGCATGCCATCAACTTCATGCGTGTTCTTGCTCCAATGTTCATCCTTCTCCAAGCTAGGCCCTTCATTTGAAAGCAAAACAAATGTATCCAATTTAGGCAGCATCATAATCTCATGAACATTAGAATCATTACCAAGAAACGAAAGTACCTGGTAATTTAATTGGCGTGCGCGAGCTCTAGTAATTGGTCCAGTATATGTAACAGTAGGGGCTGTGGGTGTAACAATGGTATTGATGTCCTCATCACCAAATCTGATATTGATGATTTAGATTTTAGCAAATTTGTTTGCTATGCTTTTGTGTGCAAAGAGGCATTATTTTCATTTGAGGACGTGCCTTCCTCTTTGCCTCCTGCTGTCACTAACATTTTGGAGGAGTTCGCTGACGTCTTTCCACAAGACGTGCCACCGGGATTACCACCTATTCGAGGGATTGAGCATCAAATTGACTTAATTCCCGGTGCATCATTACCCAGCCGTGCACCATACCGTACCAATTCAGAGGAGACGAAGGAGATTATGCGTCAAGTACAAGAACTGCTCGACAAAGGTTATATACATGAATCCCTTAGTCCTTGTGTTGTTCCTATCATTTTAGTGCCGAAAAAGGATGGTACGTCACGTATGTGCATTGATTGTAGAGGCATTAATAATATTACTATTCGTTATCGTCATCCTATTCCTAGGCTAGATGATATGCTTGATGAATTGAGTGGCTCTACAATATTCTCCAAAGTTGATTTGCGTAGTGGATACCATCAAATTCGTATGAAATTGGGAGATGAATGGAAAACAGCATTTAAAACTAAGTTTGGATTATATGGGTGGTTAGTCATGCCTTTTGGGTTAACTAATGCACCTAGTACTTTCATGAGGTTAATGAATGAAGTTTTACGTGCTTTCATCGGACGATTTGTGGTAGTTTACTTTGATGGCATATTGATTTATAGCAAATCTCTGGAGGAACATTTGGAACATTTACGTGTTGTTTTTATTGCTCTACGTGATGCACATTTGTTTGGTAACCTTGGAAAGTGCACCTTTTGCACCGACCAAGTATCTTTTCTTGGCTATGTTGTTACTCCACACGAAATTGAAGTTGATAAAGCCAAGATTGAAGCTATTGAGAGTTGGCCGCAGCCCAAAACGGTCACACAAGTGAGGAGTTTCCTTGGCCTCATTGGTTTCTATAGGCGTTTTGTGAGAGATTTCAGCACCATTGCTGCACCTCTCAACGAGCTTACAAAGAAGCGTGAAGGTGTCCCGATGTTTCGATGAGATGGTGGCTATCGTTTTTGTGGGAGTCGACCTTGACGATTCGACTACGAACGTGCGAGACGTCGCGCCTTAGAAATCACTAAACCAACTTCCGAGGGGTTATTGACCACGCCGGAGCACGATCAACCTGACCACGAGGGTCTGTTTCCTGCGAGCAAATGAAGAACAAGCAAGAAACTAAGATTGCAATCTGGATATTGCGAATATAAGATGAAAGCTTTATTGATCAAGGTGGGATTCTGTGACGTCTTGGTCTGGTCGTTGGACACAAACGAAGTACGCGAAGTTGCAGCTATGGCGAACTTTTAATCTAAACAAAACCCAAAGTCTAAACGATGCCCTAAGGGCTGTATATATGGAGGAGAGAGGGGGAATTTCGTGGCCCTTGGTGGAGGGGTCCGGAACCAACCCTAACTCTTGTTTCCCCACACATACGGACTCTAAAAACAGCTTATACTTAAGTACTTCGAAAATACATGGGCCTGGCCCAATAATAAGGTGACGCAGCACCTAGAATAGCCTCTGGATGAAATTTATGAAGTGGCATCTTATATATTTCGTCCCACGCTTCATGCACTCATTATGGTGGCTTCAGAGTCCTGGAATCATCACTTGTAACTCTGTTCTTGTTCCCCTTGCGCATGCCATCATCTCCATGCTTAAACTTGCTCCAAGGTTCATCTTTCTTATCCAAGCTAGGCCCCTCATTTGTAAGCAAAACAAATGTATCCAATTTAGGCAGCATCATATTCTCATGAACATTAGAATCGTTACCAAGAAACGAAAGTACCTGATAATTCAATTGGCGTGCGCGAGCTCTAGTAATTGGTCCAGTATGTATAGCAGCAGGGGCTGTGGGTGTTACAATGGTATTGATGTCCTCATCATCCTCCCCTTCTTGAAATGAAGTCGTCCTTGACGTAAGTTCATCATCCTCACCCAAATAAGGCTTCAAATCTGCAATGTTAAAAGTGGGACTAACCCCAAAATCTGCAGGCAGCTCAAGTTTATATGCATTATCATGTATTTTCTCTAACACCTTAAAAGGACCATCAGCACGTGGCATTAGCTTTGATTTGCGCAAATTAGGAAATCTATCCTTATGCAAATGTAACCAAACAAGATCTCTAGGTGCAAACACAACATGTTTTCTACCCTTATCTCCAGCAAGTTTATATTTAGCATTCATACGCTCAATGTTTCCCTTAGTTAACTCATGCATTTTTCAAATCAATTCAGCACATTCTTTAGCAACAAAATTAACCTTCTCGGAAGATGGAACAGGCAACAAATCAATAGGTGCACGAGGTAGGAAACCATACACAATTTCAAAAGGGCACATCTTAGTAGTAGAATGCAATGAATGATTGTAAGCAAATTCAATATGAGGCAAGCATTCTGATATAGTGTGGAACCCTAAGTGGAGATCTTTCATGAATTGGAGGGGGAATCCCCAAGAACAAGATGAACACAAGAGGGAAAACAAGAGGAACACTCAAGAACAAGTCCAATCACACATCCACTAGACAATCAAACACACAAGGTCCACAAGGTACATGATCAAATCAAAGGGAAATAAGATACATGGTAGAGTTCATCCCAAATCCTATGAAGGAGATGAGGGCTTAATGATCTAGATAGACCCTTCCCATGAGGGGGTCTTCATCCACTAGGGATCTTCTCCATTGGAGGCCTTGAACTCCAATGGAGTGTCTCTCTCTCAAGAGGAATCCCACAAGGGGTGATACATGAGCTAAGATCTACCTTTTAGATCTATTCTTCGCTAAGTCTAAATGGAGGAGATGAAGGAGTATATATATATATAGGTCCAAGGGATGAAGGGGTAAGTAGGGACGAGATGGGGATACAAAGGCCAAGCCCAACAAGGGCCCGTGCGCACGGGGTCTTCAGAACCGCCAGCCTGGGAGGGGCCCGTGCGCACGGGGTCGCCTGGAAGTTGCTGCCTTCTTCTTGGCGCTTCCTTCTCCGCTTCCAGGCTTCCCTCTTGGATGGTGTAGATGTTCTCTTCTTCTTCGACTCCTCCTTGATGAATGTGTAGCTCCGCTCACACCTATGTATGCACACGAGAGAGGGGTCAAGTAGTATACCGTCCTCGAAAGGTACAAGTGGACAAGTGTAAAGGAGATGATTCACCTTTGTATGTATGAAGTAGATGTGGCACGTGTCACTTGCCAAATGGACTCTTGACATGGTGATGTCCATAGGATGCTCTGCATCATCCCCTCCCCCTTGGGAAAGATCCGACCTCGGATCAAAATCCAAATCACCATGGGAAAGAGATGATTTTGTCGTGTAGTAGTGGACGATCACCAAGCATTCATCATCTTGTAGTTCCAAATGGGCACTCTCCGATGTCGTACCATCTTGTAATTCCTTCAAAAGGAGCAAAGATAACAAGCACATAGAAAAACAAATGTGGTTGGCATAAGAGCAAAACCAAGCATTCAAGAGGCGATTCACCCAACAAGTGTTGTCATCAAGCATAGCATATGGTTTGACAAAGAAGTGTGGCATGGCAATTAAGCATATAATGTGAGCACAATCAAGGACATCATGGAAACAATTATGCAAATGGGAGGTAAAGATGCTAATATGTGTGACAAGTGAACAAGCATCAACCTCAAAATCATAGTAAGAATGCGCAATGTGCTCAACAAAAGGTCTATGATAGGCATAGGAATCATTCACAACACCAAGTATAATGAGGTGTCTAAACACATGGGTCAAGTGCAAGACAATCCAAGCATAATGTGCATGGGGTGTAGTGAATGTAGTGTGGCACTCAACACAATAGAAAGAGTAAGTGTTCATCATGTGTGATGCAATCAAGGCAAGCATGTAGCAATCGAAGGGACATGGCATATGTGAAATGATGACATTGTTGCAACCAAACATGTGATAGGAGCAAGTAATCCAAGAATTGGATGCAACACACAAGGCATATATATCATGATGCATGCAATTGTGAAAATGACAAGTGGAAGCAAGATCTCTAACATGTGCGCAAGCAAGGGGTCCAAGATGACAAATAAGTTGCATGGTGCAAGCAACACAAGTAGTATGATCCACAATATGCATGCTCATGGTTTGGGGGTTCTCAAAAGGGAAGGATATCACCTTGAAAGCATGTTCTTGTGCGTCCTTCACAATGCTGAAGTACAAGCAAGTGCGATGTAGAATCATCATGGTAGAAGGTGGTTCGCTCTCAAGAGCTCGGATTGTCAACTCACGTGATGTCGAAGTTGACACGAAGTCCAAGTATCCTACACATGCACACAACAAAAGAAAGAACGTATGCGCATGGTAGATAAACACATCATCCATCATGATGGTTCTCTTCTCTCGCACATATCCATTAGAAGCACAAGTGCGTGAAGAATATGATGCAACAATGGCAATATTCATGGCACTAGGTATATGGTGCAAAGAGGTAAGATAAGCATGCTTCATAAGGAATATGTCAAAATCTCCAAATATATGTGAGAATGCTATGGGGGCAAACTCATTATCAAGACTAAAGGCATAATTGCACTCAATACATGGCAAATCATCTAGGATGAGAGAGGCAACATATGGAGAGATATGACAAGAAGTAATAACAATCATGTGATAAGCATGTAGATGGTTGTCATCAACCGCATGAAGTGAGCAAGTATGAGTCATCGGTGATGCAACAAGGTAAGCAATCATAGGAAACAAGTCGTGCAAGCTAGTAGTGCGAAGATGCAACATACTAGAGGAAATCATGGCAATCATGTCATGTGAGCAAAAAATAGGCATAGGCAATGCACATGACATATCGCAAGCACGAACACAAAGCAAGATCATAGTATAATCATAGGTATGGGGCACAAAGCAAATATGGCAATGACAAGTGATATCTCCACCAAGCTTGCAAATACACATACAAGTATTAGAATCAATCATCATGTGTAATGCAAAGCACGGGTCACAAATGCATGGCAAAAGCATAGGAATGAGTATATCATGCAAAGTGAACATGGCAAGATGGGCATAGGGTATATCATGTGCAAAGAGGCATTATTTTCATTCGAGGACGTGCCTTCCTCTTTGCCTCCTGCTGTCACTAACATTTTGCAGGAGTTCGCCGACGTCTTTCCACAAGACGTGCCACCGGGATTACCACCTATTCGCGGGATTGAGCATCAAATTGACTTAATTCCCGGTGCATCATTACCCAACCGTGCACCATACCGTACCAATCCAGAGGAGACGAAGGAGATTATGCGTCAAGTACAAGAACTGCTCGACAAAGGTTATATACGCGAATCACTTAGTCCTTGTGCTGTTCCTATCATTTTAGTGCCGAAAAAGGATGGTACGTCGCGTATGTGCGTTGATTGTAGAGGCATTAATAATATTACTATTCGTTATCGTCATCCTATTCCTAGGCTAGATGATATGCTTGATTAATTGAGTGCTCTACAATATTCTCCAAAGTTGATTTGCGTAGTGGTTACCATCAAATTCGTATGAAATTGGGAGATGAATGGAAAACAGCATTTAAAACTAAGTTTGGATTATATGAGTGGTTAGTCATGCCTTTTGGGTTAACTAATGCACCTAGTACTTTCATGAGGTGATGAGGACATCAATACCATTGTTACACCCACAACCCCTACTGTTACATATACTGGACCAATTACTAGAGCTCGCGCACGCCAATTAAATTACCAGGTACTTTCGTTTCTTTGTAAGCAAAACAAATGTATCCAATTT
Organism: Triticum urartu; assembly: GCF_056163025.1. Classification (NCBI taxonomy): domain Eukaryota; kingdom Viridiplantae; phylum Streptophyta; class Magnoliopsida; order Poales; family Poaceae; genus Triticum; species Triticum urartu. Next base: position 246,990,055 of record NC_141877.1, read on the forward strand.
AGGCAGCATCATATTCTCATGAACATTAGAATCATTACCAAGAAACGAAAGTACCTGATAATTTAATTGGCGTGCGCGAGCTCTAGTAATTGGTCCAGTATATGTAGCAGTAGGGGATGTGGGTGTAACAATGGTATTGATGTCCTCATCATCCTCCCCTTCTTGAAATGAAGTCGTCCTCGATGGAAACTCATCTTCCTCGCCCAAATAAGGCTTCAAATCTGCAATGTTAAAAGTGGGACTAACCCCAAAATCTGCAGGCAGCTCAAGTTTATATGCATCATCATTTATTTTCTCTAAAACCTTAAAAGGACCATCAGCACGTGGCATTAGCTTTGATTTGCGCAGATTAGGAAATCTATCTTTACGCAAATGTAACCAAACAAGATCTCCAGGTGCAAACACAACATGTTTTCTACCCTTATCTCCAGCAAGTTTATATTTAGCATTCATACGCTCAATGTTTTCCTTAGTTAACTCATGCATTTTTAAAATCAATTCAGAACGTTCTTTAGCATCAAAATTAACCTTCTCCGAAGATGGAAGAGGCAACAAATCAATAGGTGCACGAGGTAGGAAACTGATAGAGGCAAAGGTGTCCCGATGTTTCGATGAGATGGTGGCTATCGTTTTCTGTGGGAGTCGACCTTGACGATCCGACTACGATCGTGCGAGACGTCGCGCCTTAGCAATCGCTAAACCAACTTCCGAGGGGTTATTGACCACGCCGGAGCACGATCAACCTGACCACGAGGGCCTGTTTCCTGCGAGCAAACGAAGAACAAGCAAGAAACTGAGATTGCAATCTGGATATTGCGAATATAAGATGAAAGATTTATTGATCAAGGAGGGGTTCTGTGACGTCTTGGTCTGGTCGTTGGACACAAACGAAGTACGTGAAGTTGCAGCTATGGCGAACTTTTAATCTAAACAAAACCCAAGTCTAAACGACGCCCTAAGGGCTGTATATATGGAGGAAGAGAGGGGAATTTCGTGGCCCTTGAGGGTGGGGTCCGAAACCAACCCTAACTCTTGTTTCCCCACACATACGGACTCTAAAAATAGCCTATACTTAAGTATTTCGAAATTACATGGGCCTGGCCCATTAATAAGGTGACGCAGCACCTAGAATAGCCTATGGACGAATATTATGAAGTGGCATCTTGTATATTTCGTCCAAGGCTTCATGCACTCCTTATGGCGGCTTCAAAGTCCTGAAATCATCACTTGTAACTCCGCTCTTGATCCCCTTGCGCATGCCATCAACTCCATTCGTGTTCTTGCTCCAATGTTCATCCTTCTCCAAGCTAGGACCTTCATTTGTAAGCAAAACAAATGTATCCAATTTAGGCAGCATCATAATCTCATGAACATTAGAATCATTACCAAGAAACGAAAGTACCTGGTAATTTAATGGGCGTGCGCGAGCTCTAGTAATTGGTCCAGTATATGTAACAGTAGGGGCTGTGGGTGTAACAATGGTATTGATGTCCTCATCATCCTCCCCTTCTTGAAATGAAGTCGTCCTCGACGGAAGCTCATCTTCCTCACCCAAATAAGGCTTCAAATCTGCAATGTTAAAAGTGGGACTAACCCCAAAATCTGCAGGTAGCTCAAGTTTATATGCATTATCATTTATTTTCTCTAAAACCTTAAAAGGACCATCAGCACGTGGCATTAGCTTTGATTTGCGCAGATTAGGAAATCTATCTTTACGCAAATGTAACCAAACAAGATCTCCAGGTGCAAACACAACATGTTTTCTACCCTTATCTCCAGCAAGTTTATATTTAGCATTCATACGCTCAATGTTTTCCTTAGTTAACTCATGCATTTTTAAAATCAATTCAGAACGTTCTTTAGCATCAAAATTAACCTTCTCCGAAGATGGAAGAGGCAACAAATCAATAGGTGCACGAGGTAGGAAACCATACACAATTTCAAAAGGGCACATCTTAGTAGTAGAATGCAATGAACGATTATAAGCAAATTCAATATGAGGCAAGCATTCTTCCCACATTTTCTTGTTATTCTTCAAAACAGCCCTAAGCATAGTAGACAATGTTCTATTGACTACTTCAGTTTGTCCATCAGTTTGGGGGTGACAAGTAGTACTAAAAAGCAGCTTAGTCCCCAACTTAGCCCATAAACATCTCCAAAAGTGGCTAAGAAATTTAGTATCACGATCTGAAACAATAGTATTTGGCACACCATGTAAGCGAATAATTTCACGAAAGAACAAATCAGCAACATTAACAGCATCATCGCTTTTATGACATGGTATAAAGTGTGCCATTTTCGAGAACCTATCCACGACAACAAATATGCTATCCCTCCCCTTCTTTGTTCTAGGTAAACCTAAAACAAAGTCCATAGATATATCCTCCCAAGGAACACTAGGTACAGGCAAAGGCATATATAAACCATGAGGATTGAGTCGTGACTTAGCTCTTTGACAGGTAGTGCAGCGAGCAACAAAACGCTCAACATCCCGTCTCATCTTTGGCCAAAAGAAATGTGTAGCAAGTATATCCTCCGTCTTCTTGACGCCAAAATGTCCCATTAATCCTCCTCCATGCGCCTCCTGCAATAACAAAAGACGAACGGAGCTAGCTGGAATGCATAGCTTGTTAGCACGAAACACAAATCCATCGTTAAGAACGAACTTGTTCCAAGTTCTCCCTTCCTTACAATTCTGCAATACATCTTTAAATTCAGCATCATTAACATATTGATCCTTGATGGTCTCCAAACCAAATATTTTAAAGTCAAGTTGTGAAAGCATAGTATAACGACGAGACAAGGCATCAGCAATAACATTTTCTTTACCCTTCTTGTGTTTAATGACATAAGGGAAAGTCTCAATGAATTCAACCCATTTAGCATGTCTACGGTTCAGTTTTGCTTGACTTTTAATGTGTTTCAAAGATTCATGATCAGAATGTATAACAAATTCCTTGGGCCATAAATAATGTTGCCATGTTTCTAAGGTCCGAACAAGAGCATATAATTCTTTATCATAAGTAGAATAGTTCAGACTAGGCCCACTCAATTTTTCAGAAAAGTATGCAACAGGTTTTCCATCTTGTAATAACACACCTCCTAATCCAATTCCACTAGCATCACATTCAAGCTCAAAAGTCTTATTGAAATTAGGAAGTTGGAGTAAAGGAGCATGTGTTAACTTATCTTTCAATACCGTGAAGGCTTCTTCCTGTGCGGTACCCCAAACAAAAGGTACATCCTTCTTTGTAAGCTCGTTGAGAGGTGCAGCAATGGTGCTGAAATCTCTCACAAAACGCCTATAGAAACCAGCGAGGCCAAGGAAACTCCTCACTTGTGTGACCGTTTTGGGCTGCGGCCAACTCTCAATAGCTTCAATCTTGGCTTTATCAACTTCAATTCCCTGTGGAGTAACAACATAGCCAAGAAAAGATACTCGGTCGGTGCAAAAGGTGCACTTTCCAAGGTTACCAAACAAACGTGCATCACGTAGAGCAATAAAAACAGCACATAAATGTTCCAAATGGTCCTCCAAAGATTTGCTATAAATCAATATGTCATCAAAGTAAACTACCACAAATCGTCCAATGAAGGCACGTAAAACTTCGTTCATTAACCTCATGAAAGTACTAGGTGCATTAGTTAACCCAAAAGGCATGACTAACCACTCATATAATCCAAACTTAGTTTTAAATGTTGTTTTCCATTCATCTCCCAATTTCATACGAATTTGATGGTAACCACTACGCAAATCAACTTTGGAGAATATTGTAGAGCCACTCAATTCATCAAGCATATCATCTAGCCTAGGAATAGGATGACGATAACGAATAGTAATATTATTAATGCCTCTACAATCAACGCACATACGCGACGTACCATCCTTTTTCGGCACTAAAATGATAGGAACAGCACAAGGACTAAGGGATTCGCGTATATAACCTTTGTCGAGCAGTTCTTGTACTTGACGCATAATCTCCTTCGTCTCCTCTGGATTGGTACGGTATGGTGCACGGTTGGGTAATGATGCACCGGGAATTAAGTCAATTTGATGCTCAATCCCGCGAATAGGTGGTAATCCCGGTGGCACGTCTTGTGGAAAGACGTCGGCGAACTCCTGCAAAATGTTAGTGACAGCAGGAGGCAAAGAGGAAGGCGCGTCCTCGAATGAAAATAATGCCTCTTTGCACACAAAAGCATAGCAAACAGATTTGCTAAAATCTAGATCATCAATATCAGATTTGGTGGCAAGTAAACATGCACTTTTCAATTTAATTTCAGAAGCAACACTAGATTGTTTATTATTATTAGGCTGCATTTGTTGCTCAAATTCTTTTGCCACAATCTGATTTTCACTCTTAGTTTTCTCCTGTTTTGCTTTATTAGCTCTATTAATATCATCTTTCAAAATGGAATCAGGAGTCATAGGAAGCAAAGTAATATTTTTATCCTTATGAACAAGAGTATACTGATTGTTTCTACCATGGTGAATAGAATTTTTATCAAATTGCCATGGTCTACCAAGTAATAAGGAACATGCTTGCATCGGTACCACATCACAATCAACATAATCAGCATATGTAGAGATACTAAAATGCACACGAACAGTACGTGTTACCTTAACCTTGCCGCTGTTGTTGAACCATTGGATGTAGTAAGGATGTGGATGTGGTCTGGTGGTGAGAGATAGCTTCTCCACCATCTCGATGCTAGCCAAGTTGTTGCAACTCCCTCCATCTATGATCACGCGAACAGAACGTTCCTTCACAACTCCCTTTGTATGGAACAAATTATGCCTCTGATTTTGCTCAGCTTGTGTAACCTGCACACTCAAAACACGTTGAGCAACTAAACATTCATACCTGTCAGCATCTTCAGGAGCCATGTATTGCGTCTCATGATCAGAATCGTCTCCACCGTGTTCGTCACGTGTAATAAGAGCCAAAGTCTCCTCATCATAGTCACTAGCGGACTCATACCCACCATCCTCAGTAACAATCATCACACGCTTAGATGGGCATTCTCTCGCATAATGACCTCCACCCTTGCAACGTCGACAAATAATATCATGTGTCTGCCCTGTTGATGCCATGGATGAAGAAGAGCTCTTTGCAGGCCCAGAAGGTGTGCTCTTGGCAGATAGTGGTGATTGTGCCTGCTTTATTGTATCACGGTTGGAGGTGGCAGCCGACGGAGGCGCCGGTGAAGCAGAACGTGTGGAAGTAGATGATGCACGTGGTGTCCATGAAGAAGGTCGACCTGCAGAAAAGTTAGTCCGCGCCAATGCCTGTCGATCCTGCACTTCACGTTCAGCTTTACAAGCAAGATGGAATAAACGAGTGATATTAGTATACTCCTTATACTCTAGAATCGTCTGAATCTCTCTATTTAATCCACCCATAAAACGTGCAAGCATAGCTTCATTCTCCTCAACAATACCACATCTAATCATGCCAGTTTGTAATTCCTGATAATATTCTTCTACAGAATTTTTTCCCTGTCTTAAGCGCTGCAATTTTTGAAGTAATTCACGTTGATAATATGGTGGAACCCAACGAGTACGCATAGCAGTTTTCAAAGCAGCCCAAGTAGCAGGAATGGGATATAATCTACAATGCTCAGACCACCAAACACATGCAAAACTAGTGAATGCACAAACAGCAGCAGGAACACGTCTCTCCTCGGGATATTGTAAACATGTAAATCGTTGTTCAGTTTCTAACTCCCAAGTAAGGTATATATCAGGAACATATCTACCCTCAAATGGTGGAATATTCAATTTTAGTTTAGGGAGATGGTCATGATCTCGTACCTGAGGGTGAGCCCTACCATTGCCATTATTTGCATGTGGACGACCTGATGGTTGCTGTGCTGGTGGTGGCACGTAGTTCTGATTTTGATCAACCTCATCCTCGTAATCGCTAGCAAAATCATCCTCCTCCGCATCAGCAGCAGGAGCCACAGAAGTAGCAACAGGAGCACCAACAGTTTGGCCAGGTGCAAGAGGGAGACGGCTCGCTCGGCGGAGGGCTGTTTCACGATGTGTAGGTAGTCGTCGTTGTTGTTGTTGTAGAGGTGCGTTAGGTGCAGCCGGTGGTGGTGGTGGAAGACGCGCGAGCAATTCATTAAACCTGTTATCGAGCTTTGTTTCGAACGTCTTCTCCATGTCATCTATCTTCTCCATGGCCTCTTCAAATCTGTTTAGCACATCCTGCACCTGTCCATTCATCATTTGCTGAAATTTATCATGCAACTCCTGATTCGTCATGTTCTCCCAGTCAGTCTCGTCGGCTTGTGATCCTGCCATGGTTAGCAACAATAGAAAACACACAAGAATATGATCCTACAGAATACTAACAAGAGGTGGTGGTGGCGGGTGTCACAAATCCGTCAAGCAAATCTCAAATTCTTACCAGTTCTTACCCAGCAGCAGGCGGTGATCGGCAACCGTTGTAGTCAAAACTCTCAAAAGCTTGGATAGAGCGATTGCCAGGGAGAGTCAAACGCACGACGTAGAGGTATGTGGAGCTGGGAAGGCTTATAGTATGGTAGCAAAAAGGGTCAGCAATAATCAATTCAGAGATGCAAAGTTGAATAAACGCTCAACGACGGTACTGTGCTGGTCCTAGGCTAGACCGTGCTAGAGACGCGAGCCTAGAACACTAACAAAATCACGGCGCTGCACGTAAATCAGGGAAAAGCACACTCTGGAACTTTTTTTGTTTTTTTTTGCTTTTTTTTTGCGCTCCTCTTTTTTTTTTTGCGCTCCTATTTTTTTTTTTTCGCTCCTCTTTTTTTTTTTTTTTTTTTGCGAAAAATTACTATAATGGCGAGTGTCTCAAAACTCTTCCCTCGTCAAACTAATAGGATGGGCACGAAATTTTTTTTTCACTTTTTTTTTTCGGAAATCAGGGCAGCGACGACGAAAAAGTGCGACAAAAAATCACTATGATGGCACGTGGCTCAAAAGACTCAGAAAAGCCTAAAAATAGGATAGGGAAAAAATATTTTTGCCCGTGAAAATTTTGGCCTAAAAACTGCCCGGGGGTCTCCAGACTCTTTTTTTTTTCCGAGACCTACGCAGGCAAGGAAACACGAATCGGAATTGAGATTGATCTCAAGAACAAACCTAATATGAGAAGAACTCGGATTGGTGGTGGATATATGGTGGTGGTATATGGCAGCGGTGGTGGTATATGGTAGCGGTGGTGGTATATGGATAGAGATTGATGGTGGTATATGGATACGGATTGGTGGTGGTATATGGATATGGATTCAGAGCGGTGGCGGATAAGCAAAAGTGGTAGATGGGCGATGATGATGGTGCGGCGGCGGCGTGACAACTTATGACCAGAACTCGAAACTCTAAAAGACTAGACTCTAAGACCAGCAACTTGACACGACGATGCAACCGCAAATTCAACAAAGCAAAAACCCTAAAAAGATTATGCAAAGGCTCAGATTGGTTCGGATATGATGAACTAACCCTAATTTTTTTTCTGGCTTTTTCGTGGACTGTAGGTATGAAGAACAGACTCGATCTAATCTACGAAAAACTGTAAAATCTCACCGAGCAACCTGGAAATCTGATACCACTTGATAGAGGCAAGGGTGTCCTGATGTTTCGATGAGATGGTGGCTATCGTTTTCTGTGGGAGTCGACCTTGACGATCCGACTACGAACGTGCGAGACGTCGCGCCTTAGCAATCGCTAAACCAACTTCCGAGGGGTTATTGACCACGCCGGAGCACGATCACCTGACCACGAGGGCCTGTTTCCTGCGAGCAAACGAAGAACAAGCAAGAAACTGAGATTGCAATCTGGATATTGCGAATATAAGATGAAAGCTTTATTGATCAAGGTGGGGTTCTGTGACGTCTTGGTCTGGTCGTTGGACACAAACGAAGTACGTGAAGTTGCAGCTATGGCGAACTTTTAATCTAAACAAAACCCAAGTCTAAACGACGCCCTAAGGGCTGTATATATGGAGGAAGAGAGGGGAATTTCGTGGCCCTTGAGGGTGGGGTCTGAAACCAACCCTAACTCTTGTTTCCCCACACATACGGACTCTAAAAATAGCCTATACTTAAGTATTTCGAAATTACATGGGCCTGGCCCATTAATAAGGTGACGCAGCACCTAGAATAGCCTATGGACGAATATTATGAAGTGGCATCTTGTATATTTCGTCCAAGGCTTCATGCACTCCTTATGGCGGCTTCAAAGTCCTGAAATCATCACTTGTAACTCCGCTCTTGATCCCCTTGCGCATGCCATCAACTCCATTCGTGTTCTTGCTCCAATGTTCATCCTTCTCCAAGCTAGGACCTTCATTTGTAAGCAAAACAAATGTATCCAATTTAGGCAGCATCATAATCTCATGAACATTAGAATCATTACCAAGAAACGAAAGTACCTGGTAATTTAATGGGCGTGCGCGAGCTCTAGTAATTGGTCCAGTATATGTAACAGTAGGGGCTGTGGGTGTAACAATGGTATTGATGTCCTCATCAGAAACCATACACAATTTCAAAAGGGCACATCTTAGTAGTAGAATGCAATGAACGATTATAAGCAAATTCAATATGAGGCAAGCATTCTTCCCACATTTTCTTGTTATTCTTCAAAACAGCCCTAAGCATAGTAGACAATGTTCTATTGACTACTTCAGTTTGTCCATCAGTTTGGGGGTGACAAGTAGTACTAAAAAGTAGCTTAGTCCCCAACTTAGCCCATAAACATCTCCAAAAGTGGCTAAGAAATTTAATATCACGATCTGAAACAATAGTATTTGGCACACCATGTAAGCGAATAATTTCACGAAAGAACAAATCAGCAACATTAACAGCATCATCGCTTTTATGACATGGTATAAAGTGTGCCATTTTCGAGAACCTATCCACGACAACAAATATTCTATCCCTCCCCTTCTTTGTTCGAGGTAAATCTAAAACAAAGTCCATAGATATATCCTCCGAAGGAACACTAGGTACAGGCAAAGGCATATATAAACCATGAGGATTGAGTTGTGACTTGGCTTTTTGACATGTAGTGCAGCGAGCAACAAAACGCTCAATATCCCGTCTCATCTTTGGCCAAAAGAAATGTGTAGCAAGTACGTCCTCCATCTTCTTCACGCCAAAGTGTCCCATTAATCCTCCTCCATGGGCCTCCTGCAACAACAAAAGACGAATGGAGCTAGCTGGAATGCATAGCTTGTTAGCACGGAACACAAATCCATCATTAACGACAAACTTGTTCCACATTCTTCCTTCTTTACAATTCTGCATTACATCTTTAAAAATAGCATCATGCACATATTGATCTTTGATGGTCTCCAAACCAAATATTTTGAAGTCAAGTTGTGAAAGCATAGTATAGCGATGAGACAATGCATCAACAATAACATTTTATTTACCCTTCTTGTGTTTAATGACATAAGGGAAAGTCTCAATGAATTCAACCCATTTAGCATGTCTACAATTTAGTTTAGCTTGACTTTTAATCTGTTTCAAAGATTCATGATCAAAATGTATAACAAATTCTTTGGGCCATAAATAATGTTGCCATGTTTCTAAAGTCCGAACAAGAGCATATAATTCTTTATCATAAGTAGAATAATTCAGACTAGGCCCACTAAATTTTTCAGAAAAGTATGCAACAGGTTTGCCATCTTGTAATAACACACCTCCTAATCCAATTCCACTAGCATCACATTCAAGCTCAAAAGTCTTATTAAAATCAGGAAGTTGGAGTAAAGGAGCAGTGTCAACTTATCTTTCAATACCGTGAAGGCTTCTTCCTGTGTGGTACCCCCCAAAAAGGCACATCCTTCTTTGTAAGCTCGTTGAGAGGTGCAGCAATGGTGCTGAAATCTCTCACAAAACGCCGATAGAAACCGGCGAGGCCAAGGAAACTCCTCACTTGTGTGACCGTTTTGGGTTGCGGCCAACTCTCAATAGCTTCAATCTTGGCTTTATCAACTTCAATTCCCTGTGGAGTAACAACATAGCCAAGAAAAGATACTCGGTCGGTGCAAAAGGTGCACTTTCCAAGGTTACCAAACAAACGTGCATCACGTAGAGCAATAAAAACAGCAAGTAAATGTTCCAAATGTTCCTCCAAAGATTTGCTATAAATCAGTATATCATCAAAATAGACTACCACAAATCGTCCAATGAAAGCACATAAAACATCGTTCATTAATCTCGTGAAAGTACTAGGTGCATTAGTTAACCCAAAAGGCATGACTAACCACTCATATAAACCAAACTTAGTTTTAAATGCCGTTTTCCGTTCATCTCCCAATTTGATACGAATTTGATGGTATCCACTACGCAAATCAACTTTGGAGAATATTGTAGAGACACTCAATTCATCAAGCATATCATCTAGCCTATGAATAGGATGACGATAACGAATAGTAATATTATTAATGCCTCCATAATCAACACACATACGCGATGTACCATCCTTTTCGGCACAAGAATAATAGGAACAACACAAGGACTAAGGGATTCACGTATATAACCTTTGTCGAGCAGCTCCTGGACTTGATGCATAATCTCCTTCGTCTCCTCTGGATTGGTACGGTATGGTGCACGGTTGGTTGCAAAGTACCGGGAATTAAGTCAATCTGATGATGAATCCCTCGAATAGGTGGTAATCCCGGTGCCACGTCTTGTGGAAAGACGTTAGTGAACTCCTGCAAAATGTTAGTAATAGTAGAAGGCAAAGAGGAAGGCACGTCCTCGAATGAAAATAATGCCTCTTTGCACACAAAACCATAGCAAACAGATTTGCTGAAACCTAGATCATTAATATCAGATTTGGTGGCAAGTAAACATGCACATTTGAATTTAATTTCAGAAGCAACACTAGATGGTTTATTATTAGGCTTCATTTGTTGCTCAAATTCTTTTGCCACAATCTAATTTTCACTCTTGTTTTGCTCCTGTTTTGCTATTACCTCTATTAATATCGTCTTTCAAAATGGAATCAGGGGTAATAGGAAGCAAAGTAATATGTGTATCCTTATGAACAAGAGTATACTAATTGTTTCTACCATGGTGTACAAGATTTTTATCAAATTGCCATGGTCTACCAAGTAATAAGGAACATGCTTGCATGGGTACCACATCACAATCAACATAATCAGCATATGTAGAGATACTAAAATGCACACGAACAATACATGTTACCTTAACCTTGTCGTTGTTATTGAACCATTGGATATAGTAAGGATGTGGATGTGGTCTTGTGGTGAGAGATAGCTTCTCCGCCATCTCCATGCTAGCCAAGTTGTTGCAGCTCCCTCCATCTATGATGACGCGAACAGAACATTCCTTCACAACTCCCTTTGTATGGAACAAATTATGCCTCTAATTTTGCTCAGCTTGTGTGACCTGCACACGCAAAACACGTTGAGAAACTAAACATTTATACCTGTTAGCGTCTTCAGGAGCCATGTATTGCGTCTCATGATCAGAATCATCTCCACCGTGTTCTTCACGTGTAATAAGAGCCAAAGTCTCCTCATCATAGTCACTAGCGGACTCATACCCACCATCCTCAGTAGCAATCATCACATGCTGAGATTTGCATCCTCTCGCATAATGACCTCTTCCCTTACAACGACCATAAATAATATCACTTGTGTGCCCTGTTGATGCCATGGAAGAAGAAGAAGAACTCTGTGCAGGCCCAATAGGTGTGCTCTTGGCAGATAGTGGTGGTTGTGCCTGCTTCCTTGTATCACGGCTGGAGGTGGCAGCGGATGGAGGTGTTGGTGCAGTAGAATGTGTGGAAGTAGAGGATGCACGCGGTGTCCATGATGAAGATCGACCTGCAAAAAAAAGTTAGTCCGCGACAATGCCTGTCGATCCTGCACTTCACATTCAGCTTTACAAGCAAGATGGAATAAACGAGTGATATTATTATACTCATACTCTAGAATGGTCTGAATCTCTCTATTTAGTCCACCCATAAAACATGCAAGCATAGCTTCATTCTTCGCAACAATACCACATCTAATCATGCCGGTTTGTAATTCTTGATAATATTCTTCTACAAAAAAATTCCTTGTCTTAAGCGTTGTAATTTTTGAAGTAATTCACGTTGATAATATGGTGGAACCCAATGAGTACGCATAGCAGTTTTCAAAGCAACCCAAGTAGATGTAATAGGATATAATCTACAATGTTCAGACCACCAAACACATGCAAAACTAGTGAAAGCAAAAACAGCAGCATGAATACGTCTCTCCTCAGGATATTGTGAACATGTAAAACGTTATTCAGTTTCTAACTCCCAAGTAAGATATATATCAGGAACATATCTACCCTCAAATGGTGGAATATTCAATTTTAGTTTAGGAAGATGGTCATGATCTCGTACCTCAGGTGGTTGTGCAGCCCTACCATTGTGATGATATGCATGAGGACGACCTGGTGGCGGTGGTGCTGGTGGTTGCACGTAGTTCTGATTTTGATCAACCTCATCCTTGTAATGGTCCTCCACCTCTGCATTAGCAGGAGGAGCTACAGAAGCATCAACAGCGGCACTAGAATTTTGACCAGGCTCAAGGGGAACGCGTAGTGCACGTCCCACTTGATTTGGAAGGCGATGTTGTTGTTGTTGTTGTTGTAGAGGTGCAATAGGTGCAGCCGGCGGTGGTGGTAAACTTGTTATCGAGCTTTGTTTCGATCGTCTTCTCCATGCCATCTATCTTCTCCATGGCCTCTTCAAATCTGTTTAGCACATCTTGCACGTGTCCACTCATCATTTGCTGAAACTTATCATGAAGGTCCTTGTTTGTCAAGTTCTCCCAGTCAATCTCGTTGGCTTGTGATCCTGCCATGGTTAGCAGCAATAGAAACACACAAGAATATGATCCTACAGACTACTAACAAGTGGTGGTGGTGGGTGTCAGAAAACCATCAAGCAAATCTCAAATTCTTACCAGTTCTTACCCAGCAGCAGGAGGTGATCGGCAACCATTGTAGTCAAAACTCTCAAAGCTTGGATAGAGTGATTACCAAGGAAAGTCAAACGCACTACATAGATGTTTGTGGAGTTGGGAAGGCTTATAATATGGTAGCAAAAAGGGTCAGCAATGATCAATTCAGAGATGCGAAGTTGAATAAACGCTCAACGATGGTACTGTGTTGGTCCTAGGCTAAACCGTGCTAGAGACGGGAGCCTAGAACACTAACAAAATCACGGCGCTGCACGTAAACAAGGGAGAAGAACACTCTGGATTTTTTTTCACTTTTTTTGCAGTTTTTCTCCTCTTTTTTTTGCTCCGTAACAATTTATTTTTCAAAAAAGTCTATAAATGGTCTAAAAACTGCCTTGCCAGAATTTTTCGGACTTAGTTTTTTTTAAACTGGAACTAGTTTTCTTGTACGGGTAGCATGGAAGTTGGGTTATCTGACTTGTTCATGACTCATAGTAGCGCGTGCCCTGGAACTTGAAAATAAAGGAACAAACACTGGACTCGGACTAGGACTGGTGGCGGAGATGAATCTGGTGGAACACGGACTGGTGATGGTATACGACGGTGGTATATGTGGACTCGGATTGGTGGTGGTATATGCACTCGGATTGGTGGTGGTATATGGACTTGGATCGGTGGTGGTATATGGACTAGGATTGGTGATGGTATATGGACTCGGAGCGGTGGTGGTATATGGAGTTGGATCGGTGGTGGTATATGGACTTAGAGAAGTAGCGGATAAGTGGTGGTCGTATATGGCATGGCGACAATGATGGTGCGGCGGCGGCGTGATAACTTGTGAACAGAACTCAAAACTCTAAAGAACTAGACGCTAAGACCAGCAACTTGACATGATGATGCAACCGCAAATTCAACAACGCAAATACGGAAAAGATTATGCAATGGCTCAGATTGGTTTGGATATGATGAACTAACCCTAATTTTTTGTGGCTTTTTCATGGACTTTAGGTATGAAGAACAGACTCGATCTAAACTACGAAAAACTACAAAATCTCACCGAGCAACTTGAAAATTTGATACCACTTGATAGAGGCCGAGGTGTCCCGTCTTTCAATGAGATGGTGATTTCGTTTCGGAGGAGTAGACTTTGACGATCTGACTACGAACATGCGAAGACGTCGCGCCTTAGCAATTGGTAATCCAACTCCGAGAGGTTATTGACCATGCCGGAGCACGATCAACCTGACCATGAAGGTCTATTTCCTGCAAGAAAACAAAGAGCATGCAAGAAACTAAGATTGCAATATGGATATTGCGAATATAAGATGAAAGCTTTATTGATGAAGGTGGGTTCTGTGACGTCTTTGTCTGGTCGTTGAACACAAACGAAGTACGCGAAATTGCAGCTATGGTGAACTTTTAATCTAAACAAAACCCAACGTCTAAGCGATGCCCTAAGGGCTGTTTATATGGAGGAAGAGGGGGGAATTTCATGGCCCTTGGATGAGGGGTCCAAAACCAACCCTAACTCTTGTTTCCCCACACATACGGACTCTAAAAACAGCCTATACTTAAGTATTTCGAAATTAAATGGTCCTGGCCCAGTAATAAGGCGACGCAGCACCTAGAATAACCTCTGGACAAAATTTATGAAGTGGCATCTTGTATGTTTCGTCCAAGGCTTCATGCACTCCTTATGGTGGCTTCAAAGACTTGAAATCATCACTTGCAACTCCATTCTTGTTCCCCTTGTGCATGCCATCATCTCCATGCTTGGTCTTGCTCCAGTGTTTCATCCCTCTTATCCATGCCAGGCCCTTCATTTGTAAGCAAAACAAATGTATCCAATTTAGGCAACATCATATTCTCATGAACATTAGAATCATTACCAAGAAACGAAAGTACCTAATAATTTAATTGGCATGCGCGAACTCTAGTAATTGGTCCAGTATATGTAGCAGTAGGGGCTGTGGGTGTAACAATGGTATTGATGTCCTCATCAACTGGTGTTCCCCTTGTCGCTGCGAAGATGAAGGCATCCTAGTGCTACTGGTTTGCGGCGTGTGGTAGTACTGCTCACACTACAAAAAAAGAAACATCCATGACATTTTGGGCCGAACGAATTTTTTTTCTGTCATACATATGACACTTCTATGACGATAATTGTGACAAAACCCGGTATCATCATAGATGTGGTGGGCTCCTACTTCTATGACAAAAAATCATGACAGAAAATGGGCTTTTCGTCCTGGGCGGGCTGGAGACGCAGCTGCATGACATTCTTTGGGCCATCCATGACGGAAAAAACCGTGGTAGAAGTGAGGGGGAGGAAAATTTCGGGGAGTTCCCGGTTACGGTGGGAGGTCGGGGGCCGAGCGATGCGCGTTTCTCTCGTACACGTACGCGCGTGTGTGCGAGGTGTTGGCTCTAACTGAACCCGAGCGAGGCGTTGGGTTCTAACTGAACCCGAGCGATTGCACTGCAGGCTACGCGTTACTGAATCCGAGCGATCGATCGATGGCTGTTAACTGAACCGGATCAAGCGATACCTTCGCTACTGCTGCTAACTGAAGCCGATCGATGGGATGAACAGTGAGCATTGCGGGGGGGGGGGGGGGGGTTGGATGAACAGTGAGCGGTGGCATTGCCTCTAGATGAAAATGACCCCGTGGTGTGGCGGAGGGCTGGATGAACAGTTGACGGTGGAGGGGTGCCCGTGGAGGGGTGGATGAACAGGACCCCGTGGTGTGGAGGGCTGGATGAACAGTAGACGGTGGAGGGGTGGTTGAACAGGACCCCGTGGTGTGGAGGGCTGGATGAACAGTAGACGGTGGAGGGGTGGTTGAACAGTAGCCGATGGAGTAGCGCGCGGTGGAGGCTGGATGAACAGGAGCCCGTGGAGGCTGGATGAACAGGAGCCCGTGGAGGCTGGAGGAGGTCGACGGTGGAGATGAACAGTATCCCGTGGAGTCCCGTTTTGCGGTACGCCACACCCCTTTCGCTGAACAGGACCCCCGTTTCGACCGTAGCGCTCCAACACAAGTCCGTTTCCTCCGTTTTGTGGTACACACCCCTCCCGATCAACAGGACCCCCGTTTCGACTGTAGGAGGTCTGTTTCCTCCATTTTGCGGTACGCCAGACCCCTCCCGATGAACAGGATCCCGTTTTGAACGTGGCCGGTCCAACACAAGGCCGTTTCCTTCGTTCTGCGGTACGCCAGGCCTCGTTTCCATCGCCTGTTCCATCCAAGCCCTCCCGATGAACACGACGCATTCCTTTGCCTCCCCATTAACACGACGCATTCCGTTGCCTCCCCATGAACACGACGACGATGCTGTTTCTCTGTTCCGACCCAGCCATGTATACGAGCCCTGGCCGTACGTATGCGCGAGTAGGCGTTCGAGACCCCGCCCGTATGTACACATACGTGGCCGTATTTTCTTTCTTGCACCCTGGCCGCTGTACGTACGTGTAAATGCTGCGTGCGCGCCTCTACTACGACACGTGCGCGCCTCTACATCGACCAGTATGTACGTACACGTTCGCGACCAGAATGACAACGCTACGTACGCTTCGACCAGGTGGGTCCCGACTGTCAGGCACTTCCTTGCCTGCGAAGATGTAGCTGGTGGGTCCCAGCAGTCAGGGGGCGAATCGTTTTTTTGCCCGGACGCACTTCCTTGCGTGCGAAGATGTAGCTGGTGGGTCCCAGCAGTTAGGGGGAAATGTTTTTTTCACGAAATACGGTGGCCCATCCAGTGGGCCCTGCTGTCAGGTGGAGGAATAATTATTTTGCATGTAATAAGGAGGCACTTCCTTGCTGCGGCCGTGGACCCAGCTGTGATAGAGGCAAGGGTGTCCCGATGTTTCGATGAGATGGTGGCTATCGTTTTCTGTGGGAGTCGACCTTGACGATCCGACTACGAACGTGCGAGACGTCGCGCCTTAGCAATCGCTAAACCAACTTCCGAGGGGTTATTGACCACGCCGGAGCACGATCAACATGACCACGAGGGCCTGTTTCCTGCGAGCAAACGAAGAACAAGCAAGAAACTGAGATTGCAATCTGGATATTGCGAATATAAGATGAAAGCTTTATTGATCAAGGTGGGGTTCTGTGACGTCTTGGTCTGGTCGTTGGACACAAACGAAGTACGCGAAGTTGCAGCTATGGCGAACTTTTAATCTAAACAAAACCCCCAAAGTCTAAACGACGCCCTAAGGGCTGTATATATGGAGGAAGAGAGGGGAATTTCGTGGCCCTTGAGGGTGGGGTCCGAAACCAACCCTAACTCTTGTTTCCCCACACATACGGACTCTAAAAATAGCCTATACTTAAGTATTTCGAAATTACATGGGCCTGGCCCATTAATAAGGTGACGCAGCACCTAGAATAGCCTATGGACTAATATTATGAAGTGGCATCTTGTATATTTCGTCCATGGCTTCATGCACTCCTTATGGCGGCTTCAAAGTCCTGAAATCATCACTTGTAACTCCGTTCTTGATCCCCTTGCGCATGCCATCAACTTCATGCGTGTTCTTGCTCCAATGTTCATCCTTCTCCAAGCTAGGCCCTTCATTTGAAAGCAAAACAAATGTATCCAATTTAGGCAGCATCATAATCTCATGAACATTAGAATCATTACCAAGAAACGAAAGTACCTGGTAATTTAATTGGCGTGCGCGAGCTCTAGTAATTGGTCCAGTATATGTAACAGTAGGGGCTGTGGGTGTAACAATGGTATTGATGTCCTCATCATCCTCCCCTTCTTGAAATGAAGTCGTCCTCGACGGAAGCTCATCTTCCTCACCCAAATAAGGCTTCAAATCTGCAATATTAAAAGTGGGACTAACCCCAAAATCTGCAGGTAGCTCAAGTTTATATGCATTATCATTTATTTTCTCTAAAACCTTAAAAGGACCATCAGCACGTGGCATTAGCTTTGATTTGCGCAGATTAGGAAATCTATCTTTACGCAAATGTAACCAAACAAGATCTCCAGGTGCAAACACAACATGTTTTCTACCCTTATCTCCAGCAAGTTTATATTTAGCATTCATACGCTCAATGTTTTCCTTAGTTAACTCATGCATTTTTAAAATCAATTCAGAACGTTCTTTAGCATCAAAATTAACCTTCTCCGAAGATGGAAGAGGCAACAAATCAATAGGTGCACGAGGTAGGAAACCATACACAATTTCAAAAGGGCACATCTTAGTAGTAGAATGCAATGAACGATTATAAGCAAATTCAATATGAGGCAAGCATTCTTCCCACATTTTCTTGTTATTCTTCAAAACAGCCCTAAGCATAGTAGACAATGTTCTATTGACTACTTCAGTTTGTCCATCAGTTTGGGGGTGACAAGTAGTACTAAAAAGCAGCTTAGTCCCCAACTTAGCCCATAAACATCTCCAAAAGTGGCTAAGAAATTTAGTATCACGATCTGAAACAATAGTATTTGGCACACCATGTAAGCGAATAATTTCACGAAAGAACAAATCAGCAACATTAACAGCATCATCGCTTTTATGACATGGTATAAAGTGTGCCATTTTTGAGAACCTATCCACGACAACAAATATGCTATCCCTCCCCTTCTTTGTTCTAGGTAAACCTAAAACAAAGTCCATAGATATATCCTCCCAAGGAACACTAGGTACAGGCAAAGGCATATATAAACCATGAGGATTGAGTCATGACTTAGCTCTTTGACATGTAGTGCAGCGAGCAACAAAACGCTCAACATCCCGTCTCATCTTTGGCCAAAAGAAATGTGTAGCAAGTATATCCTTCGTCTTCTTGACGCCAAAGTGTCCCATTAATCCTCCTCCATGCGCCTCCTGCAACAACAAAAGACGAACGGAGCTAGCTGGAATGCATAGCTTGTTAGCACGAAACACAAATCCATCGTTAAGAACGAACTTGTTCCAAGTTCTCCCTTCCTTACAATTCTGCAATACATCTTTAAATTCAGCATCATTAACATATTGATCCTTGATGGTCTCCAAACCAAATATTTTAAAGTCAAGTTGTGAAAGCATAGTATAACGACGAGACAAGGCATCAGCAATAACATTTTCTTTACCCTTCTTGTGTTTAATCACATAAGGGAAAGTCTCAATGAATTCAACCCATTTAGCATGTCGACGGTTCAGTTTTGCTTGACTTTTAATGTGTTTCAAAGATTCATGATCAGAATGTATAACAAATTCCTTGGGCCATAAATAATGTTGCCATGTTTCTAAGGTCCGAACAAGAGCATATAATTCTTTATCATAAGTAGAATAGTTCAGACTAGGCCCACTCAATTTTTCAGAAAAGTATGCAACAGGTTTTCCATCTTGTAATAACACACCTCCTAATCCAATTCCACTAGCATCACATTCAAGCTCAAAAGTCTTATTGAAATTAGGAAGTTGGAGTAAAGGAGCATTTGTCAACTTATCTTTCAATACCGTGAAGGCTTCTTCCTGTGCGGTACCCCAAACAAAAGGTACATCCTTCTTTGTAAGCTCGTTGAGAGGTGCAGCAATGGTGCTGAAATCTCTCACAAAACGCCTATAGAAACCAGCGAGGCCAAGGAAACTCCTCACTTGTGTGACCGTTTTGGGCTGCGGCCAACTCTCAATAGCTTCAATCTTGGCTTTATCAACTTCAATTCCCTGTGGAGTAACAACATAGCCAAGAAAACATACTCGGTCGGTGCAAAAGGTGCACTTTCCAAGGTTACCAAACAAGCGTGCATCACGTAGAGCAATAAAAACAGCACGTAAATGTTCCAAATGTTCCTCCAAAGATTTGCTATAAATCAATATGTCATCAAAGTAAACTACCACAAATCGTCCAATGAAAGCACGTAAAACTTCGTTCATTAACCTCATGAAAGTACTAGGTGCATTAGTTAACCCAAAAGGCATGACTAACCACTCATATAATCCAAACTTAGTTTTAAATGCTGTTTTCCATTCATCTCCCAATTTCATACGAATTTGATGGTAACCACTACGCAAATCAACTTTGGAGAATATTGTAGAGCCACTCAATTCATCAAGCATATCATCTAGCCTAGGAATAGGATGACGATAACGAATAGTAATATTATTAATGCCTCTACAATCAACGCACATACGCGACGTACCATCCTTTTTCGGCACTAAAATGATAGGAACAGCACAAGGACTAAGGGATTCGCGTATATAACCTTTGTCGAGCAGTTCTTGTACTTGACGCATAATCTCCTTCGTCTCCTCTGGATTTGTACGGTATGGTGCCCGGTTGGGTAATGATGCACCGGGAATTAAGTCAATTTGATGCTCAATCCCGCGAATAGGTGGTAATCCCGGTGGCACGTCTTGTGGAAAGACGTCGGCGAACTCCTGCAAAATGTTAGTGACAGCAGGAGGCAAAGAGGAAGGCACGTCCTCGAATGAAAATAATGCCTCTTTGCACACAAAAGCATAGCAAACAGATTTGCTAAAATCTAGATCATCAATATCAGATTTGGTGGCAAGTAAACATGCACTTTTCAATTTAATTTCAGAAACAACACTAGATTGTTTATTATTATTAGGCTGCATTTGTTGCTCAAATTCTTTTGCCGCAATCTGATTTTCACTCTTAGTTTTCTCCTGTTTTGCTTTATTAGCTCTATTAATATCATCTTTCAAAATGGAATCAGGAGTCATAGGAAGCAAAGTAATATTTTTATCCTTATGAACAAGAGTATACTGATTTGTTTCTACCATGGTGAATAGAATTTTTATCAAATTGCCATGGTCTACCAAGTAATAAGGAACATGCTTGCATCGGTACCACATCACAATCAACATAATCAGCATATGTAGAGATACTAAAATGCACACGAACAGTACGTGTTACCTTAACCTTGCCGCTGTTGTTGAACCATTGGATGTAGTAAGGATGTGGATGTGGTCTGGTGGTGAGAGATAGCTTCTCCACCATCTCGATGCTAGCCAAGTTGTTGCAACTCCCTCCATCTATGATCACGCGAACAGAACGTTCCTTCACAACTCCCTTTGTATGGAACAAATTATGCCTCTGATTTTGCTCAGCTTGTGTAACCTGCACACTCAAAACACGTTGAGCAACTAAACATTCATACCTGTCAGCATCTTCAGGAGCCATGTATTGCGTCTCATGATCAGAATCGTCTCCACCGTGTTCGTCACGTGTAATAAGAGCCAAAGTCTCCTCATCATAGTCACTAGCGGACTCATACCCACCATCCTCAGTAACAATCATCACACGCTTAGATGGGCATTCTCTCGCATAATGACCTCCACCCTTGCAACGTCGACAAATAATATCATGTGTTTGCCCTGTTGATGCCATGGATGAAGAAGAGCTCTTTGCAGGCCCAGAAGGTGTGTTCTTGGCAGATAGTGGTGATTGTGCCTGCTTTATTGTATCATGGTTGGAGGTGCCAGCCGACGGAGGCGCCGGTGTAGCAGAACGTGTGGAAGTAGATGATGCACGTGGTGTCCATGAAGAAGGTCGACCTGCAGAAAAGTTAGTCCGCGCCAATGCCTGTCGATCCTGCACTTCACGTTCAGCTTTACAAGCAAGATGGAATAAACGAGTGATATTAGTATACTCCTTATACTCTAGAATCGTCTGAATCTCTCTATTTAATCCACCCATAAAACGTGCAAGCATAGCTTCATTCTCCTCAACAATACCACATCTAATCATGCCAGTTTGTAATTCCTGATAATATTCTTCTACAGAATTTTTTCCCTGTCTTAAGCGCTGCAATTTTTGAAGTAATTCACGTTGATAATATGGTGGAACCCAACGAGTACGCATAGCAGTTTTCAAAGCAGCCCAAGTAGCAGGAATGGGATATAATCTACAATGCTCAGACCACCAAACACATGCAAAACTAGTGAATGCACAAACAGCAGCAGGAACACGTCTCTCCTCGGGATATTGTAAACATGTAAATCGTTGTTCAGTTTCTAACTCCCAAGTAAGATATATATCAGGAACATATCTACCCTCAAATGGTGGAATATTCAATTTTAGTTTAGGGAGATGGTCATGATCTCGTACCTGAGGGTGAGCCCTACCATTGCCATTATTTGCATGTGGACGACCTGATGGTTGCTGTGCTGGTGGTGGCACGTAGTTCTGATTTTGATCAACCTCATCCTCGTAATCGCTAGCAAAATCATCCTCCCCCGCATCAGCAGCAGGAGCCACAGAAGTAGCAACAGCAGCACCAACAGTTTGGCCAGGTGCAAGAGGGAGACGGCTCGCTCGGCGGAGGGCTGTTTCACGATGTGTAGGTAGTCGTCGTTGTTGTTGTTGTAGAGGTGCGTTAGGTGCAGCCGGCGGTGGTGGTGGAAGACGCGCGAGCAATTCATTAAACCTGTTATCGAGCTTTGTTTCGAACGTCTTCTCCATGTCATCTATCTTCTCCATGGCCTCTTCAAATCTGTTTAGCACATCCTGCACCTGTCCATTCATCATTTGCTGAAATTTATCATGCAACTCCTGATTCGTCATGTTCTCCCAGTCAGTCTCGTCGGCTTGTGATCCTGCCATGGTTAGCAACAATAGAAAACACACAAGAATATGATCCTACAGAATACTAACAAGAGGTGGTGGTGGCGGGTGTCACAAATCCGTCAAGCAAATCTCAAATTCTTACCAGTTCTTACCCAGCAGCAGGCGGTGATCGGCAACCGTTGTAGTCAAAACTCTCAAAAGCTTGGATAGAGCGATTGCCAGGGAGAGTCAAACGCACGACGTAGAAGTATGTGGAGCTGGGAAGGCTTATAGTATGGTAGCAAAAAGGGTCAGCAATAATCAATTCAGAGATGCAAAGTTGAATAAACGCTCAACGACGGTACTGTGCTGGTCCTAGGCTAGACCGTGCTAGAGACGCGAGCCTAGAACACTAACAAAATCACGGCGCTGCACGTAAATAAGGGAAAAGCACACTCTGGAACTTTTTTTTTCGCTTTTTTTTTTGCGCTCCTCTTTTTTTTTGCGCTCCTCTTTTTTTTTGCGAAAAATTACTATAATGGCGAGTGTCTCAAAACTCTTCCCTCGTCAAACTCATAGGATGGGCACGAAATTTTTTTTTCCACTTTTTTTTTTGGAAATCAGGGCAGCGACGACGAAAAAGTGCGACAAAAAATCACTATGATGGCACGTGGCTCAAAAGACTCAGAAAAGCCTAAAAATAGGATAGGGAAAAAATATTTTTGCCCGTGAAAATTTTGGCCTAAAAACTGCCCGGGGGTCTCCAGACTCTTTTTTTTTTCCGAGACCTACGCAGGCAAGGAAACACGAATCGGAATTGAGATTGATCTCAAGAACAAACCTAATATGAGAAGAACTCGGATTGGTGGTGGATATATGGTGGTGGTATATGGCAGCGGTGGTGGTATATGGTAGCGGTGGTGGTATATGGATAGAGATTGATGGTGGTATATGGATACGGATTGGTGGTGGTATATGGATATGGATTCAGAGCGGTGGCGGATAAGCAAAAGTGGTAGATGGGCGATGATGATGGTGCGGCGGCGGCGTGACAACTTATGACCAGAACTCGAAACTCTAAAAGACTAGACTCTAAGACCAGCAACTTGACACGACGATGCAACCGCAAATTCAACAAAGCAAAAACCCTAAAAAGATTATGCAAAGGCTCAGATTGGTTCGGATATGATGAACTAACCCTAATTTTTTTTCTGGCTTTTTCGTGGACTGTAGGTATGAAGAACAGACTCGATCTAATCTACGAAAAACTGTAAAATCTCACCGAGCAACCTGGAAATCTGATACCACTTGATAGAGGCAAGGGTGTCCTGATGTTTCGATGAGATGGTGGCTATCGTTTTCTGTGGGAGTCGACCTTGACGATCCGACTACGAACGTGCGAGACGTCGCGCCTTAGCAATCGCTAAACCAACTTCCGAGGGGTTATTGACCACGCCGGAGCACGATCACCTGACCACGAGGGCCTGTTTCCTGCGAGCAAACGAAGAACAAGCAAGAAACTGAGATTGCAATCTGGATATTGCGAATATAAGATGAAAGCTTTATTGATCAAGGTGGGGTTCTGTGACGTCTTGGTCTGGTCGTTGGACACAAACGAAGTACGCGAAGTTGCAGCTATGGCGAACTTTTAATCTAAACAAAACCCCCAAAGTCTAAACGACGCCCTAAGGGCTGTATATATGGAGGAAGAGAGGGGAATTTCGTGGCCCTTGAGGGTGGGGTCTGAAACCAACCCTAACTCTTGTTTCCCCACACATACGGACTCTAAAAATAGCCTATACTTAAGTATTTCGAAATTACATGGGCCTGGCCCATTAATAAGGTGACGCAGCACCTAGAATAGCCTATGGACTAATATTATGAAGTGGCATCTTGTATATTTCGTCCATGGCTTCATGCACTCCTTATGGCGGCTTCAAAGTCCTGAAATCATCACTTGTAACTCCGTTCTTGATCCCCTTGCGCATGCCATCAACTTCATGCGTATTCTTGCTCCAATGTTCATCCTTCTCCAAGCTAGGCCCTTCATTTGAAAGCAAAACAAATGTATCCAATTTAGGCAGCATCATAATCTCATGAACATTAGAATCATTACCAAGAAACGAAAGTACCTGGTAATTTAATTGGCGTGCGCGAGCTCTAGTAATTGGTCCAGTATATGTAACTGTAGGGGCTGTGGGTGTAACAATGGTATTGATGTCCTCATCAAGCTGTCAGCCTCTCCATGTACAGTCCACGTCCGATGGAAGCCGTTCCTTGACCACATCGACCATGCCGCGCCGAGAGCACCAGGGCGGTGGACGACGGCGACGCCTAGGAAGGGGACGACGCGGAGCCTGGCAAGACGCGATAGTGGATGCCCACGCGTAGAGGAGTACGAGGGTTCACTGGTTTGCTGCGGTGTAAGGCTGCCGTCGCCGCAGAAAAACAAGGGGTGTGGGTGAGTAGAGGGATGGCCTGGCCAGCGGTGGGAGTAGTAGGGGGCGGTGAGGCCTCCGCCGCATCGCAACCGGCCACGGGAGGTAGGAGCACGAGGCACGACCGGCACTGGTTTGGGCGGGTGGAGCAAGAAGACCAGAGGTTGAAGAAGCACTACGGCCGTTGGATGGACATCATACGGTCGCTGGAGTTAGAATCGTGCATATTGACTAAGTTGACAAAGCCCTCCGTCCCCGTCAACTTAGTAGGCCCACAAGTCAGCCTCCCACCAAGGTGGGTCCCAGCTAGCAGGGGGTATTCATTTTTTTGAGCATAATAAGGAGGCACTTCCTTGCGTGCGAAGATATAGCTGGTGGGTCCGAGCTGTCAGCAGCGGTAACATTTTTTCGCGAAATACAGAGGCCCTTTCGATGGGTCCCTGATGTCAGGTGGAGGAATCATTATTTTGCGCGTAATAAGGAGGCATTTCCTTGCGTGCGGCCATGGACCCAGCTGTCGGCCTCTCCACGTACAGTCCACTTCAGATGCATGTCGGTCGTTGACCATGTTGACCAGGCCGCGCCGAGAGCACTAGGGCGGTGGACGACGGTGAGGCCTAGGAAGGGAACGACACGGAGGTAGGGAAGACTCGACAGTTGTTTCCCACGTGGAGGGGAGTACGACTGTACGAGGGTTTACTGGTTCGTCTGCCGTCGCCGGAGAATAACAACAGGTGTGGGTGAGTAGAGGGATGGCTAGGCCAGCGATGGGAGTACGGTGGGGCGGTGAGGCCTGCGCGACAGCAGAGCCGGCCGTGGGGAGGAGGGAGCAGGCAGTCCCGCCGGCGCATGTTTGAGCGGCTGGAGCAGGAAGAGCAGAGATTGAAGAAGCACGACGGCTGTTGGATGGCCATCCAATAGTCACTGCTTGTGCGTCAACCTTTTTTTAGGAAAGCCTCAAATCTGTGGAAAACGGCATACATCCATCTGCCATTATTTCTAATAATTTACAGCCCATTTGCTAACTATTAAGATTTTTTTGGAGCCCATATTCTTTTTGTTAGCATTACAGCCCATATTGTGGCCATGGTTAAAAAATTATACGAAATTTTGCATATTTCGGTGCGGTCCGAACTGTTTTTAATCCCGAAATTTCGACTCACATTCAAACTGATTTTAAAAATAAATGTATATCAATATAAAATCCAACAAATTCTCCACGCATAAAAATTAATGTAATTTCAAATCTCAAAATGAAGAAAAGATATTTGAAACTAATTGCCGGTTTGATGTGTTTTAAAAATGTACAGCCCATTTCTCATTACTGATGGGCCATTTTCTCGGCTAGCCGAATGAAAGCTCTCCTCGTCTTGAAAGATTTGCAGCCCAACAGGCCTGACAAAGCGACTTACTTGGCAAATCACAAAAAAACTGGGTTGTGGCCGTGGAACCAGCTGTCAGCCTCTCCACGTACAGTACTCTTCCGATGGAATGTCGTTGACCACGTTGACCACGCCGAGCCGAGAGCTCCAAGGCGGTGGACGACGGTGAGGCCTAGGAAGGGGACGACGCAGAGCCGGGGAAGACGCGGTAGTGGATGGCCACGCGGAGAGGAGTACGAGGTTTCACGGGTTCGGCTGTGGTGTGAGGCTGCCGTCGCCGCAGGGCCTGGCTAGCGGTGGGAGTAGTAAGGGGCGATGAGGCCTCATCGGCAGCACAGCCGGCCACTGGAGGCAGGAGCAGGCGGTCTCCCCAGCGCTGGTTTAGGCGGCTGGTACAAGAAGAGCAGCGATTGAAGAAGCAGCAGGACCGTTTGATTCAAATCCAACGGTTACTGCTGCTAGAATCGTTTGTTGACTAAGTTGAGAAGCCCTGCGTACGCGTCAACTTAGTAGGCCCATAGGTCAGCCTCCCAACCGGTGCGCCCCAGATGTCACTGGGAGGAATCATTTTTTTCACGTAATAAGCAGGCAGTTGATTGCATGCGGCCAGTCCAGCGGAGGGAGTAGGGTGGGCCGGGAAGCCTGCGCGGCATCACAGCGGGCCACAAGAGGAGGGAGCAGGTAGTCCCGCCGGCGCTAGTTTAGGTGGCTGGAGCAGGAAGATCAGAGATTGAAGAAGCACGTCGGCCATTGGATGGACATCCAACACTAACTGCTGCTAGAATCGTGTGTTCACTGACAAAGCCTTGCGTAAACAAGTCAGTCTCGAAATTTGTGGCGTGTACAGCCCATTTGCTATTATTTTTATAATTTTTACTCATTTTCTAATTCATATGGAATTTATTGCAGCCCGTTTTCCATTTTTAGAATTGCTGGCCATTTTCTGGTCAGTACGAGGGTCAAAAAATTAACTAAATATGTTGGAAATTTTGAAAATTCGCAAATTTTTGCTGGGGAACGAAATATTCTTAATCCAAAAATTAATAGCCATACTAAAACAAATTTAAAAATAAATTAGTACTATGTCATGTTAAATCCAATGAAATACGTATAAGATATCAGTGAAGAACAAAAACAAAAAAAGAAACTTATATCCCATTTGCTATAAATTTGTTGGAATTTTCAACCCCTTTTGATATTACTTTTATCAGACATTGACCATACTCTTAAGCCAGGCCGGAATGCATCCCTCCTCATCTTGAAAGATTTGCAGCCCAGTAATTCGGAGAAAACAAATAGGCCTAGCTTGGGTATTCTTCAAAAAGAAATACTAGGCTACCTATTTTCCCAAAGAACTGGTGCATGAGCATTTAGCTTTATTTATTTATTTACTTATTTATGTTTAGGGGACCATGAGCATGTACCTGGGCCGGATTCATGTGAGAGCCTCCCTTCGAGTTAATGATGGGCTTCTCTATTGGGCCTTCATCAGTGGGCTGCATGTTATCAACAAGTGGAAAATGTGTTCCGAGTTTCAAAAAAAATGTGCTCCGTACGATAGATAGTATGCGCTACGTACGGTACGGGGCACTAAAGGATCGAACCATGCAATGACTTCCAGAACATTGTGTTTGTCGTTCTAACAACACATTTATTCAACCAACAGACGAAATATACTACTGATTGTACATTGAAAATAGCAGCAGCAGCAACCAGGGCTGGGGTGCAAAAGAAGCAGTAAGCAGGCCAGAAGAGTGAAGCCGCAGCTCTCTCTTCCAAACCAAACATCAGCCATCATTACAAAAGGGCTACCAAAAAAGAACAAGTGTATGCATCAAACTAAATGAAGATCCTACTACACCAAGTGTACGCATCTAACTAACTGGCTCAGTTAGACGTTACTATTTATTAAGCTGTGGAGATTGGCTGACGGCTTGAACCAGATGGGTGCCTAACGGGGGAAACTCCAGCCAGCAGGTCGAAGTCTGATACTTGCGACCCTCTCTCCTACTTTGGGCTGCAGAGCATGGCGGCACATATCAGGGTATGGTGCGTGCAGAGACGCATGGTACGCTGTGTACATACAGTTTTGCCTGATGAACGAAACCGCGCTGCCATCATGATCCTTGCCGTCAGTTATCTCCTGGTTAATCAGATAATTCAGTCCGACAAACAGAGAGCGTCTACCAAGGCTACTTACCAGCCTTCAGTCAAAAATTCTTGAAGGCCCAGAGAAGCTGGGATCCTGCTCAAAGACCTTGCAGTGACTGTGAATGTATTCCATGAAACAACACGTCCGGTACGTGCGAAGGATCATCAATCTTTCGCCGTCGTCTGATCGAGCCAGGAACCACCTGCAACTGCCATGCCACTTTTCTTGGAAAGGTTCTGGGATTAGGAAGGGTAGGGACACCAGGCGGCCTACAACATCATATCAAGTTGGAGTTAAATAAAAATGGGCTCTTGGTTTAGTCAATCTTAAGAACAGCATGTTATGAGCATGAATATTTTTTCAGCAAATGTTGACAGTAATATAAGCAAGCCATCATGATATCATAGGAAAGTAACATACTGCTGTAACAACCGTTTGTAGCGATGACTGGAGTAGGCCAGCAATACGTCTAGCCATAGAAGGAGTCGACAGCGTAAATGAAGCCCTTGTGTTCAATGGCATCAGAGAACCATGGAGGATATATGATCCTGAAATGGACGTGCAGATTTATCCACTTACCGCAGTGACCTGTCACATAGGCGAGACCGCGGTTGAAGAACGCAATTAGCCTGAAGTCTTTATAATTCACAGATCTTGTGGGCAGTTGGTAGATTACAACCTTGAGCAAATCAAACTTGGTATCATGTTGGCTATTGTAAGATTCCGAGTATTCTGGGCCGCGGTGCCAAAGCAGTGCAGTGTTAATCGAAGGAAGGGTGATAGAGGCTAAGGTGTCCCGATGTTTCGATGAGATGGTGGCTATCGTTTTCTGTGGGAGTCGACCTTGACGATCCGACTACGAACGTGCGAGACGTCGCGCCTTAGCAATCGCTAAACCAACTTCCGAGGGTTATTGACCATGCCGGAGCACGATCAACCTGACCACGAGGGTCTGTTTCCTACGAGCAAACGAAGAACAAGCAAGAAACTGAGATTGCAATCGGGATATTGCGAATATAAGATGAAAGCTTTATTGATCAAGGTGGGGTTCTGTGACGTCTTGGTCTGGTCGTTGGACAAAAACGAAGTACGCGAAGTTGCAGCTATGGCGAACTTTTAATCTAAACAAAACCCAAAGTCTAAACGACGCCCTAAGGGCTGTATATATGGAGGAAGAGGGGGGAATTTCGTGGCCCTTGAGGGTGGGGTCCGAAACCAACCCTAACTCTTGTTTCCCCACACATACGGACTCTAAAAATAGCCTATACTTAAGTATTTTGAAATTACATGGGCCTGGCCCATTAATAAGGTGATCCAGCACCTAGAATAGCCTATGGACGAATATTATGAAGTGGCATCTTGTATATTTCGTCCAAGGCTTCATGCACTCCTTATGGCGGCTTCAAAATCCTGAAATCATCACTTGTAACTCCGTTCTTGATCCCCTTGCGCATGCCATCAACTCCATGCGTGTTCTTGCTCCAATGTTCATCCTTCTCCAAGCTAGGCCCTTCATTTGTAAGCAAAACAAATGTATCTCATGAACATTAGAATCATTACCAAGAAACGAAAGTACCTGGTAATTTAATTGGCGTGCGCGGGCTCTAGTAATTGGTCCAGTATATGTAACAGTAGGGGCTGTGGGTGTTTTCTACCCTTATCTCCAGCAAGTTTATATTTAGCATTCATACGCTCAATGTTTTCCTTAGTTAACTCATGCATTTTTAAAATCAATTCAGAACGTTCTTTAGCATCAAAATTAACCTTCTCTGAAGATGGAAGAGGCAACAAATCAATAGGTGCACGAGGTAGGAAACCATACACAATTTCAAAAGGGCACATCTTAGTAGTAGAATGCAATGAGCGATTATAAGCAAATTCAATATGAGGCAAGCATTCTTCCCACATTTTCTTGTTATTCTTCAAAACAGCCCTAAGCATAGTAGACAATGTTCTATTGACTACTTCAGTTTGTCCATCAGTTTGGGGGTGACAAGTAGTACTAAAAAGCAGCTTAGTCCCCAACTTAGCCCATAAACATCTCCAAAAGTGGCTAAGAAATTTAGTATCACGATCTGAAACAATAGTATTTGGCACACCATGTAAGCGAATAATTTCACGAAAGAACAAATCAGCAACATTAACAGCATCATCGCTTTTATGACATGGTATAAAGTGTGCCATTTTCGAGAACCTATCCACGACAACAAATATGCTATCCCTCCCCTTCTTTGTTCGAGGTAAACCTAAAACAAAGTCCATAGATATATCCTCCCAAGGAACACTAGGTACTGGTAAAGGCATATATAAACCATGAGGATTGAGTCGTGACTTAGCTCTTTGACATGTAGTGCAGCGAGCAACAAAACGCTCAACATCCCGTCTCATCTTTGGCCAAAAGAAATGTGTAGCAAGTATATCCTCTGTCTTCTTGACGCCAAAGTGTCCCATTAATCCTCCTCCATGCGCCTCCTGCAACAACAAAAGACGAACGGAGCTAGCTGGAATGCATAGCTTGTTAGCACGAAACACAAATCCATCGTTAAGAACAAACTTGTTCCAAGTTCTCCCTTCCTTACAATTCTGCAATACATCTTTTAATTCAGCATCATGAACATATTGATCTTTCATGGTCTCCAAACCAAATATTTTAAAGTCAAGTTGTGAAAGCATAGTATAACGACGAGACAAGGCATCAGCAATAACATTTTCTTTACCCTTCTTGTGTTTAATGACATAAGGGAAAGTCTCAATGAATTCAACCCATTTAGCATGTCTACGGTTCAGTTTTGCTTGACTTTTAATGTGTTTCAAAGATTCATGATCAGAATGTATAACAAATTCCTTGGGCCATAAATAATGTTGCCATGTTTCTAAGGTCCGAACAAGAGCATATAAAGAACATAAGTAGAATAGTTCAGACTAGGCCCACTCAATTTTTCAGAAAAGTATGCAACAGGTTTTCCATCTTGTAATAACACACCTCCTAATCCAATTCCACTAGCATCACATTCAAGCTCAAAAGTCTTATTGAAATTAGGAAGTTGGAGTAAAGGAGCATGTGTCAACTTATCTTTCAAAACCGTGAAGGCTTCTTCCTGTGCGGTACCCCAAACAAAAGGCACATCCTTCTTTGTAAGCTCGTTGAGAGGTGCAGCAATGGTGCTGAAATCTCTCACAAAACGCCTATAGAAACCAGCGAGGCCAAGGAAACTCCTCACTTGTGTGACCGTTTTGGGCTGCGGCCAACTCTCAATAGCTTCAATCTTGGCTTTATCAACTTCAATTCCCTGTGGAGTAACAACATAGCCAAGAAAAGATACTCGGTCGGTGCAAAAGGTGCACTTTCCAAGGTTTCCAAACAAACGTGCATCATGTAGAGCAATAAAAACAGCACGTAAATGTTCCAAATGTTCCTCCAAAGATTTGCTATAAATCAATATGTCATCAAAGTAAACTACCACAAATCGTCCAATGAAAGCACGTAAAACTTCGTTCATTAACCTCATGAAAGTACTAGGTGCATTAGTTAACCCAAAAGGCATGACAAACCACTCATATAATCCAAACTTAGTTTTAAATGCTGTTTTCCATTCACCACCCAATTTCATACGAATTTGATGGTATCCACTACGCAAATCAACTTTGGAGAATATTGTAGAGCCACTCAATTCATCAAGCATATCATCTAGCCTAGGAATAGGATGACGATAACGAATAGTAATATTATTAATGCCTCTACAATCAACGCACATACGCGACGTACCATCCTTTTTCGGCACTAAAATGATAGGAACAGCACAAGGACTAAGGGATTCGCGTATATAACCTTTGTCGAGCAGTTCTTGTACTTGACGCATAATCTCCTTCGTCTCCTCTGGATTGGTACGGTATGGTGCACGGTTGGGTAGCGAAGCACCGGGAATTAAGTCAATTTGATGCTCAATCCCTCGAATAGGTGGTAATCCCGGTGGCACGTCTTGTGGAAAGACGTCAGCGAACTCCTGCAAAATGTTAGTGACAGCAGGGGGCAAAGAGGAAGGCACGTCCTCGAATGAAAATAATGCCTCTTTGCACACAAAAGCATAGCAAACAGATTTGCTGAAATCTAGCTCATCAATATCAGATTTGGTGGCAAGTAAACATGCACTTTTCAATTTAATTTCAGAAACAACAGTAGATGGTTTATTATTAGGCTTCATTTGGTGCTCAAATTCTTTTGCCACAATCTGATTTTCACTCTTATTTGTCTCCTGTTTTGCTTTATTAGCTCTATTAATATCATCTTTCAAAATGGAATCAGGAGTCATAGGAAGCAAAGTAATATTTTTATCGTTATGAACAAGAGTATACTGATTGTTTCTACCATGGTGTATAGAATTTTTATCAAATTGCCATGGTCTACCAAGTAATAAGGAACATGCTTGCATAGGTACCACATCACAATCAACATAATCAGCATATGTAGAGATACTAAAATGCACACGAACAGTACGTGTTACCTTAACCTTCCCGCTGTTGTTGAACCATTGGATGTAGTAAGGATGTGGATGTGGTCTTGTGGTGAGAGATAGCTTCTCCACCATCTCCATGCTAGCCAAGTTATTGCAGCTCCCTCCATCTATGATCACGCGAACAGAACGTTCCTTCACAACTCCCTTTGTATGGAACAAATTATGCCTCTGATTTTGCTCAGCTTGTGTAACCTGCACACTCAAAACACGTTGAGCAACTAAACATTCATACCTGTCAGCATCTTCAGGAGCCATTTATTGCGTCTCATGATCAGAATCGTCTCCACCGTGTTCGTCACGTGTAATAAGAGCCAAAGTCTCCCCATCATAGTCACTAGCGGACTCATACCCACCATCCTCAGTAACAATCATCACACGCTTAGATGGGCATTCTCTCGCATAATGACCTCCACCCTTGCAACATCGACAAATAATATCATGTGTTTGCCCTGTTGATGCCATGGATGAAGAAGAGCTCTTTGCAGGCCCAGAAGGTGTGCTCTTGGCAGATAGTGGTGATTGTGCCTGCTTTATTGTATCACGGTTGGAGGTGGTAGCCGACGGAGGTTCCGGTGTAGCAGAACGTGTGGAAGTAGATGATGCACGTGGTGTCCATGATGAAGGTCGACCCGCAGAAAAGTTAGTCCGCGCCAATGCCTGTCGATCATGCACTTCACGTTCAGCTTTACAAGCAAGATGGAATAAACGAGTGATATTAGTATACTCCTTATACTCTAGAATCGTCTGAATCTCTCTATTTAATCCACCCATAAAACGTGCAAGCATAGCTTCATTCTCCTCAACAATACCACATCTAATCATGCCAGTTTGTAATTCCTGATAATATTCTTCTACAGAATTTTTTCCCTGTCTTAAGCGCTGCAATTTTTGAAGTAATTCACGTTGATAATATGGTGGAACCCAACGAGTACGCATAGCAGTTTTCAAAGCAGCCCAAGTAGCCGGAATAGGATATAATCTACAATGCTCAGACCACCAAACACATGCAAAACTAGTGAAAGCACAAACAGCAGCAGGAACACGTCTCTCCTCGGGATACTGTAAACATGTAAATCGTTGTTCAGTTTGTAACTCCCAAGTAAGATATATATCAGGAACATATCTACCCTCAAATGGTGGAATATTCAATTTTAGTTTAGGGAGATGGTCATGATCTCGTACCTAAGGGTGAGCCCTACCATTGCCATTATTTGCGTGTGGACGACCTGGTGGTTGCTGTGCTGTTGGTGGCACGTAGTTCTGATTTTGATCAACCTCATCCTCATAATCTCCCACATAAGCATCCTCCTCCACATCAGCAGTAGGAGCCACAGAAGTATCAACAGCAGCACCAGCAGTTTGGCCCGACTGAAGAGGGACACGGCTCGCTCGGCGGAGGGCTGTTTCCCGATGTGGAGGTAGTCGGTGTTGTTGCTGTTGTTGCAGAGGTGCGGCAGGAGCAGCCGGTGGTGGTGGTGGAAAACGCGAAAGCAATTCAGCAAACTTGTTATCGAGCTTTGTTTCAAACGTCTTCTCCATGCCATCTATCTTCTCCATGGCCTCTTCAAATCTTTTTATCACATCTTGCACCTGTCCATTCATCATTTGCTGAAACGTATCATGAAGCTCCTTGTTCGTCAAGTTCTCCCAGTCAGTATCATCGGCTTGTGATCCTGGCATGGTTAGCAGCAATAGAAACACACAAGAATATGATCCTACAGACTACTAACAAGTGGTGGTGGTGGCGGGTGTCACAAATCCGTCAAGCAAATCTCAAATTCTTACCAGTTCTTACCCAGCAGCAGGCGGTGATCGGCAACCGTTGTTGTCAAAAACTCTCAGAAGCTTGGATAGAGCGATTGCCAGGGAGAGTCAAACGCAATAAAAATCAACCTGACCACTTGAAATCTCACCGAGCAACCTGGAAATCTGATACCACTTGATAGAGGCTAAGGTGTCCCGATGTTTCGATGAGATGGTGGCTATCGTTTTCTGTGGGAGTCGACCTTGACGATCCGACTACGAACGTGCGAGATGTCGCGCCTTAGCAATCGCTAAACCAACTTCCGAGGGTTATTGACCACGCCGGAGCACGATCAACCTGACCACGAGGGTCTGTTTCCTGCGAGCAAACGAAGAACAAGCAAGAAACTGAGATTGCAATCGGGATATTGCGAATATAAGATGAAAGCTTTATTGATCAAGGTGGGGTTCTGTGACGTCTTGGTCTGGTCGTTGGACACAAACGAAGTACGCGAAGTTGCAGCTATGGCGAACTTTTAATCTAAACAAAACCCAAAGTCTAAACGACGCCCTAAGGACTGTATATATGGAGGAAGAGGGGGGAATTTCGTGGCCCTTGAGGGTGGGGTCCGAAACCAACCCTAACTCTTGTTTCCCCACACATACGGACTCTAAAAATAGCCTATACTTAAGTATTTCGAAATTACATGGGCCTGGCCCATTAATAAGGTGACGCAGCACCTAGAATAGCTTATGGACGAATATTATGAAGTGGCATCTTGTATATTTCGTCCAAGGCTTCATGCACTCCTTATGGCGGCTTCAAAGTCCTGAAATCATCACTTGTAACTCCGTTCTTGATCCCCTTGCGCATGCCATCAACTCCATGCGTGTTCTTGCTCCAATGTTCATCCTTCTCCAAGCTAGGCCCTTCATTTGTAAGCAAAACAAATGTATCCAATTTAGGCAGCATCATAATCTCATGAACATTAGAATCATTACCAAGAAACGGAAGTACCTGATAATTTAATTGGCGTGCGCGGGCTCTAGTAATTGGTCCAGTATATGTAACAGCAGGGGCTGTGGGTGTAACAATGGTATTGATGTCCTCATCAAAGGGGATCAATCGCCGGGTGTAGACCTCCACGAGCATCCAGCTGCCGCGACCGTCGACGAGCACCATCCAAGACGTGTTCATGCTGACCCAGTACATACCGTTAATGTAGTTGAGGCTGACGGGGATCGGATCGCAGTCAAGGGGGTTGATGCTCGCCACCCTATGATCGTTATGCTCCATGACACGCCGTTTCTAAAGATCAGGAAGCATCAGCAAGCAAGGAGCTGGCTTAAAAAGCTCCGGCCTGAGGGCTTTGAGTAAACGGTACAGCCTCGACGAGCACGCGGCGAGCGGCATGGTACTGAGATTGTCCACACGCGAAACAATGAGCTTGATTACCTCTATGGGGAGCGAATTCCAGCCACTCTTTCGGCGGACGCTGCTCGGTTCTGCCATTGTTAGTGCTTGGGTTTCAGACGAGGGGGGAGGCGCCTTAGCGGGGATGGAAGATTGGACAAGATTATGTGCGGACAAAGATGGAGAAGCGAATATGTGCTGCGGGAAGTGGGCAGGTGATGATGAATACAACACGCCGCTTGACTTACGAGACACATATCAGAAGCATAGGGTCATGTCGATGCCAAATAACTTGCTTGAGTGATCACAGTACTGGTACTCCCTACAATGCTATGCCCTAACTTGCTTGAGTAGAGTAGTACAGTAGGACTCTGCTCTACTACTAGCACCGGAGGAGTAGTATATTCTAATCTAAAATAGTTACAAACTTCAATGCCCGAGCGTGGAACGACTACGAACCATGCTCAAAGACCGTGTCTACGTGGTGTTTGGACATGGGCGACAACCTCAACGCCAACGGTGCAGCTCCTGTTGCACCGTATGTGTTTCTGTCCTTCCTGTTCGAGATCATGGTAAAATTCATGTTTCTACTCTGTATCCTACTACTATGCTAGTCCACATGATTAGTTGCGAACGATGACTTCTTCCCCGACCCCGGCAACCTCATCCTCGACGACATGGGCGACAACGTCAACGCCGACAACCAGTGAGATACAGGGTGTAGGAAGCGGTTTGGGAATTTGCATGCCTTTTCAACCAGTGAGATACTCCGTACAAAGTATGATAGAGAAATAACCATAGAGAAGGAAGCTAAAAGTAAACAATCAAACGAGCATTTTTGCTTTTGTTTTGCATTGAATCGTTTCACAAGCTTGACTAGTGTTGTTTTTCTACTTTTACAAAAACCGCATCGTAATGTTAAAACATGCATTTGCACGTACATAAGTAATAGTAGTACTCCCTCTGTATAGGTGTATAAGTCTTCCCTCCTTCTTGGTCACGGTGCACAACCGAAGATGACTTATTGACCTGGACGGAGGGAGTAGCACAGTCTGCAAGAATATATCGAGAGAGACATGTAGTGCGATAGTGGAAAAAATTACTCGTATATGAGACCAGGTCTCACGGTTAGCAGGTGTGACCCGTCTTGATGGATGACACGTGGCTTTTAAGTGGGGGGTGGGGGATGCTTTGTGATTTGTGAATGCCATGTGTCATCCATCAGGATGGGTCTCGCGTGAGACCTGGTCTCATAGAATTCTTTTCCTGCGATAGTATATAGTAAAGTTTGTGCTATATGCACGTACTTGCAAAATGCGTACGAATACACAAGGTTTCCAAACTTTCCCTTTTACATACTTAATTAAGGACGCTAAAAATTCCTGAACGTTCGGGATTTATCATTTGCGTCACAAAACTAATGAGATCGCCTTACGAAACAAAAATTATACTCCTCCTAAAAGCCACGACGCTCGCAGGAGCGCTTGCGGCGCGCCACGAGTGCCCTGGTGCGCGGCCGTTTCCCAGCGCACGGACACAACGCCTCTTCCTCAGCCTCGCAACTCGCGAGGTGCTGATTGGCGGCTTGCCGGCGGGCGAGCGTGATCTCACCGGTGTGGTGATCCGGTGCCAATAGGTACTCCTCCTTGTTGGAAGCGTGCACCGGGTCCACGTACCGCCAAGCGTAGATGAGGCGCTTGGGCCCGACTGCACTCAGGGCGTCGGCACGGGGGTCCTCCGCCACCCTCACGGCCCTCGCATGAGCCTTCTGCCAAAGAGCCAATTGCTTGACTCTCTCGGACGCGACATAGGCCTCCCAGGCAGCTTGTTCCATGGTGCGCTTCTCTTCCTCGGCCTTCTTCTCCGCCTCTATTTTGGCGCGCTCTGCTGGAGGTAAAGCCTCCCACAAGGCGACATCCATTTCTTTCCAAAGCTCCTCAAGGCTGCGGGGACTCGGCGGGCGGCGTGGCGTTCTCCTCGTAGCGGGGAGCCGACGCGTCATTCGGCGCGCGTGCTGGTGAGATTGGGAACGCCGACTCGTCCACCTCGACGCGTCGCGGCGAGGAGCGGAACGCTGACGCGTCCTCCTCGACTAGTGGCGGCGAGGAACGGAACGGCGATGTGTCGCGTAGCGGCGAGGAGCATAACACCGACGCGTCCTCCTCGACTAGTGGCGGCCAGGAACGGAACGGCAACGCGTGACCGTCCGCGCGGTGCAGCGAGGGGGTCCTAGGGCTTGGGAAGGGCGATGCCATGGTGGTCGACGTGAGAGGGAGGGGGAGGAGATAGCGATGAACGTGAACGTGAGGGGGAGGAGATAGCGATGTCGTGGGAGGCGCAGTATTTATAGTGAGCAATGGCACACCTACGTAAGATATGGACTGAGCTGCACTGACTTAACTGCCGGTCCAGTTGCGTCACTGACATGTGGGCCAGACCCCTGTTGGGCCCATATGTCAGTGATCGAATGCACCTGCAGTTAAGTAACAGCTACGTGGGCATATTTGTTGGAGTAAATTACGGGGGAGCGAAGGGGTGGAAATATTGCTGGTCACAACGGATTGGACGAGCGTGGGGGGAGGAGAGTCATGCATGCAGATTTTTTCACACGGGGTGGAGTGGTGGGACGCCGGAGGGAGAAGGAGAGTTTGGCAGGCATATTGTTTCACAGATGGACAGGAAAAAATTTGGAGACGAACGGGCTTCCTGCAGGTATGGGGAACGGTGCATAATAAGTCATCTTGCATGCCGGGCTAGGTATAGTCTCAAGTCATTAAAAACAAACACGCCCCACACATGTTCATATTTCAAGGTGCACTAAATTATTGCATGTGATGATTAAGGCTGGCCATAATGGTTGTATCTTAGCTGGTATCATGCACACGAGAATAGCAAACATGCTGATGTGGCAAAGAATTAAAGAAGAGAGGGGGGGTTAGAGTAACTAGAGTTCATGCATGCATTGGTAAACACATTTTTTTGTGGAGAACGACAGCACTAGTTGAGTACTTTTGCAGACTTCAAAAACTATTCCACAATGTGTCAACGTTCACAATGTCAAATCAATATTTTTACACTCATTATAAAACGTAGTTCTTATACTAGTACTGGTTTAGTACTCATTATAATCAGTACTCCCTCCGTCTAGGTGAGCAAGTCATCTTAGATTGTGTAGTTTGACCAAGGAGGAGGGGAAAACAAGAGATCTTAATGTTTATAATCAGTACTCCCTCCGTCTAGGTGAGCAAGTCATCTTAGATTGTGCACTGTGACCAAGGAGGAGGGGAAAACGAGAGATCTTAATGTTTATTTGCTAATTAATAGCATTGCATGCAATGAACTAACCACTGCATGTCGTGTTTGGTAGTCTCAAGTCATTAAAAGCATGCACACCCACATCTCCTATTGGTTGATATGTCAAGAAACAAGAAACGAGGTAGAAGTTAATGCACCGCGCCTAAGTGTTTTGGGAGTATTGTAGATATTGATATTTTTAGTATAAATTTGGTCATGGGATTTCATTGATGCATGTCAAAGCATTGATAGGTCTGCTATGCATGATCTGAAGATGAAAGCGTTGAGCATCTCGAAGTTGATGAACAATCTTCAATTGTCAAAGATTAGCCGTTCGGCCAATAAGGTGGCACACTTAATCGCTAAGTATAGCTTTGACAATAGATTAGATGGTATTCTTGTAAATAACATTCACCCTGTGTGGTGAATATTGTATCGAATGAGTGTACTGGTGTGGCTGGTTAATTAATATAAGGTGGTGTTCAAAAAAAAGTATAAATTTGGTCAAACACTTTGCAAATGGTTGACGGGAGTAAAAAGGACCAGAGGGAGTATCATGCATGCGGAGTAGGCAAAAAAAATTGCTTGTCTAAAAAAAGGCAAAAAATTGCTCATTTATAGCCGGTCGAAGTCTCAAAGGGCGCGACCGCGTGAGGGAGGCAAAGGTCGTGGGAGGTGCGACGTTTGACGGAATTAAGTGAAGTTACATCGACGCGCCGGCATGGCGTGCGAACAGGCAGAAACTATACCGTCAGGCCTACGATATGGGTCTAGTAGACATGACATCTAGTGGGTCCCGCATAGTTCTCGAGAACTCTTTGGGGGCTTGCAGCCGTTTATCCACTGGGCAAGCCAGCAACCCCATGCCGTTCGCACGCCCTACTCGTCCCCGTCTTCTACCTTACAACAGTTCGCTCCCAGTCGTCCCGTCCTTTCACATTAGTTCGCTCCCAGTTTTTTTGTGGGGTACAACAGTTCAACTTCTCCTAACCCTCCTCCAAAATCCATGGCCTCCCAAATCTCCATGGTCGCCGCTGAGTACCAGGTTAGAGCCACCACCGGCGATCAGTTCATCATCATCTACACACGTGGATCCAAGACGGTGAAAGGATGGCTTGCTCGCTTCCTACACATGTTCAACAGTTCAACGGATGAGTGGGTCGCTAGGCTAGATGTTGAGTACACCACAGTCCTAGGACGAGAGAAGGATCTAAAGGACGAAGAGAGGAAGAAGCCCGCCGTGATCCAGGTTTGCGTACATAATGTTTGCTTGGTCTACCACATATGCCATGCCGACGTTGAGTGCCAGGATTTTAAGAACTTCCTCAAGGACAAAAGAGTGAAATTCGTTACTGTAGGCTTTAAGAACGACAGTGACGTCCTGCGTCGGATAAGTCTTGTTGTAGGCCAGCCCTTCGATCTCCAGAAGGCAAGCCTGGTGTCCTCCTCTCAACCTTCAATGCTGACCCTGGCAGCAGCCATGATTGATCCTTCGTACGCTAAACTGAAGAAACCTCATCACGAGTTTCATCATGCATGGGAGTCGAAGACATTAGATGAAGATCACATCCTCTACGCAGCAATGGATGCCTACCTTTGTTTAAATATCTACAAGGGTTGGATGAAGAAGCAGAGCCCAGTGTCCGGTTCAAGCAAAGAAGCGTCGGCGAAGAGGAAGAGGAAGAGGGATGAGGACGAAGTCGAGGACGTGGACTCGGACTCCAAGTAGGTGGCAGTGCCGTTGCTCATGTTGGTTCTACTGTAGTGTCAAGCGGACTAGTTGCTTATTAGTTTATTTTCAAGGGTGTATTGTGATGAGGCCCCAGCAAAACTATGGGGCTGTTTGGATTGTGACTATCTTTGCCATATGTTTCCACATGATTTTTGCCACATTTGTCACACTTGCCTTACTTGAGTTGCTCAAATTGTTAGCCATACTTTGGCTTGCCTAAGGGAATCTTGCCACACTTTTTGTGTCTATGACATGTGGGGTTCACTGCTCATTAAAAAAATCCTTGTCTCAAGTGTGGCTAGAACCAAACACCTACCTAACTTGGTCAAACTTGCCTAAGGTTAGGTGTGGCAAAGTGTGGCAATGTGTGGCTAGGAACCAAACAGCCCCTATGTTTATGTTCTTTCTCGTTATTTGAACTCTTTAGTACGTACAGTAGTACTGGTACTATGTATTACTACTTTTCTTCTTGTAGTTGGTACTACTGCTCGTATATTCGTGTTCCTACTGTACTTAATATGTTCGTACTGGTAGTATAATTTGGGTCAGTCGATTTGTGAAAGAAGTTCGACGGAGCGAAGGAAGAAGATGGCAGAAGAGGTGGAAGAAGCCCTTCTAGCTATCCATGTTGCATCAAACGGCTCACATGAGTCGACTGACCCAAATTGCTCCTTCAGATTGCAGGATCCACGTGGCATTCAAGGTCTTGAAGGTAGATTCCGCGTCCGCACCAGGTTTGCGGGCTTGACGTGCGCGCGAACGGCTTCCGCCGCGACAGCCACCATGCGCGCCTCCTCCGCGCGGGCGGAGACGACAATGACACGCTAATTCCTCCTCGCCAGCGTGTTGGAGCATGCGCTCCTCCTCCTCTTCGTACGCTACGTACATAGACGCGGCTCCACCAGCTGCTCGCGTGCTTGGCAGCGCGGTGGCATCGCGAGGAGGGACTGCAGACAATGTGAGAGGGCGAGCCTTCGGCTGCATGGCACAGGGATGGCAGCGACACGGCGGTGATGGGCGAGAAATTGTTGGTCGGAGCAGGCGGGCGCCGGCATGCGCAACGGCGGTGGCATATTGATGAGTGTGCGTGTGGGAACTTACTTTAGTTTTATATATAAGGTTGGTTAAACTTAAAAGAAAACCGTACTAGTACACGTAAACATTAGACTTAGGCAGCGCTTTTATTAGTTACTAGCTTATGTTCTTGCCCATTGTGACCAGCCTTAGTACCACGGGCGCGATACGGAATCCTGTGCAAGCGCGTGAACCGCGGCCGCGCGGTCGATCGAACGGTGCGTCACTGTGTCGCGCTTGAAGGACATCCACCGAACCTTTTTATGTGTGTGAAAACAATCCTCAAATATTACTCAACTTTTTTTCCTGTGAAAGTTCTTGACGCTGCAATATTTCCATATACTTGAATTTAGCTCCAGTTCGTGTTTATTTGGATTTGGACGTTTTAGGTGCACCCTAGTTTTTTTTAATACTGATTTTGTGTGTGTGACTGAGAGAGAACGTGATAGAGGCAAAGGTGTCCCGATGTTTCGATGAGATGGTGGCTATCGTTTTCTGTGGGAGTCGACCTTGACGATCCGACTACGAACGTGCGAGACGTCGCGCCTTAGCAATCGCTAAACCAACTTCCGAGGGGTTATTGACCATGCCGGAGCACGATCAACCTGACCACGAGGGCCTGTTTCCTGCGAGCAAACGAAGAACAAGCAAGAAACTGAGATTGCAATCTGGATATTGCGAATATAAGATGAAAGCTTTATTGATCAAGGTGGGGTTCTGTGACGTCTTGGCCTGGTCGTTGGACACAAACGAAGTACGAGAAGTTGCAGCTATGGCGAACTTTTAATCTAAACAAAACCCAAGTCTAAACGACGCCCTAAGGGCTGTATATATGGAGGAAGAGAGGGGAATTTCGTGGCCCTTGAGGGTGGGGTCCGAAACCAACCCTAACTCTTGTTTCCCCACACATACGGACTCTAAAAATAGCCTATACTTAAGTATTTCGAAATTACATGGGCCTGGCCCATTAATAAGGTGACGCAGCACCTAGAATAGCCTATGGACGAATATTATGAAGTGGCATCTTGTATATTTCGTCCAAAGCTTCATGCACTCCTTATGGCGGCTTCAAAGTCCTGAAATCATCACTTGTAACTCCGTTCTTGATC
Source organism: Triticum urartu (assembly GCF_056163025.1). Taxonomy (NCBI): domain Eukaryota; kingdom Viridiplantae; phylum Streptophyta; class Magnoliopsida; order Poales; family Poaceae; genus Triticum; species Triticum urartu. The sequence goes on from NC_141877.1 coordinate 247,033,387, forward strand.
CCCTTGCGCATGCCATCAACTCCATTCGTGTTCTTGCTCCAATGTTCATCCTTCTCCAAGCTAGGACCTTCATTTGTAAGCAAAACAAATGTATCCAATTTAGGCAGCATCATAATCTCATGAACATTAGAATCATTACCAAGAAACGAAAGTACCTGGTAATTTAATTGGCGTGCGCGAGCTCTAGTAATTGGTCCAGTATATGTAACAGTAGGGGTTGTGGGTGTAACAATGGTATTGATGTCCTCATCATCCTCCCCTTCTTGAAATGAAGTCGTCCTCGACGGAAGCTCATCTTCCTCACCCAAATAAGGCTTCAAATCTGCAATGTTAAAAGTGGGACTAACCCCAAAATCTGCAGGTAGCTCAAGTTTATATGCATTATCATTTATTTTCTCTAAAACCTTAAAAGGACCATCAGCACGTGGCATTAGCTTTGATTTGCGCAGATTAGGAAATCTATCTTTACGCAAATGTAACCAAACAAGATCGCCAGGTGCAAACACAACATGTTTTCTACCCTTATCTCCAGCAAGTTTATATTTAGCATTCATACGCTCAATGTTTTCCTTAGTTAACTCATGCATTTTTAAAATCAATTCAGAACGTTCTTTAGCATCAAAATTAACCTTCTCCGAAGATGGAAGAGGCAACAAATCAATAGGTGCACGAGGTAGGAAACCATACACAATTTCAAAAGGGCACATCTTAGTAGTAGAATGCAATGAACGATTATAAGCAAATTCAATATGAGGCAAGCATTCTTCCCACATTTTCTTGTTATTCTTCAAAACAGCCCTAAGCATAGTAGACAATGTTCTATTGACTACTTCAGTTTGTCCATCAGTTTGGGGGTGACAAGTAGTACTAAAAAGCAGCTTAGTCCCCAACTTAGCCCATAAACATCTCCAAAAGTGGCTAAGAAATTTAGTATCACGATCTGAAACAATAGTATTTGGCACACCATGTAAGCGAATAATTTCACGAAAGAACAAATCAGCAACATTAACAGCATCATCGCTTTTATGACATGGTATAAAGTGTGCCATTTTTGAGAACCTATCCACGACAACAAATATGCTATCCCTCCCCTTCTTTGTTCGAGGTAAACCTAAAACAAAGTCCATAGATATATCCTCCCAAGGAACACTAGGTACAGGCAAAGGCATATATAAACCATGAGGATTGAGTCGTGACTTAGCTCTTTGACATGTAGTGCAGCGAGCAACAAAACGCTCAACATCCCGTCTCATCTTTGGCCAAAAGAAATGTGTAGCAAGTATATCCTCCGTCTTCTTGACGCCAAAGTGTCCCATTAATCCTCTTCCATGCGCCTCCTGCAATAACAAAAGACGAACGGAGCTAGCTGGAATGCATAGCTTGTTAGCACGAAACACAAATCCATCGTTAAGAACGAACTTGTTCCAAGTTCTCCCTTCCTTACAATTCTGCAATACATCTTTAAATTCAGCATCATGAACATATTGATCTTTGATGGTCTCCAAACCAAATATTTTAAAGTCAAGTTGTGAAAGCATAGTATAACGACGAGACAAGGCATCAGCAATAACATTTTCTTTACCCTTCTTGTGTTTAATGACATAAGGGAAAGTCTCAATGAATTCAACCCATTTAGCATGTCTACGGTTCAGTTTTGCTTGACTTTTAATGTGTTTCAAAGATTCATGATCAGAATGTATAACAAATTCCTTGGGCCATAAATAATGTTGCCATGTTTCTAAGGTCCGAACAAGAGCATATAATTCTTTATCATAAGTAGAGTAGTTCAGACTAGGCCCACTCAATTTTTCAGAAAAGTATGCAACAGGTTTTCCATCTTGTAATAACACACCTCCTAATCCAATTCCACTAGCATCACATTCAAGCTCAAAAGTCTTATTGAAATTAGGAAGTTGGAGTAAAGGAGCATGTGTTAACTTATCTTTCAATACCGTGAAGGCTTCTTCCTGTGCGGTACCCCAAACAAAAGGTACATCCTTCTTTGTAAGCTCGTTGAGAGGTGCAGCAATGGTGCTGAAATCTCTCACAAAACGCCTATAGAAACCAGCGAGGCCAAGGAAACTCCTCACTTGTGTGACCGTTTTGGGCTGCGGCCAACTCTCAATAGCTTCAATCTTGGCTTTATCAACTTCAATTCCCTGTGGAGTAACAACATAGCCAAGAAAAGATACTCGGTCGGTGCAAAAGGTGCACTTTCCAAGGTTACCAAACAAACGTGCATCACGTAGAGCAATAAAAACAGCACGTAAATGTTCCAAATGGTCCTCCAAAGATTTGCTATAAATCAATATGTCATCAAAGTAAACTACCACAAATCGTCCAATGAAGGCACGTAAAACTTCGTTCATTAACCTCATGAAAGTACTAGGTGCATTAGTTAACCCAAAAGGCATGACTAACTACTCATATAATCCAAACTTAGTTTTAAATGCTGTTTTCCATTCATCTCCCAATTTCATACGAATTTGATGGTAACCACTACGCAAATCAACTTTGGAGAATATTGTAGAGCCACTCAATTCATCAAGCATATCATCTAGCCTAGGAATAGGATGACGATAACGAATAGTAATATTATTAATGCCTCTACAATCAACGCACATACGCGACGTACCATCCTTTTTCGGCACTAAAATGATAGGAACAGCACAAGGACTAAGGGATTCGCGTATATAACCTTTGTCGAGCAGTCTTGTACTTGACGCATAATCTCCTTCGTCTCCTCTGGATTGGTACGGTATGGTGCACGGTTGGGTAATGATGCATCGGGAATTAAGTCAATTTGATGCTCAATCCCGCGAATAGGTGGTAATCCCGGTGGCACGTCTTGTGGAAAGACGTCGGCGAACTCCTGCAAAATGTTAGTGACAGCAGGAGGCAAAGAGGAAGGCGCGTCCTCGAATGAAAATAATGCCTCTTTGCACACAAAATCATAGCAAACAGATTTGCTAAAATCTAGATCATCAATATCATATTTGGTGGCAAGTAAACATGCACTTTTCAATTTAATTTCAGAAGCAACACTAGATTGTTTATTATTATTATGCTGCATTTGTTGCTCAAATTCTTTTGCCACAATCTGATTTTCACTCTTAGTTTTCTCCTGTTTTGCTTTATTAGCTCTATTAATATCATCTTTCAAAATGGAATCAGGAGTCATAGGAAGCAAAGTAATATTTTTATCCTTATGAACAAGAGTATACTGATTGTTTCTACCATGGTGAATAGAATTTTTATCAAATTGCCATGGTCTACCAAGTAATAAGGAACATGCTTGCATAGGTACCACATCACAATCAACATAATCAGCATATGTAGAGATACTAAAATGCACACGAACAGTACGTGTTACCTTAACCTTGCCGCTGTTGTTGAACCATTGGATGTAGTAAGGATGTGGATGTGGTCTTGTGGTGAGAGATAGCTTCTCCACCATCTCGATGCTAGCCAAGTTGTTGCAACTCCCTCCATCTATGATCACGCGAACAGAACGTTCCTTCACAACTCCCTTTGTATGGAACAAATTATGCCTCTGATTTTGCTCAGCTTGTGTAACCTGCACACTCAAAACACGTTGAGCAACTAAACATTCATACCTGTCAGCATCTTCAGGAGCCATGTATTGCGTCTCATGATCAGAATCGTCTCCACCGTGTTCGTCACGTGTAATAAGAGCCAAAGTCTCCTCATCATAGTCACTAGCGGACTCATACCCACCATCCTCAGTAACAATCATCACACGCTTAGATGGGCATTCTCTCGCATAATGACCTCCACCCTTGCAACGTCGACAAATAATATCATGTGTCTGCCCTGTTGATGCCATGGATGAAGAAGAGCTCTTTGCAGGCCCAGAAGGTGTGCTGTTGGCAGATAGTGGTGATTGTGCCTGCTTTATTGTATCACGGTTGGAGGTGGCAGCCGACGGAGGCGCCGGTGAAGCAGAACGTGTGGAAGTAGATGATGCACGTGGTGTCCATGAAGAAGGTCGACCTGCAGAAAAGTTAGTCCGCGCCAATGCCTGTCAATCCTGCACTTCACGTTCAGCTTTACAAGCAAGATGGAATAAACGAGTGATATTAGTATACTCCTTATACTCTAGAATCATCTGAATCTCTCTATTTAATCCACCCATAAAACGTGCAAGCATAGCTTCATTCTCCTCAACAATACCACATCTAATCATGCCAGTTTGTAATTCCTGATAATATTCTTCTACAGAATTTTTTCCCTGTCTTAAGCGCTGCAATTTTTGAAGTAATTCACGTTGATAATATGGTGGAACCCAACGAGTACGCATAGCAGTTTTCAAAGCAGCCCAAGTAGCAGGAATGGGATATAATCTACAATGCTCAGACCACCAAACACATGCAAAACTAGTGAATGCACAAACAGCAGCAGGAACACGTCTCTCCTCGGGATATTGTAAACATGTAAATCGTTGTTCAGTTTCTAACTCCCAAGTAAGATATATATTAGGAACATATCTACCCTCAAATGGTGGAATATTCAATTTTAGTTTAGGGAGATGGTCATGATCTCGTACCTGAGGGTGAGCCCTACCATTGCCATTATTTGCATGTGGACGACCTGATGGTTGCTGTGCTGGTGGTGGCACGTAGTTCTGATTTTGATCAACCTCATCCTCGTAATCGCCAGCAAAATCATCCTCCTCTGCATCAGCAGCAGGAGCCACAGAAGTAGCAACAGCAGCACCAACAGTTTGGCCAGGTGCAAGAGGGAGACGGCTCGCTCGGCGGAGGGCTGTTTCACGATGTGTAGGTAGTCGTCGTTGTTGTTGTTGTAGAGGTGCGTTAGGTGCAGCCGGTGGTGGTGGTGGAAGACGCGCGAGCAATTCATTAAACCTGTCATCGAGCTTTGTTTCGAACGTCTTCTCCATGTCATCTATCTTCTCCATGGCCTCTTCAAATCTGTTTAGCACATCCTGCACCTGTCCATTCATCATTTGCTGAAATTTATCATGCAACTCCTGATTCGTCATGTTCTCCCAGTCAGTCTCGTCGGCTTGTGATCCTGCCATGGTTAGCAACAATAGAAAACACACAAGAATATGATCCTACAGAATACTAACAAGAGGTGGTGGTGGCGGGTGTCACAAATCCGTCAAGCAAATCTCAAATTCTTACCAGTTCTTACCCAGCAGCAGGCGGTGATCGGCAACCGTTATAGTCAAAACTCTCAAAAGCTTGGATAGAGCGATTGCCAGGGAGAGTTAAACGCACGACGTAGAGGTATGTGGAGCTGGGAAGGCTTATAGTATGGTAGCAAAAAGGGTCAGCAATAATCAATTCAGAGATGCAAAGTTGAATAAACGCTCAACGACGGTACTGTGCTGGTCCTAGGCTAGACCGTGCTAGAGACGCGAGCCTAGAACACTAACAAAATCACGGCGCTGCACGTAAATAAGGGAAAAGCACACTCTGGAACTTTTTTTTTCGCTTGTTTTTTTCTTGCGCTCCTCTTTTTTTTTTGCGCTCCTCTTTTTTTTGCGCTAAATTACTATAATGGCGAGTGTCTCAAAACTCTTCCCTCGTCAAACTGATAGGATGGGCATGAAATTTTTTTTTCACTTTTTTTTTCGGAAATCAGGGCAGCGACGACGAAAAAGTGCAACAAAAAATCACTATGATGGCACGTGGCTCAAAAGACTCAGAAAAGCCTAAAAATAGGATAGGGAAAAAAAATTTTGCCCGAGAAAGTTTTGGCCTAAAAACTGCCCGGGGGTCTCCAGACTCTTTTTTTTTTCCGAGACCTACGCAGGCAAGGAAACACGAATCGGAATTGAGATTGATCTCAAGAACAAACCTAATATGAGAAGAACTCGGATTGGTGGTGGATATATGGTTGTGGTATATGGCAGCGGTGGTGGTATATGGTAGCGGTGGTGGTATGTGGTATATGGATAAGGATTCAGAGCGGTGGCGGATAAGCAAGAGTGGTAGATGGGCGATGATGATGGTGCGGCGGCGGCGTGACAACTTATGACCAGAACTCGAAACTCTAAAAGACTAGACTCTAAGACCAGCAACTTGACACGACGATGCAACCGCAAATTCAACAAAGCAAAAACCCTAAAAAGATTATGCAAAGGCTCAGATTGGTTCGGATATGATGAACTAACCCTAATTTTTTTTGTGTGGCTTTTTCGTGGACTGTAGGTATGAAGAACAGACTCGATCTAATCTACGAAAAACTGTAAAATCTCACCGAGCCACCTGGAAATCTGATACCACTTGATAGAGGCAAAGGTGTCCCGATGTTTCGATGAGATGGTGGCTATCGTTTTCTGTGGGAGTCGACCTTGACGATCCGACTACGAACGTGCGAGACGTCGCGCCTTAGCAATCGCTAAACCAACTTCCGAGGGGTTATTGACCACGCCGGAGCACGATCAACCTGACCACGAGGGCCTGTTTCCTACGAGCAAACGAAGAACAAGCAAGAAACTGAGATTGCAATCTGGATATTGCGAATATAAGATGAAAGCTTTATTGATCAAGGTGGGGTTCTGTGACGTCTTGGTCTGGTCGTTGGACACAAACGAAGTACGAGAAGTTGCAGCTATGGCGAACTTTTAATCTAAACAAAACCCAAGTCTAAACGACGCCCTAAGGGCTGTATATATGGAGGAAGAGAGGGGAATTTCGTGGCCCTTGAGGGTGGGGTCCGAAACCAACCCTAACTCTTGTTTCCCCACACATACGGACTCTAAAAATAGCCTATACTTAAGTATTTCGAAATTACATGGGCCTGGCCCATTAATAAGGTGACGCAGCACCTAGAATAGCCTATGGACGAATATTATGAAGTGGCATCTTGTATATTTCGTCCAAGGCTTCATGCACTCCTTATGGCGGCTTCAAAGTCCTGAAATCATCACTTGTAACTCCGTTCTTGATCCCCTTGCGCATGCCATCAACTCCATTCGTGTTCTTGCTCCAATGTTCATCCTTCTCCAAGCTAGGACCTTCATTTGTAAGCAAAACAAATGTTTCCAATTTAGGCAGCATCATAATCTCATGAACATTAGAATCATTACCATGAAACGAAAGTACCTGGTAATTTAATTGGCGTGCGCGAGCTCTAGTAATTGGTCCAGTATATGTAACAGTAGGGGTTGTGGGTGTAACAATGGTATTGATGTCCTCATCAGAACGTGTGTATGTGTCCATATGTGTGTTGTGGCGGAAGGGCAGTGTGGAGACGGTGTGCATGTGATACAGACATAGAGAGGTGTGAATGTGCAAATGATAGTGCATGAGTGAGACATAGACAGATGTCGATATGTTGTGTATACATGAGAGAACGGTCTTCTAGTTTACTTGTGTGTGTGTGTGTGAGAGAGAGAGAGAGAGAGAGGGAGAGAGAGAGACAGAGAGAGGAGCATCCGTAACACAACAACCATCTCTGTCGATTCGTCCGTCCCTCGCACGGTCGCATGCAACACATGCATCAGTGCGCACATTTTGACACCCTCACCCGGCCCCTGCCCACCTCAAGGCCCGCACAATCTCTTCGTGAATACCCATTTCTCTCCTTAGGTTTGTTTTCTCTCAATATCTAACACACACACACACGCACACACACAGAGAGAGAGACACACGCAGCACAACACACACACACTCCCCCGAGCACACAATTCATCCCCATCCAAGGTTATACGGCGACCACTCTCGCTTGTGCTTCTTTGCACCCCAACATGCACAACACCTCAATCTTCAAAGAGGGTAACGAGCAGATCGAAGACAGTGGCCACACCGTATGACTATAAATGTTCATTGATACACACCGTATTCAAACAGAGCTGTTCATTCCAAATGACTGTAAATGCAACTTAAGGTCATTCTCTAGTTTATGTGATTTGGGAGGGTAGGACAAAAGATGTCAAGCAAGTTCTTTTCCATAAGCACGTATGACTATATTCGGAATATATGCCTACACTATATCAATGAACTGGAGCTAGTTCTGTGTCACCCTAGGTTATGACTGTTACATGATGAACCACATCCGGCATAATTCTCCATCACTGATCCATTGCCTACGAGCTTTCCATATATTGTTTTTCGCTTATTTACTTTCCCGTTGTTATTGCTATCATCACTACAAAATACCAAAAACATTACTTTTACTACTATTACCTTTTGCTACGTTACCACTACTATCATATTACTTTGCTACTAAATACTTTGCTGCAGATATTAAGTTTCCAGGCGTGGTTGAATTGACAACTCAGCTACTAATACTTGAGAGTATTCTTTGGCTCCCCTTGTGTCGAATCAATAAATTTGGGTTGAATACTTTACCCTCGAAAACTGTTGTGATCCCCTATACTTGTGGGTTATCAAGACTATTTTCTGGCGCCGTTGCCGGGGAGCATAGCTCTATTCTTTGAGTCACTTAGGATATATATCTGCTTATCATTATGAAGAACTTGAGATATCCAAAAACCAAGATCTATCCCTCAACTACGAGGGGAGGTAAGGAACTGCCATCTAGCTCAGCACTTGATTCACCTTCTGTTTTGAGTAAGCTTGCGACACCTAAAACTGCTTCTGCTATTCGTTCTGATATGTCGCATGTTATTGATGATGTTACTTCTGCTATGCATGATACTTATGATGAAACTACTTCTATACTTGATACTACTGTGCCACTTGGTGAATTTCTTGATGAACAACTTGCTAGGGCTAGAGACATTGAAAATATTAAATTTGATAATACTGATGAAAGTGATGATGAAGAATCACTTGTTATTCCTAAGGGTTATGTTTTTGATCAAGAAGCTTCTTTAGCTATTTTAGCTTGCAAAGATAGATACAAACTTAAGAGGTTATTAGCTAAATGGAACAAACAATCTCTAAATCCTAGAATGAAACCTAACCCTGCTTTTGCTACTTCACCTATTTGTGTTACCGATAAGGATTATGAATTCTCTGTTGATCCTGATATAATTACTTTGGTTGAATCAGATCCTTTTCATGGCTATGAATCAGAAACTGTTGTGGCACATCTTACTAAATTAAATGATATAGCCACCTTGTTCACTAATGATGAGAGAACACGTTACTTTTATATCCTTCAAATATTTCCGTTCTCATTAAAGGGTGATGCTAAGATATGGTTTAATTCTCTTGATCCTGGTTGTGTGCGTAGTCCCCAGGATATGATTTATTACTTCTCTGCTCAATATTTCCCTGCTCGTAAGAAACAAGCTGCTTTAAGGGGTATATATAATTTTGTGCAAATTAAAGAAGAGAGTCTCCCGCAAGCTTGGGGGAGGCTTCTCCAATTACTTAATGTTTTGCCTGATCATCCTCTTAAGAAAAATGAAATACTTGATATCTTTTATAATGGACTAACCGATGCCTCCAGAGATTACCTGGATAGTTGTGTTGGTTCTATTTTCAGGGAAAGAACACTGGATGAAGCTGAAATTCTATTGAATAATATGTTGACAAATGAAAATAATTGGACACCTTCGGAGCCAATTCCTGAGCCTATTCCTAAACCAAGTCCGAAGAAGAGGGGTATTCTATTTCTCAGTCCTGAAGATATGCAAGAGGCAAAGAAATATATGAAAGAAAAAGGTATTAAAGCTGAAGATGTTAAGAATTTACCTCCGATTGAAGAAATACATGGTCTTAATTTACCGCTTGTTGAAGAAACATATGATCTTAATCCTTTACCTATTGAAGAAACGCATGGTCTTGATAACCCGACACAGGTAGTAAAGGTAAATTCTCTCTATAGATATGATAAAGCTGAAATCCCATTTACTAAGTTTGCTAGTCCATGCTTAGATGAGTTTGATAAATTTATGGTTAAGCAAGAAGATTTTAATGCTTATTTTGGTAGACAATTGAAATACAATTCAAATATGCTTGAACACTTGGGTGATTATATGGCCTATGTCAAAGGTGAACTTAAACTTATTAGTAAACATGCTTCTATGGTTACCACTCAAGTAGAACAAGTACTTAAAGCTCAAAATGATTTGCTCAATGAATTGAATAGTAAGAATAATGATAATGCAGTTAGAGTGGCTACTAGAACCGGTAGAATGACTCAGGAACCTTTGTATCCTGAAGGCCACCCTAGGAGAATTGAGCAAGATTCCCAGAGAAATAATATAGATGCACCTAGTCCTTCTAAAAGGAAGAAAAAGAAAAATGATAGGACTTTGCATGCTTCTAGTGAACCTGTTACTGAAACACCTGAGAATCCAAATGATATTTCTATTTATGATGCTGAAACTCAATCTGGTAATGAACCTGAAACTAGTAATAATGTTAATGAAAATGTTCATGATGATGCTCAACCTAGTAATGATAATGATGTAGAAACTGAACCTGGTGTTGATCTTGACAACCCACAATCAAAGAATCAACGTTATGATAAGAAAGACTTTGTTGCTAGGAAACATGATAAAGAAAGAAAACCATGGGTTCAGAAACCCATGCCTTTTCCTCCCAAACCATCCAAGAAAAAGGATGATGAGGATTTTGAGCGCTTTGCTGAAATGATTAGACCTATCATTTTGCGTATGTGATTAACTGATATGCTCAAAATGAATCATTATGCTAAGTATATGAAAGATATTGTTACAAATAAAAGAAAGATACCGGAAGATGAAATTTCCACCATGCTTGCTAATTATACTTTTAAGGGTGGAATACCAAAGAACTTGGAGATCCAGGAGTACCCACTATACCATGCTCTATTAAAAGAAACTATGTTAAAACTGCTTTATGTGATCTTGGAGCCGGTGTTAGTGTTATGCCTCTATCTTTATATCGTAGACTTGATTTGAATAAGTTGACACCTACTGAAATATCTTTGCAAATGGCTGATAAATCAACTGCTATACCTGTCGGCATTTGTGAGGATGTGCTTGTTGTAGTTGCAAACGTACTATTTTAACGGACTTTGTTATTCTTAATATTCCCGAGGACGATAGTATGTCTATTATTCTTAGAAGACCCTTTTTGAATACTGCAGAGGCTGTTACTGATTGTACTAAAGGCAATGTCACTTTTCATGTTAATGGTAATGAGCATACATTACACTTTCCGAGGAAACAACCTCAAGTTCATAGTATCAACTCTATTGGAAAAATTCCATCGATTATATTTGGAGGTTTTGAATTTACTCTTCCTACTGTCAAGAAGAAATATGATATTCTTATTATTGGGGATGTGCATATCCCCGTTGAGGTAACATAGTGTTATTCGAAATTTCTCCGCTTCCATGTTATTCGGAATGAGTCCGTTAACAAGACTTGGTCAACCTTGTTAGTGGATTCCTTTTGATGATCATGAGATGGATGGAATTGTAGAGCACAACCTTCTGTACCCCACTTTTACTTTCTATTATTTATATTAAATAAAATAAAAATAAATATTTTTTGTCTGTTATCTGATTATCCGTGCAATATAAAAATACCCCAAAAATAAAAGTTCTCCAAATGCCCTGAAATTTAAATATGATTTTTTCTAGAATATTTGAGAATATTTGGCACTAAGAACACAGCAGGGGGGTCAACCACCTGCCCATGATGGTGGAGGGCGCGCCCTACCCCCTGGGCGCGCCCCCTGCCTCGTGGGCCCACGGTGGCCCTCCTCCACTTATCCTTTCACCCACACACTCCTTCCTCCTCCCCCAAACACGAATATCCAGCTCAAACCCGAGCCCAAGCTCGTTTTGCTGCCATTTTCGATCTCCTTGCTCAAAGCACCTCTCACAAAACTGCTTGGGGAGATTGTTCCTTGGTATGTGACTCCTCCATTGGTCCAATTAGTTTTTGTTCTAGTGCTTTATTCATTGCAAATTTTTGCTGCTTAGGTGACCCTGTTCTTGAGCTTGCATGTCAAATTTATTTGGTTAAAAGTAGTTTTGATGCATGATATAGGCCCTAGGCACTTGTAGGAGTACTTGCATTCAATATTATTGAGTTTGGTTTACTTTTATTTTGAAGTTACTAAAAATTTCAGAATTTTTCAGAAAATGATGAAGAGACTTTTGAGGGGCTCATCGAGCCAAAACTCGAAGGAAAAGGCACTGAAGCCTAAGTATAATCTGCCTCGCACCGCGGAGGTTCGGGCGTGTGAATGGCCTTCCGATGATTTCTTGAGAGCAGCCGAGATTTATGAAGATTTTCATGAATTGGCTAAGAATGCAGGCCTCACCGCTTTCCTCCACGACCAATGCGATCAGTATCTCTAACTCACAAATATCTTTGTGCAAAACTTTCATTTCCATTCTAGGAGCTCACCACCTATGGTGGAGTTTTATTTATATGATGAGCATAAGGAGATGTCACTTTATGATTTTTGTCGGGTTTCTTTGGTCCCTTTCGAGGGCAAGAGAGAAGAACCACATCGTGATGATGTGGACAGGTTTATTGATACTATCACTGTATGGGAAACAAGGAAGGTTTCTGATGCACGAATCACTAGCATAAATTTCCTATTTTACATTATTTTAAATTATTTGCTAGTCGTTTTTTTATTGGTCGTGGAAACAGTGGAAACCTTAGTATCCCTGATATTATTATTTTGCTCCATGGATTATACAGTGATAACTCTGTTAGTATGGGCGGCATTATTGCCAAACGGTTAAGTCTGAACTGTACCAAGGGCCCCATCTTTGGAGGCATCTATGCTTCACGCCTAGCTGCACATTTTAACATACCTATTAGGCATTATGAGAAGGAAGAAAAAGTGCTGCCTCATGTTTATCTAGATTATAAAAGTATGGTGGCGCATGATTTTATTATTAAGAATAGGGAAGGAGAGCTTAAATACAAATTGTTCTTTAATAAACATCATCCTGAGACTATTACCCTGCCTGCTCCTTCTTTGTTTGATTTATTTGTAGGCCAGTACCTTGTTCCGTTAAAGGCTATTCACGCCTACCGGAACCCTGCACCAGCCATGGAGGCAGAGCCGGAACCACAACTTGATCCTTCACGACAGTCTAATTACCAGTGGGATCCGGAGATGATTGTCAGTCAGTGGCAATCGGAGTCTTCTTCTTCATCGCAGTACGACCCCAGCTACTATTATGGATATCCGCCAGGCCAGCCGTGGCCATAGACCAACTTAGGCCAAAAGCCTAAGCTTGGGGGAGTACGTATTTCCCACCAACATTACATTTATGTTCACACACTCATTGCTAGATCTTGGTGCTCATACTTTTTCACTGTATCATCCATGCTAGTTTATTTTCCTTTTTATGCTTTCTTCTTGTGTGTTCAATAAACCTTAAGAAAAACCAAAAAAATTATGTAACATCCCAAATTTTCAATTTGGAATGTTATACATTAGATCATCATTGCATATCATATTTTATTCGCATCTCGTCTCGCGATCCTCAAAATCCTAAGCAACTCAAGGACCCTCAGAGAGAGTTGGGGATTTCCCTATTTTCAAATTTGATTTTATCAAATTTTGAAATGAGGATTTTGGTTTTAATTTTTTTCTCTCCAAAAATATTTCATACTAAAAAATATGAGAGGAGATATTATGACTTCTCCAAGATAATTGAAATATTGGAGGAAAAATATTAAAATCAAATATTTGTTTTATTTGGATTTTTCTACAATTTTGTTTGCATTAGAAAAATTGCACGTTTTTCAAAATTGCATTTTAGGGCCAAGAAAATGTTCATCTCGTTCTAAATATTTTATTTAGACGGTGAAAATTTATTTTGGCATTTTTAGATTTTTATTTATTTTTCTAGGATTTTATTTCGGTCAGCGAAATTATTTAAAAAAAAGTTCCCGCGCCCGACTGGGCCTAAGGCCCAGCCAAGCCAGGCCGGCCCAGCCGCCGCCGCCGACGACTCCTGCGCGCGCGCCGCCGCCGCTGCCACTCGGACCGGAGTCCGAGTTGGTCTCCGCGCCGCCCCGCCTTGGCCCCTACTCCAAGCCGCTGCCGCCCCGCCCTTATATACCGCCGCCCCCGCCACCCCAACACCCCACCGCCACCACTGCCGCCCGCAGCAACCGCTGCCCCACGCCGCGCCAAGCCCCGCCGCCCACGCCGCCTAGCCGCCGCCGCCCCGCGAGCCGCCGCCTCGTCACCCGCACCTCGCCTCGCCGGAGCCCCCTCGCCGGAGGTAGCCGCCGGACTCCGTCGCCGGTTTTTTTATATAAACCGTCCGGTTTTTTTAGAAACCCTAGATCTGTTTTTTTGGTTTTGCCGGTTTTTTTCGGTTCTCTAGTTAGCGGACGTTCGTCCGTACATTCGTTTTAATGAACGGTTTTCGCCCGTTAGTTACAGCTAACGAACGCTCATTCGTTAGTCTGTTCGTGAGTTTTCTTTTATCGGATTTATCCCGCGATTTTTCTGATCGCGATTTCTCATCCGATCTTAGTTTCTGTTTTTCTTTTCGCTCGTTAGTCGGAATCAGGTGATTCAAGTGCCTAGAGTTTCGTCTCGAAACCCTCTTTCCTTTTAACCAACTCAAACAAGTTTTTGCTACTGTAAAATTTGACCTAGTTTCAGATTAGTAAACGAAGCTTCTTTCTTTCGCCGTTTGAGTTTTGTTGCTCCGTTTGATTTGATTCTTTTTGCGTATCGGAGTTCTTAATTTGAACTTTCTGGTCAACCTATTTTATTTGAGTTTTTCTTGTGCATCATTGCTTGTTAGGTCATTGCCGTGTAGCTCAGCTATGCCGTTGGAGTTGATGGACTCACTTTATCTTCCAAGCCTTCCGCTGTTATCATATTAGATGGCCTTAAGCCATATTTACTGTAATAAGTTCTCTCTTGAGACATTCGTTGTAATAAGTGTGTGATTGCTACTCTGTTATAAATCCTTCGAGTACTGTGTGTGTGTCAGCATTACCGATCCAGGGATGACACTAAAGCACAGAGACTTGACCATCTGAGGTCGGGTCGCTACAAATTAGTTGTAGCTTTTAGCTAGTTTTAATTTCCATGCTTGTAATAGTAGTTAAAAAGAAAACCCAAAAATATTTCATGTTCTTCTTTTGTTTGTTGGGAGTTTTCTCGTGTAAATAGTTTTATTTCTTTTCTTTCCTTTGGGGGTCGATAGGAGAAGACCATAATTAAATTGTTGAAGTGGCTCTTATATACATTTTTGTTGATCTGACAAAAGAGCCCATATTGCCTTGTCTTCTCCTGTTTATTGAATGCTTGCAGATTCCAGCTTAGTCCAATGCACGCGCACTATTATTATTATTCACATCGTTCTGTCATGCAAGTGAAGCGCAATTATGACGATATATGATGGACTGACTGAGATGAGAAAAGCTGGTATGAACTCGACCTCTTTTGTTTTTGTAAATATGATTAGTTCATTGTTCCTGATTCAGCCTATTATGAATAAACATGTTTGCAATGACAACTAGAGATCATAGTTTCTTGTGCCATGCTTGATTAGCTAGGAGCTTATAATGGTTTACCTTGCGTGCCAACATGTTATTAAAATGGTTGTGATGTGGTATGATAGGGTGGTATCTTCCTCTGAATGATTTAAGTGACTTGACTTGGTGCATGTTCACACATGTAGTTGAAACAAAATCAACATAGCCTTCACGATATTTATGTTCATGGTGGATTATATCCTACTCATGCTTGCATTCGGTGTTGATTAATTTTAATGCATGTTCATGACTGTTGTCGCTCTCTAGCTGGTCGCTTCCCAGTCTTTTGCTAGCCTTCACCTGTACTAAGCAGGAATACTACTTGTGCATCCAATCCCTTAAACCCCAAAGTTATTCCACATGAGTCCACTATACCTACCTATATACGGTATCTACCTGCCGTTCCAAGTAAATTTGTATGTGCCAAACTCTAAACCTTCAAATAAATATCCCGTTTTGTATGCTCGAATAGCTCATGTATCAACTAGGGCTGTCTGTATCTTCCATGTTAGGCGGGTTATTCTCAAGAGGAGTGGACTCCGCTCCTCACTCACGAGATAAATGGCTGGTCATGGGATGCCCAGTCCCATGCTTTATGCAAACTAAATCAAAATAATTGCGAACAAAACTCCCCCTGGGACTCTTGTTAGTTGGAGGCACTCGTTGTTTCGAGAAAGCCATGGATTGATGCTTATTGGTGGAAGGGGGAGTATAAACTTAACCATTCTGTTTGGGAACCGCCTATAATGTGTGTAGCATGGAAGATATCGCCATCTCTTGGTTGTTATGTTGACAATGAAAGTATACCGCTCAAAATATTATTTACCTATGTTTCAAAACCGAGCTCTGGCACCTCTACAAATCCCTGCTTCCCTCTGCGAAGGGCCTATCTATTTACTTTTATGATGAGTCATCACCGTCTTATTAAAAAGCACCAGTTGGAGAGCACCGCTGTCATTTGCATTCATTACTGTTAGTTTACATTGAGTATGACTTGACTGGATCTCTTTTACCCTGAATTACAATGTCTAGTCATTCCTTGGTCTTTAAAGGTGCTCTGCATTTATGTTTTGCGATCTCAGAAAGGGCTAGCGAGATACCACCTTGTTATATCATATTATGATTGTTTTGAGAAAGTGTTGTCATCCGAGATTTATTATTATTGCTCGCTAGTTGATTATGCTATTGATATGAGTAAACTTCAGACCTAAGCGTTATTGCGAATATGGTTAGTTATAATCTTTGCTGAAAACTTGAATGCTGGCTTTACATATTTACAACAACAAGAGCAAACAGAGTTTGTAAAAGTTTTTCTTTTTCACTTTCAGTTTGTCAACTGAATTGCTTGAGGACAAGCAAATGATTAAGCTTGGGGGAGTTCATACGTCTCCGTCGTATCTACTTTTCCAAACACGTTTTCCCTTGTTTTGGACTCTAACTTGCATGATTTGAATGGAACTAACCTGGACTGACGTTGTTTTCAGCAGAATTACCATGGTGTTATTTATGTGCAGAAACAAACGTTCTCGGAATGACCTGAAATTTCACAGAGCAACTTTTTGGAAAATATTAAAAATACTTGCAAAAGTTGAAGGCTAGGGGGCCCACCACCTGTCCATGAGGGTGGGGGGCGCGCCTGCCCCCTAGGGCGCGCCCCCCTACCTCGTGGGCCCCCTGGTGCCTCTCCGACTCCAACTCCATATATTGTGTTTTGGGGAGAAAAAATCAGAGAGAAGAATTCATCGCGTTTTACGATATGGAGCCGCCGCCAAGCCCTAAAACCTCCCGGGAGGGCTGATCTGGAGTCCGTTCGGGGCTCCGGAGAGGGGAATCCGTCGCCATCGTCATCATCAACCATCCTCCATCACCAATTTCATGATGCTCACCGCCGTGCGTGAGTAATTCCATCGTAGGCTTGCTGGACGGTGATGGGCTGGATGGGATCTATCATGTAATCGAGATAGTTTTGTTAGGGTTTGATCCCTAGTGTCCACTATGTTCTGAGATTGATGTTGCTATGACTTTGCTATGCCTAATGCTTGTCACTAGGGCCCGAGTGCCATGATTTCAGATCTGAACCTATTATGTTTTCATCAATATATGAGTGTTCTTGATCCTATCTTGCAAGTCTATAGTCACCTATTATGTGTTATGATCCGTTAACCCCGAAGTGACAATAATCGGGATACTTACCGGTGATGACCGTAGTTTGAGGAGTTCATGTATTCACTATGTGTTAATGCTTTGTTCCGGTACTCTATTAAAAGGAGGCCTTAATATCCCTTAGTTTCCGTAAGGACCCCACTGCCACGGGAGGGTAGGACAAAAGATGTCATGCAAGTTATTTTCCATAAGCACGTATGACTATATTCGGAATACATGCCTACATTATATCAATGAACTGGAGCTAGTTCTGTGTCACCCTAGGTTATGACTGTTACATGATGAACCGCATCCGGCATAATTCTCCATCATTGATCCATTGCCTACGAGCTTTCCATATATTGTTCTTCACTTATTTACTTTCCCGTTGCTATTGCTATCATCACTACAAAATACCAAAAACATTACTTTTACTACAGTTACCTTTTGCTACGTTACCACTACTATCATATTACTTTTCTACTAAATACTTTGCTGCAGATATTAAGTTTCCAGGTGTGGTTGAATTGACAACTCAGCTGCTAATACTTGAGAGTATTCTTTGGCTCCCCTTGTGTCGAATCAATAAATTTGGGTTGAATACTTTACCCTCGAAAACTGTAGCGATCCCCTATAATTGTGGGTTATCAAAGGATGGTGGTGTCAAGAAGGGCAATGCCACCCCTTCCAACAAAGCTGGTGACTTTAATACTTCTTATGTGTTATGTCGTGCTAGTGATGGGCATGTTTATGCCAAATTTGTTGGTTCTCCTTATGAGTACATTGAATGGTCTATTTGGGTTCCTAAGACCCTTGTTACTAACATCAAAGGACCCATTACGAAATGGGTACCTAAAACCAAGCATTGATCTCTTGTAGGTGTTTTCTTCTGGTGGAGGATCGTGATTGCTCAATGGTGGAGGCACAAATCATATGACCGGAAGCAAGGACTTGGTGGTGGACGTGCACAAGATTTCATCTATGCCCTCCAATGTCGAGTGGGGTGATGCCTCGTCTTCTAAGGTATTTGGTCTTGGCAAGGTTATCGTTTCTCATGATCTCATGATTGAGAAAGTCATGCTTGTTGAGTCCCTTGCATACAATTTACTTTCCGTTCGTTAACTTGCACTCATGGGCTTTGCCACTTTCTTTGATATTGATACCGTGGCCCTCTTGTGGAGCAAGACTCTTAAAGTAGACTTTGTTGGGCATGTTGAGAACGGCCTTTGTGTGATTAACTTTTCGGAGCAACCCACTAAGACCGTGACATGCCTAATGGCTAAAGTTGATGTGGGATGGCTATGGCATCACCATTTAGCCCATGTCAATATGAGATCTTTGCAAAGTCTTCTCAAGAGGGACCATGTCCGTGGACTAACAACTGTTAGCTTTGCTAAAGATCGTGCTTGCAGTGCTTGTATAGAAGGAAAGCTACATGAGAAGGCTCACCCTCCCACGACTATCATCTACTCGAAGAGGCCCTTGGAGCTCCTTCACTTGGATCTCTTTGGACCTCCATCATTTGATAGTCTTGGGGGTAGAAAGTATTGCTTGGTGCTTGTGGATGATTATTCAAGATACACTTGGGTATATTTCCTCAAGAGGAAGAGTGAGACCCAACAAACCGTCATCGACTTTGCAAATGAAGCTCAACGCCAACACAATGCAAAGATCTTGACGATAAGAAGTGACAACGGCACCGAGTTCAAGAACTACACCTTAGATGAGTTTCTTAGTGATGAGGGGATCAAGCATCAATTTTCCGCACCTTACACCCCTCAACAAAATGGTGTAGCGGAGAGGAAGAATCGGACGTTGATGGATGCGGCAAGGACCATGATGATGGAGTTCAAGTCTCCAAACAACTTTTGAGCCAAAGCCATCAACACCACGTGTCATGCATCCAATCGGCTCTACCTCCACAAAGGCTTGAACAAGACTCCATATGAGATACTCACCGGTAACAAGACCAACCTCAAGTACTTCCGGGTGTTTGGGTGTAAGTTTTTCATTCTCAAGAAAGGTGTTCATTTGTATAAATTTGAGGCTAGAGCTCATGAGGGCATATTTGTTGGTTATGCTACAAACTCTCATGCTTACCGTATCCTCAATAAGTCCACGGGACTTATCGATGTCCTCAATAAGTCCACGGGACTTATTGAGGAGACGTGTAACGTGGAGTTTGATGAGAATAACAGCTCCCAAGTGGAGCAAAGTGGTACTTGTGATGTAGGTGATGAAATTCCTCCCCAAGTCATAAGAAGAATGGGTGTGGGTTTTATCCTACCCATTGAGGAACCCCTTGTGGCCGAAGGAGAAGGACAATGTTCCACTCAAATGGAACCATCATCAACCCCAGACCCACACGCTTCTGAAGAACAAAGTGAAGGCCCTCAACCAAATGAACAAGATCAAGGGCAAGATCAACCCCAAGATGGTGGTGAACCACCAAGTGATGCCCAAGGTCAAGTTCTCTCCTCTGAGCAAGTTCAAGATCAAGAGCAAGCTGAAGATCAAGAACAAGCTCGAGACGATGCTCAAGATGATCAAGTTACCGCTCCTCTACTTACTCATGAGGAGGAATTGGAGCGTCGTGCCGCCAAGATTGCATCCAAGCTCACTACCAAGGGTCATCTCATGATGAATGTGCTTGGAAGCTTAATAAAGGGGGTAAGCACTCGTAGACAATTAGCAAACTATTGTGAACATCACGCGTTTGTTTCTTGTGTTGAACCCCAAAAGGTCTATGAGGCGCTTGAGGGTCCGGATTGGCTTAATGCCATGCATGAAGAACTCAACAACTTCGAGCACAACAAGGTGTGGAGATTGGTGCCAAGGCCAACGGGGAACCATAATGTCATTGGAACCAAGTGGATATTCAGGAACAAGCAAGATGCTCATGGAATTATCATTCGCAACAAGGCTCGTTTGGTACTCCCAAGTCGAGGCTATCGACTATGGTGAAACCTTCGCTCCTGTTGCTCTCCTTCAATCTATTCATTTGTTGATTGCTTATGCTTCACATCATAACTTCAAGTTGCAACAAATGGATGTGAAGTGTGCTTTTCTTAATGGTCCTATTGATGAGTTGGTGTATGTCAAACAACCCCTGGGGTTCGAGGATCCCTATTTCCCGGATCATGTGTACCAACTCGATAAGGCACTATATGGCCTTAAACAAGCCCCACGTGTGTGCTATGAGCACCTTACCGAGTTGTTGCAAGATCGTGGGTTTGAAATTGGGAAAATCAACCCCACTCTTTTACTAAGAAGGTCAAAGGGGAGTTGTTTGTATGACAACTATATGTTGATGATATTATCTTTGGTTCCCCTAACAAAGCTTTCAATGAGGAATTTGCCGATCTCATGACCTCAAATTTCAAGATGTCCATGATGGGAGAGTTGAAGTTCTTTCTCTGGTTCGAAATCAAGCAAAGAAGAGAAGGAACCTTCATCAACCAAGCCAAATACACTCAAGACATGCTCAAGAGATTCAAGCTAAATGATGTCAAGCCGGCTTCCACTCCAATGCCGTCAAATGCCAACTTGACATAGATCCCAATGGTAAAGCGGTGGATCAAAAGGTATATCGCTCCATGATTGGCTCCTTTCTTTACCTTTGTGCATCTAGACCGGATATCATGTTGAGTGTGGGAATTTGTGCACGGTTTCAAGCCGCACCTAAGGAAAGCCACTATGTGGCGGTCAAGCGAATATTTTGATATTTGGCTCATACCCCAAACTTTGGCTTATGGTACCCAAGAGGAGCAAATTTCAACCTTGTGGGCTTTTTGGGCTCAGATTGGGTGGGAGACAAAGTGGATAGGAAGTCAACTTCCGGAGGGTGCCAATTTCTTAGTTGCTCTTTGGTGAGTTGGTCTTCTAAGAAGCAAAGTTGTGTGTCTCTCTCGTCCACCGAAGTGGAGTATGTGGCCGCCGGTAGTTATTGTGCACAACTTCTCTAGATGAGGCAAACTTTAAAGGATTACGGTGTCATTTGTGACAAAGTGCCTCCTTGGTGTGACAATGAAAGTGCCATCAAGATTTCTCTCAACCCGGTGCAACACTTCAAGACGAAGCACATTGAGATTTGGTATCACTTCATTCGGGATCATATTAGGCGAGGGGATCGAGCTCTACTATGTCAATACTCATGATAACCTTGAAGATATCTTCACAAAGCCCTTGGATGAAGCAAGATTTCGCGAGTTAAGGCATGATCTAAATATCATCGAATCGAGCAATGTGGCTTGAACCCTTGCACACCCTACCATACTCATCTTGATGTCTTGTTTACGTGTAGGCATGGAAATAGGGGGAGTGTTGTTCTCTCAATGAACTCTCCCTCCCCCCATTATGCATAAATTTATCTACTCTTTCACATTAGCCATTTTTGATAGTACTCGTGCTTCAAAGACGAGTTTTGGTCATGGGCCCAAGGATAATTCTTCACGGTGCCATACCAATTGACTCAAACATAGGTGGCTACGCCCATCGCCCCCTCTTTGGAGAGGTTGTGTTTTGTGTTTGGTCCTTGTTGTCTTTTGCCTTTTCCTTTGCTCCGATCTTGTCTTTAAGTTGCCTCTTGTGTGAGCTCTTTTGTGTGTCCGGTTGCTTGAAGGTTGCATTGCAAAGGTCGTGTTCTTCTTTTTCTTGTCGAAACTTGCAATTTCTTGGGGTTACGTTACTACTGTGGCATGCCACGGTACTACCGCATGAGGTGGGTTGCTCTGTGCATGCACAACTGCATCCTAGGCACGGTACTACCGCTTCCATCGCGGCAGTAATTTTTACTACCGCTGGAAGAGCGATACTACCGCCCTGCGAGCGGTACTTCCGCCCAGGTGGTACTATTGTGAGGACCTGCGGTACTACCGCGCCGTAGCGAGCGGGTGGGTGTTAAGAGCGGGGCAGGGGGAGTTCCAACTCCCCCATACCCATTCATCTCTTTTCCCCACCTTGTCTCTCTTTCCCGCCCAAGAATGGCGCCGGAGAATCTCGCAGGATCTCCGTCTCCGGCCGCTCTCCTTGCATTCCGACCGGTGGGATCATTCCCACCTCGCCACCTCGCCATCTTGCCATGGACCCCGGTATCTCCCCTAGTCCCTCTCTTTTTGTTTCGTTCTTGTGCTTCTAGGTCTTGGGAAGATGCATGTGTAGTTCGTGTGATTTTTGGCTAAATCATTGCAAGAGGAGATTGTACGAGAGTGCTTGTCGGTGTCAAAACCGGCGAATCTCGGGTAGGGGGTCCCGAACTATGCGTCTAGGCCGGATGGTAACATGAGGCAAGGAACATGATGTTTTACCCAGGTTCGGGCCCTCTTGATGGAGGTAAAACCCTACGTCCTGCTTGATTAATATTGATGATATGGGTAGTACAAGAGTAGATCTACCACGAGATCAAGGAGGCTAAACCCTAGAAGCTAGCCTATGGTATGATTGTCGTATGATGAAGTTGTCCTACGGACTAAAACCCTCCGGTTTATATAGACACTGGAGAGGGTTAGGTTACACAAAGTCGGTTACAATGGTAGGAGATCTTGAATATCCGCATCGCCAAGCTTGCCTTCCACACTAAGGAAAGTCCCATCCGGACACGGGACGAAGTCTTCAATCTTGTATCTTCATAGTCCTGGAGTCCGGCTACCCGGACACCCCCTAATCCAGGACACCCTCAGTAGCCCTCGAACCAGGCTTCAATGACGACGAGTCCGGCGCGCAGATTGTCTTCGGCATTGCAAGGCGGGTTCTTCTCCAAATTCCGTGTACCTGCTGAATAATGTCCGATTTTCGTAATGTAGCGCACCTTGGCTTCCACGCCCAATAATGACCGTCTTCCACTGTCAAACAAATGTGAAAAGTCGGGGTGTTTTTACATTCACACTCCTAGCCGCATAAACGAGCCGCCTATTTAATGGGATGGGGATTCAGATCCAAACCACACCTTCTCCTCTCCGTGAGTAATCATCAGAGCGCCTCCAGCAAAGGTCCATTCCAACATGGCCAACCGTCGCAGCTCCTCCTCTCGCCCTTCCAGTCCTAAACCTGGAGACTGGGAGAGGTGCTCCATCCCGCACAGAGAGCTAGTGTCGCTTCAGGCCAATGGATTTCTCCCTCGGGCCTATATGGTCCCGGTCCGAGCCGGACTCGCCACCTATAACAGCGGAGAGCAAGCAGAGAGCACCCCCAATCCCTCCAAAGGAGAGCGGGTGTGCCTCGTCCCTTATCTAATAAGAGGACTTGGATTTCCAATTCATCCATTTCTCCGTGGGCTTCTGAAGTTCTACGGCCTCCAGCTGCACAATCTCACGCCTGGCTCTATATTGCATATCGCGGGCTTCGTTGCCCTTTGCGAGCTATTCTTGGGTGTTGAGGCTCATTTCGCGCTATGGAAGAGGTTATTCTGCCTGGTGCCCCGCTCTCAAGAGGGGTCTATATATGAAGTGGGCGGAGCCGAAGTGTGGCGTATCGCCGGGACCGGATATCTATCCGGAACCCCAAAGAAGGCGTCCGAGGACTGGCCTTTGGAATGGTTTTATATACATGATGTCCTGCTGCCGGATCCTATCCGGGTCGGTCTCCCCGAATTCAACAGTGCTCCCTTAAAGAAACGCCTGAGCTGGCGTCCGTGGAGCTCTCAGAGAGAAGGCGACAGGGACGTCCTTCACCTGATGGGTCGGATAAGACTATTGGCTCATTCCGGACTAACCATGATTGGAGTCATGGCCGCATGCATTATGCGGGGGGTGCAGCCGCTTCAATATAGAGGCCACCCCATGTGGGATTTTAACGGGGAGGATGACGCCACCCGTTACAGTCGTAAGGGGCCAGCCTCAGCTGCCGCCCTAGTAAAGATCTTATCCTCTTTGTACAAGGGAGAAGAGGAGGAATTCCTCCGCGTCAACCCGCAGGGCGGATTTACTATGTACAATCCTCCGAGTTGGGTAAGTGGACAATTGTACTTGCCCATCCGTTTTATATTCCCATGAGTAAATATGTAGTCTAACGATGTCAACGCAGGAACTACGTCAGGAAGTAAAGGATATAAACAGCCGTCCCCCACAGCCCGAGGATCCAGAACGGTCCCTCGATCCAGACTCCGAAGAGGATCCAGACATATCGGTGGAGCTAATCGACGGGGTGTTTCATCAGCTAAGCAAGGACAATACCTTGGTGGCCATTACGGCTGATTACCCAGGGTTAATCCCGGCCTCCCAGGTAACAGAGAGCGGAGTCTCATCCCCTTGAGAAGGAATCCATTCTCACGCATTTCAGTTTTCCTGACACCGACCGTGTTTTGCAGGGGAGGTTTCCGAGGCAGGAGGCCGAACCTGCGGCGGCTAGCCAACAAGGGGCCGCAGGGCCCCGTGGGGTAAAAAGGAATGTAGTCCGGACTGAGACGCCGGCGCAAAGGTATAGCGCACCCTCTTTTTCCCTGGTGTTATTCCTTCAGGGCATATTAACATTCATGCTATCTTCAGGACAAAGAGACCTCGCCGGACTACATCCAGAGAGGTTGCCAATCACGCCTCCACCAGCCAGGCTCCAACGCCTGGCCCGGAAGCGAAAGCGAGCACAAGGCGCGCACCGGACGCTCCTCCGACGGAGGATGCGGACAGGCTGTCTGCCACCAGTTCCGAGGTGGAGAGTGCCATGAACCACAGGCGTCGCCGGACAGTTCTTCGTGACGCTTGTTTTTTCCAAGAGGCATTAGATGCCTTCAATTCGGGAGATGCGTACCTCCGTGCCGCTCAAAATGGTCTAGCCAGAGCCACGGAGAAATATGTAAAAGACATACGGGTAAGAAAATTTTGGTAAATATATATATACCAGTAGCCCCCGAGACTTGAAACAGTTAGAGTAACTGATTTAAGGATCACTTGTTATGCAGGTTCTTACAGAGAAGAATACCATACTGTCCCAGGAGCTGGAAGAGTGCAAAGCCCAACTAGAGGCCGCACTAGCTGCGGCAAGGGAGCCCCAAGAGACCCCCTCTAGTAAGATACACTTCGAAAGATTAGTATCTTGCGAAGTGCGGCGTGGGTGTAAATCTGACAAATCATATTGCAGATGGCGCCGGACTCGATCTGGAGAGGCAACAACTCTTACGCCGGCTAAAGGCCGGTGAGAGTATGCTGACAAGGGTGAGGCGGGAGAAGAATGATCTTCAGGATGCCAACACCAAGCTGGACGTTGAACTTAAAGATGTTCATGGCCAGCTGTCGGACTCCACTAAGGAGAATCAGCGGCTTCGATGCGGCATATTTAGTAAGTGCTTAAGCGAATCTTTGAAAGAAAAGAGTTTGGCGAGGAAGTCGACTAACAGAGTAATGTCTGTAGGTATGCTAACGGGTCGTCCTGCAGAGGAGATGCCCGGTTCTACGGGTGACCTTCTTCCTGAGCTCTCGCAACTGCACAAGCGAGTTCGGCGGGCGATGCGAGGCGTTGCCCAAGCCTTATGGCCTTCCCACTCTATGCCCGAGGGCCTTGGAGAGCTTTCGGAGAAGCTTAAGGGAGCTCGGCGGCGCTTCCAGTTGTGGAAGATATTGGCCTGCCGACAAGGCGCTAGGGAGGCCTGGGCCATGGTGAAGATGCGGTACACGAAGTCTGACCCAAACCACATGGCCGAGGTCGGACCTGTGGGGCCTGACGGGAAGGAGATCCCTGTAAGCTTAGTGTACGGCCAAGTAGAATTGGCCACAAAGTATTCCTAGCAGGACTGTAAGTTAGACAGCCTGTTAGATGGTATTGAAGAGGAATACAATCAGTCAGAGTGACTATGTAATTTTTAATTGAGATGTGTAATGCCTTCTAGCCGGATTGTAGATCGTTTGTTGTTGCCGACCTTTTCGCTTCAACCTCAGGACCTGACGGTCCAGAGTGTGTCCGAATACCCTACCGGTTATGTAAGAACCGGGGTATGCATGGAGACCAGGCATAGGGGTCATTAGTGCTTTATCAGACAAGTGCCCAACTAGTTATGTTATATTACATGATTAGTAAGAAATATCTTCCAGAGAGAATAGTGTTGGAAATATGCCCTAGAGGCAATAATAAAAGCATTATTATTATATTTCCTTGTTCATGATAATTGTCTTTATTCATGCTATAATTGTGTTATCCGGAAATCGTAATACATGTGTGAATAATAGACACCAACATGTCCCTAGTAAGCCTCTAGTTGACTGGCTCGTTGATCAACAGATAGTCATGGTTTCCTGACTATGGACATTGGATGTCATTGATAACGAGATCACATCATTAGGAGAATGATGTGATGGACTAGACCCAATCCTAAACATAGCACAAGATCGTATAGTTCGTTTGCTAGAGTTTTCCAATGTCAAAGTATCTTTTCCTTAGACCATGAGATCGTGTAACTCCCGGATACCGTAGGAGTGCTTTGGGTATGCCAAACGTCACAACATAACTGGGTGACTATAAAGGTAGACTACGGGTATCTCCAAAAGTGTCTGTTGGGTTGACATGGATCAAGACTGGGATTTGTCACTCCGTATGACGGAGAGGTATCACTGGGCCCACTCGGTAATGCATCATCATAATGAGCTCAAAGTGACCAAGTGTCTGGTCACGGGATCATGCATTACAGTACGAGTAAAGTGACTTGCTGGTAACGAGATTGAACGAGGTATTGGGATATCGATGATCGAATCTCGGGCAAGTAACATATCGATTGACAAAGGGAATTGCATACGGGGTTGATTGAATCCTCGACATCGTGGTTCATCCGATGAAATCATCGTGGAGCATGTGGGAGCCAACATGGGTATCCAGATCCCGCTGTTGGTTATTGACCGGAGAGTCGTCTCGGTCATGTCTGCTTGTCTCCCGAACCCGTAGGGTCTACACACTTAAGGTTCGGTGACGCTAGGGTTGTGAAGATATGTATATGCAGGAACCCGAATGTTTTTCGGAGTCCCGGATGAGATCCCGGACGTCACGAGGAGTTCCGGAATGGTCCGGAGGTAAAGAATTATATATAGGAAGTGCTGTTTCGGCCATCGGGACAAGTTTTGGGGTTATCGGTATTGTACCGGGGCCACCGGAGGGGTCCCGGGGGCCCACCGGGTGGGGCCACCTGTCCCGGGGGCCACATGGGCTGTAGGGGGTGCGCCTTGGCCTACATGGGCCAAGGGCACCAGCCCTACTAGGCCCATGCGCCTAGGGTTTCCATGGGGGAGGAGTCCAAGTGGTGGAAGGCACCTCTAGGTGCCTTGGGAGGGAGGGAATCTTCCCCCTGGCCGTCGCACCTAGGAGATCAGATCTCCTAGGCTGCGCACCACCCCCCCTTGGCCCTCCTATATATAGTGGGGGAGAGGAGGGACTTCATAGACCAGCCCCTGGCGCCTCCCTCTCTCCCCGTTACGTCTCTCTCTCGCAGTATAGGCGAAGCCCTGCTACTGTGACGCCCTGCATCCACCACCACGCCATCGTGCTGCTGGATCTTCATCAACCTCTCCTTTCCCCTTGCTGGATCAAGAAGGAGGAGACGTCTCCCGTCCCGTACGTGTGGTGAACGCGGAGGTGCCGTCCGTTCGGCGCTTGGTCATCGGTGATTTGGATCACGTCGTGTTCGACTACATCATCACCGTTCTTTGAACGCTTCCGTGCGCGATCTACAAAGGTATGTAGATGCATCCAATGACTCATTGCTAGATGAACTCCTAGATGATCTTGGTGAAACGAGTAGGAAAATTTTTGTTTTCTGCAACGTTCCCCAACAGTGGCATCATGAGCTAGGTCTATGCGTAGTTCTTCTTGCGCGAGTAGAACACAATTTGTTGTGGGCGTAGATTTGTCAACTTTCTTGCCGTTACTAGTCTTTTCTTGCTTTAGCGGTATTGTGGGATGAAGAGGCCCGGACCAACCTTACACATACGCTTACGTGAGACCGGTTCCACCGACTAATATGCACTAGTTGCATAAGGTGGCTGGCGGGTGTCTGTCTCTCCCACTTTAGTTGGAGCGGATTCGATGAACAGGGTCCTTATGAAGGGTAAATAGAAGTTGACAAATCACGTTGTGGCTTTAACGTAGGTAAGAAGACGTTCTTGCTAGAACCCTAATTCAGCCACGTAAAACTTGCAACAACAATTAGAGGACGTCTAACTTGTTTTTGCAGCAAGTGGTTTGTGATATGATATGGCCAAAGTTGTGATGAATGATCTATATGTGATGTATGAGAGGTTCATGCTATTGTAATAGGATTCACGACTTGCATGTCGATGAGTATGACAACCGGCAGGAGCCATAGGAGTTGTCTTTATTCTTTTATATGACCTGCGTGTCATTGAGAAACGCCATGTAAATTACTTTACTTTATTGCTAAACGCGTTAGCCATAGTAGTAGAAGAAATAGTTGGCGAGCAACTTCATGGAGACACGATGATGGAGATCATGGTGTCAAGCCGGTGACAAGATGATCATGGAGCCCTAAGATGGAGATCAAAGGAGCTATGTGATATTGGCCATATCATGTCACGTCTATTATTTGATTGCATGTGATGTTTATCATGTTTTTGCATCTTGTTTACTTAGAACGACGGTAGTAAATAAGATGATCCCTCATAACAATTTCAAGAAGTGTTCTCCCCTAACTGTGCACCGTTCCTAAAGTTCGTCGTTTCTAAGCACGCCGTGATGATCGGGTGTGATGGATCCTTACGTTCACATACAATGGGTGTTGACGAGCATAGCATGTATAGACATGGCCTCGAAACACATGCAAAACACTTAGGGTTAACTTGACGAGCCTAGCATGTACAGACATGGCCTCGGAACACAGAAGACCGAAAGGTCGAGCATGAGTCGTATAGAAGATACGATCAACATGAAGATGTTCACCGACGTTGACTAGTCCGTCTCACGTGATGATCGGACACGGCCTAGTTAACTCGGATCATGTAATACTTAGATGACTAGAGGGATGTCTAATCTAAGTGGGAGTTCATTAATAATTTGATTAGATGAACTTAATTATCATGAACTTAGTCTAAAATATTTTACACTATGTCTTGTAGATCAAATGGCCCACGTAGTCCTCAACTTCAACGAGTTCCTAGAGAAAACCAAGCTGAAAGACGATGGCAGCAACTATACGGACTGGGTCCGGAACCTGAGGATCATCCTCATAGCTGCCAAGAAAGATTATGTCCTACAAGCACCGCTAGGTGATCCACCCGTCCCACAGAACCAAGACGTTATGAATGCTTGGCAGACACGTGTTGACGACTACTCCCTCGTTCAGTGCGGCATGCTTTACAGCTTAGAGCCGGGGCTCCAAAAGCGTTTTGAGAGACATGGAGCATACGAGATGTTCGAAGAGCTGAAAATGGTTTTTCAAGCTCATGCCCGGATCGAGAGATATGAAGTCTCCGATAAGTTCTTCAGCTGTAAGATGGAGGAAAATAGTTCTGTCAGTGAGCACATACTCACTATGTCTGGGTTACATAACCGCTTGTCTCAGCTGGGAGTTAATCTCCCGGATGATGCGGTCATTAACAGAATCCTCCAGTCGCTTCCACCAAGCTACAAGAGCTTTGTGATGAACTTCAACATGCAGGGGATGCAAAAGACCATTCCTGAGTTATTCTTGATGCTGAAATCAGCGGAGGTAGAAGTCAAGAAAGAACATCAAGTGTTGATGGTCAATAAAACCACTAAGTTGAAGAAAGGCAAGGGTAAAAAGAACTTCAAGAAGGAAGGCAAGGAGGTTGCCGCGCCCGGCAAGCAAGCTGCCGGGAAGAAGCCAAAGAATGGACCCAAGCCCGAGACTGAGTGCTTTTATTGCAAGGGAAGCGGTCACTGGAAGCGGAACTGCCCTAAGTACTTAGCGGACAAGAAGGCCGGCAAAACAAAAGGTATATTTGATATACATGTAATTGATGTGTACCTTACCAGTACTCGTAGTGACTCCTGGGTATTTGATACCGGTGCCGTTGCTCATATTTGTAACTCACAACAGGAGCTGCGGAATAAACGGAGACTGGCGAAGGACGAGGTGACGATGCGCGTCGGGAATGGTTCCAAGGTCGATGTGATCGCCGTCGGCACGCTGCCTCTACATTTACCTACGGGATTAGTTTTAAACCTCAATAATTGTTATTTAGTGCCAGCTTTGAGCATGAACATTGTATCGGGATCTCGTTTAATTCGAGATGGCTACTCATTTAAATCTGAGAATAATGGTTGTTCCATTTATATGAGAGATATGTTTTATGGTCATGCTCCTATGGTGAATGGTTTATTCTTTATGAATCTCGAACGTAATGTTACACATGTTCATAATGTGAGTACCAAAAGGAGTAAAGTTGATAATGATAGTACCACATACTTGTGGCACTGCCGCCTTGGTCACATAGGTGTCAAACGCATGAAGAAGCTCCATGCAGATGGACTTTTAGAGTCTCTTGATTATGAATCATTTGACACATGCGAACCATGCCTCATGGGTAAAATGACCAAGACTCCGTTCTCAGGAACAATGGAGCGAGCAACCAACTTATTGGAAATCATACATACTGATGTGTGCGGTCCAATGAGTGTTGAGGCTCGCGGTGGCTATTGTTATGTTCTCACTCTCACTGATGACTTAAGTAGATATGGGTATGTCTACTTAATGAAACACAAGTCTGAACCTTTGAAAAGTTCAAGGAATTTCAGAGTGAGGTTGAGAATCAACGTGACAGGAAAATCAAGTTCCTACGATCAGATCGTGGAGGAGAATACTTGAGTCACGAATTTGGTACACACTTAAGAAAATGTGGAATAGTTTCACAACTCACGCCGCCTGGAACACCTCAGCGTAACGGTGTGTCCGAACATCGTAATCGCACTCTATTAGATATGGTGCGATCTATGATGTCTCTTACCGATTTACCGCTATCTTTTTGGGGCTATGCTTTAGAGACTGCCTCATTCACTTTAAATAGGGCACCGTCGAAATCCGTTGAGACGACACCGTATGAATTATGGTTTGGGAAGAAACCTAAGCTGTCGTTTCTAAAAGTTTGGGGATGCGATGCTTATGTGAAGAAACTTCAACCTGAGAAGCTCGAACCCAAGTCGGAAAATTGCGTCTTCATAGGATACCCAAAAGAAACTATTGGGTACACCTTCTACCTCAGATCTGAAGGCAAGATCTTTGTTGCCAAGAATGGGTCCTTTCTAGAGAAAGAGTTTCTCTCGAAAGAAGTAAGTGGGAGGAAAGTAGAGCTTGATGAAGTATTACCTCTTGAACCGGTAAATGGCGCAACTCAAGAAAATGTTCCTGAGGTGCCTGCACCGACTAGAGAGGAAGTTAATGATAATGATCAAGATACTTCTGATCAAGCTCCTGCTGAGATTCGAAGGTCCACAAGGACACATTCCGCACCAGAGTGGTACGGCAACCCTGTCTTGGAAATCATGTTGTTAGACAACGGTGAACCTTCGAACTATGAGGAAGCGATGGCGGGCCCGGATTCCGACAAATGGCTAGAAGCCATGAAATCCGAGATAGGATCCATGTATGAAAACGAAGTATGGACTTTGACTGACTTGCCCGTTGAACGGCGAGCCATAGAAAATAAATGGATCTTTAAGAAGAAGACAGACGCGGATGGTAATGTGACCATCTATAAAGCTCGACTTGTCGCTAAGGGTTATCGACAAGTTCAAGGGGTTGACTACGATGAGACTTTCTCACCGGTAGCGAAGCTAAAGTCCGTCCGAATCATGTTAGCAATTGCCGCATTTTATGATTATGAAATTTGGCAAATGGACGTCAAAACGGCATTCCTTAATGGTTTCCTTAAGGAAGAATTGTATATGATGCAGCCGAAAGGTTTTGTCGATCCTAAGAATGCTGACAAGGTGTGCAAGCTCCAACGCTCGATTTATGGGCTGGTGCAAGCATCTCGGAGTTGGAACATTCGCTTTGATGAGATGATCAAAGCGTTTGGGTTTACGCAGACTTATGGAGAAGCCTGCGTTTACAAGAAAGTGAGTGGGAGTTCTGTAGCATTTCTCATATTATATGTGGATGACATACTTTTGATGGGAAATGATATAGAACTCTTGGACAGCATCAAGGCCTACTTGAATAAGAGTTTTTCAATGAAGGACCTTGGAGAAGCTGCTTATATATTAGGCATCAAAATCTATAGAGATAGATCAAGACGCCTCATAGGTCTTTCACAAAGCACATACCTTGATAAGATATTGAAGAAGTTCAATATGGATCATTCTAAGAAGGGGTTCTTACCTGTGTTACAAGGTGTGAAATTGAGCTCAGCTCAATGTCCGACCACGGCAGAAGAAATAGAAGAGATGAGTGTCATCCCCTATGCCTCAGCCATAGGTTCTATTATGTATGCCATGCTGTGTACCAGACCTGATGTAAACCTTGCCGTAAGTTTGGTAGGCAGATACCAAAGTAATCCCGGCAAGGAACACTGGACAGCGGTCAAGAATATCCTGAAGTACCTGAAAAGGACTAAGGAGATGTTTCTCGTTTATGGAGGTGACGAAGA
This sequence comes from Triticum urartu, assembly GCF_056163025.1. Classification (NCBI taxonomy): domain Eukaryota; kingdom Viridiplantae; phylum Streptophyta; class Magnoliopsida; order Poales; family Poaceae; genus Triticum; species Triticum urartu. The sequence goes on from NC_141877.1 coordinate 247,066,495, forward strand.
GCTCGTCGTAAAGGGTTACGTCGACGCTAGCTTCGACACAGATCTGGATGACTCTAAGTCACAAACCGGATACGTGTATATGTTGAATGGTGGAGCAGTGAGCTGGTGCAGCTGCAAGCAGAGCGTCGTGGCGGGATCTACATGTGAAGCGGAGTACATGGTAGCCTCGGAGGCAGCACATGAAGCAATATGGGTGAAGGAGTTCATCACCGACCTAGGAGTCATACCCAATGCGTCGGGGCCAATCAAACTCTTTTGTGACAACACTGGAGCTATTGCACTTGCCAAGGAGCCCAGGTTTCACAAGAAGACAAGGCACATCAAGCGTCGCTTCAACTCCATTCGTGAAAATGTTCAAAATGGAGACATAGAGATTTGTAAAGTACATACAGACCTGAATGTAGCGGATCCGTTGACTAAACCTCTCCCTAGAGCAAAACATGATCAACACCAGAATTCCATGGGTGTTCGATTCATCACAATGTAACTAGATTATTGACTCTAGTGCAAGTGGGAGACTGTTGGAAATATGCCCTAGAGGCAATAATAAAAGCATTATTATTATATTTCCTTGTTCATGATAATTGTCTTTATTCATGCTATAATTGTGTTATCCGGAAATCGTAATACATGTGTGAATAATAGACACCAACATGTCCCTAGTAAGCCTCTAGTTGACTGGCTCGTTGATCAACAGATAGTCATGGTTTCCTGACTATGGACATTGGATGTCATTGATAACGAGATCACATCATTAGGAGAATGATGTGGTGGACTAGACCCAATCCTAAACATAGCACAAGATCGTATAGTTCGTTTGCTAGAGTTTTCCAATGTCAAAGTATCTTTTCCTTAGACCATCAGATCGTGTAACTCCCGGATACCGTAGGAGTGCTTTGGGTATGCCAAACGTCACAACGTAACTGGGTGACTATAAAGGTAGACTACGGGTATCTCCAAAAGTGTCTGTTGGGTTGACATGGATCAAGACTGGGATTTGTCACTCCGTATGACGGAGAGGTATCACTGGGCCCACTCGGTAATGCATCATCATAATGAGCTCAAAGTGACCAAGTGTCCGGTCACGGGATCATGCATTACAGTACGAGTAAAGTGACTTGCCGGTAACGAGATTGAACGAGGTATTGGGATACCGATGATCGAATCTCGGGCAAGTAACATATCGATTGACAAAGGGAATTGCATATGGGGTTGATTGAATCCTCGACATCGTGGTTCATCCGATGAAATCATCGTGGAGCATGTGGGAGCCAACATGGGTATCCAGATCCCGCTGTTGGTTATTGACCGGAGAGTCGTCTCGGTCATGTCTGCTTGTCTCTCGAACCCGTAGGGTCTACACACTTAAGGTTCGGTGACGCTAGGGTTGTGAAGATATGTATATGCAGGAACCCGAATGTTGTTCGGAGTCCCGGATGAGATCCCGGACGTCACGAGGAGTTCTGGAATGGTCCGGAGGTAAAGAATTATATATAGGAAGTGCTGTTTCGGCCATCGGGACAAGTTTTGGGGTTATCGGTATTGTACCGGGACCACCGGAGGGGGCCCGGGGGCCCACCGGGTGGGGCCACCTGTCCCGGGGGCCACATGGGCTGTAGGGGGTGCGCCTTGGCCTACATGGGCCAAGGGCACCAGCCCTACTAGGCCCATGCGCCTAGGGTTTCCATGGGGGAGGAGTCCAAGTGGTGGAAGGCACCTCTATGTGCCTTGGGGGGGAGGGAATCTTCCCCCTGGCCGCCGCACCTAGGAGATCAGATCTCCTAGGCTGCGCACCACTCCCCCTTGGCCCTCCTATATATAGTGGGGGAGAGGAGGGACTTCATAGACCAGCCCCTGGCGCCTCCCTCTCTCCCCGTTACGTCTCTCTCTCGCAGTATAGGCGAAGCCCTGCTACTGTGACGCCCTGCATCCACCACCAAGCCGTCGTGCTGCTGGATCTTCATCAACCTCTCCTTTCCCCTTGCTGGATCAAGAAGGAGGAGACGTCTCCCGTCCCGTATGTGTGTTGAACGCGGAGGTGCCGTCTGTTCGGCGCTTGGTCATCGGTGATTTGGATCACGTCGTGTTCGACTACATCATCACCGTTCTTTGAACGCTTCCGTGCGCGATCTACAAAGGTATGTAGATGCATCCAATGACTCGTTGCTAGATGAACTCCTAGATGATCTTGGTGAAACGAGTAGGAAATTTTTTGTTTTCTGCAACGTTCCCCAACAAATAGTTCCATTAGGGGTTCCTTTCTCTGGGAGGCATGCCCTAAAGTGCATGTCCGGACTGCAAACGCAGGAAAATCATCTGGGGGCATATATATAAATAAGTAAAAAAGGTCATCTTTTAGTTCACCGACCAAATATTCCCTTAAGAACGCTAGCTTTCGGCTTCACCTAGTCTGAGGTACACATCCGGCTGATCCGGCAGTAACAATCGAGAGGTGCTCCCTTTACGACCTAGCCGAACAATCGGGAACGTAGGGGTAAGCACAGGATCTAGGCAACCCAGCTTGGCCAAAACTTAAGTCATATCGATGCATATAATGGTGAAGAAAAGGTACATGCGGAAGTTTGACACATGTGGTGGGCGTGAAGCCCGTGTAAATAAGCTTCTGTTAAAGAAGCCCCCAGGTTTAATGAGCGCGAGTAGCACGTCACTTGAGGAGCCTTTAAGGGCTATAAAAGAAAAGAGGGGAAGGAGAGAAATGTAAGACAGAAAATGTAAAAAATGGACAGAGGAAGGAGACAAACACAGAGTCCGGCGCTAGGCATAGAATCTTCGGAGACGGGCTGCGTTCCATGGGTTCGGCTCGAGTCAGTTATCCGACGCATCTCGCAAGCGGTATGCTCCACCAGTCAAGACTTGGTCGATTATGAAGGGACCTTCCCACTTGGGCTTCATCTTGTCCTTTTTCTTGTCCGGCAGGTGTAGAACTAATTCGCCAACATTGTAGTTTTTGGCCCGCACTTCTCTGCTTTGATATCTTTGAGCCTGCTATTGATAGAATGCGGAACGGGCTTTTGCCACGTCGCGCTCCTCCTCTAAGGCGTCCAAACTGTCCTGCCGATCGAGCTCGGCTTCCCTTTCTTCGTACATGCGCACTCGAGGTGAGTCATGAATTATGTCGCAGGGCAAGACTGCCTCTGCGCCGTACACCATAAAAAATGGTGTGTATCCGGTGGTGCGATTCGGCGTGGTCCGCAGCCCCCAGAGTATGGAGTCGAGCTCCTCTACCCAGTGCGTGTTAGATTCCTTGAGGGACCGCACTAATCTGGGTTTGATGCCTCTCATGATGAGACCATTTGCACGTTTGACTTGACCATCAGTTTGTGGGTGATAGACGGAAGCATAATCGAGCTTGATGCCCATGTTTTTGCACCAGAGTTTTACCTCATCGGCCGTAAAGTTCATGCCGTTAGCGGTGCTGATGTTGTGGGGGACGCCATAACGGTGTACGACCCCGGATATAAAGTCTATCACAGGTCCGGATTCGGCCGTCTTAACAGGCTTGGCTTCTATCCATTTGGTGAACTTATCCACCATGACCAGTAAGTATTTTTTCTTGTGGGTTCCGCCTTTAAGGGGTCCCACCATGTCAAGCCCCAGACCGCGAAAGGCCAAGTGATGGGGATAGTTTGAAGGGCGGTGGGTGGCATATGGCTTTGGTTTGCAAAAAGCTGGCAACCGACGCATCGTTGGACCAAGTCCAGAGCGTCCGCCCAGGCCGTCGGCCAATAAAAGCCTGTACGGACAGCCTTGCTTACAAGGGACCGGGCTGCGGCGTGATGGCCACCGAGTCCGGCATGAATTTCAGCCAACAGGTTCCGCCCTTCCTCTTCGGAGATGCACCTTTGAATGACTCCGGTAGTGCTTTTCTTATAAAGTTCTCCCTCATGGACTTTATAGGCTTTAGATCGCCGCACTATACAGCGTGCCTCGTTTTGGTCCTCTAGGAGTTCCTGCCTAGTAAGGTAGGCTAGGAATGGTTCTGTCCACAGGGCGATAACGGCCATTAGTACGTGGGCTGAGGTTGTGATTTCATTGGCAGAGCCTCCGATTATGTCAGATTGTTCGGCGTCGGACAGTGCGGTTGGGTCCGGGCTAGTATTGCCATGTTCCCCTTCCCATACTACGGATGGCTTGAACAGCCTTTCCAGGAAGATGTTGGGGGGGACCGCATCGCGTTTAGCGCCGATGCGTGCCAGGACGTATGCCGCCTGATTGTTTTCTTGGGCTATATGGTGAAATTCGAGCCCCTCAAACGGAGCTGACATTTTGAGGACGGCGTTGCGGTAAGCAGCCATTTTTGGATCCTTGGCATCGAAGTCTCCATTTATTTGGGATATCGCGAGGTTCGAATCCCCGCGCACCTCTAGGCGTTGAATGCCCATGGATACTGCCATCCGGAGACCATGTAAAAGGGCCTCATATTCGGCTGCATTGTTGGAGTCCGTGTGATAGAGGCAAAGGTGTCCCGATGTTTCGATGAGATGGTGGCTATCGTTTTCTGTGGGAGTCGACCTTGACGATCCGACTACGAACGTGCCAGACGTCGCGCCTTAGCAATCGCTAAACCAACTTCCGAGGGGTTATTGACCACGCCAGAGCACGATCAACCTGACCACGAGGGCCTGTTTCCTGCGAGCAAACGAAGAACAAGCAAGAAACTGAGATTGCAATCGGGATATTGCGAATATAAGATGAAAGCTTTATTGATCAAGGTGGGGTTCTGTGACGTCTTGGTCTGGTCGTTGGACACAAACGAAGTACAAGAAGTTGCAGCTATGGCGAACTTTTAATCTAAACAAAACCCAAAGTCTAAACGACGCCCTAAGGGCTGTATATATGGAGGAAGAGAGGGGAATTTCGTGGCCCTTGAGGGTGAGGTCCGAAACCAACCCTAACTCTTGTTTCCCCACACATACGGACTCTAAAAATAGCATACACTTAAGTATTTCGAAATTACATGGGCCTGGCCCATTAATAAGGTGACGCAGCACCTAGAATAGCCTATGGACGAATATTATGAAGTGGCATCTTGTATATTTCGTCCATGGCTTCATGCACTCCTTATGGCGGCTTCAAAGTCCTGAAATCATCACTTGTAACTCCGTTCTTGATCCCCTTGCGCATGCCATCAACTCCATGCGTGTTCTTGCTCCAATGTTCATCCTTCTCCAAGCTAGGCCCTTCATTTGAAAGCAAAACAAATGTATCCAATTTAGGCAGCATCATAATCTCATGAACATTAGAAACATTACCAAGAAACGAAAGTACCTGGTAATTTAATTGGCATGCGCGAGCTCTAGTAATTGGTCCAGTATATGTAACAGTAGGGGCTGTGGGTGTAACAATGGTATTGATGTCCTCATCATTTGTTATACAAGATGCCACTTCATAATATTCGTCCATAGGCTATTCTAGGTGCTGCGTCACCTTATTAATGGGCCAGGCCCATGTAATTTCGAAATACTTAAGTATAGGCTATTTTTAGAGTCCGTATGTGTGGGGAAACAAGAGTTAGGGTTGGTTTCGGAACCCACCCTCAAGGGCGACGAAATTCCCCTCTCTTCCTCCATATATACAGCCCTTAGGGCGTCATTTAGACTTTGGGTTTTGTTTAGATTAAAAGTTCGCCATAGCTGCAACTTCGCGTACTTCGTTTGTGTCCAACGACCAGACCAAGACGTCACAGAACCCCACCTTGATCAATAAAGCTTTCATCTTATATTCGCAATATCCAGATTGCAATCTCAGTTTCTTGCTTGTTCTTCGTTTGCTCGCAGGAAACAGGCCCTCATGGTCAGGTTGATCGTGCTCCGGCGTGGTCAATAACCCCTCGGAAGTTGGTTTAGCGATTGCTAAGGCGCGACGTCTCGCACGTTCGTAGTCGGATCGTCAAGGTCGACTCCCACAGAAAACGATAGCCACCATCTCATCGAAACATCGGGACACCTTTGCCTCTATCAAGTGGTATCAGATTTCCAGGTTGCTCGGTGAGATTTTACAGTTTTTCGTAGATTAGATCGAGTCTGTTCTTCATACCTACAGTCCACGAAAAAGCCACACAAAAAAAATTAGGGTTAGTTCATCATATCCGAACCAATCTGAGCCTTTGCATAATCTTTTTATGGTTTTTGCTTTGTTGAATTTGCGGTTGCATCGTCGTGTCAAGTTGCTGGTCTTAGAGTCTAGTCTTTTAGAGTTTCGAGTTCTGGTCACAAGTTGTCACGCCGCCGCCGCACCATTATCATCGCCCATCTACCACTTTTGCTTATCCGCCACCGCTCTGAATCCATATCCATATACCACCACCAATCCGTATCCATATACCACCATCAATCTCTATCCATATACCACCACCGCTACCATATACCACCACCGCTGCCATATACCACCACCATATATCCACCACCAATCCGAGTTCTTCTCATATTAGGTTTGTTCTTGAGATCAATCTCAATTCCGATTCGTGTTTCCTTGCCTGCGTAGGTCTCGGAAAAAAAAAAGTCTCGAGACCCCCGGGCAGTTTTTAGGCCAAAATTTTCACGGGCAAAAATATTTTTTCCCTATCCTATTTTTAGGCTTTTCTGAGTCTTTTGAGCCACGTGCCATCATAGTGATTTTTTGTCGCACTTTTTCGTCGTCGCTGCCCTGATTTCCAAAAAAAAGTGAAAAAATAAAATTTCGTGCCCATCCTATCAGTTTGACGAGGGAAGAGTTTTGAGACACTCGCCATTATAGTAATTTTTCGCAAAAAAAAGAGGAGCGCAAAAAAAAAGCGAAAAAAAAGTTCCAGAGTGTGCTTTTCCCTTGTTTACGTGCAGCGCCGTGATTTTGTTAGTGTTCTAGGCTCGCGTCTCTAGCACGGTCTAGCCTAGGACCAGCACAGTACCGTCGTTGAGCGTTTATTCAACTTTGCATCTCTGAATTGATTATTGCTGACCCTTTTTGCTACCATACTATAAGCCTTCCCAGCTCCACATACCTCTACGTCGTGCGTTTGACTCTCCCTGGCAATCGCTCTATCCAAGCTTTTGAGAGTTTTGACTACAACGGTTGCCGATCACCGCCTGCTGCTGGGTAAGAACTGGTAAGAATTTGAGATTTGCTTGACGGATTTGTGACACCCGCCACCACCACCTCTTGTTAGTATTCTGTAGGATCATATTCTTGTGTGTTTTCTATCGTTGCTAACCATGGCAGGATCACAAGCCGACGAGACTGACTGGGAGAACATGACGAATCAGGAGTTGCATGATAAATTTCAGCAAATGATGAATGGACAGGTGCAGGATGTGCTAAACAGATTTGAAGAGGCCATGGAGAAGATAGACGACATGGAGAAGACGTTCGAAACAAAGCTCGATAACAGGTTTAATGAATTGCTCGTGCGTCTTCCACCACCACCACCGGCTGCACCTAACGCACCTCTACAACAACAACAACGACGACTACCTACACATCGTGAAACAGCCCTCCGCCGAGCGAGCCGTCTCCCTCTTGCACCTGGCCAAACTGTTGGTGCTGCTGTTGCTACTTCTGTGGCTCCTGCTGCTGATGCGGAGGAGGATGATTTTGCTGGCGATTACGAGGATGAGGTTGATCAAAATCAGAACTACGTGCCACCACCAGCACAGCAACCATCAGGTCGTCCACATGCAAATAATGGCAATGGTAGGGCTCACCCTCAGGTACGAGATCATGACCATCTCCCTAAACTAAAATTGAATATTCCACCATTTGAGGGTAGATATGTTCCTGATATATATCTTACTTGGGAGTTAGAAACTGAACAACGATTTACATGTTTACAATATCCCGAGGAGAGACGTGTTCCTGCTGCTATTTGTGCATTCACTAGTTTTGCATGTGTTTGGTGGTCTGAGCATTGTAGATTATATCCTATTCCGGCTACTTGGGCTGCTTTGAAAACTGCTATGCGTACTCGTTGGGTTCCACCATATTATCAACGTGAATTACTTCAAAAATTGCAGCGCTTAAGACAGGGAAAAAATTCTGTAGAAGAATATTATCAGGAATTACAAACTGGCATGATTAGATGTGGTATTGTTGAGGAGAATGAAGCTATGCTTGCACGTTTTATGGGTGGATTAAATAGAGAGATTCAGACGATTCTAGAGTATAAGGAGTATACTAATATCACTCGTTTATTCCATCTTGCTTGTAAAGCTGAACGTGAAGTGCAGGATCGACAGGCATTGGCGCAGACTAACTTTTCTGCAGGTCGACCTTCTTCATGGACACCACGTGCATCATCTACTTCCACACGTTTTGCTTCACCGGCGCCTCCGTCGGCTGCCACCTCCAACCGTGATACAATAAAGCAGGCACAATCACCACTATCTGCCAAGAGCACACCTTCTGGGCCTGCAAAGAGCTCTTCTTCATCCATGGCATCAACAGGGCAAACACATGATATTATTTGTCGACGTTGCAAGGGTGGAGGTCATTATGCGAGAGAATGCCCATCTAAGCGTGTGATGATTGTTACTGAGGATCGTGGGTATGAGTCCGCTAGTGACTATGATGAGGAGACTTTGGCTCTTATTACACGTGACGAACACGATGGAGACGATTCTGATCATGAGACGCAATACATGGCTCCTGAAGATGCTGACAGGTATGAATGTTTAGTTGCTCAACGTGTTTTGAGTGTGCAGGTTACACAAGCTGAGCAAAATCAGAGGCATAATTTGTTCCATACAAAGGGAGTTGTGAACGAACGTTCTGTTCGCGTGATCATAGATGGAGGGAGTTGCAACAACTTGGCTAGCATCGAGATGGTGGAGAAGCTATCTCTCACCACAAGACCACATCCACATCCTTACTACATCCAATGGTTCAACAACAGCGGCAAGGTTAAGGTAACACGTACTGTTCGTGTGCATTTTAGTATCTCTACATATGCTGATTATGTTGATTGTGATGTGGTACCGATGCAAGCATGTTCCTTATTACTTGGTAGACCATGGCAATTTGATAAAAATTCTATTCACCATGGTAGAAACAATCAGTATACTCTTGTTCATCAGGATAAAAATATTACTTTGCTTCCTATGACTCCTGATTCCATTTTCAAAGATGATATTAATAGAGCTAATAAAGCAAAACAGGAGAAAACTAAGAGTGAAAATCAGATTGTGGCAAAAGAATTTGAGCAACAAATGCAGCCTAATAATAATAAACAATCTAGTGTTGCTTCTGAAATTAAATTGAAAAGTGCATGTTTACTTGCCACCAAATCTGATATTGATGATCTAGATTTTAGCAAATCTGTTTGCTATGCTTTTGTGTGCAAAGAGGCATTATTTTCATTCGAGGACGTGCCTTCCTCTTTGCCTCCTGCTGTCACTAACATTTTGCAGGAGTTCGCCGACGTCTTTCCACAAGACGTGCCACCGGGATTACCACCTATTCGCGGGATTGAGCATCAAATTGACTTAATTCCCGGTGCATCATTACCCAACCGGGCACCATACCGTACCAATCCAGAGGAGACGAAGGAGATTATGCGTCAAGTACAAGAACTGCTCGACAAAGGTTATATACGCGAATCCCTTAGTCCTTGTGCTGTTCCTATCATTTTAGTGCCGAAAAAGGATGGTACGTCGCGTATGTGCGTTGATTGTAGAGGCATTAATAATATTACTATTCGTTATCGTCATCCTATTCCTAGGCTAGATGATATGCTTGATGAATTGAGTGGCTCTACAATATTCTCCAAAGTTGATTTGCGTAGTGGTTACCATCAAATTCGTATGAAATTGGGAGATGAATGGAAAACAGCATTTAAAACTAAGTTTGGATTATATGAGTGGTTAGTCATGCCTTTTGGGTTAACTAATGCACCTAGTACTTTCATGAGGTTAATGAACAAAGTTTTACGTGCTTTCATTGGACGATTTGTGGTAGTTTACTTTGATGACATATTGATTTATAGCAAATCTTTGGAGGAACATTTGGAACATTTACGTGCTGTTTTTATTGCTCTACGTGATGCACGTTTGTTTGGTAACCTTGGAAAGTGCACCTTTTGCACCGACCGAGTATCTTTTCTTGGCTATGTTGTTACTCTACAGGGAATTGAAGTTGATAAAGCCAAGATTGAAGCTATTGAGAGTTGGCCGCAGCCCAAAACGGTCACACAAGTGAGGAGTTTCCTTGGCCTCGCTGGTTTCTATAGGCGTTTTGTGAGAGATTTCAGCACCATTGCTGCACCTCTCAACGAGCTTACAAAGAAGGATGTACCTTTTGTTTGGGGTACCGCACAGGAAGAAGCCTTCACGGTATTGAAAGATAAGTTGACACATGCTCCTTTACTCCAACTTCCTAATTTCAATAAGACTTTTGAGCTTCAATGTGATGCTAGTGGAATTGGATTAGGAGGTGTGTTATTACAAGATGGAAAACCTGTTGCATACTTTTCGGAAAAATTGAGTGGGCCTAGTCTGAACTATTCTACTTATGATAAAGAATTATATGCTCTTGTTCGGACCTTAGAAACATGGCAACATTATTTATGGCCCAAGGAATTTGTTGATAGAGGCAAAGGTGTCCCGATGTTTCGATGAGATGGTGGCTATCGTTTTCTGTGGGAGTCGACCTTGACGATCCGACTACGAACGTGCGAGACGTCGCGCCTTAGCAATCGCTAAACCAACTTCCGAGGGGTTATTGACCACGCCGGAGCACGATCAACCTGACCACGAGGGCCTGTTTCCTGCGAGCAAATGAAGAACAAGCAAGAAACTGAGATTGCAATCTGGATATTGCGAATATAAGATGAAAGCTTTATTGATCAAGGTGGGGTTCTGTGACGTCTTGGTCTGGTCGTTGGACACAAACGAAGTACGCGAAGTTGCAGCTATGGCGAACTTTTAATCTAAACAAAACCCAAAGTCTAAACGACGCCCTAAGGGCTGTATATATGGAGGAAGAGAGGGGAATTTCGTCGCCCTTGAGGGTGGGGTCCGAAACCAACCCTAACTCTTGTTTCCCCACACATACGGACTCTAAAAATAGCCTATACATAAGTATTTCGAAATTACATGGGCCTGGCCCATTAATAAGGTGACGCAGCACCTAGAATAGCCTATGGACGAATATTATGAAGTGGCATCTTGTATATTTCGTCCATGGCTTCATGCACTCCTTATGGCGGCTTCAAAGTCCTGAAATCATCACTTGTAACTCCATTCTTGATCCCCTTGCGCATGCCATCAACTTCATGCGTGTTCTTGCTCCAATGTTCATCCTTCTCCAAGCTAGGCCCTTCATTTGAAAGCAAAACAAATGTATCCAATTTAGGCAGCATCATAATCTCATGAACATTAGAATCATTACCAAGAAACGAAAGTACCTGGTAATTTAATTGGCGTGCGCGAGCTCTAGTAATTGGTCCAGTATATGTAACAGTAGGGACTGTGGGTGTAACAATGGTATTGATGTCCTCATCATCCTCCCCTTCTTGAAATGAAGTCGTCCTCGACGGAAGCTCATCTTCCTCACCCAAATAAGGCTTCAAATCTGCAATATTAAAAGTGGGACTAACCCCAAAATCTGCAGGTAGCTCAAGTTTATATGCATTATCATTTATTTTCTCTAAAACCTTAAAAGGACCATCAGCACGTGGCATTAGCTTTGATTTGCGCAGATTAAGAAATCTATCTTTACGCAAATGTAACCAAACAAGATCTCCAGGTGCAAACACAACATGTTTTCTACCCTTATCTCCAGCAAGTTTATATTTAGCATTCATACGCTCAATGTTTTCCTTAGTTAACTCATGCATTTTTAAAATCAATTCAGAACGTTCTTTAGCATCAAAATTAACCTTCTCCGAAGATGGAAGAGGCAACAAATCAATAGGTGCACGAGGTAGGAAACCATACACAATTTCAAAAGGGCACATCTTAGTAGTAGAATGCAATGAACGATTATAAGCAAATTCAATATGAGGCAAGCATTCTTCCCACATTTTCTTGTTATTCTTGAAAACAGCCCTAAGCATAGTAGACAATGTTCTATTGACTACTTCAGTTTGTCCATCAGTTTGGGGGTGACAAGTAGTACTAAAAAGCAGCTTAGTCCCCAACTTAGCCCATAAACATCTCCAAAAGTGGCTAAGAAATTTAGTATCACGATCTAAAACAATAGTATTTGGCACACCATGTAAGCGAATAATTTCACGAAAGAACAAATCAGCAACATTAACAGCATCATCGCTTTTATGACATGGTATAAAGTGTGCCATTTTCGAGAACCTATCGACGACAACAAATATGCTATCCCTCCCCTTCTTTGTTCTAGGTAAACCTAAAACAAAGTCCATAGATATATCCTCCCAAGGAATACTAGGTACAGGCAAAGGCATATATAAACCATGAGGATTGAGTCGTGACTTAGCTCTTTGACATGTAGTGCAGCGAGCAACAAAACGCTCAACATCCCGTCTCATCTTTGGCCAAAAGAAATGTGTAGCAAGTATATCCTCCGTCTTCTTGACGCCAAAGTGTCCCATTAATCCTCCTCCATGCGCCTCCTGCAACAACAAAAGACGAACGGAGCTAGCTGGAATGCATAGCTTGTTAGCACGAAACACAAATCCATCGTTAAGAACGAACTTGTTCCAAGTTCTCCCTTCCTTACAATTCTGCAATACATCTTGAAATTCAGCATCATTAACATATTGATCCTTGATGGTCTCCAAACCAAATATTTTAAAGTCAAGTTGTGAAAGCATAGTATAACGACGAGACAAGGCATCAGCAATAACATTTTCTTTACCCTCCTTGTGTTTAATCACATAAGGGAAAGTCTCAATGAATTCAACCCATTTAGCATGTCGACGGTTCAGTTTTGCTTGACTTTTAATGTGTTTCAAAGATTCATGATCAGAATGTATAACAAATTCCTTGGGCCATAAATAATGTTGCCATGTTTCTAAGGTCCGAACAAGAGCATATAATTCTTTATCATAAGTAGAATAGTTCAGACTAGGCCCACTCAATTTTTCAGAAAAGTATGCAACAGGTTTTCCATCTTGTAATAACACACCTCCTAATCCAATTCCACTAGCATCACATTGAAGCTCAAAAGTCTTATTGAAATTAGGAAGTTGGAGTAAAGGAGCATGTGTCAACTTATCTTTCAATACCGTGAAGGCTTCTTCCTGTGCGGTACCCCAAACAAAAGGTACATCCTTCTTTGTAAGCTCGTTGAGAGGTGCAGCAATGGTGCTGAAATCTCTCACAAAACGCCTATAGAAACCAGCGAGGCCAAGGAAACTCCTCACTTGTGTGACCGTTTTGGGCTGCGGCCAACTCTCAATAGCTTCAATCTTGGCTTTATCAACTTCAATTCCCTGTGGAGTAACAACATAGCCAAGAAAAGATACTCGGTCGGTGCAAAAGGTGCACTTTCCAAGGTTACCAAACAAACGTGCATCACGTAGAGCAATAAAAACAGCACGTAAATGTTCCAAATGTTCCTCCAAAGATTTGCTATAAATCAATATGTCATCAAAGTAAACTACCACAAATCGTCCAATGAAAGCACGTAAAACTTTGTTCATTAACCTCATGAAAGTACTAGGTGCATTAGTTAACCCAAAAGGCATGACTAACCACTCATATAATCCAAACTTAGTTTTAAATGCTGTTTTCCATTCATCTCCCAATTTCATACGAATTTGATGGTAACCACTACGCAAATCAACTTTGGAGAATATTGTAGAGCCACTCAATTCATCAAGCATATCATCTAGCCTTGGAATAGGATGACGATAACGAATAGTAATATTATTAATGCCTCTACAATCAACGCACATACGCGACGTACCATCCTTTTTCGGCACTAAAATGATAGGAACAGCACAAGGACTAAGGGATTCGCGTATATAACCTTTGTCGAGCAGTTCTTGTACTTGACGCATAATCTCCTTCGTCTCCTCTGGATTGGTACGGTATGGTGCCCGGTTGGGTAATGATGCACCGGGAATTAAGTCAATTTGATGCTCAATCCCGCGAATAGGTGGTAATCCCGGTGGCACGTCTTGTGGAAAGACGTCGGCGAACTCCTGCAAAATGTTAGTGACAGCAGGAGGCAAAGAGGAAGGCACGTCCTCGAATGAAAATAATGCCTCTTTGCACACAAAAGCATAGCAAACAGATTTGCTAAAATCTAGATCATCAATATCAGATTTGGTGGCAAGTAAACATGCACTTTTCAATTTAATTTCAGAAGCAACACTAGATTGTTTATTATTATTAGGCTGCATTTGTTGCTCAAATTCTTTTGCCACAATCTGATTTTCACTCTTAGTTTTCTCCTGTTTTGCTTTATTAGCTCTATTAATATCATCTTTGAAAATGGAATCAGGAGTCATAGGAAGCAAAGTAATATTTTTATCCTGATGAACAAGAGTATACTGATTGTTTCTACCATGGTGAATAGAATTTTTATCAAATTGCCATGGTCTACCAAGTAATAAGGAACATGCTTGCATCGGTACCACATCACAATCAACATAATCAGCATATGTAGAGATACTAAAATGCACACGAACAGTACGTGTTACCTTAACCTTGCCGCTGTTGTTGAACCATTGGATGTAGTAAGGATGTGGATGTGGTCTTGTGGTGAGAGATAGCTTCTCCACCATCTCGATGCTAGCCAAGTTGTTGCAACTCCCTCCATCTATGATCACGCGAACAGAACGTTCGTTCACAACTCCCTTTGTATGGAACAAATTATGCCTCTGATTTTGCTCAGCTTGTGTAACCTGCACACTCAAAACACGTTGAGCAACTAAACATTCATACCTGTCAGCATCTTCAGGAGCCATGTATTGCGTCTCATGATCAGAATCGTCTCCATCGTGTTCGTCACGTGTAATAAGAGCCAAAGTCTCCTCATCATAGTCACTAGCGGACTCATACCCACGATCCTCAGTAACAATCATCACACGCTTAGATGGGCATTCTCTCGCATAATGACCTCCACCCTTGCAACGTCGACAAATAATATCATGTGTTTGCCCTGTTGATGCCATGGATGAAGAAGAGCTCTTTGCAGGCCCAGAAGGTGTGCTCTTGGCAGATAGTGGTGATTGTGCCTGCTTTATTGTATCACGGTTGGAGGTGGCAGCCGACGGAGGCGTCGGTGAAGCAGAACGTGTGGAAGTAGATGATGCACGTGGTGTCCATGAAGAAGGTCGACCTGCAGAAAAGTTAGTCCGCGCCAATGCCTGTCGATCCTGCACTTCACGTTCAGCTTTACAAGCAAGATGGAATAAACGAGTGATATTAGTATACTCCTTATACTCTAGAATCGTCTGAATCTCTCTATTTAATCCACCCATAAAACGTGCAAGCATAGCTTCATTCTCCTCAACAATACCACATCTAATCATGCCAGTTTGTAATTCCTGATAATATTCTTCTACAGAATTTTTTCCCTGTCTTAAGCGCTGCAATTTTTGAAGTAATTCACGTTGATAATATGGTGGAACCCAACGAGTACGCATAGCAGTTTTCAAAGCAGCCCAAGTAGCAGGAATGGGATATAATCTACAATGCTCAGACCACCAAACACATGCAAAACTAGTGAATGCACAAACAGCAGCAGGAACACGTCTCTCCTCGGGATATTGTAAACATGTAAATCGTTGTTCAGTTTCTAACTCCCAAGTAAGATATATATCAGGAACATATCTACCCTCAAATGGTGGAATATTCAATTTTAGTTTAGGGAGATGGTCATGATCTCGTACCTGAGGGTGAGCCCTACCATTGCCATTATTTGCATGTGGATGACCTGATGGTTGCTGTGCTGGTGGTGGCACGTAGTTCTGATTTTGATCAACCTCATCCTCATAATCGCCAGCAAAATCATCCTCCTCCGCATCAGCAGCAGGAGCCACAGAAGTAGCAACAGCAGCACCAACAGTTTGGCCAGGTGCAAGAGGGAGACGGCTCGCTCGGCGGAGGGCTGTTTCACGATGTGTAGGTAGTCGTCGTTGTTGTTGTTGTGGTAGAGGTACGTTAGGTGCAGCCGGTGGTGGTGGTGGAAGACGCGCGAGCAATTCATTAAACCTGTTATCGAGCTTTGTTTCGAACGTCTTCTCCATGTCATCTATCTTCTCCATGGCCTCTTCAAATCTGTTTAGCACATCCTGCACCTGTCCATTCATCATTTGCTGAAATTTATCATGCAACTCCTGATTCGTCATGTTCTCCCAGTCAGTCTCGTCGGCTTGTGATCCTGCCATGGTTAGCAACAATAGAAAACACACAAGAATATGATCCTACAGAATACTAACAAGAGGTGGTGGTGGCGGGTGTCACAAATCCGTCAAGCAAATCTCAAATTCTTACCAGTTCTTACCCAGCAGCAGGCGGTGATCGGCAACCGTTGTAGTCAAAACTCTCAAAAGCTTGGATAGAGCGATTGCCAGGGAGAGTCAAACGCACGACGTAGAGGTATGTGGAGCTGGGAAGGCTTATAGTATGGTAGCAAAAAGGGTCAGCAATAATCAATTCAGAGATGCAAAGTTGAATAAACGCTCAACGACGGTACTGTGCTGGTCCTAGGCTAGACCGTGCTAGAGACGCGAGCCTAGAACACTAACAAAATCACGGCGCTGCACGTAAATAAGGGAAAAGCACACTCTGGAACTTTTTTTTTCGCTTTCTTTTTTGCGCTCCTCTTTTTTTTGCGCTCCTCTTTTTTTTTGCAAAAAATTACTATAATGGCGAGTGTCTCAAAACTCTTCCCTCGTCAAACTGATAGGATGGGCACGAAATTTTTTTTTCACTTTTTTTTTCGGAAATCAGGGCAGCGACGACGAAAAAGTGCGACAAAAAATCACTATGATGGCACGTGGCTCAAAAGACTCAGAAAAGCCTAAAAATAGGATAGGGAAAAAATATTTTTGCCCGTGAAAATTTTGGCCTAAAAACTGCCCGGGGGTCTCGAGACTTTTTTTTTCCGAGACCTACGCAGGCAAGGAAACACGAATCGGAATTGAGATTGATCTCAAGAACAAACCTAATATGAGAAGAACTCGGATTGGTGGTGGATATATGGTGGTGGTATATGGCAGCGGTGGTGGTATATGGTAGCGGTGGTGGTATATGGATAGAGATTGATGGTGGTATATGGATACGGATTGGTGGTGGTATATGGATATGGATTCGGAGCGGTGGCGGATAAGCAAAAGTGGTAGATGGGCGATGATAATGGTGCGGCGGCGGCGTGACAACTTGTGACCAGAACTCGAAACTCTAAAAGACTAGACTCTAAGACCAGCAACTTGACACGACGATGCAACCGCAAATTCAACAAAGCAAAAACCCTAAAAAGATTATGCAAAGGCTCAGATTGGTTCGGATATGATGAACTAACCCTAATTTTTTTTGTGTGGCTTTTTCGTGGACTGTAGGTATGAAGAACAGACTCGATCTAATCTACGAAAAACTGTAAAATCTCACCGAGCAACCTGGAAATCTGATACCACTTGATAGAGGCAAAGGTGTCCCGATGTTTCGATGAGATGGTGGCTATCGTTTTCTGTGGGAGTCGACCTTGACGATCCGACTACGAACGTGCGAGACGTCGCGCCTTAGCAATCGCTAAACCAACTTCCGAGGGGTTATTGACCACGCCGGAGCACGATCAACCTGACCACGAGGGCCTGTTTCCTGCGAGCAAACGAAGAACAAGCAAGAAACTGAGATTGCAATCTGGATATTGCGAATATAAGATGAAAGCTTTATTGATCAAGGTGGGGTTCTGTGACGTCTTGGTCTGGTCGTTGGACACAAACGAAGTACGCGAAGTTGCAGCTATGGCGAACTTTTAATCTAAACAAAACCCAAAGTCTAAACGACGCCCTAAGGGCTGTATATATGGAGGAAGAGAGGGGAATTTCGTCGCCCTTGAGGGTGGGGTCCGAAACCAACCCTAACTCTTGTTTCCCCACACATACGGACTCTAAAAATAGCCTATACTTAAGTATTTCGAAATTACATGGGCCTGGCCCATTAATAAGGTGACGCAGCACCTAGAATAGCCTATGGACGAATATTATGAAGTGGCATCTTGTATATTTCGTCCATGGCTTCATGCACTCCTTATGGCGGCTTCAAAGTCCTGAAATCATCACTTGTAACTCCGTTCTTGATCCCCTTGCGCATGCCATCAACTTCATGCGTGTTCTTGCTCCAATGTTCATCCTTCTCCAAGCTAGGCCCTTCATTTGAAAGCAAAACAAATGTATCCAATTTAGGCAGCATCATAATCTCATAAACATTAGAATCATTACCAAGAAACGAAAGTACCTGGTAATTTAATTGGCGTGCGCGAGCTCTAGTAATTGGTCCAGTATATGTAACAGTAGGGGCTGTGGGTGTAACAATGGTATTGATGTCCTCATCAAAGAGGGTTTTGGTTTTTTGGTTTTTAACCCGGGTGTCTGATGATGATGCACCCTTTTATTTTGGACGAGGTTTCTATTCAGGGCCGGATTGCCCCAAAATTTAGTTTCGGTTTTCCGGGCGCTTTCCATCGCATAGTACTTTTGTACTATGGTCGCCAAGTCAGCAAAGCGTGTAAGATCACGACGACCTGTGGCGTTGAGGATTGCCTTGTCCGTGCAATTATTGCAGAAGATTGAGATTGCGTCTTCCTCGCGTCAGTCCTTTATCCTGTTCATAACCAGGAGGAACCTTGCCCAGTAATGATGTACTATTTCTTCGGGCTTTTGCCTGATTTGGGATAGATCGCTTATGTTCGGGTGGGTGGGTGGAATTAAATCCGGAACTTCACCCAATCTAAGACTTAGAGGCCAAGGAGTTTCCGAACTCTGAAGTTTGGATTCTTGGATGTTGTCCAGTGAATCTAGCCTGTTGCCTGATTCTAAGTTCTGGTCTTGAGTTACATCCTCCCCTCCGCGGGTATCCGGCTTGGAGGGATCAGGAATCCGGACTTAGCTAGTCCTTAAGATAAATGAAGAGTCGCCGCACTGTGCCTCTACCATGGCAACGTGATGGGTGACTTGGGGAGAATTAATTTCTCTTAGATCGGGTTTAAGCCCAACCTGGTCATAATCCGTAGTGACCCCCAAGGTGGCGATGCGATCCAAGAGCTCGTTTACGGAAGAGAGCTCCATTGGATCTAACTGCTCGACGAGTTCCGAGCTGACGTGAAGATTGCTTTTGATGACCCGAGAGGTCACCGTCGGCGCAACGGCCGAACAGGCGGTCATGAGAAAACCGCCTAGCCGGAGAGTTTGGCCGACAGCCAAGGCTCCCTTAGTAACGGCGCCGTCTTTAAAGACGGGAGGAGGCATCCTTCCTGATTGTGACGGCACAGAGGAACTCTCAATGAAAGCACCAATGTCGGTGTCAAAACTGGCGGATCTCGGGTAGGGGGTCCCGAACTGTGCGTCTAGGCCGGATGGTAACAGGAGGCAAGGAACACGATGTTTTACCCAGGTTCGGGACCTCTTGATGGAGGTAAAACCCTATGTCCTGCTTGATTAATATTGATGATATGGGTAGTACAAGAGTAGATCTACCACGAGATCAAGGAGGCTAAACCCTAGAAGCTAGCCTATGGTATGATTGTCGTATGATGAAGTTGTCCTACGGACTAAAACCCTCTGGTTTATATAGACACCGGAGAGGGTTAGGGTTACACAAAGTCCGTTACAATGGTAGGAGATCTTGAATATCCGCATCGCCAAGCTTGCCTTCCACGCCAAGGAAAGTCCCATCCGGACACGGGACGAAGTCTTGAACCTTGTACCTTCATAGTCCTGGAGTCCGGCTGAAGGTATAGTCCGGCTACCCGGACACCCCCTAATCCAGGACTCCCTCAGTGCTAGTGCAGTAGATATGCTATTTGGAGTGATACAACAGTGTAATTTTGATCAATGGTAGTATTGAATGATATGTCTCCGTCGTATCTATAATTTTTTATTGTTCCACGCCAATATTATTCAACTTTCATATACTTTTGGCAACTTTTTATACTATTTTTGGGACTAACATATTGATCCAGTGCCCAGTGCCAGTTCCTGTTTGTTGCATGTTTTTTGTTTCGGAGAATATCCATATCAAACGGAGTCCAAACGGGATAAAAACTGACGGAGATATTTTTGGAATATATATGATTTTTGGGAAGAAAAATCCACGCGAGACGATGCCCGAGGGGGCCACGAGGCAGGGGGCGTGCCCCTAACCCTCGTGGCCACTCCATAAGGCGGTTGATGCCCATATTTTTCCGCAAGAAAGCTAATATCCGGATAGATATCGTGTTAAAATTTCAGCCCAATCGGAGTTACGGATCTCCGGGAATATATAAAACGGTGAAGGGGTAGAATCGGAGAGAACGTAGAAACAGAGAGAGAGAGACAGATCCAATCTCGGACGGGCTCTCACTCCTCCCACGCCATGGAGGCCAAGGACCAGAGGGGAAACCCTTCTCCCATGTATGGAGGAGGTCAAGGAAGAAGAAGATGAAGGGGCCCCCTCTCCCCTTCTCTTCCGGTGGCGCCGAAACGCTACCGTGGCCATCATCATCACCGCAATCTTCACCAACAACTTCACCGCCATCATTACCAACTCTTCCCCCCTCTATGCAGCGGTGTAACCTCTCTCTTACCCGCTGTAATCTCTACTTAAACATGGTGCTCAACGCTATATATTATTTCCCAATGATGTATGGCTATCCAATGATGTTTGAGTAGATCCATTTTGTCCTAATGGTTATTTGATGATCGTGATTGGTTTGAGTTGCATGTTTTATTATTGGCGCTGTCTTATGGTGCCCTCCGTGTCGTGCAAGCGTGACGGATCCCCGCTGTAGGTTGTTGCAATACGTTCATGATTCGCTTATAGTGGGTTGCGTGAGTGACTGAAACACAAACCCGAGTAAGGGGTTGTTGCGTATGGGATAAAGAGGACTTGATGCTTTAATGCTATGGTTGGGTTTTACCTTAATGATCTTTAGTAGTTGCGGATGCTTGCTAGAGTTCCAATCATAAGTGCATATGATCCAAGTAGAGAAAGTATGTTAGCTTATGCCTCTCCCTCATATAAAATTGCAATAATGATTACCGGTCTAGTTATCGATTGCCTAGGGACAAATAACTTTCTCGTAACAAAAAGCTCTTTACTAAAACTAACTTAGTTGTGTCTTTACCTAAACAGCCCCTATTTTTATTTACGCAATCTTTATTATCTTGCAAACCTATCCAACAACACCTACAAAGTACTTCTAGTTTCATACTTGTTCTAGGTAAAGCGAACATCAAGCGTGCGTAGAGTTGTATCAGTGGTCGATAGAACTTGAGGGAATATTTGTTCTTCCTTTAGCTCCTCGTTGGGTTTGACACTCTTACTTATCGAAAACTGTTGCGATCCCCTATACTTGTGGGTTATCAAGACCTTTTTCTGGCGACGTTGCCGGGGAGCCATAGCGTGGGGTGAATATTCTCGTGTGTGCTTGTTTGCTTTATCACCAAGTAATTTTTATCTGATGTTCTTAGTTGTTCTTTATCTTTAGTTATGGATATGGAACACGAAATACCAAAAAAATTAGGTGTACTTTCTGCTCATGGAGATGGGGAACCTCCTAAAACCCTCGATGCTGGTTATGTGAAAGATATTATGTACTACTTTAATAATCCTGGGGAAACCCCATTCAATTATGTAATGGGAGTAACGTTGGATCAACGTGAATACTTTAGGGATTATCGGTTGACACAAAAAGGGAAACTATTATGGGATCAAATTCATATATTGAAGTGGTATGCTAGGCAACTATGCTTGAGATATGATTATACTTGTTGCTCCAGGATGAAGGCTCCACACCTTCCCTATTTATGCGAATTTAATGATAATAAAACCTTAGCTTCTTATGCTAATGGTATATATGATTACTATGATGTCGAACAAATAGAAGAATTTGTTGCTTTTATGGGTGCTTATGAAATTGAATCTATGTTTAAAGAGTTTGAAGATTTTTATGATTCGGTTTATAGACCTGAACATTTAGCTATCCTTAAATATTTCTATGAGAATTATGAATACAATTTCGATATTAATGCACTTATTGAGAAAGTCTCCACTGTCCAAGAAGAGACTAATATTTTGCAGGAATCTATGGAAGAAGAAGTTGATGAAACTGTGAGCTCATTGGATGAAAAAGATGAGGAGGAGAGCGAAGAACAAAAGGAGGAAGAGCGGATTGATCACCCGTGCCCACCTTCTAATGAGAGTAACTCTTCAACTCATACATTGTTTAATTCCCCTTCATGCTTACCGAAGGATGAATGCTATGATAATTGCAATGATCCCGTTGATTCTTTTGAAATATCCCTTTTTGATGATGATTGCTATGCTTGTGGCCAAGATGCCAATATGAATTATGCTTATGGAGATGAACTTGCTATAGTTCCTTATATTAAACATGTAATTGTTGCTATTGCACCCATGCATGATAGTCCTATTATCTTTTTGAATTCTCCCAACTACACTATATCGGAGAAGTTTACCCTTATTAAGGATTATATTGATGGGTTGCCTTATACCGTTGCACATGATGATTTTGATGAATATAATATGCATGTGCTCGCTGCTCCTACTTGCAATTATTATGAGAGAGGAACTATATCCCCACCTCTCAATGTTTCCCACATGATAAAATTGCAAGAAACTATTTATACTATGCATTGGCCTTTACTTTGTGTGCATGAATTGTTCTTTTATGACATGCCGATGCATAGGAAGAGAGTTAGACTTCGTTGTTGCATGATATATGTTACTTTGTGCTCACTACTAAATTACAAATTATTGTTAATTAAAATTGGCTTTGATATACCTTGGGATCCGGGTGGATCCATTA
The DNA here is from genome assembly GCF_056163025.1 of Triticum urartu. NCBI lineage: Eukaryota > Viridiplantae > Streptophyta > Magnoliopsida > Poales > Poaceae > Triticum > Triticum urartu. The sequence goes on from NC_141877.1 coordinate 247,089,442, forward strand.
CTTGAGCACTATATGCCTAGCTTAATGGCTTTAAAGAAAGCGTTGCCAGGGAGACAACCCGGAAGTTTTAGAGAGTAATTTATTTCTGTTGAGTGCTTTCATATAGTTTAAAAACAACAAAAATAAAGAGGGGAACCCAAAACTTTCTCAAAAAGGAAAGTGAAAGTGGGAAAGACAAGCATTGTTGAAGTGGGAGAGCTCCTTGAACTTTTTTCATGCTCACGACAACTTTGTGAATCTTGATTACAGAAACTTTTCAACAAATATAATTATCCCCTTGTACAATTCCATTGTATTATAAAAATAATATGCCAAGGTTTGCCTTTAGGATGTTTACATTTGCTTGATGGTTTGTACGGTGCAGGACAGAAACTTTGGCTGTAGTGCGCGATTTTACATTTTTATTTGGAACGTCAAACGGTTCTGATTCTTTTTGCAATGTCTTCCTATACAAATTTTTTATGTTTCCTAATTTTGGTAGAATTTTTCAAGTACCAGAGGTATGGTGAATGTTCATATTGTTACAGACTGTTCTGTTTTAGACAGATTCTGTTTTTGATGCATAGTTTGCTTGTTTTGATGAAACTATTGATTAATATCAGTGGATTAAGCCATGAAAAAGTTATATTACAGTATCTATAATGCAAAAACAAAATATGAATTGGTTTTCAATAGTACTTAGAGTAGTGATTTGCTTTATTATACTAACGGATCTTACCGAGTTTTCTGTTGAAGTTTTGTGTGGATGAAGTGTTCGATGATCGAGAAGGTCTCGATGTGAGAAGAAGGAACAGAGGCAAGAGCTCAAGCTTGGGGATGCCCGAGGCACCCCAAGTAAACATTCAAGGAGACTCAAACATCTAAGCTTTGGGATGCCCCGGAAGGCATCCCCTCTTTCTTCAACAAGTATTGGTATGTTTTCGGATTCGTTTCGTTCATGCGATATGTGCAATCTTGGAGCGTATTTTGCATTTAGTTTTCATTTTTCTTTTATGCACCATGCTGGTATGAGATAGTCCTTGGTTTATTTATAGAATTCTCTATGTACTTCACTTATATATTTTGAGTACGGCTTTATAGAATGCTTCATGTGCTTCACTTATATCATTTGAAGTTTGGATTGCCTATTTCTCTTCACTTAGACAACCGCCATTTGTAGAATGCTCTTTTGGTTCACTTAGATTTGTTAGAGCGTGGGCATATCTTTTGTAGAAAGAATTAAACTCTCTTGCTTCACTTATATCTATTTAGAGAGATGACAGGAATTGGTCGTTCACATGGTTAGTCATAAAATCCTACATAAAACTTGTGGATCACTGAATATGATATGTTTGATTCCTTGCAATAGTTTTGCGATATAAAGATGGTGATATTAGAGTCATGCTAGTAGGTAGTTGTGGATTAGTAGAAGTACTTGTGTTGAGGTTTGTGATTCCCGTAGCATGCACGTATGGTGAACCGTTATGTAACGAAGTCGGAGCATGAGGTATTTATTGATTGTCTTCCTTATGAGTGGCGGTCGGGGACGAGCGATGGTCTTTTCCTACCAATCTATCCCCCTAGGGGCATGCGTAGTAGTACTTTGCTTCGAGGGCTAATAAACTTTTGCAATAAGTATGTGAGTTCTTTATGACTAATGTTGAGTCCATGGATTATACGCACTCTCACCCTTCCACCATTGCTAGCCTCTCTAGTATCGCGCAATTTTCGCCAGTACCTTAAACACACCATATACCTTCCTCAAAACAGCCACCATATCCTACCTATCATGGCATTCCCATAGCCATTCCGAGATATATTGCCATGCAACTTCCATCATCATCATATACATGACTTGAGCATTCATTGTCATATTGCTTTGCATGATCGTAAGATAGCTAGCATGATGTTTTCATGGCTTGTCCGTTTTTTGATGTCATTGCTACGCTAGATCATTGCACATCCCGGTACACCGCCGGAGGCATTCATATAGAGTAATATCTTTGTTCTAGTATCGAGTTGTAATATTGAGTTGTAAGTAAATAAAAGTGTGATGATCATCATTATTAGAGCATTGCCCTAGTGAGGAAAGGATGATGGAGACTATGATTCCCCCATAAGTCGGGATGAGACTCCGGACTTTAAAAATAAATAAAAGAGGCCAAAGAAGCCCAAATAAAAAAAGAGGCCAAAGAAGCCCACCAAAAAAACAAAAAAATGAGAGAAAAAGAGAGAAGGGGCAATGTTACTATCCTTTTACCACACTTGTGCTTCGGAATAGCACCATGTTCTTCATATAGAGAGTCTCTTGAGTTATCACTGTCATATACTAGTGGGAATTTTCATTATAGAACTTGGCTTGTATGTTCCGATGATGGGCTTCCTCAAATGCCCGAGGTCTTCATGAGAAAGCAAGTTGGATGCACACCCACTTAGTTTTAGTTGGAGCTTTCATACACTTATAGCTCTAGTGCATCTGTTGCATGGCAAGCCCTACTCACTCACATTGATATCTATTGATGGGCATCTCCATAGCCCGTTGAAACGCCTAGTTGATGTGAGACTATCTTCTCCTTTTTGTCTTGTCCACAACCACCATTCTATCCCACCTATAGTGCAATGTCCATGGCTCACACTCATGTATTGCGTGAAAGTTGAAAAGGTTTGAGAATGTCCAAAGTATGAAACAATTAATTGGCTTGTCATCGGGGTTGTGCATGATGTGAATATTTTGTGTGGTGAAGATGGAGCATAGCCAGACTATATGATTTTGTAGGGATAACTTTCTTTGGCCATGTTATTTTGAAAATACATGATTGCTTTATTAGTAGGCTTGAAGTATTATTGTTTTTATGCCAAATAATAGACTATTGCTTTGAATCACTCGTATCTTAATATTCATGCCATGATTAGATATGTGATCAAGATTACGCTAGGTAGCATTCGACATCAAAAATTATCTTTTTTATCATTTACCTACTCGAGGGCGAGCAGGAATTATGCTTGGGGATGCTGATACGTCTCCGTCGTATCTATACTTTTTGATTGTTCCATGCCAATATTATTCAACTTTCATATACTTTTGGCAACTTTTTATACTATTTTTGGGACTAACATATTGATCCAGTGCCCAGTGACAGTTGCTGTTTGTTGCATGTTTTTTGTTTCACAGAATATCCATATCAAACGAAGTCCAAACGGGATAAAAACTGACGGAGATTTTTTTGGAATATATATGATTTTTGGGAAGAAATATCCACGCGGGGGAAGGCCATGAGGCAGGGGGCGCCCCTGACCCTCGTGGCCACCCCGTAAGGCGGTTGATGCCCTTCTTTCGCTGCAAGAAAGCTAATATCCGGATAGACATCGTGTTAATATTTCAGCCCAATCGGAGTTAGGGATCTCCGGGAATTTATAAAACGGTGAAGGGGTAGAATCGGAGAACGCAGAAACAGAGAGAGACAGAGAGATAGATCCAATCTCGGAGGGGATCTTGCCCCTCCCACGCCATGGAGGCCAAGGACCAGAGGGGAAAACCCTTCTCCCATCTAGGGAGGAGGTCAAGGAAGAAGAAGACGAAGGGGCCCCCTCTCCCCTTCTCCTCCGGTGGCGCCGGAACGCTGCCGTGGCCATCATCATCACCGCAATCTTCACCAACAACTTCACCGCCATCATCACCAACTCTTCCCCCCTCTATGCAGCGGTGTAACCTCTCTCTTACCCGCTGTAATCTCTACTTAAACATGGTGCTCAACGCTATATATTATTTCCCAATGATGTATGGCTATCCTATGATGTTTGCGTAGATCTGTTTTGTCCTAATGGTTATTTGGTGACCGTGATTGGTTTGAGTTGCATGTTTTATTATTGGTGCTGTCCTATGGTGCTCTCCGTGTCGCGCAAGCGTGAGGGATCCCCGCTGTAGGGTGTTGCAATACATTCATGATTCACTTATAGTGGGTTGCGTGAGTGACCGAAACACAAACCCGAGTAAGGGGGTTGTTGCGTATGGGATAAAGAGGACTTCATGCTTTAATGCTATGGTTGGGTTTTACCTTAATGATCTTTAGTAGTTGCGGATGCTTTCTAGAGTTCCAATCATAAGTGAAAGTGCGTTATATCGACTAGAGGGGGTGAATAGGCGATTTTTATGAATTCTTCACTGAGTGATAGAGGCTAAGGTGTCCCGATGTTTCGATGAGATGGTGGCTATCGTTTTCTGTGGGAGTCGACCTTGACGATCCGACTACGAACGTGCGAGACGTCGCGCCTTAGCAATCGCTAAACCAACTTCCGAGGGTTATTGACCACGCCGGAGCACGATCAACCTGACCACGAGGGTCTGTTTCCTGCGAGCAAACGAAGAACAAGGAAGAAACTGAGATTGCAATTGGGATATTGAGAATATAAGATGAAAGCTTTATTGATCAAGGTGGGGTTCTGTGACGTCTTGGTCTGGTCGTTGGACACAAACAAAGTACGCGAACTTGTAGCTATGGCGAACTTTTAATCTAAACAAAACCCAAAGTCTAAACGACGCCCTAAGGGCTGTATATATGGAGGAAGAGGGGGGAATTTCGTGGCCCTTGAGGGTGGGGTCCGAAACCAACCCTAACTCTTGTTTCCCCACACATACGGACTCTAAAAATAGCCTATACTTAAGTATTTCGAAATTACATGGGCCTGGCCCATTAATAAGGTGACGCAGCACCTAGAATAGCCTATGGACGAATATTATGAAGTGGCATCTTGTATATTTCGTCCAAGGCTTCATGCACTCCTTATGGCGGCTTCAAAGTCCTGAAATCATCACTTGTAACTCCGTTCTTGATCCCCTTGCGCATGCCATCAACTCCATGCGTGTTCTTGCTCCAATGTTCATCCTTCTCCAAGCTAGGCCCTTCATTTGTAAGCAAAACAAATGTATCCAATTTAGGCAGCATCATAATCTCATGAACATTAGAATCATTACCAAGAAAAGAAAGTACCTGGTAATTTAATTGGCGTGCGCGAGCTCTAGTAATTGGTCCAGTATATGTAACAGTAGGGGCTGTGGGTGTAACAATGGTATTGATGTCCTCATCATCCTCCCCTTCTTGAAATGAAGTCGTCCTCGACGGAAGCGCATCTTCCTCACCCAAATAAGGCTTCAAATCTGCAATGTTAAAAGTGGGACTAACCCCAAAATCTACAGGTAGCTCAAGTTTATATGCATTATCATTTATTTTCTCTAACACCTTAAAAGGACCATCAGCACGTGGCATTAGCTTTGATTTGCGCAGATTAGGAAATCTATCTTTACGCAAATGTAACCAAACAAGATCTCCAGGCGCAAACACAACATGTTTTCTACCCTTATCTCCAGCAAGTTTATATTTAGCATTCATACGCTCAATGTTTTCCTTAGTTAACTCATGCATTTTTAAAATCAATTCAGAACGTTCTTTAGCATCAAAATTAACCTTCTCTGAAGATGGAAGAGGCAACAAATCAATAGGTGCACGAGGTAGGAAACCATACACAATTTCAAAAGGGCACATCTTAGTAGTAGAATGCAATGAGCGATTATAAGCAAATTCAATATGAGGCAAGCATTCTTCCCACATTTTCTTGTTATTCTTCAAAACAGACCTAAGCATAGTAGACAATGTTCTATTGACTACTTCAGTTTGTCCATCAGTTTGGGGGTGACAAGTAGTACTAAAAAGTAGCTTAGTCCCCAACTTAGCCCATAAACATCTCCAAAAGTGGCTAAGAAATTTAGTATCACGATCTGAAACAATAGTATTTGGCACACCATGTAAGCGAATAATTTCATGAAAGAACAAATCAGCAACATTAACAGCATCATCGCTTTTATGACATGGTATAAAGTGTGCCATTTTCGAGAACCTATCCACGACAACAAATATGCTATCCCTCCCCTTCTTTGTTCGAGGTAAACCTAAAACAAAGTCCATAGATATATCCTCCCAAGGAACACTAGGTACAGGCAAAGGCATATATAAACCATGAGGATTGAGTCGTGACTTAGCTCTTTGACATGTATTGCAGCGAGCAACAAAACGCTCAACATCCTGTCTCATCTTTGGCCAAAAGAAATGTGTAGCAAGTATATCCTCCGTCTTCTTGACGCCAAAGTGTCCCATTAATCCTCCTCCATGCGCCTCCTGCAACAACAAAAGACGAACGGAGCTAGCTGGAATGCATAGCTTGTTAGCACGAAACACAAATCCATCGTTAAGAACAAACTTGTTCCAAGTTCTCCCTTCCTTACAATTCTGCAATACATCTTTAAATTCAGCATCATGAACATATTGATCTTTGATGGTCTACAAACCAAATACTCTAAAGTCAAGTTGTGAAAGCATAGTATAACGACGAGACAAGGCATCAGCAATAACATTTTCTTTACCCTTCTTGCGTTTAATGACATAAGGGAAAGTCTCAATGAATTCAACCCATTTAGCATGTCTACGGTTCAGTTTTGCTTGACTTTTAATGTGTTTCAAAGATTCATGATCAGAATGTATAACAAATTCCTTGGGCCATAAATAATGTTGCCATGTTTCTAAGGTCCGAACAAGAGCATATAATTCTTTATCATAAGTAGAATAGTTCAGACTAGGCCCACTCAATTTTTCAGAAAAGTATGCAACAGGTTTTCCATCTTGTAATAACACACCTCCTAATCCAATTCCACTAGCATCACATTCAAGCTCAAAAGTCTTATTGAAATTAGGAAGTTGGAGTAAAGGAGCATGTGTCAACTTATCTTTCAATACCGTGAAGGCTTCTTCCTGTGCGGTACCCCAAACAAAAGGCACATCCTTCTTTGTAAGCTCGTTGAGAGGTGCAGCAATGGTGCTGAAATCTCTCACAAAACGCCTATAGAAACCAGCGAGGCCAAGGAAACTCCTCACTTGTGTGACCGTTTTGGGCTGCGGCCAACTCTCAATAGCTTCAATCTTGGCTTTATCAACTTCAATTCCCTGTGGAGTAACAACATAGCCAAGAAAAGATACTCGGTCGGTGCAAAAGGTGCACTTTCCAAGGTTTCCAAACAAACGTGCATCACGTAGAGCAATAAAAACAGCACGTAAATGTTCCAAATGTTCCTCCAAAGATTTGCTATAAATCAATATGTCATCAAAGTAAACTACCACAAATCGTCCAATGAAAGCACGTAAAACTTCGTTCATTAACCTCATGAAAGTACTAGGTGCATTAGTTAACCCAAAAGGCATGACTAACCACTCATATAATCCAAACTTAGTTTTAAATGTTGTTTTCCATTCATCACCCAATTTCATACGAATTTGATGGTATCCACTACGCAAATCAACTTTGGAGAATATTGTAGAGCCACTCAATTCATCAAGCATATCATCTAGCCTAGGAATAGGATGACGATAACGAATAGTAATATTATTAATGCCTCTACAATCAACACACATACGCGACGTACCATCCTTTTTCGGCACTAAAATGATAGGAACAGCACAAGGACTAAGGGATTCGCGTATATAACCTTTGTCGAGCAGTTCTTGTACTTGACGCATAATCTCCTTCGTCTCCTCTGGATTGGTACGGTATGGTGCACGGTTGGGTAGCGAAGCACCGGGAATTAAGTCAATTTGATGCTCAATCCCTCGAATAGGTGGTAATCCCGGTGGCACGTCTTGTGGAAAGACGTCAGCGAACTCCTGCAAAATGTTAGTGACAGCAGGGGGCAAAGAGGAAGGCACGTCCTCGAATGAAAATAATGCCTCTTTGCACACAAAAGCATAGCAAACAGATTTGCTGAAATCTAGCTCATCAATATCAGATTTGGTGGCAAGTAAACATGCACTTTTCAATTTAATTTCAGAAACAACAGTAGATGGTTTATTATTAGGCTTCATTTGGTGCTCAAATTCTTTTGCCACAATCTGATTTTCACTCTTATTTGTCTCCTGTTTTGCTTTATTAGCTCTATTAATATCATCTTTCAAAATGGAATCAGGAGTCATAGGAAGCAAAGTAATATTTTTATCGTTATGAACAAGAGTATACTGATTGTTTCTACCATGGTGTACAGAATTTTTATCAAATTGCCATGGTCTACCAAGTAATAAGGAACATGCTTGCATAGGTACCACATCACAATCAACATAATCAGCATATGTAGAGATACTAAAATGCACACGAACAGTACGTGTTACCTTAACCTTGCCGCTGTTGTTGAACCATTGGATGTAGTAAGGATGTGGATGGGGTCTTGTGGTTAGAGATAGCTTCTCCACCATCTCCATGCTAGCCAAGTTATTGCAGCTCCCTCCATCTATGATCACGCGAACAGAACGTTCCTTCACAACTCCCTTTGTATGGAACAAATTATGCCTCTGATTTTGCTCAGCTTGTGTAACCTGCACACTCAAAATACGTTGAGCAACTAAACGTTCATACCTGTCAGCATCTTCAGGAGCCATGTATTGCGTCTCATGATCAGAATCGTCTCCACCGTGTTCGTCACGTGTAATAAGAGCCAAAGTCTCCTCATCATAGTCACTAGCGGACTCATACCCACCATCCTCAGTAACAATCATCACACGCTTAGATGGGCATTCTCTCGCATAATGACCTCCACCCTTGCAACGTCGACAAATAATATCATGTGTTTGCCCTGTTGATGCCATGGATGAAGAAGAGCTCTTTGCAGGCCCAGAAGGTGTGCTCTTGGCAGATAGTGGTGATTGTGCCTGCTTTATTGTATCACGGTTGGAGGTGGCAGCCGACGGAGGCGCCGGTGTAGCAGAACGTGTGGAAGTAGATGATGCACGTGGTGTCCATGATGAAGGTCGACCTGCAGAAAAGTTAGTCCGCGCCAATGCCTGTCGATCCTGCAGTTCACGTTCAGCTTTACAAGCAAGATGGAATAAACGAGTGATATTAGTATACTCCTTATACTCTAGAATCGTCTGAATCTCTCTATTTAATCCACCCATAAAACGTGCAAGCATAGCTTCATTCTCCTCAACAATACCACATCTAATCATGCCAGTTTGTAATTCCTGATAATATTCTTCTACAGAATTTTTTCCCTGTCTTAAGCGCTGCAATTTTTGAAGTAATTCACGTTGATAATATGGTGGAACCCAACGAGTACGCATAGCAGTTTTCAAAGCAGCCCAAGTAGCCGGAATAGGATATAATCTACAATGCTCAGACCACCAAACACATACAAAACTAGTGAAAGCACAAATAGCAGCAGGAACACGTCTCTCCTCGGGATATTGTAAACATGTAAATCGTTGTTCAGTTTCTAACTCCCAAGTAAGATATATATCAGGAACATATCTACCCTCAAATGGTGGAATATTCAATTTTAGTTTAGTGAGATGGTCATGATCTCGTACCTGAGGGTGAGCCCTACCATTGCCATTATTTGCATGTGGATGACCTGGTGGTTGCTGTGCTGTTGGTGGCACGTAGTTCTGATTTTGATCAACCTCATCCTCATAATCTCCCACATAAGCATCCTCCTCCACATCAGCAGTAGGAGCCACAGAAGTATCAACAGCAGCACCAGCAGTTTGGCATGACTGAAGAGGGACACGGCTCGCTCGGCGGAGGGCTGTTTCCCGACGTGGAGGTAGTCGGTGTTGTTGCTGTTGTTGCAGAGGTGCGGCAGGAGCAGCCGGTGGTGGTGGTGGAAAACGCGACAGCAATTCAGCAAACTTGTTATCGAGCTTTGTTTCAAACGTCTTCTCCATGCCATCTATCTTCTCCATGGCCTCTTCAAATCTGTTTATCACATCTTGCACCTGTCCATTCATCATTTGCTGAAACGTATCATGAAGCTCCTTGTTCGTCAAGTTCTCCCAGTCAGTCTCGTCGGCTTGTGATCCTGGCATGGTTAGCAGCAATAGAAACACACAAGAATATGATCCTACAGACTACTAACAAGTGGTGGTGGTGGCGGGTGTCACAAATCCGTCAAGCAAATCTCAAATTCTTACCAGTTCTTACCCAGCAGCAGGCGGTGATCGGCAACCGCTGTAGTCAAAAACTCTCAAAAGCTTGGATAGAGCGATTGCCAGGGAGAGTCAAACGCACGACGTAGATGTATGTGGAGCTGGGAAGGCTTATAGTATGGTAGCAAAAAGGGTCAGCAATAATCAATTCAGAGATGCAAAGTTGAATAAACGCTCAACGATGGTACTGTGCTGGTCCTAGGCTAGACCGTGCTAGAGACGCGAGCCTAGAACACTAACAAAATCACGGCGCTGCACGTAAATAAGGGAAAAGCACACTCTGGAACTCTCTCTTTTTTTTTGCTCTCCTTTTTTTTCCGGGGGTCTCCAGACTATTTTTTTTCCGAGACCTACGCAGGCAAGGAAACACGAATCGGAATTTAGATTGATCTCAAGAACAAACCTAATATGAGAAGAACTCGGATTGGTGGTGGATATATGGTTGTGGTATATGGCAGCGGTGGTGGTATATGGTAGCGGTGGTGGTATATGGATACAGATTGGTGGTGGTATATGGATACGGATTGGTGGTGGTATATGGATATGGATTCAGAGCGGTGGCGGATAAGCAAAAGTGGTAGATGGGCGATGATGATTGTGCGGCGGCGACGTGACAACTTATGACCAGAACTCGAAACTCTAAAAGACTAGACTCTAAGACCAGCAACTTGACACGACGATGCAACCGCAAATTCAACAAAGCAAAAACCCTAAAAAGATTATGCAAAGGCTCAGATTGGTTCGGATATGATGAACTAACCCTAATTTTTTTTGTGGCTTTTTCGTGGACTGTAGGTATGAAGAACAGACTCGATCTAATCTATGAAAAACTGTAAAATCTCACCGAGCAACCTGGAAATCTGATACCACTTGATAGAGGCTAAGGTGTCCCGATGTTTCGATGAGATGGTGGCTATCATTTTCTGTGGGAGTCGACCTTGACGATCCGACTACGAACGTGCGAGACGTCGCGCCTTAGCAATCGCTAAACCAACTTCCGAGGGTTATTGACCACGCCGGAGCACGATCAACCTGACCACGAGGGTCTGTTTCCTGCGAGCAAACGAAGAACAAGGAAGAAACTGAGATTGCAATCGGGATATTGCGAATATAAGATGAAAGCTTTATTGATCAAGGTGGGGTTCTGTGACGTCTTGGTCTGGTCGTTGGACACAAACGAAGTACGCGAACTTGTAGCTAGGGCGAACTTTTAATCTAAACAAAACCCAAAGTCTAAACGATGCCCTAAGGGCTGTATATATGGAGGAAGAGGGGGGAATTTCGTGGCCCTTGAGGGTGGGGTCCGAAACCAACCCTAACTCTTGTTTCCCCACACATACGGACTCTAAAAATAGCCTATACTTAAGTATTTCGAAATTACATGGGCCTGGCCCATTAATAAGGTGAAGCAGCACCTAGAATAGCCTATGGACGAATATTATGAAGTGGCATCTTGTATATTTCGTCCAAGGCTTCATGCACTCTTTATGGCGGCTTCAAAGTCCTGAAATCATCACTTGTAACTCCGTTCTTGATCCCCTTGCGCATGCCATCAACTCCATGCGTGTTCTTGCTCCAATGTTCATCCTTCTCCAAGCTAGGCCCTTCATTTGTAAGCAAAACAAATGTATCCAATTTAGGCAGCATCATAATCTCATGAACATTAGAATCATTACCAAGAAACGAAAGTACCTGGTAATTTAATTGGCGTGCGTGAGCTCTAGTAATTGATCCAGTATATGTAACAGTAGGGGCTGTGGGTGTAACAATGGTATTGATGTCCTCATCACTGAGGAATTTTCAGGTGAGGAAATTCCTTAGCGAAGAACTACTAGCAGCGGAATAAGTACTCAAAAGTAAACATAATAGAGCACAAGCATAGTCATCATGATGAGATGAAGACAAGCACAGAGTACAGAAAGCGTAAACATATGATAACACAGGATGAAGACAAACAGACTGAAGAAATTGAACTGAGGAAATTGAGAAAGTCTTCAGTCAAAGTCTTCAAACACAGATACGAACAAGCACTCAACATAGTTATGAGGAAATGAAAGAGTTGAGGAAATAGAACTAGTGAGCTTGGTGAAGACAATGATTTGGTAGACCAGTTTCAACTGCTATCTCAGTTGTACATCTAGTTGGAGCGGCTAGGTATTTAAACCTGAGGACACACAGTCCCGGACACACAGTCCTCATTGTATTCTCCTTGAGCTAAGGTCACACAGACCTCGCCCAATCACTCGTGGTAAGTCTTTAGGTGACTTCCGAACCTTCACAAACTTGGTCACTTGGCGATCCATAATTCCTCTTGGATGCTCTAGACCTTGACGCCTAACCGTCTGGAAGAAGCACAATCTTCAAAGGTAATAAGCGTCGGATCCACGCAGGATCAATCTCTTCAGTGATGCTCAATCACTTGGGGTTTGTAGGTGTTTGGGTTTGGGTTTTCCTCACTTGATGATTTTCGCTCAAAGTCCTCGGAGGATGGGATGCTCTCAAATGACAAGTGTCAGTTTCTCTCGGAGCAGCCAACCAACTAGTGGTTGTAGGGCGCGGCTATTTATAGCCTAGGGAGCAGCCCGGCATGATAAGACATAAATGCCCTTCAATGATATGACCGTTAGGTGGGTAGATATTTTGGGACAGCTGGCACAAGGCACAACAACGGTTGGAAATTTGAGTATCAAATTCCTCAGGGCTATCATGTTTCTCACTGTGTAGGCAATCCGCACTAGTGAATTCCTAACTCCTCAGTCAGAACAAATTCCTCAGAGACCAGAAGAACTTCGTCTCTGTCACTGAAGAATATGACTGAACTATATGAGATTTCCAATGGCTTCACTCGAAGGGATTGGTAGGTGTAGGATTTTGAGTTGAGCACCACATGGAAATTTTTCCTTAGTATTTCCTCAACCCCCTTTAACAGTACGGTGTTTCCTATGATTCAAGAAAGAGAAAATGAAACTACGAAAACAAAAGTCTTCATGCTTCATGTTCCTCGAATGAATACCAAGTCTTCAGGATTGCACCAATTTCTTCACTTTCAAAGTCTTTAGAAAGTCTTCAGAAATCCGAAGTCTTCAGTTGAAGAACTTCATTTTTAGGGGTCGACTTTCTCTGTAAATATCAAACTCCTCATAGACTTATAGACCTGTGTACACTCAAAAACACATTAGTCCCTTAACCTATAAGTCTTCAATACACCAAAATCACTAAGGGGCACTAGATGCACTTACAATCTCCCCCTTTTTTGTGATTGATGACAATATAGGTTTTCAACGGGGATAAACATATGAAGTGTAAATACTAATTTTGAGGAATTTTATTGCAAGATATAGAAGAAGTCCCCCTGAAGATGTGCATGATGAGGAATTTTCTTTTGAAGCATTGCACACTTGAAGAGTAGAATCATGGAGATCTCCCCTATATCTTGTAATTCATACATGCATTTGACATATCATAATGAGGAATTTGAAATGCATGATGAAATATGGTGACTGGTGTAATTCAGCATGTGTGCATTAACATATATGAGGAATAAGCATACATAAAAAAACATCAAAAGTATCAGAGCACCATCGGGTTTAAGTTTACAACTCGATCCAATAAAGTTTCAGAAGAACGAGAGTTGTAACTTAGCAAAAATAACGCCCATATAGACAGACCCGCTTGAAGACTAACTCAAAATTCTCCCCCTTTGTCATCGAATGACCAAAAGGATCGAAAATGAGGACTAACGCCCCTGAAGAATATCAAGTTGATGAAGGAGCGCTAGCGTTGTTGGGGTTGTTTGTCGTTGAAGGGCCTGCCGCAGTGTCATCCAAGTCTTCGTACTCGTCGGTATCGTGTGATGAAGAATATGACCTGGACGCCAAAGAAGGAACCTTGACCTTCTTGAATTTCTTCGGTGGAGGTGCAGACCAGGCAAAATCTTCCTTGAGACCCATTTTCTTGAGATCTTCTTCACCATACAGATGTGATAGAATGGCCCAGGTGCGACCGAAGACTTCATGGAGGTAGTAATGGTTTTTCTTCACTGCATTGTGTGTAGCAGTCATGTTGTGAAGAAATGAACCAAACTGACGCTTAACCCATTTATGGTTTCGATCCACCTTCTGGTGAAGACTAAGCAGAAGCTCACGGTCAGTCATCACACCAGGAGCAGTGGCTTGAGGAGTAGACTTGGGTGCATTGGCAGCAGAGTCATGTGTGGTAGAGTCATCATTGGTGGAATAAGATGCAGCTTTGCGAAACTGACCATCCAATGGACGAATGCCTTCATCAATGACTGCAGGAGCCTTGCCCTTTTCATCAGTTGAAGTAAAAGCCTGCTTGAGGACTTCAATCGGGGGTAGATAGCTATGGTGATTCTAAAAATCATCCTTGTAGTTGAGTGAAGACCTTGTCTTAAGGAATCTCATAATCCAAGGAGCATAAGGTTTCAGCTCAAACGGGGAAAGTGCAGCATTTGCCAGAGTCCTCATGAAGAAATCATGATAGTTGATAGGAATGCTATGAATGATGTTGAATAGAAGATTCTTCATGATGTCAACTATTTCCTCATCAGATGAGTCGTGGCCTTTGATGCGACTCATTGTCCTCGTCAGAATGCGATAGACGGTTCTGGGAACATAGAGTAAATCCTTCACGAGGAATTTGGTCCTTGGGGCTTGACCGGGCTTCAAAGGCTTCATTAACACTTGCATGTAATGGGCTGTGAGTTCTGGTTCATGATACAGGCAGCGAGCTCCTTCACTGGGTGGACTGATGGGAAGGGCGTGAAGCAATTTAGAGGCCGGTGCCTTATAGTGAATATTTTCGGCCATCCAGTCCAAATCCCATGTGTTGATATCTTCAGGATCACCTGTGCTGTGCAATGTAGCATAGAACTGAAGAATAAGCTCTTCATTCAAATCAACAATGTCAGAGCAAAAGTTGAGGAGGCCTGCATCATGAGGAACACTGAGCACAGGAGAGAAGCAAGGTAATTATTCCATGTCCACATGAGGAATATGCTGATGGTAGAAGATTTTATCTTTGTTGAAAAGCAGTGAAGAATAGAAGTTGGCCTGGCTTGCAGTCCAGAAACGCTTCCCCCTTAGACGAGCAGAGTCATAAGGATTGTAGTTAGTGAAGAACACGTGCTCGCCGAAGAAATCACCAGCCTTGAATTTCTGCTTCTTTGAGAATGGATCCTTTGGCTTGGGGTGAGGAGTGTCAGTTAATTGCATCACAACCTCCGGGATCTCGATCTCAGGTTCCACAGGCTGAGGAATTTCAGGTGCTGCTTCAGTAGCAGCCTGGGACTTCAATTCTTCATCTACATGATCTTCAGCACTAGTGGCTGGAATTTCTTCATGGACAGACTGTGTGGCATGTGGTTCATCAAATCCCATTTGTACAGTAGTTACTGGGGACTAAGGAATTTGTTGCAATGGTGTGAAGAGTGGAGAGTTTGGGTGCTGACTTTCCCAAAATTCATCACTTAGCACGGGTGTGGTATAGCCAATGTCCACATCTTCATCTCCCATTTCTTCAATGCCGGCCTCTTCAGCAGTAAACTGAGGCATAGGCGAGGAGACAACTGATGTTGAAGGGATTGTATCCACTTCAATTTCTTCATCCATCTGCTCTCACTACAAAAAAATACACTTCCGTGATGATACGTGTTTGTCATAGTAGGTCGCGTTTTTTGTCATGCATGTACATCCATGACAAATTTATGACAGAATCAAGATAGTCATACCTGTGCTGTCGTAGAAGTGTTCCATGACATTACCAAAATTATCATCACATAAGCGTCCACTTCCATGACGATAAATCGCGCGTCACAGAAGTGCTTTCATCAAGGGTGACCGACACGTGGAATCCACCGTAACGGAACGCCGTTAAGCTATCGGGTCGGGTTTTGGATCCGATAACCGGTTAACAGCCCCGACCAATGGGGATTTTCCACGTGTAAAATCATCATTGGCTGGAGGAAACACGTGTCGGCTCATCGTTGGGACAGATGTCATCCACTCATTGGAAGAAGGCGCCTATGATACGTCGACACGTGGCACGGCCCAACAGAGGCCCATTCCTGTGAAAGGCCGGCCCGTTTGACTTGGTCAAAAGGTGGCGGGCCGGCCCATGTAAAGCCTGTTAACGGCCTGTTCGCATATAGCCCATTTACAGCCCACTAACCCAAGGCCCGTTACGCCCTATCTGAATTAGGCCCAATAGCGTCATCTGGGCCACCCAATATGATTCCAGCCCGTTTTCACTTCTGGCCCATGTATGGCCCATGACGTCTTTCGGCCCATATGAGGCCCTATGTAACTCTTGGCCTATTAACAGCCCGTGGTTAAACTGGCCCGTAATGAACAGTGTATCACTTTATACCCATTAACGGCCCATTATTCCGTTGGGCCGTTTCAAGCCCATGTTATCTTTCGGCCTTCTCAGAGCCCATTTATTCTTGGGCTCATTTCCAGCATTCGTTTACTTATGGCCTGTTACTGTCATTTCTGCTTGTGGGCCAAATTCAGCCTGTGGTTACAGTCGGCCCGTTTGTGGTCCATTAATACATTGAGCCGTTTTCATAGCGTCATCAAATACGGCCTATTAACGATTCCCCGTTATGGTCGGCCCATGAGCGGACGATTCCATCTCTAGCCCGTTTACGGCCATAATGCGGTCTGTTTGGCCCATGTTTGGCCAATCGATCATACGGCCCGTATAAGGCTCATTGATGATACGGCCCGTAGAAGGCCCATTGTTTCTACGGCCCGTAGAAGGCCCATTGTTTCTAAGGCCCGTAGAAGGCCCACTGTTTCTACGGCCAGTAGGAGGCCAAGTGTCACTATAGTAAATATTAGCCCATGGTTATTGTGGCCTAGTTTTAAGAATAGGTTATTGCAGCCACTAGCTAACCGCGGAAAAAGAACTGCAATGACTACAAGCAAACAAATAAACAAGACAACAAGGAAATAAATAAGCAAGCAACTAACGCTAAGCTATCACGGCTATTACACATATTACATCCTAGGCATCAAAGTTCGCCACCAGTGCAAATATAGGGAACAAAGCAGCATATCATATACACTGGTTGTCAAAGTTGGCGACCAGCGCAAACAAACGCCGCAGCAAAACAAATCCAGAACTGAAACCACTTCAGAAGATCTCAAGAAACAATATCCTGGGTACCAATAATGCTGGCAAGATGCTTAGCAAGCTTATTAACTTTCTCTTATTTGGCGCTTAAATCCTCCAGCGCTTGCTGTTGTACCAGAAAATATGCATCTGAATTCTGCAGGGACTTCCTCAGTCCTTCAGCTTCTTGTCACAGCACATCTGATCGATGTCTTTCAACTTGAAGTTGAGACTCAAGAAGACGGACTAATTCAGGCAGCGAGTTCGAAGAGCTTGTGCCAGCAGTAGTGGCCAGTAACTCGAACACTACATCAAGACAGGACTTTTGGTTTCCCTCACTATCATCAAGATAGTTTTATCAGCTTTCTTGGAGACCAACAGGGATGTCTCACTATCCTGAACCTTATCTACATTACTTCCTTTACCATTGGATAACGCAGTACTGTCTCCAATATTGTGTCCGCATTCTAAAAGAGAAACAAGCAGGCACATCACATGTTTACCATGTTGTATATGAAACTCATTTTGGTAAATGAGTTCAGTAGTAAAGTGGATAGGATAACATCATAAAACAAACATATATCTATGTACCGTGGTCACTTTATGGTCTATATCATTCTAGTTTTTGTTGCCAAATCAAGATAGAGACACAGTTCAAATAATATTTGTTCAAGACAAAGCAGAATAGACAGAATATAAGTGTGGGTAACTATACAACAATAACAACACTTGTAATGTGCATGACATGAGAACATGACTGTTTATTCAATTGAAACTGAA
This sequence comes from Triticum urartu, assembly GCF_056163025.1. Lineage (NCBI taxonomy): Eukaryota > Viridiplantae > Streptophyta > Magnoliopsida > Poales > Poaceae > Triticum > Triticum urartu. The sequence continues at coordinate 247,107,354 of NC_141877.1, forward strand.
ATAAACATAGAGCAGGTTACAACAGCAAACCATTTAAAGAAACAGGTTTAAAACATACCTGTTGCGCCATTGGAGTTTCAATTCCATCCTTCAAATTTGAAAATAGTTGGTATGAGTAAATACAGTAATGCAAGAGCAAAGGAGTATGAACCATAGCTATAGAACCTGACCTGAGAAAAAATCTTCTTATCCTTTAAGCGTTGAGTTGGGATTCGGAGTGGTGGTCCTCGTGCTTTGGGCACTGCAGTTCCCTTACTAACTGCTTGTGTTTGGGTGCTCTGTGGTGGAGACGGTGCTGTGTCAACTGGAACTGGGTTACTATCTGCCGGGGTTGGGGTTAGAAGGGGTGTAGCTGGTTCTCTGTCCAACTGGCTAGGGGTACAATCTGCGAGAGTCTGGGTTATGTCTGGTGGATCTGGTCCTTGGGCAAGTACAACCGTGGTTCTATCTGCATCAACTGGTAGCACTATCTTTTCTGAAGACCGTGTTGTTACTCCCTTAGATACTGCCATCACGCTCTCCAATTCAAATGGCTGATAAACAAGAAAAGTAATTGAAAGTATAGAAATTGTATGATAGACAGGTGCAATGGATAGTGGGGAATAAAAGAGGGCATGAAATAATTCATATTTATGTTGTGTAACCAAACAGGATAGCATGACACAATTTCACATATATGATGGCTAACTAAACGGGATAGCATGACACAATTTCACATTATGATGGCTAACTAAAAAAGATGGAAAGACATAGTTCAAAATATGAGACTATGTAAATAGGATGACATGACATAACTATATAATGTGTTTATTAAATAGGTTGGCATGCCATAATTCACATACATTCACGGATAGAATGCCATAATTCAAAATATGATGACTGTAAACACTAAACAGGATGAGATGATATAACTATATGATGTCTTTATTAAATGGGTTACCATGCCATAATTCAGATAGATGATGTGTATGCACTATGTAAACATGATGGCATGATATAATTCAAATATATGATTTATATAGTAAGCAAGTAAGCAGATGGCAATCCATATATGATGTAAAAACTAAGCAATGCAAGACAACATGCATGACATGGGTAATATAACCCTGCCAAGTTTGAGCATAGACCTCAGGGGGGAAATAGGACTGGTCACCAGTCTCTGAATCCTCCTCCGAGGAGCTCTCTGTAACCAGCAAGATGTCTGCTTCAGCAGGTAGCATTGTCTGCTCTGAATACCTTGTTTTCACTCCAGATACTTCCATCACAGCTTCAAATGGATGATGCACAGGAAGAGTAGTTGAATATACAAACGTTGTCGACAAATGGAACACGTAATACAAAAAAATGATAGCATGATATAATTCACATACATGATGATTGGCTAAACAGCATGGCATTGCATAATTCACATATATAACGCCTTTGCAACAAGATAGCTTTGTATAATTCACATATATAATGTCTTGCAAAAAGATGGCAATGCATAATTCACATATATGGTAATTAGACACTGAACAGGTGGCATTCACACGAAAGAGTGCGACCTCTCTTGCGGACCCGTGTAGTCCTCGAGGTCATCTGCTTGGTTGATGATGGTAATGCAGTTTTCATGGCTGCCAGCGGCGGGGAAGAAGATCTGAGGCGGCGAAAGACAGTCTAGAGGCCGGATCCCTGTTGTGCTGGACCCTCCTATCGTTGGAGCAGCTGAGCTGGGGTGGACGACGTCACAACAGGAGCGGGACAAACCACGCAAGGTTTTCTTTGACAACTATCTGTAAGAGAAGTAATTATGTAAGGGCTCGTTTGAATTGGAGGATTCCAACAATGCAGGGATAGGAAATAGACAGGAATAGGATAGGAATGCACGTGCAAAACAGAGAATTTAAAAACACAGGATTTCTGCCAATCTGGGTGTTTGATTCACAAGAATTGGAAGGTCACAGGATGCAAAGAAGCATGGTGAGATTAAGTCAAACCACAAGAAAATGTACGGTTATAATGCTATTATGCTACTATCTCTTAGTCTTGTGCTTCATGAATAGGAATTTGAAAAGGAGGACAAGTGAAAATTAAAATTCCTATGTTTTTTCTTTCAAGGAGACACTAAAGGAACAAATCCGTGTGCTTAGTGGACAATATATATAACATGCAGAGTAAAAAAGAGATGCAACAAGTGTACAACCTCTTTGGCGAAGCCAGGTCGATCTCAACGTGATTGGGTTGACCGGTGAGGATGCTTCGGCTAACTTTGTTGTCGGAGGAGGGGAAGAAGATCTTAGGCGTCTGGGGATGGAGCCCGAGGTACTGCTCCGCTGTGATGGAGGGTTTCGTTGTTGGAGCAGCTCCGGTGAGTTGTACGACGCCGAGGCTCAAGCAGGACAAGAGAGACAACGAACAACGTTAACCTGAGTGGAATTCTAATAGCATCTCCAATACATGACGTAAAATACATAACCACAAAGTGCTAGATGTAAAATACATCAGCCGCTCATCCCTGAACTTAACTGTCAAAGCTGAACTTAACTGTCGAAACTGAACTTAACTATCGAAACTGAACTTAACTGTCGAAACTGAATTTTGCTGTCGAAACTGAACGCACTAGCAAGGTGATGCTACACGTCGGTCGACTGACTTTTTCATCTCTGGTCAGTCGATTTTGCAGTCGTTGGATATGAAACCAAGGGCCTGCGGTTCATCTTCAACCTCCACCCCCTGAGCCGCCAATCACCACCGGCCAAACAGCAGCCCCCCGCCACCGCGACCGGCGGTGCGCCGCCCCGCCGCCCCGAAAACACTCCCCACCGCCGGTCCACCGCCGCCCCGGCCATCCCTCTAGGCCCCCCCCCCCGTGCCGAGCTTTTTCTTGGGCGATCCCCACGCCACCGCCCCGCCATCGCCGGCGACCACCGCCCCCATCCTGAACCCTAAGATAGATAGTGGGGTACCTCTCCGGCGAGCCCCCTCCCTGCTACGGCTGGTTCTTCCTTCACCTCGGCGAGCCCCCCCCCCCCACGTCCTGAAAATTGACTGACCCAAAAGTCGATTCAGTCAACTGAAGTGTAGCTAAATCGGAGCAGCATCGCAAGCAAGAGCAAGAGCAAGAGCGAGAGCAGCAGCGCGAGCAAGAGCAATAGCAAGAGCAGACCAGACAGGGGACCGAGAGCAAGAGCAGAGCAGCGGCGCGAGCGAGAGCTAAAGCAGCAGTAGCAGCTCCTACTGATGTGGACGTCGCCGCCGAGGGAGCGACGCCATGGAGGAAGTGGCCGGCGACGCCGCCGTGGATGGAGCCACGCCGTGTCGGCTCGGGACCGAGCGCCGGTAGCACCGTGAGATCGAATCAAGAAGATGTTGGAAATATGAGCAAGTTACTACGAGATTTAATCCGAATAAATAGGAAATAGATCATGACAGCAATAGCAGAGATTAAACTAATCATGCGAACTAGCATAGTAGATGAACAGATCACATCTAGGGCACAAACTAGAAACATGAATTCTACCACGATCTCGAACAAGAAGGATAGAATAACATACGATGCAGCGGGTGCAGCACCGCCAGCATTGACGTTGTCGCCCATGTCGTCGAGGATGAGGTTGCCGAGGTCGGGGAAGAAGTCGTCGTTCGTGAAGTCATCGCTGCCAGCAGTCGTGCGAGTGCGCTCCCCAAAAACCTGATCGCCCCTCTCCCGTACAGGATCACGAGAGGCGGGGTTCCGGAGGCCTGCTGTCCCTTCTCCCGGCGCACGCCCAAAGGAGGGATGGAGAAGACTTGCTTGGCAGCGCAATGATCTGGAACGGTGGTGAGAAACCATACGAAGCGGCGGCGGCTAGGGTAGACGTCTGCCTGACTATATAGTGCGGGCCGGGTAGGTCGTGGGAGTAAACCCCATGTCCTAGGGTAGACGTCACGATCCAAAAGAATCGGAAACGGTTCAGTAATTAACGCGTCCATTAAATATTAATTAATAACTCATTAATTTTTCCCGAGCAGCAAAAATATAGATAACATGCATAGCTCTGTCCTCGGCTCGGCTCAATCCCGCAACCTGCGGCGCGCCGTGACGAGGTGTGGTGTGGCGAGGCGAGTGAGGAGGAGGAGCGCGCGTGTAGGTCTCCTCTTTTCATGCTCATACAAGTGGTAGAAGAGCTCACCTTATAAAGAGGTGCAACTCTCTCTCTCAACTTCCGGGGTGGGACTAAACTTTAGTCTCACTCACTCCACTCACCTGTGTGCATGAATGGGCCAAGAGAATTTCAGAATTTTAGTTGGGCTTTGGGCCAAAGGCCTACTAGCAAAATTCCAACAATCCCCCACAAAGTCTCATTGGCACATCTCATCATTTAGTTCCAAAACATTGTTTATATACCGGTGCTTAGTGGAGACTGTGAAGTTGAACTTCCACTTAGAGATTTATGCTACACTAGATCACAACTTGAATAGTGGACTATGCCTTGAACTACAAGTTTTCTACGAGACTAGTTTCACACAAATTCTTGACCGATACTGGGCTGCTGCAAAGCTTCCCCGCGGGTGGAGCGTATACGTCATACTCCAGGGCCTTTTCATGAATTTATTAGAGAACACCCAATTCTCACAGACTGTGATGTTAACAGTCAAATTCATATAGGTGTGTTCCTCAGAAGATGTTCTATAGGACAGCATCTCTGCTTACCCGAATAAGTCACTTGGAACACATTAAGATAAGTATCAACCTGCCATGCAGATCAGGAGAGTATTGCATCTTCATGCACTGAGATAGGTAATATAGGGATACTCTCCTCCCAGCTGACCAACAGCTTGTCTCCCACTTCTACTTCACGGGATCTCCGATCACATAGAGTCCTCTTCACATGTCTTGAGGACTTCATATTGTCCTTTGAACTGTTTATCTTGACGATCACAGTTTGATTATCACAGTTCATCAGGATAGGGGGTATTGGTTTTTCAACCATAGGTAAGTCCATCAAGAGTTCATGAAGCCACTCTGCTTCAACAGTGGCAGTGTCTAATGCTGTGAGTTCTGCTTCCATAGTTGACCTCATTAAGATGGCCTGCTTGCAAGACTTCCAGGAAACAGCGCCACCACCAAGTGTAAAAACATAACCACTTGTGGCCTTAATCTCATCAGCATCAGATATCCAGTTTGAGTCACTATAACCCTCCAGTACCCTTGGATACCCGGTGTAGTGAATCCCATAGCTCGCGGTGCCTTTTCAAATAGCTCATAACTCACTCAAGCACATGCCAATGATCATCTCCCAGTTTTGACACAAACCGACTTAGCTTGCTCACAGCAAAAGAGATGTCAAGCCTCGTGGCACTTGCCAAATACATAAGCGAGCCAATAATCTAAGAATACCTCAGTTGATCTCTAGTAATCCGTCGGTTCTTTTGAAGCAACACACTAGCATCATATGGAGTTGGAGAAGGCGTGCAGTCGCTATACCCAAAATGACTCAAGACCTTTTCCACATAGTGAGACTGAAGCAGTGTGATCCCACCATTCTCATCTCTCAACAGCTTGATGTTTAAGATAACATCAACTACTCCTAGATCCTTCATCTCAAAATAGCGAGATAAGAAATCCTTAATCTCCTTGATTAAATCAAGTTTGGTTCCAAAGATCAGTATGTCGTCGACATACAGACAAAGAATAACTCCTTCACCCCCAGCATAGCGATAGTACACGCACTAGTCACCATCGTTTACTACAAAGCCGGCAGCAGTTAATGTTCTTTCGAACTTCTCATGCCACTCTTTCGGAGCTTGTTTAAGGCCATATAAAGACTTTAATAACTTGCACACTTTTCCTTCCTGACCAGGTACTACAAAACCATCTGGCTGATCCATGTAAAGTTCCTCCTTCAACTCTCCATTGAGGAAAGTTGTGTTAACGTCCATTTGATGTACGAGAATACCATGTGAGGCAGCCAGTGATAGTAGCACCCGAATTGTGGTCAGTCTAGCCACGGGTGAGTAAGTATCAAAGAAGTCTTCACCTTCTTTCTGGGTATAACCCTTGGCCACAAGCCGTGCCTTGTACTTTTCAATCGTACCATCAGGTCTAAGCTTCTTCTTGAACACCCACTTACATCCTACAGGTTTGCACCCATAAGGACGGCCAGTGATCTCCCAGGTACCGTTAGCTAAGATGGAATCCATCTCACTACGTGCAGCTTCCTTCCAGTAGTCAGCATCAGGAGATGCATAGGCTTCTGAAATAGTCCTGGGTGTGTCATCCACGAGGTACACAATGAAATCATCACCAAAGGACTTTGCAGTCCTCTGTCTCTTAGTCCTCACAGGAGTTCCATTGTCACCCTCAACAGGATTCTCAACGTGTTCCAATGCAATGGTGGGTTCAGGAATTACAGTGAATTCCTCACTAGATGGAGTAGGTATCTCCTGATTTGATGAACTCGACATATCCTTCATAGGAAATACGTCCTCAAAGAAAGTTGCATCATTCGACTCCATAATCGTACCAACATGCATGTCAGATACCTCAGATTTTATTATCAAAAATCTATAGCCGATGCTATGAAAAGCATAGCCTAGAAGAACACAATCCACGGCTTTTGGTCCAAGCTTGCGCTTCTTGGGAATTGGTATATCGACTTTCGCCAAACAACCCCAAGTACGTAGGTAAGAGAGTTTCAACCTTTTTCTTTCCCATTCCTCAAATGGAGTCATGGTCTTATGCTTTGTGGGAACTTGGTTTAGGACATCACATGCAGTCATTAGTGCCGCCCCCCACCATTCCTTGGATAGACCCGAAGTGTCTAACATGGTGTTAACCATATCAGTTAGAGTTCGGTTCTTTCTTTCGGCTACCCCATTTAACTGGGGTGAGTAGGGAGGCGTCCTCTCATGGATTATACCATGTTCTGCACAAAACAGATCAAATTCATTGGAAAAATACTCTCCACCATGATCGGACCTAAGCCGTTTCATTTTTCGATCAAGTTGGTTCTCTGCCTCAGCTTTATAGTTTTTGAAGAAAGTCAAAGCCTCATTTTTTGATTTCAGAAGATACACGTAACAATATCTAGTGTAGTCATCAATCAACGTCATGAAGTATCTCTTTCCACCTTTTGTCAACACGCCATTCATCTCACAAAGATCAGAATGTATAAGCTCTAGTGGCGCCAAGTCTCTTGCCTCTGCAGTCTTAAGGGACTTGAGAGGTTGCTTAGCTTGCACACATACTTGGCACTTAGAGCCTTTGACAGTAGAGATTTTCGGAATTAAATTTATATTGGCTAGCCGCGTCATGCAACCAAAGTTAATGTGAAAAAGTCGTGAATGCCAAATATCAGACTCATTGTTTTGGCAAACATTATTAATAACTTTAGTGCAAATATCTGACAAAGACAGGCGGAACAAGCCCCGCTCTCATAGCCTTTTCCAACAAATTGTCCATACTTAGAAATTACAACTTTATTGGATTCGAAAACCAACTTAAAACCATCTCGACATAAACGGGAACCGCTAACGAGATTTTTATTTATGGACGGCACCTGATGAACATTCTTCAGACGCGCAGTATTCCCCGAAGTAAACTTCAGATCAACCGTACCAACACCTCAAACGATGGCATGTGACCCGTTCCCCATCAGCACGAGTGAAGTCCCTGTTACCTGGTAAGAAGAAAACATGGAGGCGTCAGCACAAACATGTACATTGGCACTGATGTCAATTAACCAATCAGCGGATTGAAATACTGAAAGGATGGTAGGAAAAATACCGTACCCTGATTCCTTCATATCAATATCACCGATGACAACATTAGCGGACTTGCCGCTCTTCTCATGTTCGCGCTCCTCAAAGTGGTTAGGACGCTTTGGAGCCCAGTGATTAGGATCACCGCAGACATGGCAAAGTCCCTTCCCCTTCTTATGAGAATTCTTCTTGAAGTTGGTAGAATGTGATGTCTTGTTCTTTGTATCAAACTTGCCTTTGCCCTGAGTTTTGTTCTTATTGTTTTTGAACTTGTTGGACTGGGAGTTCTTCTTCTGTACCATGTGGGCACTAGAACCTCCCTCAACAACTCGAGCACGTGTGTCCTTTGCTCTCGCCTTATCAACATCAAGAGTACCAATGAGATCCGCAACGGAAAACTCCTGTCTCTTGTGTTTCAGGGAAGTAGCAAAATTGTTCCACGAAGGTAGAAGCTTGGCAATGATGCCTCCGGCAACAAATTTTTCCGGCAACACACACTTGAAGTACTCAAGTTCTTTTGCGAGCGACTGTATCTCATGAGCCTGCTATACAACAGGGCGCTCATCAGTCATCTTGTAGTCATAGAATTGCTCCATGACGTACAACTCGCTGCCGGTGTCCGAGGCACCAAACTTGGCCTCGAGCGTAGCCCACATGTCCTTGCCGTTGTCAAACGACATATACGAATCCACAATTGATTCATCAAGAACACTCAGAAGAGCGCCTTTAAAGAGGGTATCGATCTTCTCGAAAGCTTCCAGCTGTGCTGGATTAAGATCACCCTCAGGCTTGCCCTTGGTGGCGTCATAGCAGCCCATCGTCTGAAACCAGTAGACTGCTCTTGTGCGCCACCTCTTATATTGCGCCCCCTTAAAGGCAGGCGGCTTCAGATGCGTAGCAAAACCACTTGAAGTAAATTGCCTATTATCAGGTTTTTGGATTGTTGGAAATATGAGCAAGTTACTACGAGATTTAATCTGAATAAATAGGAAATAGATCATGACAGCAATAGCAGAGATTAAACATATCATGCGAACTAGCATAGTAGATGAACAGATCACATCTAGGGCACATACTAAAAACATGAATTCTACCACGATCTCGAACAAGAAGGATAGAATAACATACGGTGCAGCAGGTGCAGCACCGCTGGCGTTGACGTTGTCGCCCATGTCGTCGAGGATGAGGTTGCCGAGGTCGGGGAAGAAGTCATCGTTCGCGAAGTCGTCGCTGCCAGCAGTCGCGCGAGTGCGCTCCCCAAAAACCTGATCGCCCCTCTCCCGTACAGGATCACAAGAGGCAGGGTTCCGGAGGCCTGCTGTCCCTTCTCCCGGTGCACGCCGAAAGGAGGGATGGAGAAGACTTGCTTGGCGGCGCAATGATCTGGAACGGTGGTGAGAAACCATACGAAGCGGCGGCGGCTAGGGTAGACGTCTGCCTGACTATATAGTGCGGGCCGGGTAGGTCATGGGAGTAAACCCCACGTCCGATTCGTCATGATCCAAATGAATCGGAAACGGTTCAATAATTAACGCGTCCATTAATTATTAATTAATGACTCATTAATATTTCCCGAGCAGCAAAAATATAGACAACGTGCATAGCTTTGTCCTTGGCTCGGCTCAATCCCGCAACCCGCGGCGCGTCAGGACGAGGCGTGGCGTGGCGAGGCGAGCGAGGAGGAGGAGCGCGCGTGTAGGTCTCCTCTTCTCATGCTCATACAAGTGGTAGAAGAGCTCACCTTATAAAGAGGTGCAACTCTCTCTCAACTTCCGGGGTGGGACTAAACTTTAGTCTCACTCACTCCACTCACATGTGTGCATGAATGGGCCAAGAGAATTTCAGAATTTTAGTTGGGCTTTGGGCCAAAGGCCTACTAGAAAAATTCCAACAGAAGAAAATGTGGAGATTAGTGTACAAACTCTATGGTGGCGCCGATTAGGCCGCAGCCTCATCTGAGGAAACGGTGATGATGATGCTCTTCCAGTGGTGCAGGTGAAGACGGTGGTGTGGGAATGGAGGTGGCACGAAAGACGAGGGGAACGTTGGGGCAGCTCCTTGGAGGTGGAGGACGGGGTGGCTGAACCGGTGGGATGATGACATCGACGACGGATCCTCATCCGGTACGGTGGATGAGGGACGTCGAGGTGTTGCTATGGACGACGTCGTCGGGGAAGAGGCTCCAGCTGGGTGGCGGACGGAGCAGGGTGTGGGGTTTCATCGCGGGTTTTCGCAGCCTCGGTGTACGAATGGGTGGGTGGATGGGATGGCAGTGGGGAACCATGGCTTAGAGACGCGCTTGTCCGAAATGTGGTGTAAGTTACGAAAGTACCCCCACCGATTTGAGGCGGTTCTTTCGGTTCAAGGGTACCACGGGCATTTCGCGTGTCGGGATTTCACAGGAGGTGGGAGTTTTCGCGCGCGTTGTAATTTCGGAATAGCAAGGCGCGGGTTGAGATGGAGGGAGTTGTTGGAGCACAACGAGACAAAGATATATGTTAAATATTTCGGGCTAACAAGGTGCGGGTTGAAATTTCCGGACAAGCCTAATGTGTACTGTACCAAATCAATGTGCACTACAAATGTCATTCAAAACTTTGAATTCATGTTATGTTCAATTAAAATATTTCGCTACGTGTATAATGCATGCAACCTACTAGTCAAAGAACGTTTTAGTGCATTCCAAACGTATATACTACCGCTTCAATATGAACTAAATTTGAATTCGTTTCTCTATTTGAACAAGATCTACAGTAATGATTGTTGTGAAGTCAAAGCATTTGAATTCGTTTCTCTGTTTAATAAGATCTACAATCATCATTATTGTCAAGTAAAACCATCGTTTGTGTATTATCTTCACAGCGCACCACATGATTAGTCTCGAGTTACATATGAACTATGTGTACTATATGAACTCGAACTAGATTTTTTGAATCCACTTTATTTTGATTTCAAGTCACATTACATTTCTAGCTCTATCTAGATCTTCATAATCTAAACCATGTCTCATATGTATAATGTGTTTATCACATTATGTATGGTGCCCCGCCCCCTACGCCTACAAGTATTTAGATGTGAGTTGCAAACACCACACATTACCACAAATTCAAATAAAATGTGAGAATGTTCGATATATAGTATTGTTTAGATTGTTCGATATTTAGTTGTAAGCTGCAAACGCCACACATTATCACAAATTCAAATAAAATGTGAGATTGTTTGATGTATAGTATGGTTTAGATTGTTCGGCATTTAGCTGTGAGTTGCAAATGCCATGCATTATCACATTATGGTATAACATGTGCACAACATGTGTATCACCGCTACATTCATGCATGCAATGTTTAAAACACTATGATCTCCTATTCAAATATATGAATCTGCTTTCATATCAAATTATGATCTTTGTTAGTATCTTACACCCACACAATCTTCTAACCTTTGTAGCTACCACTAACTTTCTCTTGTGCATGCACACGCCCTCCCCCTCCCTCGGCATTCTATACATCGGGCACATTCATTTTTTTCTTTAGGTCGTTCTCCTAGAGTCTCCACAACTCCTTTCCAACACACACCGATCGATAAACCTCTCCAACGATGCCTGCCTACAACATACACACACACCTTCAATCTCCTCCTTTATGTGTCCTTGCCTCGTGTCTCTCATGCGGTCAGACACACGTGAAAACTCTCGCCCCTCTTTTCATCGATCTCACAACCGCACACTTCTCCCCGTATCTAGCTAGTAGTTGGGCCTCTCGCACCACCTCCTAGCTCCATTCTCTCTGTCTATCCATCTCGCTGGGCCTTATTTGCCTCTAACAAATGGATGTACACCGACCGATCTCTTGCTATACATATAGCTAGCTAGGTCCTTATAACTTGTTTTTACCCACACGCCAATCGATCTACCTCATTAGTTGTGTCTCTCCCTTCATCCGACAAACAACAATTGATCTACCGATCTAGTTAGGTTTGCTTGGTTCCCCTTCATCATCCATGGATGCGTCCCGACACATCTATCATGCATAGGCACACACAGAAACACATCCCCACTCTTATTGATAACATTGCAGTTCCACCCTTAGTTTGTCTAGTAGGACTCTCCTACCATCTTCGAGAAGCAACTCCATCACCCATCCAGCACTCTACCCCTCTCCCTCCCTCTCTCTCTCCTCTCTCTCTCTCTCTGTCCCATCATATTTCCCGTCCTTCAGTTATGTATGGATGTCGACCGATCTCCCTCAAGACATAGTTGGGTCTCTCCTTCTCAACACATATACGAGTCGTTCTACCTATATAGTTAGGCCTCTACCTACCCCTCCCCCCACCCCCTCCCCCCCACACACACGGATACATCGAGCGCTCTAGTCATGTCTCCCTGCCACACACAAACTTGACATGTGCCCTCTAACATTCCGGTAGGCCAATCGCCCTATATCTTTGACTTGCACACACACACAATTTCGATGGCTCTCTTCATCGATCTCGTGCCCACCCACTTGATCCTCTCTTCGACTCTATCGATAGCTATGACCCCTCCCTCTCTTCTCGTGGATTGACCGACCCTCTATGTATGATATGGATAAGCCTCCATTTCACACACATTGCATGCAAATTTTCGTTTGAGATGTCATCGACACATATTCCCACAAATAATTCACGAAATCAACCCCACCCCCCACCCCACCCCATCCCAAAAGAAAAAACACTCACGAATGCGGTTTCTATCTCTCACACACACCCACGTAGGTGGGGGACATGCACGAAGAGAAGAGGTGCATGCATGACGCACGTACTCCCGTATCTTTCCCAACCACACCCGTGCGGGGACACTGTGGAGCTCATTTCTGTATGAAAAAGGCAGCCCACGTGGTAATTTGGCACGTGTACTTGTTGTCCACTTGGTGGAGGGAGGATTGTCTACCACGGGTGAACAAACAAATTGCGACTCGACATGTTATGTTAAAAAAGAGGCAAATCATGTGGGGCCTACCTTAGAGGCAAGGCTCTATACACTGGAGTACTTTTGATGTGTCCCGTCAACTCGCAGAATGAGGAGAAGCTTGCTTAGTACGCCGTCTCCCCCGTTCATAAATATAAGTCTTTGTAGAGATTTCACCATGAACCACATGCGGATGTATATAGATGCATTTTAAGTGTAGATTCATTCATTTTGTTCCTTATGTAGTGGAATCTCTACAAAGACTTAACTACTAGTAATAGCTAGCCCCCACTACTAGGAATTCTCTATCCTCTCCTTGAGCCACATCATCAAAATTGATGTAGCCGTTAGATGAAGTAAACTAGTCCATTATAGCCGTCTGATCTAGATGTTGAGAGGCTCCGCACTAAGCCACATGCAAGCATGCAGAAATACCGTGGCACATGCATGTGAGTGGGTTTTAAATCACATCAACATGTCTGCATGCAAGCATGCACCGGTAGCATGCATGTAAGTCAGCTTTTAAGTCCCATTAACATGTCAAAAAGAAAAATATAATCCCATTATGCAGTAGGAGTTGGCTGATCTTTTTTCCTTACGTGGGATGATCTAAATGATGATGGGAGTTTATTTAGTTTGGCTACCACATTTGTCATGCAGTTATAGAGTTTTTTAGTTCTATGAAATCGATAATTTTGCGCAGAGAGATATACCGCTGTTCCGCGGCAACGCGCGGGGACTCATCTAGTAATATTTAGGAACGAAGGGAGTACTATGTAAAGAGTTAGGTGTCGCACGGTGATAGTGTGAGGTGGGCCATGTAATCACTGAGCCTGCGTGTTTTCACTGCTCTTGCATGCCCCGCTGTAAGAATGGAGAAAATTGTAATCTAGTAGTTGTACCTCCTTTCACCGAAAGCGTGGGACATCCAGCAGTCCTACCACCTCAGTAATAAAGACCAATGAGCCGTCAAATCACATAGACCCAGTAGTAGGTTGGACGGACGAAGCAACCATCACTCTTGCGCCAGTGAGAGGTCGCATCCGCTCTGCCCGGGCATGAATGCGGCACCGATTCTTTGGAGCGGCGCTGACTGTTTCGGGAGGGAAGCGCGCGCGGGCGATGGAGGGGCTTTGGTTGGGCCAGCCTGGTCAGGAGCAGGCGTGGCAGCTGTCCGCATGTCCCTACCGGACACACCTGGAAACGAGAGGATGCACAGACTCTCACGGCTAAAATCGTACACTACACAACATTTCTCTGTAGGAGTAGGTCGATCTGTCGCTCTCCCTAACACACACATGCTATTAAACACACACACACACACGCACACACACGCACCTTGGTCCCATTGCACCTTCTAACGTGACTTATTACACCTAGACGGAGGGAGTAGTAAGTATACGAGATACGGTGGCACACTGACTTAAGTCGAATACAAGTGCCCAAAATTTGTGTGCATGTTATAATAAGGATTCACTTAAAATAGTACGTAAGCGAACAGAGGGATCAATTGGACAGTGTTCCCGAGCAGTAGCAAGATGTGTGAGGTAAGATACACCACTAGCGCTTTTAATTTTTCTTATTAATTTGTTTGTTTCACCCTCTAACTGATGGGACCCAACGTACTACGTGGAGAGAGGTAAGGTGACTAAGGCTGCATTATTTCTCAACCACTGTGGATAGTCTTACCACCAAAGCCACATGACACGATTATGATTGAAATCCCAATGACTCCCCCCCCACACACACACAAAAAAAACATGGCATGCTTGTCACACGAATGCAGGAATGTATAAAAGGTTATTTCCCTCTCGTTGAACATAACGGGAGGGTTGTGTAGCTGGTTAGCCTGTTCGCTCATCAAACTTGAGGTCTCGGGTTCGATAACTACACTTGAGCATAATTTGTGCTAGGAGGATTCTTTGACTGGTCAAAATGTTTTCTAGGGTTTGCACGCTTCACACTCTCTCTCTAGTATATATATACACGTTGGAGCCTCAGCGCTTCTAGTTGCTCTCTTCACACGCCTCTCTCTCCCCTCACTGCTGCTCAAAGAGCCGGCAGGATTCATCCGACGGGAAGGGAAGGAGGCTTAACGCTGTCCCCGTTGGCGAGGGACTACCGGCGCAGCTGTTCACTTTCCACCCAGCGGCGGCGCGGGAGGGCCTCCGACCCCTTCTTCTTCTTCGTCGCCGTCCCGTCGCCCACCGAACCACGCCCAAAGAACCTTAAGGTATAATTTACTTACTCCACATGCATTGCTCTAGCTGCATGTATACCATGAATCTAGGACGTGGTTCAAAGAGGAAAGGAGTGGGGGAAAGTAGTGGGAAAAGTTGTATATAGCATGAATCTGGGACGTGGTTCAAAGAGGAAATGAAGGGGGAAAGTTGTATAGCATGAATCTAGGACGTGGTTCAAAGAGGAAAGGAATGGGGGAAAGTAGTGGGGAAAGTTGTATCGCATAAATCTAGGACGTGGTTCAAAGAGGAAAGGAAGGGGCGAAAGTACTAGTTCAAAAAGGAAAGGATGGGACAAGGCTGTAGAGTTTGAGCAGGACTAGATTTGCTGCGCTCACATAGGGAAATGTGTGTAAAGATAACAAAACTGGGACCAACACATATGCTCCTTGGTTGTTTGTTCTTTGTTGCAACAGACTGTGCATGACCACAGTACATCGGTAGATGCACATGGTGCTGGTGCGTCCACTGTCCCGCGCAACTCATTAGCTGTTGTTAATCTAAGGCCCTATTTGGTTAAAAACTCCCTAGTTCCTACCTGCTTGGTTCCAGGGACTAAACATGGACTAGAGGTTATTAAATGACATGCTAAAAGAGCATGTTACCCCTAGTAATAAACTAGTAGAGACAAGGTGCGATGCATGGCAGGGGCAACTGTTGGAAAAAGTCCCAAAAAGACTCCATCGGGGTCTTCTTTCTTTAGTCCCAAATGCCCACTTTTAGTCCCAAAAAGTCCCTCCTGTTTGGTTTAGATGGGACTGACACGGAGTTTTTTTAGTCCCTACACCAAAATGTCCCTGTAAACAAACACCCTCTAATAATGCCGCTTGAAAATTGATGCAATGCCATAGTTAAAAGAAAATTACAAGTTTAACGAATTTTATTGTTAATATAATCTCTATGTTAATATTAATCAATGCCACCGTTTGAGAAATGCTACTGTCTTGCTTTCTTTCCCATTTAAATAAGGTAGATGCTTCTTTTTGTTGGCTTCTGTGTCATCCACTGTTATTGACCACTAATTGTTTCCTTTGCACCTCTGTGTAAACAGGGTTATCTACTTCACCTCGTTGCCATTGTGACCTTTTGTTGCACTGCACAAAACACTTTTGTTTTAAGAGTGTTTTGTGCAGTTCAACCAAAATGTCACACGGACAACGTTGCTTGATTGCTTGATCTTAGTGGAACTGCACAAGAGGAGATCTTACTTCCTATCCGTTAAGGCGAATTTGGTTCAGATCTTCTTCTTGTGAGTTGTTTGAATTCCGCATCATGAGAGGTCAGTACTAGCCTTCTTTCACATGATTCTGCAGTGTGCTTTCATATGTTGTGCTACTTGTACGATAATGTTGCTTGATTTTAGTTAACTGCACAAATGGAGACAAGACTTCCAATCTGTATGTGCACTGTAATATCCCATTGAGGTAAGATAAGGATATTTCACAACTGCCGGCCTGTATTTTGCCACTTTCATCAGAAAATTAAGTTTAGTACTATACTTGTGCTCCCTAATTGACATGCCAAATCTTACATTGAAGGCGAAGCTTGTCTGTTATTGAACCAAGTGATGAAGGGGAAGAACAAGCGGAAGAAAAACAAAAATCAACTCACGGTGCTGTAATGAAGCACTGGAACTGTGATGACACAAGTAATGATATAGTTTTGCATCTTAATTTATTGCTATGGCTGGAACGAGCAATTGTTTTGCCACTGATTTGATGCCACTCTTAATATAATATGTAATTATCTCAACTTGTGCAAATAGGGATCTTCTTTGAAGATACCATATATTTTAGTGGAACTGCACAAGAAGATGTTGGAAACATTAAACTAATCGAGGAGTATATAGTAAGCATGGCCACCACCATAGATAGCAACATATGGTTCCGGAGAAGTGCTTCATCTATATGCTCTACACAATAAGCCTCCTGACAAAGGTTGGTACTCGCCCACTGATTTCATCAATATTATTGAGCTTTGTCATCTCTATTGGTGTTGTGCTACTGTTTAGATACTGTCATGAAAAAGTGGTATTGTCCTTGAGAAGTACTTCATCTGTGCTGTTTTAAATATTTCCTTTCCTTTTTTTCGAGCAAACAAGGATGCTAGCATTTAGTAGTCCTCTTGTCTTTGCACAACAGGATCATCTTCCTCTGAAGAAGAATATGGAGTACGTGAAGTGACTAGTTCTGATTATGCCAGGATGAAGAAGCCCTGTCTATCTTCTCATCAGAAGGAGCAGTTGAAGGATAGTTACATTACTCCCCACAAGACCAAACTAACTTCAGCTCAGAAGGACTGACAAATCTCCATCTTTTTGCTGTGATACGCGAGTACAATGTTGTTCTAGGATTCTTTCTGGTGAGTTACATTTTTCTAAAAGTGTGCTCTACATGGACCATGTATGTGCCTGTTGAAACTGTCAATTCATAGTACAGTTTGCTTTATACTAATCACTTTTTTGTATTTGTGCAAACAGGGGTGCTCAGCTTGATTTCAATGGGAACTGCACAAAATGTTCATGAATACATCGAATCATTCATTTCCACCACAAGAAAGGTGGTGCCGATAAGTTCAAGGCGTTACAACATATAAGGGCGAAATCATACAAGCTACGCGCGAATTTGGTCGATTTTGGTGGAACTGCACAAAAAGAACAGCTGGTTTATTTAGCACGAGGTGCCATGTCAATGTCCGAACTGATGGCAAACCCTGCCCATTCCACAATCGTAGGCATTTGATATTTTGGAATGGGAAAACCTTGTCAAATTTTGCTCATTGATTTTAGCAGGACATGCGTTTGATATTTTCGAATGGGACGCCCTTTGCTGTCAGCAGCGTCGATCAATTTTTTCTTTATTCTTTAGTTGTGAAGTAAATATTGCCTCTCACATTGATAGAGGCTAAGGTGTCCCGATGTTTCGATGAGATGGTGGCTATCGTTTTCTGTGGGAGTCGACCTTGACGATCCGACTACGAACGTGCGAGACGTCGCGCCTTAGCAATCGCTAAACCAACTTCCGAGGGTTATTGACCACGCCGGAGCACGGTCAACCTGACCACGAGGGTCTGTTTCCTGCGAGCAAACGAAGAACAAGCAAGAAACTGAGATTGCAATCGGGATATTGCGAATATAAGATGAAAGCTTTATTGATCAAGGTGGGGTTCTGTGACGTCTTGGTCTGGTCGTTGGACACAAACGAAGTGCGCGAAGTTGCAGCTATGGCGAACTTTTAATCTAAACAAAACCCAAAGTCTAAACGACGCCCTAAGGGCTGTATATATGGAGGAAGAGGGGGGAATTTCGTGGCCCTTGAGGGTGGGGGTCCGAAACCAACCCTAACTCTTGTTTCCCCACACATACAGACTCTAAAAATAGCCTATACTTAAGTATTTCGAAATTACATGGGCCTGGCCCATTAATAAGGTGACGCAACACCTAGAATAGCCTATGGACGAATAGTATGAAGTGGCATCTTGTATATTTTGTCCAAGACTTCATGCACTCCTTATGGCGGCTTCAAAGTCCTGAAATCATCACTTGTAACTCCGTTCTTGATCCCCTTGCGCATGCCATCAACTCCATGCGTGTTCTTGCTCCAATGTTCATCCTTCTCCAAGCTAGGCCCTTCATTTGTAAGCAAAACAAATGTATCCAATTTAGGCAGCATCATAATCTCATGAACATTAGAATCATTACCAAGAAACGAAAGTACCTGGTAATTTAATTGGCGTGCGCGAGCTCTAGTAATTGGTCCAGTATATGTAACAGTAGGGGCTGTGGGTGTAACAATGGTATTGATGTCCTCATCATCCTCCCCTTCTTGAAATGAAGTCGTCCTCGACGGAAGCGCATCTTCCTCACCCAAATAAGGCTTCAAATCTGCAATGTTAAAAGTGGGACTAACCCCAAAATCTACAGGTAGCTCAAGTTTATATGCATTATCATTTATTTTCTCTATCACCTTAAAAGGACCATCAGCACGTGGCATTAGCTTTGATTTGCGCAGATTAGGAAATCTATCTTTACGCAAATGTAACCAAACAAGATCTCCAGGCTCAAACACAACATGTTTTCTACCCTTATCTCCAGCAAGTTTATATTTAGCATTCATACGCTCAATGTTTTCCTTAGTTAACTCATGCATTTTTAAAATCAATTCAGAACGTTCTTTAGCATCAAAATTAACCTTCTCTGAAGATGGAAGAGGCAACACATCAATAGGTGCACGAGGTAGGAAACCATACACAATTTCAAAAGGGCACATCTTAGTAGTAGAATGCAATGAGCGATTATAAGCAAATTCAATATGAGGCAAGCATTCTTCCCACATTTTCTTGTTATTCTTCAAAACAGCCCTAAGCATAGTAGACAATGTTCTATTGACTACTTCAGTTTGTCCATCAGTTTGGGGGTGACAAGTAGTACTAAAAAGCAGCTTAGTCCCCAACTTAGCCCATAAACATCTCCAAAAGTGGCTAAGAAATTTAGTATCACGATCTGAAACAATAGTATTTGGCACTCCATGTAAGCGAATAATTTCATGAAAGAACAAATCAGCAACATTAACAGCATCATCGCTTTTATGACATGGTATAAAGTGTGCCATTTTCGAGAACCTATCCACGACAGCAAATATGCTATCCCTCCCCTTCTTTGTTCTAGGTAAACCTAAAACAAAGTCCATAGATATATCCTCCCAAGGAACACTAGGTACTGGCAAAGGCATATATAAACCATGAGGATTGAGTCGTGACTTAGCTCTTTGACATGTAGTGCAGCGAGCAACAAAACTCTCAACATCCCGTCTCATCTTTGGTCAAAAGAAATGTGTAGCAAGTATATCCTCCGTCTTCTTGACGCCAAAGTGTCCCATTAATCCTCCTCCATGCGCCTCCTGCAACAACAAAAGACGAACGGAGCTAGCTGGAATGCATAGCTTGTTAGCACGAAACACAAATCCATCGTTAAGATCGAACTTGTTCCAAGTTCTCCCTTCCTTACAATTCTGCAATACATCTTTAAATTCAGCATCATGAACATATTTGATAGAGGCTAAGGTGTCCCGATGTTTCGATGAGATGGTGGCTATCGTTTTCTGTGGGAGTCGACCTTGACGATCCGACTACGAACGTGCGAGACGTCGCGCCTTAGCAATCGCTAAACCAACTTCCGAGGGTTATTGACCACGCCGGAGCACGATCAACCTGACCACGAGGGTCTGTTTCCTGCGAGCAAACGAAAAACAAGCAAGAAACTGAGATTGCAATCGGGATATTGCGAATATAAGATGAAAGCTTTATTGATCAAGGTGGGGTTCTGTGACGTCTTGGTCTGGTCGTTGGACACAAACGAAGTACGCGAAGTTGCAGCTATGGCGAACTTTTAATCTAAACAAAACCCAAGGAAAAAGCTACTAGATGGATCTACTTATATAGGATCAAGGGGTGGCGGCCAAGGAGGTGGGAGGACGTCCCAAGGCAGCCTAAAACTAACCCTAGGTCGTACAAGGCTCATGGGCCCAAGTGGAGGTGATGCAACACCTTTGGGCTTGTAGTTTGACTCGGATTCTGTTGCAATGTCAAATTGTCTCGTCCGTAACTCAACGCTCCGGACGAATTTGAAGGTGAATCCAATTGGGTTGGAAAGAGCACGAAATCTAGTTTCCAACAAAAAAAGAATCACCCAATTCGGAGTCCGTATGAAAAAGTTGTTGGCGTTTTGAGTCAGGTATGTCTGTGCAATCCGAATCTGAATCCAGAACGTGAAAGACTTGGACTCTATCTTCTCTTGGCCCAAAAGTGACGTGAGAGGACTTTTTGAACACAACCTAAACTTCTCCTTTTCCCTTATCTTCATATGTGTATTGTACAAATGTCCCATACACCTGCAATTAGACAAAACACAAAAGTGTGTGAAGTATTTTTGTTCTGGATAACATAAATAGATTATTGAATAGTTTGCATTAGAAATCACCTGACAAATATGCATGTATGAAATATTTTTGGTCGTATCCAAGGTAGTCATGTCCTCATCATCCTCCCCTTTTTGAAAACAAAGCCGTCCTCGGCGTTGCTTAATCTGAAATGTGGCTAACAAAAGAGACAAGGTGTACATGTTGTATATGTATATGTCATCCAGTTTAACTTCCCTTGATTTTTGCACGTATGACACATGTATACATGAGTAACTTTCATAGTTCATAAAAACTAAAACCAAAAAATTATCACAAGAAGTAGAAGGCATGGAAATATTAGAACTCAGTTTGCACATATAAGTGAAGCTCTTATTCATTTCAAAAGATTCGCAATGTTCATCATTAAACCATCCCAACTTTGGTGAATAAAACTTACTTGCATCAAATTTACATGCTACAACATGCTTAAATAAGCAAACATGCAATAAGTCATTGGACACAGAATCATCACCAAGATTGGAGGCCATATCAAAATGGTTAAACATTAGTTCTTTTGCATCAACAGTTAATTCAATGGGTGCACTCAAAATTGTTGATATTTCAGTTGTTTGATCACCTGACGCATTCATGACAGTAATAAGATTCTCTAAAATAGGTGGTGTGCTCAAATCAACTGGTAACTCAATACATGACGCATTCAAGTTAACTAGGCATGCATCATTCTCATGTGAAGTTATATCATCAATACCTTTACTGTTACCTTGTGGCAAAGATGTAGCTGATGCAGGTACGGACGTTGACAATGTACCATACCCTTGAGATGATGCCGCGCTCATAATCCGAGGTGCAATGATGGAGTAACCCACCGGCGGTGGTGAGCATGAACTGGAATAGTAGTTGTTGTAGTCACCTAATGCATCCTCCTGTATCTGTCTCTCAAAGGTACAAGCACGGACATACATACCAGTAATGCAACGAGGAATATACTGAAATCTTGCTTGAATATCATGGTTCAAACCACCAAAAAATCTATTCATTGTATCATTCTCAGATTCTTCTATGTCACAATGATGCATATAAGATTTGAACTCTTGGTAGTAAGCATGAACAGTGTTGTTGCCTTGTTTAAATTGTTCAAATTTGTGAAGCAATTCACAACGATAATAAGGAGGGAAAAATTGTTGTCTCATTACAGCTTTCAAAACTTTCCAAGTTGTGGGTTGGTTATCAATGTTTTTCTTACAATGTACACTCCACCAAACAGAAGCAAAATTAGTAAATGCTCTAGTGGCTGCTCGCACTCGCTCAAGTTCAGAAAAGTCATGGTGACTAAAAACTTGTTCTACTTTAAGCTCCCAAGCTAGATAAGTAGTAGGATTAAATCTACCCTCAAATGACGGTAAAAAGATAACCTGACCATGTGCTTGTGTGTGTTGTCCCAACTCTCGTGATGGTGAAGATGTGTCCGTCGTCCAAGAACTTCTATCTTCGGATCCTGTCATGATTAGTAGAAACAAGAAACAAAATTCAAGAATAATGTTCCTATGAACTACTAGGGTGTGGTGGTAAAGCGCTCGCAGTAAAGAAAATATCAATATCTTACAAGTTCTTACCAAGCAGCAGGTGGTGACAGGCAACTAGCAGGGTCAAATAACTCTGAAGATTGTGTAAAGCGATTGCCAGGGGAACGTACGTATACACGGTGTAGAAATATATGGAGCTGGGTTGGCTATATATGGTAGCAAAAGATTAGCAATAATCAATTCAGAGATGTAATGTTGAATAAACGCTCAACGACGGTACTGTGCTGGTCCTAGGCTAGACCGAACTAGAGACGCGAGCCAAGAACACTAATGAGGTCACGTCGTAGCACAACTAGCATCAATGAAGGATACTAAGTAGCTCTGGACAGCAAGATATAAGTGAAGATCACAACGGCAGTAAAGATAATGATGTGAAACAATAGCCAAGCAGGATATATCAACAACTTTGTCTCCAACTTTCCTCTGAAAAAGTTTGTGCCGATTTTTTTGAATTTTTTTTCAAGAATGGGATTGACTCAAGCTTTCAAACACCAAAGGAATCGCTCAATTCTGAGTTGATATGAGGAGTCAAAAAATTCGAAAACTGGCCTGAAAAACTGGAATAAGCTGTGTTCATGAACTTCGGAGGACAAAAAGACCTATTTAGAAGCCGATTTTGAGGTTCCAAATATTGAACAAGCTTCTTCAACTATTTAGATGCGACTCGTCGCTAGCTTTTGTTTGAGTACTCGCGGAGGCAAAACGGACTTCGTATGAGGAAGTTATGCCTGTTTTACTGAACAGTGCACAAAACAGATTCCAGTCCGAATTCAACTACGAGATTGAGTCTAAAAAGATCCGAATTTTGTTTTTTTTTCTTCTCTTTTTTTTTTCTCACACTTTTTTCTTTCTCTCCTTTTTTTCTCTGACTTTTTTTCTATTTTTTTTTCTCTTGCTTTTTTTTCTCTCTTTTTTTCTCCCTCTTTTCAGAACAAACTAGATAAGATGCAGATTGGATCAAGCGAAGATGTGAACGATCTCAACTATTATTATGACAATGAATGGTGGGTAGCACGTGGTGGAAATTGATGGATGGGTGGTGGACAGCGGAAGAGATAATGATGCAGCGGTGGCGTGACTAATGTGAACAGAACTCGAAACTCTAAACAAACTAGACACTAAGACCAGCAACTCGACACGACGATGCAACCGATAATTCAATTATGCAAGCAATGAAAAGAAAATTGCAAAGGCTCAGACTGGCTTGGACCAAGGATGAATAGATCTAACTCTTTTTTGTGGCTTTCTTTTGGACAATAGGTAAGAAAATAAATCTAATCTAGGAAAACTAGAAATTCTCACCGAGCAACCTGAAAACTGATACCACTTGATAGAGGCTAAGGTGTCGTGATGTTTCGATGAGATGGTGGCTATCGTTTTCTGTGGGAGTCGACCTTGACGATCCGACTACGAACGTGCGAGACGTCGCGCCTTAGCAATCGCTAAACCAACTTCCGAGGGTTATTGACCACGCCGGAGCACGATCAACCTGACCACGAGGGTCTGTTTCCTGCGAGCAAACGAAAAACAAGTAAGAAACTGAGATTGCAATCGGGATATTGCGAATATAAGATGAAAGCTTTATTGATCAAGGTGGGGTTCTGTGACGTCTTGGTCTGGTCGTTGGACACAAACGAAGTACGCGAAGTTGCAGCTATGGCGAACTTTTAATCTAAACAAAACCCAAGGAAAAAGCTACTAGATGGATCTACTTATATAGGAGCAAGGGGTGGAGGCCAAGGAGGTGGGAGGACGTCCCAAGGCAGCCTAAAACTAACCCTAGGTCGTACAAGGCTCATGGGCCCAAGTGGAGGTGATGCAACACCTTTGGGCTTGTAGTTTGACTCGGATTCTGTTGCAACGTCAAATTGTCTCGTCCGTAACTCAACGCTCCGGACGAATTTGAAGGTGAATCCAATTGGGTTGGAAAGAGCACGAAATCTAGTTTCCAACAAAAAAATCACCCAATTCGGAGTCCGTATGAAAACGTTGTTGGCGTTTTGAGTCAGGTATGTCTGTGCAGTCCGAATCTGAATCCAGAACGTGAAAGACTTGGACTCTATCTTCTCTTGGCCCAAAAGTGACGTGAGAGGACTTTTTGAACACAACATAAACTTCTCCTTTTCACTTATCTTCATATGTGTATTGTACAAATGTCCCATACACCTGCAATTAGACAAAACACAAAAGCGTGTGAAGTATTTTTGTTCTGGATAACATAAATAGATTATTGAATAGTTTGCATTAGAAATCACCTGACAAATATGCATGTATGCAATATTTTTGGTCGTATCCAAGGTAGTCATGTCCTCATCAATATTGATCTTTGATGGTCTCCAAACCAAATATTTTAAAGTCAAGTTGTGAAAGCATAGTATAACGACGAGACAAGGCATCAGCAATAACATTTTCTTTACCCTTCTTGTGTTTAACGACATAAGGGAAAGTCTCGATGAATTCAACCCATTTAGCATGTCTACGGTTCAGTTTTGCTTGACTTTTAATGTGTTTCAAAGATTCATGATCAGAATGTATAACAAATTCCTTGGGCCATAAATAATGTTGCCATGTTTCTAAGGTCCGAACAAGAGCATATAATTCTTTATCATAAGTAGAATAGTTCAGACTAGGCCCACTCAATTTTTCAGAAAAGTATGCAACAGGTTTTCCATCTTGTAATAACACACCTCCTAATCCAATTCCACTAGCATCACATTCAAGATCAAAAGTCTTATTGAAATTAGGAAGTTGGAGTAAAGGAGCATGTGTCAACTTATCTTTCAAAACCATGAAGGCTTCTTCCTGTGCGGTACCCCAAACAAAAGGCACATCCTTCTTTGTAAGCTCGTTGAGAGGTGCAGCAATGGTGCTGAAATCTCTCACAAAACGCCTATAGAAACCAGCGAGGCCAAGGAAACTCCTCACTTGTGTGACCGTTTTGGGCTGCGGCCAACTCTCAATAGCTTCAATCTTGGCTTTATCAACTTCAATTCCCTGTGGAGTAACAACATAGCCAAGAAAAGATACTCAGTCGGTGCAAAAGGTGCACTTTCCAAGGTTTCCAAACAAACGTGCATCACGTAGAGCAATAAAAACAGCACGTAAATGTTCCAAATGTTCCTCCAAAGATTTGCTATAAATCAATATGTCATCAAAGTAAACTACCACAAATCGTCCAATGAAAGCACATAAAACTTCGTTCATTAACCTCATGAAAGTACTAGGTGCATTAGTTAACCCAAAAGGCATGACTAACCACTCATATAATCCAAACTTAGTTTTAAATGCTGTTTTCCATTCATCACCCAATTTCATACGAATTTGATGGTATCCACTACGCAAATCAACTTTGGAGAATATTGTAGAGCCACTCAATTCATCAAGCATATCATCTAGCCTAGGAATAGGATGACGATAACGAATAGTAATATTATTAATGCCTCTACAATCAACGCACATACGCGACGTACCATCCTTTTTCGGCACTAAAATGATAGGAACAGCACAAGGACTAAGGGATTCGCGTATATAACCTTTGTCGAGCAGTTCTTGTACTTGACGCATAATCTCCTTCGTCTCCTCTGGATTGGTACGGTATGGTGCACGGTTGGGTAGCGAAGCACCGGGAATTAAGTCAATTTGATGCTCAATCCCTCGAATAGGTGGTAATCCCGGTGGCACGTCTTGTGGAAAGACGTCAGCGAACTCCTGCAAAATGTTAGTGACAGCAGGGGGCAAAGAGGAAGGCACGTCCTCGAATGAAAATAATGCCTCTTTGCACACAAAAGCATAGCAAGCAGATTTGCTGAAATCTAGCTCATCAATATCAGATTTGGTGGCAAGTAAACATGCACTTTTCAATTTAATTTCAGAAACAACAGTAGATGGTTTATTATTAGGCTTCATTTGGTGCTCAAATTCTTTTGCCACAATCTGATTTTCACTCTTATTTGTCTCCTGTTTTGCTTTATTAGCTCTATTAATATCATCTTTCAAAATGGAATCAGGAGTCATAGGAAGCAAAGTAATATTTTTATCGTTATGAACAAGAGTATACTGATTGTTTCTACCATGGTGTACAGAATTTTTATCAAATTGCCATGGTCTACCAAGTAATAAGGAACATGCTTGCATAGGTACCACATCACAATCAACATAATCAGCATATGTAGAGATACTAAAATGCACACGAACAGTACGTGTTACCTTAACCTTGCCGCTGTTGTTGAACCATTGGATGTAGTAAGGATGTGGATGTGGTCTTGTGGTGAGAGATAGCTTCTCCACCATCTCCATGCTAGCCAAGTTATTGCAGCTCCCTCCATCTATGATCACGCGAACAGAACGTTCCTTCACAACTCCCTTTGTATGGAACAAATTATGCCTCTGATTTTGCTCAGCTTGTGTAACCTGCACACTCAAAACACGTTGAGCAACTAAACTTTCATACCTGTCAGCATCTTCAGGAGCCATGTATTGCGTCTCATGATCAGAATCGTCTCCACCGTGTTCGTCACGTGTAATAAGAGCCAAAGTCTCCTCATCATAGTCACTAGCGGACTCATACCCACCATCCTCAGTAACAATCATCACACGCTTAGATGGGCATTCTCTCGCATAATGACCTCCACCCTTGCAACGTCGACAAATAATATCATGTGTTTGCCCTGTTGATGCCATGGATGAAGAAGAGCTCTTTGCAGGCCCAGAAGGTGTGCTCTTGGCAGATAGTGGTGATTGTGCCTGCTTTATTGTATCACGGTTGGAGGTGGTAGCCGACGGAGGCGCCGGTGTAGCAGAACGTGTGGAAGTAGATGATGCACGTGGTGTCCATGATGAAGGTCGACCTGCAGAAAAGTTAGTCCGCGCCAATGCCTGTCGATCCTGCACTTCACGTTCAGCTTTACAAGCAAGATGGAATAAACGAGTGATATTAGTATACTCCTTATACTCTAGAATCGTCTGAATCTCTCTATTTAATCCACCCATAAAACGTGCAAGCATAGCTTCATTCTCCTCAACAATACCACATCTAATCATGCCAGTTTGTAATTCCTGATAATATTCTTCTACAGAATTTTTTCCCTGTCTTAAGCGCTGCAATTTTTGAAGTAATTCACGTTGATAATATGGTGGAACCCAACGAGTACGCATAGCAGTTTTCAAAGCAGCCCAAGTAGCCGGAATAGGATATAATCTAGAATGCTCAGACCACCAAACACATGCAAAACTAGTGAAAGCACAAACAGCAGCAGGAACACGTCTCTCCTCGGGATATTGTAAACATGTAAATCGTTGTTCAGTTTCTAACTCCCAAGTAAGATATATATCAGAAACATATCTACCCTCAAATGGTGGAATATTCAATTTTAGTTTAGGGAGATGGTCATGATCTCATACCTGAGGGTGAGCCCTACCATTGCCATTATTTGCATGTGGACGACCTGGTGGTTGCTGTGCTGTTGGTGGCACGTAGTTCTGATTTTGATCAACCTCATCCTCATAATCTCCCACATAAGCATCCTCCTCCACATCAGCAGTAGGAGCCACAGAAGTATCAACAGCAGCACCAGCAGTTTGGCCCGACTGAAGAGGGACACGGCTCGCTCGGTGGAGGGCTGTTTCCCGACGTGGAGGTAGTCGGTGTTGTTGCTGTTGTTGCAGAGGTGCGGCAGGAGCAGCCGGTGGTGGTGGTGGAAAACGCGAAAGCAATTCAGCAAACTTGTTATCGAGCTTTGTTTCAAACGTCTTCTCCATGCCATCTATCTTCTCCATGGCCTCTTCAAATCTATTTATCACATCTTGCACCTGTCCATTCATCATTTGCTGAAACGTATCATGAAGCTCCTTGTTCGTCAAGTTCTCCCAGTCAGTCTCGTCGGCTTGTGATCCTGGCATGGTTAGCAGCAATAGAAACACACAAGAATATGATCCTACAGACTACTAACAAGTGGTGGTGGTGGCGGGTGTCACAAATCCGTCAAGCAAATCTCAAATTCTTACCAGTTCTTACCCAGCAGCAGGCGGTGATCGGCAACCGTTGTAGTCAAAAACTCTCAAAAGCTTGGATAGAGCGATTGCCAGGGAGAGTCAAACGCACGACGTAGATGTATGTGGAGCTGGGAAGGCTTATAGTATGGTAGCAAAAAGGGTCAGCAATAATCAATTCAGAGATGCAAAGTTGAATAAACGCTCAACGACGGTACTGTGCTGGTCCTAGGCTAGACCGTGCTAGAGACGCGAGCCTAGAACACTAACAAAATCACGGCGCTGCACGTAAATAAGGGAAAAGCACACTCTGGAACTTTTTTTTTCGCTCTTTTTTTTTGTGCTCCTCTCTTTTCTTTTTTTTTGCGAAAAATCACTATAATGGCGAGTGTCTCAAAACTCTTCCCTCCTCAAACTGATAGGATGGGCACGAATTTTTTTTTTTCACTTTTTTTTGGGAAAGCAGGGCAGCGACGACGAAAAAGTGCGACAAAAAATCACTATGATGGCACGTGGCTCAAAAGACTCAGAAAAGCCTAAAAATAGGATAGGGAAAAAAAATTTGCCCGTGAAAATTTTGGCCTAAAAACTGCCCGGGGGTCTCCAGACTCTTTTTTTTTCCGAGACCTACGCAGGCAAGGAAACACGACTCGGAATTTAGATTGATCTCAAGAACAAACCTAATATGAGAAGAACTCGGATTGGTGGTGGATATATGGTTGTGGTATATGGCAGCGGTGGTGGTATATGGTAGCGGTGGTGGTATATGGATAGAGATTGGTGGTGGTATATGGATACGGATTGGTAGTGGTATATGGATATGGATTCAGAGCGGTGGCGGATAAGCAAAAGTGGTAGATGGGCGATGATGATGGTGCGGCGGCGGCGTGACAACTTATGACCAGAACTCGAAACTCTAAAAGACTAGACTCTAAGACCAGCAACTTGACACGACGATGCAACCGCAAATTTAACAAAGCAAAAACCCTAAAAAGATTATGCAAAGGCTCAAATTGGTTCGGATATGATGAACTAATCCTAATTTTTTTTGTGTGGCTTTTTTTTCGTGGACTGTAGGTATGAAGAACAGACTCGATCTAATCTACAAAAAACTGTAAAAATCTCACCGAGCAACCTGTAAATCTGATACCACTTGATAGAGGCTAAGGTGTCCCGATGTTTTGATGAGATGGTGGCTATCGTTTTCTGTGGGAGTCGACCTTGACGATCCGACTACGAACGTGCGAGACGTCGCGCCTTAGCAATCGCTAAACCTACTTCCGAGGGTTATTGACCACGCCGGAGCACGGTCAACCTGACCACGAGGGTCTGTTTCCTGCGAGCAAACGAAGAACAAGCAAGAAACTGAGATTGCAATCGGGATATTGCGAATATAAGATGAAAGCTTTATTGATCAAGGTGGGGTTCTGTGACGTCTTGGTCTGGTCGTTGGACACAAACGAAGTACGCGAAGTTGCAGCTATGGCGAACTTTTAATCTAAACAAAACCCAAAGTCTAAACGACGCCCTAAGGGCTGTATATATGGAGGAAGAGGGGGGAATTTCGTGGCCCTTGAGGGTGGGGTCCGAAACCAACCCTAACTCTTGTTTCCCCACACATACGGACTCTAAAAATAGCCTATACTTAAGTATTTCGAAATTACATGGGCCTGGCCCATTAATAAGGTGACGCAGCACCTAGAATAGCCTATGGACGAATATTATGAAGTGGCATCTTGTATATTTCGTCCAAGGCTTCATGCACTCCTTATGGCGGCTTCAAAGTTCTGAAATCATCACTTGTAACTCCGTTCTTGATCCCCTTGCGCATGCCATCAACTCCATGCGTGTTCTTGCTCCAATGTTCATCCTTCTCCAAGCTAGGCCCTTCATTTGTAAGCAAAACAAATGTATCCAATTTAGGCAGCATCATAATCTCATGAACATTAGAATCATTACCAAGAAACGAAAGTACCTGGTAATTTAATTGGCGTGCGCGAGCTCTAGTAATTGGTCCAGTATATGTAACAGTAGGGGCTGTGGGTGTAACAATGGTATTGATGTCCTCATCAGACATGTGAGTCGCTGAGATGCATAATCATCGATTGTTTTGAATGTTCTCTGTGAATTTCCAGGCCTGTGTGTTTGATTGCAATGTACAGAAACGCTAAAAAGCTGGTCAAACTCTCTGTACTCCTTCTGTTCCTTTTTACTTCGCACATTGTGAAAGTGCATACTTTTTGTATAAGATTGGTCAAAGTAGAGATACTTTGACTGCAGACAAAACTTGTATGCAGACTAGAAAGGACCGGAGGGAGTACATGTGAAACTGCTGCAAACGAGGTGATCACCCTGGGAATAATGCTAGAACGTATTGTTTTGCATGTTCATCCAATGCCAGTGATACAGGAATTCGAACTAATCAAAATAAATTCATTCATATATGGTCAGATTTCATATAAACATGCCAGATTTCATTACATTTCATACATTCTTCAACTAAAAAGGGGTGCGCTGGAGGTATAATTAATTATATGAAGCTACCCACCTGTGTCCCGCTGAGCCGAACAGAAGTTTCAGTGACTTAACTGTAGGTGCAGTTGCGTAACTGACATGTGGCTTGTTGGGCCCACTTGTCAGTCAGCCAACTGCACCAGCAGTTAAGTAAAAGCAGCGTTCTTCTCCAGCGCAGCTCTCCGACTCCATGTCACCGCCAAGAAGCTAACCGGCCGTCAATGGTCAACCCGCCTAGCTTGGCTTCAACGGGAGGGTAGCAGCGGTGGCCTTACTTGGACCCGAGCGGCGGCGACCTACCATGTTCTACTCTTCCTCGTTTTCTGTGTGGCGCGGCCTCGTTGGCAGAGAGGCGGGGCCTCGACGGAGCCAGCGATGTCCTCTGCCTCGTTGTTGGCGGGGCGGGGCCTCGGCGGAGCCGGCGGTGTCCTTTGCCTCGATGTTGGCGCGGCGGGGCCTCGGCGGAGCCGGCGGTGTCCTCTGCCTCGTTGTTGGCGCTGCGGGGCCTTGGTGGAGCAGGGCCTCGTCGACGCCAGTGGAGCGGGGACTCGTTGGAGCCGGCATTGTCCTCTTCCTCATCCTCAATCTCGCCAAACAGCGCCTCGCCCGCTTCATCACCCTCTTTGCTAGCCTCTTTTTGGCGGCCGCAGCCTCTGCCACCTGCATGCGGTACTGCCAGCGCTCGAGGCGACCCTTGCGGGCGGAGCGGTACGAGTCGAGCAGCGCCTCCTGCTCCGCCCGCTCCGCGGTGATCTGCTCCTCCACCTGCAGGTGCTCCTCGAGGAGATGGTGGTTGTAGGCGGCGTCGGCCTGCGCCTCCTAGAACTACTCCTCACGCATCTGCCTCACCCTGTCCATATATTGGGCACGGGCCTCGCCGATGGTCATGGTGCAATGCACCGCCGAGGATGGCGCGGAGGAGGGGGTTGGCTCCGGATCGTCGACTACCATGTTCTCCATTGGGACATCGTCGTCCTCCGGCTGCCTGCCGGCCAGCCGGTCGGCAGAAATGGCTGCCATCTCCTTGTGGTCCATCGTCCGCCGGTCCCGAAGAGCGCTGGAGCGCGAGGAAGCCATGGTGGGAAGTAGTGGTGAGGACAGGAGAAAGGGAACGGATGTGGATGACTGCGGCTATGGCCAGCGCAGCAGTTTATATAGCAATGGTGGGCGGGCGGAGGGACAGATGTGTGGCGCCGGAGTAGCTGGCTCGGCAACCGTGTATCATTAATGTGGGCGGCAGATGGACGGACGGACGGCACTTGTGTTGAAGGTGGAGCAGTCGCCTGCACCGGGAAGCGGGGAGGGTGGCGCTGACTGTTTCGGGCGAAAAGCGCGCGCGGGCGAGGAGATGACTTTACTTGGAGAGGATGACAATTGTGACCCACCAGGTCCATAGCCTCACGTACGCAAGTGCCTCCTTATTCTATATATATATATATATATATATATATATATATATATATATATATATATATATATATATATATATATATATATATATATATATATATATATAGGAAAATGGTTGTGTACTCCTGGGAGTACATACTCCCGCTTCTCATATACCACATAGATGAATCTTTTATACCACTTTATTATTTTTAATATACTTCATTAGTAATTATTAGATACCCCAAAATGAGTTTCATGAAAAAATTCATGTGAGTCTACATATTTTTAAATGTTTACGTATATACTGATGTGTTTGTACATGAAAAAGGTATATTACAAAAAGTACATCGCAGATGATATTTTTTCAACAAAACTCGTATTGGGGTATCTTAGAATATTTAATGAAGTATATTGAGAATAATAAAGAGGTATAATTAATGCGTATATGATGTATATTGAGAATGGGAGTACATACTCCCAGGAGTACAGAAGAGGAGTCCTATATATATATATAATTTATTTTGCTTCCTCCTAGTTTCCTCACATCACGGTCCCACACCATTGTCAACCTATGTAGTACTCCCTCCTTTCCGGTTTATAGGGCTTATCTCAAAATTTTAGTTTTTCCATTTTATAAGGCTCAATTTGGTTATTCCCCATCACATGTTCAGACTTCAAGGTGCATTAAATCATTGCATGCAAGTATTAAGAGAAAACTGACCAATGCATGCACTTTATGCATGCACGCATTGCAATTAATGCATTCGTAAACATAATTTTTTGAGGAAAACAAGAGCATTAATTGGGTGCTTTTGCAAACTACAAAAAATATTCCACCACTCATCATCTACCTTGGTTGGTGATATTTCTGAATTGAGGAAGTAGTCAATAAATGAGAGAATTGCACAAGAAGCGGCCGACAGCTGGGACCAAGCAGCTCGAGCAGTATTTGTGTTTTTGAGGTGTGAGCACTGCATAGTTTTTTATGTTTAGCCCAGATATTAATTTTTCTCCTCTGAACAACAACGAAAACATCGCTGCAGGTATTAACTTGGCGGGCTGTGGCCCGTCTAGCCCAGGCCAGATATCCAGCCCAGATATTAATTTTTTTCAAGCTGAAAATGGCTAGCCCAACTGTACTTTTTTTAGGAATACCCAGACAAGGTCAAGTTGTTATTCTCCGCTCCGCTGGGCTGCAAATCTTTCCTAGGAGGGATGCATTAGGCTTAACAAGAAAATGGGCTTTAAGAAATAATAAATGGGACGCAATTATAAAAACTGGGCATTAACTATAAAAAAATGCACCAAACACGTGATTACTTTATAAAATATTATTTTTGGATATTGAAAATTTTAATTTCATTAATTGTTGCGAGCGCAATGTTTCGTTAGATTTTTACGTAATATAAATTTATATTGAAATTGTATTTAATCTGACTAGAAATTTTGGGATAAAAATATTTCGAATCCCATCAAAATGTGGGAAATTTTATTGAATTCTGTTTTGAACGGTTGGTTGAAATGAGCTGTACTTTTAACAAACTGTAAATGGGCTGTAGTAAATTCCATTAGAATTCAAAAATGGGCTACACATTCTTACAAATCTCAAATGGGCTATAAGTTCTTTGCCACATACTTCTGGCCTTACTAAGTTGACGCGTCCCCTAAAAAAAAGAGTTAACATGTATGCAAGGCTTTGTCAACTTATAATCAACACACGGTTCTAGCAGCAGTGGCCGTTGGATGTCCATCCAACGGATGCCGTGCTTCTTCTTCAATCTCGGATATTCTAGCTTCACCCGCCCAAAAAATGATTCCTCCCCCTGACATCTGGGGCGCACCGTTTCGGAAGCTGACCTGTGGGCCTACTAAGTTGACGTACCAAGGGCTTTGTCAACTTAGTCAATATAAACGATTCTAGCTGCAGTGACCGTATGATGTCCATCCAACGACCGTCATGCTTCTTCAACCTCTGGTCTTCTTGCTCCAGCCGCCCAAAGCAGCACCGGTCGTGCCGCCTGCTCCTGCCTCCCGTGGCCGGCTGTGCTGCCGTGGAGGCCTCACCGCCCCCTATTACTCCCACCGCTGGCCAGGCCATCCCTCCACTCACCCACACCCCCTGTTATTCTGCGGTGACGGCAGCGCAGCCGAACCAGTGAACCCTCGTACTCCTCTCCGCGTGTGCATCCACTGTCGCGTCTTCCCCGGCTCCACGTCGTCCCCTTCCTAGGCCTCGTCGTCGTCCACCGCCCTGGTGCTCTCGGCGCGGCATGGTCAATGTGGTCAAGGAACGACTTCCATCGGACGTGGACTGTACGTGGAGAGGCTGACAGCTGGGTCCACGGCAGCCACAAGGAAGTGCCTCCTTATTACGTGCAAAATAATTATTCCTCCACCTCATAGCGGGGACCCATTGGACGGGCCATCGTATTTCGTGAAAAAATTATTCGCCCCCTGACTGCTAGGACCCACGAGCTACATCTTCGCACGCAAGGAAGTGCGTCCGGGGAAAAAATGATTCACCCCCTGACTGCTGGGACCCACCAACTACATCTTCGCACGCAAGGAAGTGCGTCCGAAAAAAAAACAATTCGCCCCCGACTGCTGGGACCCACCAGCTACACTTTCGCACGCAAGGAAGTGCGTCTGGGCAAAAAAAGTGGTTCGCCCCCCTGACTGCTGGGACCCAGCAGCTACACCTTCACATGCAAGGAAGTGCGTCCGGGCAAAAAAACGATTCGCCCCCTGACTGCTGGGACCCACCAGCTACATCTTTGCAGGCAAGGAAGCGCCTGACAGTCGGGACCCACCTGGTCGAAGTGTACGTAGCGTTGTCATTCTGGTCGCGAACGTGTACGTACATACTGGTCGATTTAGAGGCGCGCACGTGTCGTAGTAGAGTTGCGCACGTAGCATGTACACGTACGTACGGCGGCCAGGGTGCAAGAAAGAAAATACGACCACGTATGTGTACATACGGGCAGGGTCTCGAACGCCTACTCGCGCATACGTACGGCCAGGGCTCGTGTACATGGCTGGGTCAGAACGGAGAAACAACGTCGTCGTCGTGTTCATGGGGAGGCAACGGAATGCATCGTGTTCATGCGGAGGCAACGGAATGCGTCGTGTTCACGGGGAGGCAATGGAATGCATCGTGTTCATCGGGAGGCAACGGAATGCGTGGGAGCCAACCGGCTGGGTCGGAACGGAATGCGTGGTCGTGTTCATCGGAAGGGCTTGGACGGAGCAGGTGATGGAAACAAGGCCTGGCGTACCGCAAAACGGAGGAAACGGCCTTGTGTTTGACCGGCCACGTTTGAAACGGGATCCTGTTCATCGCGAGGGGTCTGGCGTACCGCAAAACAGAGGAAACGGACCTCCTATGGTCGAAACGGGGGTCCTGTTGATCAGGAGGGGTGTGGCGTACCGCAAAACGGAGGAAATGGACCTCCTACGGTCGAAACGGGGGTCCTGTTGATCGGGAGGGGTGTGGCGTACCGCAAAACGGACGAAACGGACCTCCTACGGTCGAAACAGAGGTCCTGTTCATGGGGAGGGGTGTGGCGTACCGCAAAACGGGACTCCGCGGGATACTGTTCATCTCCACCGTTGACCTCCTCCAGCCTCCACGGGCTCCTGTTCATCCAGCCTCCACCGCGTGCTACTCCATCGGCTACTGTTCAACCACCCCTCCACTGTCTACTGCTCATCCAACCCTCCACACCACGGGGTCCTGTTCAACCACCCCTCCACCGTCTACTGTTCATCCAGCCCTCCACCACACCACGGGGTCCTGTTCATCCAGAGGCAACGCCACCACTCACTGTTCATCCAACCCCCCCCCCCCACCGCGCAACACTCACTGTTCATCCCACAGGCAGCATTGATCGGCTTCGGTTAGCAGCAATAGCGAAGGAATCGCTCGATCGGGTTCAGTTAACATCCATTGATCGATCGCTCGGGTTCAGTAACACGCAGCCTGCAGTGCAATCGCTCGGGTTCAGTTAGAGCCAACGCCTCGCACACACGCGCGTACGTGTACGAGAGAAACCCGCATCGCTCGGCCCCCGACCACCCATCATAACCGGGAACTCCCCAAAATTTTCCTCCCCCTCGCTTCTACCATGGTTTTTTCCGTCATGGACGGCCCAAAGAATGTCATGCAGCTGCGTCTCCGGCCCGCCCAGGACGAAAAGCCCATTTTCTGTCATGATTTTTTGTCATAGAAGTAGGAGCCCACCACATCTATGATGATACCGGGTTTTGTCACAATTATTGTCATAGAAGTGTCATATGTATGACAGAAAAAAATTTCGTTCGACCCAAAATGTCACGGATGTGTCTTTTTTTGCAGTGTCTGACGAAGCAGCAGAGGGATTCTCTTCATCAGATTCACTTGGAATCACATATTCTTCATCAAAAGGAACAAGGTCCTTTGATGGCATGGTTGAGATAGGAACAACATCAATGGGGTTTGCAAATGAGCTAGTCAATGGCTTCATCTTCTTCTGAGCTGAAGAATCTGATGCAGTTGATGCCTTCCTTTTCTTGACCGCTGCATGCTCTGCAGCCTTGGTCTTCTTCACATCTCATGCAGATGGAAGGATCGGCGTTGGTGTAGGCGCAGGAGCAGAGGAATTGAGTTGTATTTCTTCACGCGCAACTGATGCAGTTGCCCTGACTTGTTCATTTTCTTCAGGCGCACCACTAGTGGATGCCTTGGCAATTTCATCAGCGGCTGGAATGCAGTCATCAGCCCTGGAACTCACATTTTATTCAGCAACCTGATTGTCATCAGCGGTGCTGGCATTTTCTTCTATCGGCTGAGCAGATGCTTCAGCCCGAGGAATTTCCTGTTGCGTTGGGGCTGCAACATTGGAAGTGAACTGTTCAGTTATCTTTACAAATCTGACTTTGGCTCCTAGCCAGTCAGCATAATAGCGATCAAATTCATCACTCAGTTTCTTGATTTCAGATTGAAGAGCAACAGCTTCTTCAGGTGAAAGCTTCAGAACGTTTTGCCTCAGAAAGCGCTCTTTCTTGTACTGCGCTTTCTTCACCCTCCTTCCATGTTCAAATTTCCATTTCCCTTCATCAATGAAGTGATTCAGTACATGACTTTGACCAGGAGTGAGGTTCCGCTCAGGCAGGGGTGTGTTGGGGTCCTTGTGCCAAAAGTCAATGAAGTCTAGGATCAACTTCGGATCCAGCATTAAACACACATTACTGCATTTGGCTCTAGCGGCCCTGAGTTGCCTGTCCCTGATGATTTCAGCAAGTTCTTCATCATTAGCTTCATCATCATCAGAGGGCACTTGGAAAGCAACTTGTTTCTTGTGAGGACTTGGTTGAGGACCTCGTCCAGCAGTGGTCTTCTTCTTCAGAAGAGTGGGAGCAGCTGAGGAACTTGGAGCAGCTGAGGAACTTGCAGAGGCTCCTGAGGCAATAGATATGCATGTGGTCCTTTGGCACGTGGCGAGATGCACAGGTGCTGAGGATTTGGTCGGAGCAGCCGAAGACTTTGGTGGAGGAGCTGAGGATTTTGTAGAAGCAGGAGCAGCGTGAGGAATTGGCCGTGAGGGCTTTGAGGAATCTGGCCGTGAGGGCATAGCTGAGGAACTTGGCCGTGAGGGCATTGCTGGTGAAGCACTGGGCTTGTGAGCAGGCTTCTTTGGCATGTCCTTCTTCGGCTTTACAGAGGCCTCAACAGCAGCAGCGGCAGCAGAGTCTTTGTTGAATTTCCTCACTGCATCTTTTGCTTGTTTGGCCAACTTGGTCTGGCGCTTGGCCCATTCATCAGGATAATCATCACCACGTGATGCGAAGCATCCCACGACCATCCACATGGACGCCACCTTAACTATCTAAGCTCCAAGTGGACCAATGACAAGGGCTAGGGCACGTCCTATTCAATCCGAGGTGACATCACTCCTACTTGAGTTTTACCCCTCTTCAAGTGAGACATGGCTACTGCCTAAGTCCGAGATACTATGTGTCACCAGGTACAACGCTCAAGACTCGGAGCTAAGGACTGTAGAAGAAGAGACAGGCGTCAACACTCTGGACAGCCCGGAACTTCCGGCCAGAGCCCGGAACTTCCGGCCCCCGGACCTTCCGGCCGACCCAAAGCTTCTGGCCGCCGATGACTTCGACCAGCCCAGGCGTGCCAACTCTCGGGTTAGCCCGGACCCCGTCCTGGACCTTCCGGCGCCCGGAACCTCCGGCCTGCCCGGACCTTCCGGCCCCCGGATGCCAGAACATCTCCAACGCGCCAACTCTCTGGTTAGGCCGGACCCTCCCCGGAACCTCCGGCGCCTGGAACTTCCGACCCTGCCTGCGCGCAGCCACTTGGGCCGAGGCCCGTGTACCCTTTCGTCACCTAGACTATATATACTCTACCCCGTACAACTTTCTTAGGGTTATCATTGGTTTAGCTCATTGAGAGATAGAGCATTGCTCATCCATATCGGATCTACTCCACGAGAGAGACCGCGACCCCTCTACGGAGAAGATCCGCCTTGGATTCAAGACCCCTTTACGGGAAGATCCCCTTGTGGATTCAAGACCTCCTCACGGAGAAGAACCGGCTACCCTTTTGTATCGTCCTTAGTTGTCTGTGGATTCGTGTATCGTTCTATGTACCCGAGGATCTAGCACATGTGTGAATTGTTCTTGTTAGTTTGAGTGTTCCTCTTGTGTTTCCCCTTGTGTTTTCCCCCGTTTTCCTCGTTCCCCTTTTCGTGTTCATCATGTTCTTCGCGGGATCCGCTCCTTTCGTGAAAGATCACGCCACTAGGGATCTACCCTACATCATCTTGGTATCTAGAGCCACGTTGATCACGATTTCGGAGCCTCCCCGTTGTGTTTCTAGCCTAATTTTGTTGTTTTTCGTCCTAATCCGAAAATCCCCACCAAAAATAGCCCCGATTTTTTTTGTGATTTGTTCGTGTGTTGAGATTTTATTGGTTTTGATACGTGAAGTTTGTGTGTGGCTCGTAGATCTAGCCTCCCCACCTTCTTTTCCTCCATTTTCTTCTTTTTCCCCTTCGGATTTGGGCTTCTCCCCAAGTTTTTCCGCCCAAATCCACGATCCCCAAGTCTCTGTTCTTGGCAGAATTCCGACCACCAGAACTTTCGGTCCAGCCCGGACATTCTGGCTCCCGGACCTTCCGGCCTTCCCCGGAACCTCCGGACCCCGGACCCTCCGTCTTGCCCGGAACTTCCGGCTTTGACAGAAAGTTTGCACTACTTCCACATCTCCGCCCAAATTCCACCAAATTTTGTTCCGGTGCTCACCATATACCATATATACTTCCGCATACCTCCACCATTTCCGCATAACCCAACTATTTTTGGACGCTCTCCGACACAGTTGCTACTTTGAGGTTTGAGAATTTGAGTTGCGGTACCGTATCCTTTTGTGTTTCGGCTATCTAGGTACGGTTCGACATCGACATCACCGCTGCTCACTTTCGCCACGGACGCGTCATCAACAACGACCACCTCGACTACGACTTGGTATTCGTGCCACAATTTTGACACCATACCGGAAGCAAGACCGGTAACTTCATCTTGGTATTGGACATACCACTCTTGCCATTACATTGATAGCCATCATAGCCTTACTCCTTTGCGTTGCTTACCCATCGAGACTAGCCATTGAGTATTGCCGGCAACAAGACTTGTGCACATTAGTGATCATACTTCCCATAGCATACATACATCATTGTTGCCTATATTGGTATCATCTCTTGTGTCACAAAGTTGTCATCGCATACTCACTTGCTATCTTGGTTCGTCAAGCATTGCATGAGAAAAGAGCTCAAACATCAAGGAGCCAAACAAGCTTTTAAGCAAAGAGGAAGGATAAGAAAAGGGCTTTTAAGCAAGAACCATAGCATCATACAACATTAAGATTGTCATGCTCGATCATCTTGGATCATATCATAAAAACACCCTGCATACAAAGTATTTGGGATAGAAGTCGTTACATTTTTGCTAAGTAGGTTGTGCACAAGTTCTTGTATCCGCCTATCGTGCAATCGTGCTAGCGTCTCTCTAGTGTTGTGCAACAAGAGCATTTTCGTGGATTCCACATTTTGGCTCACCCTTGGTTGCACAACCCCACTTATCTTTTTGCGTGTATGTTTCCGTGTACCTTATATGCTTGGTCTACTTGTTACATTGCATCTTGCGAATCTTTTCCAACATTATTGAAGCTCACTTACAATTACATCCAATTTTGTGCCACCATCCTAACCAAGCTCCACCAGAAGCTTTTACTTGTGTAGGTGTGAGAAACTGACAAGAACTCGTATCAATTGTGCTATTTCCTTGTCCTACATTGGAGTGATCCTAGATCCACTTTCAACTTCGGTCAAGGTACATTTGGTACTCGTTCTTCTCTTTCTACCACTCACATTTGTCTTGGAATGATGGATAGGCCAAGCACTTCTACGAACCCACTCTTCATGGAGCAAGACGACGACATGAACTCCTTCATCACCAAGAGCCACCTCTTTGGTGCACAACGTGCTTTGCATCAAGAGCAACAAGCTATGAGTGAACGCATCGACAACCTTGCCGCCGACTTACGATTTTCCGAGCAACGTACAAGGGACTACTTTGACCACAAGCTCGATGATCACAAGCAAGAGAATGACGCAAGGATGGACGAGATTCGCGCTTTGTTGCTCAACCGCTCTTCTTCCACTTCAAGAAGGAGCCGTTCAAGTCGCCATTCCGACTTTACCCTCTCCGGCTCAAGTACACCGACATCGAACACTCTTCGTCGAACCGCGCGCACCGACCGTCAAGCAAACCTCAATCCACGTCGGGACACCGACTCTCAAGAGCACCGACGATGTCAAGCCGAAGAAGCCTTTGCGCTAGCTCAAGAACGACAACAACAACGCCAACATGAAGAGGAAGAACGCGCGCGTCTACACCAAAATGCACAAGATGCCGAGGCTCAACGTAAAGAACAACAACTCCGTGATGCTCAAGCACTTGAGGTGCAACAAGCTCTATGCGATGCGAGTCGAGCCATTGTCGACCGAGGCCATCAAGCCCGTGAAGAAGAGGAAGCACTTCGCGAAGAAATTCACAAACGACGACTTCAAGCTTGCATGCATCGTCTAATTCCTCCTCGAGCTCGACGCGCTCCTCCACAAGCTCGCCAAGACCATCAAGTTCATCAATAGCATGAAAACAATGGGAATCCTCCGCGACAAGAGCAACACAAGGTTGACAACCCTCCGTGACAAGAGCACCACGAGTTTAACAATCATCTACAACATGGTCGTCATCATCCCCGACCCCAACACAATGAAGAGCAACGGTACGGCAAGCTCAAGTTCACCATGCCCAAGTTCAACGGAAGCAACGATCCCGAAGAATTCCTTTCATGGGCATTGAAAGTTGACAAGATCTTCCGTTTGCACAATTATGAAGAAGAAAAGAAGATCGCGATGGCATCCCTTGAGTTCCAAGACTATGTCCTCATTTGGTGGGAACAAATCATAGAGCGCCGTGAGGCAAGAGGTGAACCACCCATCACTACTTGGGCACAAATGAAGGATGTCATGAGAGCACGCTTCGTGCCTACCTACTACAACCGCGACCTCTTCAAGAAACTCCAAAAACTCAAGCAAGGAACCAAGAGCGTTGAAGAGTACTACAAGGAGATGGAGATTGCCATGATACGAGCCAATGTCATGGAAGATGATGAGCAAACAGTGGCACGTTTCTTGAATGGACTCAATCATCCTATCAAGAAGATCGCCGACTTCCAACCATACTCAAATCTCATCGAGCTAGTGCACCAAGCTACCAAAGCGGAACGCCAAGTGCAAGATGATTTCAAGTACGCCAAGTTCTCATCCAAGTCCTACGGCTTCTCCAATAACCAAGCTTTAATGACTCCAACACCGACTACAAGACCTTCTACTTCCAACATCGACAAGTCGACTTCCAAGAAAGCTTTGCCAACTACAAGCAACCCTACTATGGGCAACTTCAAGCCGAGAGCTTCATCATCATCAACCCCAACCGATGAGACCGTCAAGACGAGTTCCTTCAAGTGTTTCACTTGCGGAGGCCGAGGCCATGATGAGGACATCAATACCATTGTTACACCCACAGCCCCTACTGTTACATATACTGGACCAATTACTAGAGCTCGCCCTCGCCAATTAAATTACCAGGTACTTTCGTTTCTTGGTAATGATTCTAATGTTCATGAGATTATGATGCTGCCTAAATTGGATACATTTGTTTTGCTTTCAAATGAAGGGCCTAGCTTGGAGAAGGATGAACATTGGAGCAAGAACACGCATGAAGTTGATGGCATGCGCAAGGGGATCAAGAACGGAGTTACAAGTGACTATTTCAGGACTTTGAAGCCGCCATAAGGAGTGCATGAAGCCATGGACGAAATATACAAGATGCCACTTCATAATATTCGTCCATAGGCTATTCTAGGTGCTGCGTCACCTTATTAATGGGCCAGGCCCATGTAATTTCAAAATACTTAAGTATAGGCTATTTTTAGAGTCCGTATGTGTGGGGAAACAAGAGTTAGGGTTGGTTTCGGACCCCACCCTCAAGGGCCACGAAATTCCCCTCTCTTCCTCCATATATACAGCCCTTAGGGCGTCGTTTAGACTTTGGGTTTTGTTTAGATTAAAAGTTCGCCATAGCTGCAACTTCGCGTACTTCGTTTGTGTCCAACGACCAGACCAAGACGTCACAGAACCCCACCTTGATCAATAAAGCTTTCATCTTATATTCGCAATATCCAGATTGCAATCTCAGTTTCTTGCTTGTTCTTCGTTTGCTCGCAGGAAACAGGCCCTCGTGGTCAGGTTGATCGTGCTCCGGCGTGGTCAATAACCCCTCGGAAGTTGGTTTAGCGATTGCTAAGGCGCGACGTCTCGCACGTTCGTAGTCGGATCGTCAAGGTCGACTCCCACAGAAAACGATAGCCACCATCTCATCGAAACATCGGGACACCTTTGCCTCTATCAAGTGGTATCAGATTTCCAGGTTGCTCGGTGAGATTTTACAGTTTTTCGTAGATTAGATCGAGTCTGTTCTTCATACCTACAGTCCACGAAAAAGCCACACAAAAAAAATTAGGGTTAGTTCATCATATCCGAACCAATCTGAGCCTTTGCATAATCTTTTTAGGGTTTTTGCTTTGTTGAATTTGCGGTTGCATCGTCGTGTCAAGTTGCTGGTCTTAGAGTCTAGTCTTTTAGAGTTTCGAGTTCTGGTCATAAGTTGTCACGCCGCCGCCGCACCATCATCATCGCCCATCTACCACTTTTGCTTATCCGCCACCGCTCTGAATCCTTATCCATATACCACTACCAATCCGTATCCATATACCACCATCAATCTCTATCCATATACCACCACCGCTACCATATACCACCACCGCTGCCATATACCACAACCATATATCCACCACCAATCCGAGTTCTTCTCATATTAGGTTTGTTCTTGAGATCAATCTCAATTCTGATTCGTGTTTCCTTGCCTGCGTAGGTCTCGGAAAAAAAGTCTCGAGACCCCCGGGCAGTTTTTAGGCCAAAATTTTCACGGGCAAAAATATTTTTCCCTATCCTATTTTTAGGCTTTTCTGAGTCTTTTGAGCCACGTGCCATCATAGTGATTTTTTGTCGCACTTTTTCGTCGTCGCTGCCCTGATTTCCGAAAAAAAAAGTGAAATTTTTTTTTCGTGCCCATCCTATCAGTTTGACAAGGGAAGAGTTTTGAGACATTCGCCATTATAGTGATTTTTCGCAAAAAAAAAGAGGAGCGCAAAAAAAAGCGAAAAAAAAAGTTCCAGAGTGTGCTTTTCCCTTATTTACGTGCAGCGCCGTGATTTTGTTAGTGTTCTAGGCTCGCGTCTCTAGCACGGTCTAGCCTAGGACCAGCACAGTACCGTCGTTGAGCGTTTATTCAACTTTGCATCTCTGAATTGATTATTGCTGACCCTTTTTGCTACCATACTATAAGCCTTCCCAGCTCCACATACCTCTACGTCGTGCGTTTGACTCTCCCTGGCAATCGCTCTATCCAAGCTTTTGAGAGTTTTGACTACAACGGTTGCCGATCACCGCCTGCTGCTGGGTAAGAACTGGTAAGAATTTGAGATTTGCTTGACGGATTTGTGACACCCGCCACCACCACCT
Source organism: Triticum urartu (assembly GCF_056163025.1). Taxonomy (NCBI): domain Eukaryota; kingdom Viridiplantae; phylum Streptophyta; class Magnoliopsida; order Poales; family Poaceae; genus Triticum; species Triticum urartu. The sequence goes on from NC_141877.1 coordinate 247,151,856, forward strand.
CTTGTTAGTATTCTGTAGGATCATATTCTTGTGTGTTTTCTATTGTTGCTAACCATGGCAGGATCACAAGCCGACGAGACTGACTGGGAGAACATGACGAATCAGGAGTTGCATGATAAATTTCAGCAAATGATGAATGGACAGGTGCAGGATGTGCTAAACAGATTTGAAGAGGCCATGGAGAAGATAGATGACATGGAGAAGACGTTCGAAACAAAGCTCGATAACAGGTTTAATGAATTGCTCGCGCGTCTTCCACCACCACCACCGGCTGCTCCTAACGCACCTCTACAACAACAACAACGACGACTACCTACACATCGTGAAACGGCCCTCCGCCGAGCGAGCCGTCTCCCTCTTGCACCTGGCCAAACTGTTGGTGCTGCTGTTGCTACTTCTGTGGCTCCTGCTGCTGATGCGGAGGAGGATGATTTTGTTGGCGATTACGAGGATGAGGTTGATCAAAATCAGAACTACGTGCCACCACCAGCACAGCAACCATCAGGTCGTCCACATGCAAATAATGGCAATGGTAGGGCTCACCCTCAGGTACGAGATCATGACCATCTCCCTAAACTAAAATTGAATATTCCACCATTTGAGGGTAGATATGTTCCTGATATATATCTTACTTGGGAGTTAGAAACTGAACAACGATTTACATGTTTACAATATCCCGAGGAGAGACGTGTTCCTGCTGCTGTTTGTGCATTCACTAGTTTTGCATGTGTTTGGTGGTCTGAGCATTGTAGATTATATCCCATTCCTGCTACTTGGGCTGCTTTGAAAACTGCTATGCGTACTCGTTGGGTTCCACCATATTATCAACGTGAATTACTTCAAAAATTGCAGCGCTTAAGACAGGGAGAAAATTCTGTAGAAGAATATTATCAGGAATTACAAACTGGCATGATTAGATGTGGTATTGTTGAGGAGAATGAAGCTATGCTTGCACATTTTATGGGTGGATTAAATAGAGAGATTCAGACGATTCTAGAGTATAAGGAGTATACTAATATCACTCGTTTATTCCATCTTGCTTGTAAAGCTGAACGTGAAGTGCAGGATCGACAGGCATTGGCGCGGACTAACTTTTCTGCAGGTCGACCTTCTTCATGGACACCACGTGCATCATCTACTTCCACACGTTCTGCTACACCGGCGCCTCCGTCGGCTGCCACCTCCAACCGTGATATAATAAAGCAGGCACAATCACCACTCTCTGCCAAGAGCACACCTTCTGGGCCTGCAAAGAGCTCTTCTTCATCCATGGCATCAACAGGGCAAACACATGATATTATTTGTCGACGTTGCAAGGGTGGAGGTCATTATGCGAGAGAATGCCCATCTAAGCGTGTGATGATTGTTACTGAGGATGGTGGGTATGAGTCCGCTAGTGACTATGATGAGGAGACTTTGGCTCTTATTACACGTGACGAACACGGTGGAGACGATTCTGATCATGAGACGCAATACATGGCTCCTGAAGATGCTGACAGGTATGAATGTTTAGTTGCTCAACGTGTTTTGAGTGTGCAGGTTACACAAGCTGAGCAAAATCAGAGGCATAATTTGTTCCATACAAAGGGAGTTGTGAAGGAACGTTCTGTTCGCGTGATCATAGATGGAGGGAGTTGCAACAACTTGGCTAGCATCGAGATGGTGGAGAAGCTATCTCTCACCACCAGACCACATCCACATCCTTACTACATCCAATGGTTCAACAACAGCGGCAAGGTTAAGGTAACACGTACTGTTCGTGTGCATTTTAGTATCTCTACATATGCTGATTATGTTGATTGTGATGTGGTACCGATGCAAGCATGTTCCTTATTACTTGGTAGACCATGGCAATTTGATAAAAATTCTATTCACCATGGTAGAAACAATCAGTATACTCTTGTTCATAAGGATAAAAATATTACTTTGCTTCCTATGACTCCTAATTCCATTTTGAAAGATGATATTAATAGAGCTAATAAAGCAAAACAGGAGAAAACTAAGAGTGAAAATCAGATTGTGGCAAAAGAATTTGAGCAACAAATGCAGCCTAATAATAATAAACAATCTAGTGTTGCTTCTGAAATTAAATTGAAAAGTGCATGTTTACTTGCCACCAAATCTGATATTGATGATCTAGATTTTAGCAAATCTGTTTGCTATGCTTTTGTGTGCAAAGAGGCATTATTTTCATTCGAGGACGTGCCTTCCTCTTTGCCTCCTGCTGTCACTAACATTTTGCAGGAGTTCGCCGACGTCTTTCCACAAGACGTGCCACCGGGATTACCACCTATTCGCGGGATTGAGCATCAAATTGACTTAATTCCCGGTGCATCATTACCCAACCGGGCACCATACCGTACCAATCCAGAGGAGACGAAGGAGATTATGCGTCAAGTACAAGAACTGCTCGACAAAGGTTATATACGCGAATCCCTTAGTCCTTGTGCTGTTCCTATCATTTTAGTGCCGAAAAAGGATGGTACGTCGCGTATGTGCGTTGATTGTAGAGGCATTAATAATATTACTATTCGTTATCGTCATCCTATTCCTAGGCTAGATGATATGCTTGATGAATTGAGTGGCTCTACAATATTCTCCAAAGTTGATTTGCGTAGTGGTTACCATCAAATTCGTATGAAATTGGGAGATGAATGGAAAACAGCATTTAAAACTAAGTTTGGATTATATGAGTGGTTAGTCATGCCTTTTGGGTTAACTAATGCACCTAGTACTTTCACGAGGTTAATGAACGAAGTTTTACGTGCTTTCATTGGACGATTTGTGGTAGTTTACTTTGATGACATATTGATTTATAGCAAATCTTTGGAGGAACATTTGGAACATTTACGTGCTGTTTTTATTGCTCTATGTGATGCACGTTTGTTTGGTAACCTTGGAAAGTGCACCTTTTGCACCGACCGAGTATCTTTTCTTGGCTATGTTGTTACTCCACAGGGAATTGAAGTTGATAAAGCCAAGATTGAAGCTATTGAGAGTTGGCTGCAGCCCAAAACGGTCACACAAGTGAGGAGTTTCCTTGGCCTCGCTGGTTTCTATAGGCGTTTTGTGAGAGATTTCAGCACCATTGCTGCACCTCTCAACGAGCTTACAAAGAAGGATGTACCTTTTGTTTGGGGTACCGCACAGGAAGAAGCCTTCACGGTATTGAAAGATAAGTTGACACATGCTCCTTTACTCCAACTTCCTAATTTCAATAAGACTTTTGAGCTTGAATGTGATGCTAGTGGAATTGGATTAGGAGGTGTGTTATTACAAGATGGAAAACCTGTTGCATACTTTTCTGAAAAATTGAGTGGGCCTAGTCTAAACTATTCTACTTATGATAAAGAATTATATGCTCTTGTTCGGACCTTAGAAACATGGCAACATTATTTATGGCCCAAGGAATTTGTTATACATTCTGATCATGAATCTTTGAAACACATTAAAAGTCAAGCAAAACTGAACCGCAGACATGCTAAATGGGTTGAATTCATTGAGACTTTCCCTTATGTGATTAAACACAAGAAGGGTAAAGAAAATGTTATTGCTGATGCCTTGTCTCGTCGTTATACTATGCTTTCACAACTTGACTTTAAAATATTTGGTTTGGAGACCATCAAGGATCAATATGTTAATGATGCTGAATTTAAAGATGTATTGCAGAATTGTAAGGAAGGGAGAACTTGGAACAAGTTCGTTCTTAACGATGGATTTGTGTTTCGTGCTAACAAGCTATGCATTCCAGCTAGCTCCGTTCGTCTTTTGTTGTTGCAGGAGGCGCATGGAGGAGGATTAATGGGACACTTTGGCGTCAAGAAGACGGAGGATATACTTGCTACACATTTCTTTTGGCCAAAGATGAGACGGGATGTTGAGCGTTTTGTCGCTCGCTGCACTACATGTCAAAGAGCTAAGTCACGACTCAATCCTCATGGTTTATATATGCCTTTGCCTGTACCTAGTGTTCCTTGGGAGGATATATCTATGGACTTTGTTTTAGGTTTACCTAGAACAAAGAAGGGGAGGGATAGCATATTTGTTGTCGTGGATAGGTTCTCGAAAATGGCACACTTTATACCATGTCATAAAAGCGATGATGCTGTTAATGTTGCTGATTTGTTCTTTCGTGAAATTATTCGCTTACATGGTGTGCCAAATACTATTGTTTCAGATCGTGATACTAAATTTCTTAGCCACTTTTGGAGATGTTTATGGGCTAAGTTGGGGACTAAGCTGCTTTTTAGTACTACTTGTCACCCCCAAACTGATGGACAAACTGAAGTAGTCAATAGAACATTGTCTACTATGCTTAGGGCTGTTTTGAAGAATAACAAGAAAATGTGGGAAGAATGCTTGCCTCATATTGAATTTGCTTATAATCGTTCATTGCATTCTACTACTAAGATGTGCCCTTTTGAAATTGTGTATGGTTTCCTACCTCGTGCACCTATTGATTTGTTGCCTCTTCCATCTTCGGAGAAGGTTAATTTTGATGCTAAAGAACGTTCTGAATTGATTTTAAAAATGCATGAGTTAACTAAGGAAAACATTGAGCGTATGAATGCTAAATATAAACTTGCTGGAGATAAGGGTAGAAAACATGTTGTGTTTGCACCTGGAGATCTTGTTTGGTTACATTTGCGTAAAGATAGATTTCCTAATCTGCGCAAATCAAAGCTAATGCCACGTGCTGATGGTCCTTTTAAGGTTTTAGAGAAAATAAATGATAATGCATATAAACTTGAGCTACCTGCAGATTTTGGGGTTAGTCCCACTTTTAATATTGCAGATTTGAAGCCTTATTTGGGTGAGGAAGATGAGCTTCCGTCGAGGACGACTTCATTTCAAGAAGGGGAGGATGATGAGGACATCAATACCATTGTTACACCCACAGCCCCTACTGTTACATATACTGGACCAATTACTAGAGCTCGCGCTCGCCAATTAAATTACCAGGTACTTTCTTTTCTTGGTAATGATTCTAATGTTCATGAGATTATGATGTTGCCTAAATTGGAAACATTTGTTTTGCTTTCAAATGAAGGGCCTAGCTTGGAGAAGGATGAACATTGGAGCAAGAACACGCATGAAGTTGATGGCATGCGCAAGGGGATCAAGAACGGAGTTACAAGTGACTATTTCAGGACTTTGAAGCCGCCATAAGGAGTGCATGAAGCCATGGACGAAATATACAAGATGCCACTTCATAATATTCGTCCATAGGCTATTCTAGGTGCTGCGTCACCTTATTAATGGGCCAGGCCCATGTAATTTCGAAATACTTAAGTATAGGCTATTTTTAGAGACCGTATGTGTGGGGAAACAAGAGTTAGGGTTGGTTTCGGACCCCACCCTCAAGGGCCACGAAATTCCCCTCTCTTCCTCCATATATACAGCCCTTAGGGCGTCGTTTAGACTTTGGGTTTTGTTTAGATTAAAAGTTCGCCATAGCTGCAACTTCGCGTACTTCGTTTGTGTCCAACGACCAGACCAAGACGTCACAGAACCCCACCTTGATCAATAAAGCTTTCATCTTATATTCGCAATATCCAGATTGCAATCTCAGTTTCTTGCTTGTTCTTCGTTTGCTCACAGGAAACAGGTCCTCGTGGTCAGGTTGATCGTGCTCCGGCGTGGTCAATAACCCCTCGGAAGTTGGTTTAGCGATTGCTAAGGCGCGACATCTCGCACGTTCGTAGTCGGATCGTCAAGGTCGACTCCCACAGAAAACGATAGCCACCAACTCATCGAAACATCGGGACACCTTTGCCTCTATCAGGCCACAAGTCCTACGAGTGCACCAACAAGCGGACCATGGTCTTCAACGACGATGACACTTATGACTCCATGAGTGAAGGTGAAATGGAAGCACTTGAGCAAGTCGCCATGCACCGCCAAGTGAACAATGAAGAAGAACAAGTCTTTTGTGATGAAGACTCAAGTCCCGCACTTGTTGTCTCAAAACTCTTGACTTCCAACATCACCAAGAAGAAGACCAACGATGCCACATATTCCACAGCAAGGCCGGCATCAATGGACGATCTGTCAAGGTCATCATCGATGGAGGGAGTTGTCACAATCTCGCAAGTGAAGAACTTTGCTCCAAACTCCAATTGCCCAAGACGAAGCATCCACATCCATACAAAGTGCAATGGCTTAGTGACTCTGGCACCATCCAAGTCAAGCACCGAATACAAGTCTCCTTCAAGATTGGCGCCTACGAAGACACCTTGGAGTGCGATGTCGTTCCAATGACCGTTTGTCATCTTCTCCTTGGACGGCCATGGCAATTCGATAGAGGAGTCATCCACAACGGTCGAACGAACCACTACATCTTCAAGATGAAGGGCAAGGAGTACGTCCTCCGTCCAATGTTGCCAAGTCAAGTGATCATCGACAAGCATACCACCCATCGTGGAGAGAATGGCGAGAGAGTGAGCCACCAAAAAGAGAGTGAGCGCCACAAGCCCAAATTGAGTGCCTCCATGATGAGCGAAAACAAGAACCTAGTTCTATTTGCCACCAAACGTGAGATGAGAGAAGTGTATGAGAACCCATCTAGTGTCCTACACTACGTCATCGTGTGCAAGGACAGTGCACCACAAACTAACACCTCTCACACTCTTCCCCTAGTGTTGTCTTCTCTTTTGCAGAAATTTCAAGATGTTTTTCCCAATGAGCTACCTCCGGGACTACCTCCTCTACGAGGCATTGAGCACCGAATCGATCTCATCCCCGGAGCACCACTAAACAAAGCTCCCTACTGCGTCAACCCCGAAGAAACCAAAGTGATGGAGGCGAGGGTGTCCCGATCTTTCGATGAGATGATAACTATCGATTTGGTGGAGACGACTTTGACGATCCGACTACAAACGTGCACGACGTTGCGCCTTAGCAATCGCTAAACCAATCTCCTGAGGTTACTGACGATGCCGGAAGCACGGTCAGCCTGACCACGAAGGTCTATTCCTGCAAGCAATCGAAGAACGAGCAAGAATATGATAAAGCAATCTGAATATTGCAAATATATATGAGGTATTGATAATGGTGGGGATCCGTAAGCGGTCTTGGTCTGGTCGTTGGACACAAACGAAGTACACGAAGTTGCAATGGCTAACTTTTAACTAAACAAATCCCAAAGTCTAAACGACACCCTAAGGGCTGTATATATGGAGGAAGAGGGGGGAATTTCGTGGCCCTTGAGGGTGGGGTCCGAAACCAACCCTAACTCTTGTTTCCCCACACATACGGACTCTAAAAATAGCCTATACTTAAGTATTTCGAAATTACATGGGCCTGGCCCATAAATAAGGTGACGCAGCACCTAGAATAGCCTATGGACGAATATTATGAAGTGGCATCTTGTATATTTCGTCCAAGGCTTCATGCACTCCTTATGGCGGCTTCAAAATCTTGAAATCATCACTTGTAACTCCGTTCTTGATCCCCTTGCGCATGCCATCAACTCCATGCGTGTTCTTGCTCCAATGTTCATCCTTCTCCAAGCTAGGCCCTTCATTTGTAAGCAAAACAAATGTATCCAATTTAGGCAGCATCATAATCTCATGAACATTAGAATCATTACCAAGAAACGAAAGTACCTGGTAATTTAATTGGCGTGCGCGAGCTCTAGTAATTGGTCCAGTATATGTAACAGTAGGGGCTGTGGATGTAACAATGGTATTGATGTCCTCATCACAAAGAAATTCAAAGTCAAGTAAAACATCTCATAGACCATGGACATGTGCGTGAAAGTTTGAGCCCTTGTGCCGTTCCGGTCATTCTTGTGCCAAACGTGACGGTAGTTTTCGCATGTGCTCCGATTGTAGACCTATCAATGCTATCACCATTCATTATAGGTATCCCATTCCACGCCTAGATGATATGCTTGATGAGCTTAGCGGTGCCACTATATTTTCCAAAATTGATCTTAAGAGTGGTTACTATCAAATCCGCATACAAGAGGGTGATGAATGGAAAACCGCCTTCAAAACCAAGTTTGGTTTGTATGAGTGGTTAGTCATGCCTATGGGTCTTTCGGAAGCACCCGGCACTTTTATGCGCCTCATGAATCATGTCTTTCGCCCTTACATTGGTATATTTGTTGTGGTCTACTTTGATGATATTCTTGTGTTTAGCAAATCTATCCAAGAGCATGTCACCCATGTCCGCACCATTTTGCAAACTCTTAGGAAAGAGCGTCTCTATGCTAATATGGAGATATGCCTTTTTGGTGTTGATAAGCTCGTTTTCTTAGGATTTGTTGTCTCTTCTAAGGGTGTTCATGTAGACGAGTCCAAGATCAATGCTATTAAGACTTGGCCGCAACCAACCAACTTGCATCAAGTGCGTAGTTTCCTTGGCCTTGCGGGTTTCTATCGTCGCTTTGTAAAGGATTTTAGCACCATTAGTTCGCCTTTGCATGCTTTGAGCAAGAAGAATGTGCCTTTTGTTTGGGGACCATCCCAAGATACCGCATTCAATGAGCTTAAGAATTTGCTTACTCATGCTCCCGTGCTTGCTTTACCCAACTTCGACAAACCTTTTGAAATTCATTGCGATGCTAGTGGTAATGGCATAGGAGGTGTGTTAACGCAAGAGAAGCGCCCCATAGCTTACTTTAGTGAGAAACTTTCCGGAGTGCAACTCAACTACCCCATCTATGACAAAGAGCTCTATGCTTTAGTCCGCGTTTTGCATGAATGGGAACACTACCTTCGTCCCCATGAGTTTATCATTCATACCGATCATGAGACTCTCAAGTATCTTAAGGGACAAACTAAGTTGAACAAGCGTCATGCTAAATGGAGTGAATTTATTGAGTCTTTTCCATATGTCATCAAGTACATCAAAGGTAAAGAAAACATAGTAGCGGATGCTCTTTCCCGCATTTGCATGCTTGTCACGCAACTTGAGTTAGATGTCATTGGCTTCGAGCATATCAAAGACTTATATGAGCATGATACAACTTTTGCCATTCCTTATGCCAAGTGTTTGTCGAATACATCTTTGGAACGCTATTACATCAAAGATGGCTACCTTATGAGAGCTAACAAACTTTGCATTCCCGAGTCCTCGCTTCGTTTGTTGCTTTTGCAGGAATCTCATGGAGGAGGCTTAATGGGACACTTCGGACGTGACAAGACGTTCGCCATGCTCTCGAAGAGCTACTTTTGGCCAAACATGTTTCGGGACGTCAATCGCTTCACCAACCGGTGTTCTACATGTCGCAAAGCTAAGTCCAAAGCTCAATCTCATGGTCTCTTATGCCTTTACCGATTCCATACCAACCTTGGGAAGACATTAGCATGGACTTTGTACTTGGTATGCCTAGGACTCGCAATGGGAAAGATTCCATATTTATCGTTGTGGACCGTTTCTCAAAAATGGCACACTTTATTCCTTGTAACAAGATAGACGATGCTTCACATGTGGCTACTCTCTTTTGTAGGGAAATATTGCGTCTACATGGTGTGCCAAAGACTATCGTCTCGGACCGCGACGTCAAGTTCCTTAGCTACTTTTGGAAGACCCTATGCGCCAAGCTCGGAATCAAGTACTCTTCTCCACGGCGTACCATCCTCAAACCGACAGCCAAACGGAGGTGACAAACCGCACACTCTCCGCTCTACTTCGAGTACTCATCAAGAAGAACATCAAGGTGTGGGAGGAGTATCTACCCATCGCCGAGTTCGCCTACAATCGAGCAAGACACTCAACAACCGGCAAGTCCCCTTTCGAGGTCGTCTACGGATTCAACCCTTTGTCACCATTGGATATTCTACCTCTACCATTCCAAGAGCGAATCAATTTGGACGCAAGTGCCCGAGCGACCCATATCAAGAAGGTGCATGAAGATACAAGAAACACCACCGAGCGCCAAGTACAACGCCTTGCGACCAAGCTCAACGTCAACAAGCAACCTATGGTCTTCAACATTGGTGATCTCGTGTGGCTACACCTTCGCAAGGAGCGCTTTCCACAAGAACGCAAGTCTAAGCTTCGACATCGAGCCGATGGACCCTTCAAGGTGCTCGCACGCTACAACGACAACGCTTACAAGATCGACCTCCCACGGGACAAATACAACGTGAGCGACATCTTCAACATCAAAGATCTCTCTCCCTTCCATGGTGATGAAGAACTCGATCCGAGGACGGATCTTCCCCAAGGGGGGGGGGAGATGATGCGAAGCATCCCACGACCATCCACATGGAGGCCACCTCAACTATCCAAGCTCCAAGTGGACCAATGACAAGGGCTAGGGCATGTGCCATTCAATCCGAGGTGACATCACTCCTACTTGAGTTTTACCTGATGAGGACATCAATACCATTGTTACACCCACAGCCCCTACTGTTACATATACTGGACCAATTACTAGAGCTCGCGCACGCCAATTAAATTACCAGGTACTTTCGTTTCTTGGTAATGATTCTAATGTTCATGAGATTATGATGCTGCCTAAATTGGATACATTTGTTTTGCTTTCAAATGAAGGGCCTAGTTTGGAGAAGGATGAACATTGGAGCAAGAACACGCATGAAGTTGATGGCATGCGCAAGGGGATCAAGAACGGAGTTACAAGTGATGATTTCAGGACTTTGAAGCCGCCATAAGGAGTGCATGAAGCCATGGACGAAATATACAAGATGCCACTTCATAATATTCGTCCATAGGCTATTCTAGGTGCTGCGTCACCTTATTAATGGGCCAGACCCATGTAATTTCGAAATACTTAAGTATAGGCTATTTTTAGAGTCCGTATGTGTGGGGAAACGAGAGTTAAGGTTGGTTTCGGACCCCACCCTCAAGGGCCACGAAATTCCCCTCTCTTCCTCCATATATACAGCCCTTAGGGCGTCGTTTAGACTTTGGGTTTTGTTTAGATTAAAAGTTCGCCATAGCTGCAACTTCGCGTACTTCGTTTGTGTCCAACGACAGACCAAGACGTCACAGAACCCCACCTTGATCAATAAAGCTTTCATCTTATATTCGCAATATCCAGATTGCAATCTCAGTTTCTTGCTTGTTCTTCGTTTGCTCGCAGGAAACAGGCCCTCGTGGTCAGGTTGATCGTGCTCCGGCGTGGTCAATAACCCCTCGGAAGTTGGTTTAGCGATTGCTAAGGCGCGACGTCTCGCACGTTCGTAGTCGGATCGTCAAGGTCGACTCCCACAGAAAACGATAGCCACCATCTCATCGAAACATCGGGACACCTTTGCCTCTATCAAGTGGTATCAGATTTCCAGGTTGCTCGGTGAGATTTTACAGTTTTTCGTAGATTAGATCGAGTCTGTTCTTCATACCTACAGTCCACGAAAAAGCCACACAAAAAAAATTAGGGTTAGTTCATCATATCCGAACCAATCTGAGCCTTTGCATAATCTTTTTAGGGTTTTTGCTTTGTTGAATTTGCGGTTGCATCGTCGTGTCAAGTTGCTGGTCTTAGAGTCTAGTCTTTTAGAGCTTCGAGTTCTGGTCACAAGTTGTCACGCCGCCGCCGCACCATCATCATCGCCCATCTACCACTTTTGCTTATCCGCCACCACTCTGAATCCATATCCATATACCACCACCAATCCGTATCCATATACCACCATCAATCTCTATCCATATACCACCACCGCTACCACATACCACCACCGCTGCCATATACCACAACCATATATCCACCACCAATCCGAGTTCTTCTCATATTAGGTTTGTTCTTGAGATCAATCTAAATTCCGAGTCGTGTTTCCTTGCCTGCGTAGGTCTCGGAAAAAAAAAAGTCTGGAGACCCCCGGGCAGTTTTTAGGCCAAAATTTTCACGGGCAAAAATATTTTTTCCCTATCCTATTTTTAGGCTTTTCTGAGTCTTTTGAGCCACGTGCCATCATAGTGATTTTTTGTCGCACTTTTTCGTCGTCGCTGCCCTGATTTCCGAAAAAAAAAGTGAAAAAAAAAAATTTCGTGCCCATCCTATCAGTTTGACGAGGGAAGAGTTTTGAGACATTCGCCATTATAGTAATTTTTCAAAAAAAAAAGAGGAGCGCAAAAAAAGAAGAGGAGCGCAAAAAAAAAGCAAAAAAAAAGTTCCAGAGTGTGCTTTTCCCTTATTTACGTGCAGCGCCGTGATTTTGTTAGTGTTCTAGGCTCGCGTCTCTAGCACGGTCTAGCCTAGGACCAGCATAGTACCGTCGTTGAGCGTTTATTCAACTTTGCATCTCTGAATTGATTATTGCTGACCCTTTTTGCTACCATACTATAAGCCTTCCCAGCTCCACATACCTCTACGTCGTGCGTTTGACTCTCCCTGGCAATCGCTCTATCCAAGCTTTTGAGAGTTTTGACTACAACGGTTGCCGATCACCGCCTGCTGCTGGGTAAGAACTGGTAAGAATTTGAGATTTGCTTGACGGATTTGTGACACCCGCCACCACCACCTCTTGTTAGTATTCTGTAGGATCATATTCTTGTGTGTTTTCTATTGTTGCTAACCATGGCAGGATCACAAGCCGACGAGACTGACTGGGAGAACATGACGAATTAGGAGTTGCATGATAAATTTCAGCAAATGATGAATGGACAGGTGCAGGATGTGCTAAACAGATTTGAAGAGGCCATGGAGAAGATAGATGACATGGAGAAGACGTTCGAAACAAAGCTCGATAACAGGTTTAATGAATTGCTCGCGCGTCTTCCACCACCACCACCGGCTGCACCTAACGCACCTCTACAACAACAACAACGACGACTACCTACACATCGTGAAACAGCCCTCCGCCGAGCGAGCCGTCTCCCTCTTGCACCTGGCCAAACTGTTGGTGCTGCTGTTGCTACTTCTGTGGCTCCTGCTGCTGATGCGGAGGAGGATGATTTTGCTAGCGATTACGAGGATGAGGTTGATCAAAATCAGAACTACGTGCCACCACCAGCACAGCAACCATCAGGTCATCCACATGCAAATAATGGCAATGGTAGGGCTCACCCTCAGGTACGAGATCATGACCATCTCCCTAAACTAAAATTGAATATTCCACCATTTGAGGGTAGATATGTTCCTGATATATATCTTACTTGGGAGTTAGAAACTGAACAACGATTTACATGTTTACAATATCCCGAGGAGAGACGTGTTCCTGCTGCTGTTTGTGAATTCACTAGTTTTGCATGTGTTTGGTGGTCTGAGCATTGTAGATTATATCCCATTCCTGCTACTTGGGCTGCTTTGAAAACTGCTATGCGTACTCGTTGGGTTCCACCATATTATCAACGTGAATTACTTCAAAAATTGCAGCGCTTAAGACAGGGAAAAAATTCTGTAGAAGAATATTATCAGGAATTACAAACTGGCATGATTAGATGTGGTATTGTTGAGGAGAATGAAGCTATGCTTGCACGTTTTATGGGTGGATTAAATAGAGAGATTCAGACGATTCTAGAGTATAAGGAGTATACTAATATCACTCGTTTATTCCATCTTGCTTGTAAAGCTGAACGTGAAGTGCAGGATCGACAGGCATTGGCGCGGACTAACTTTTCTGCAGGTCGACCTTCTTCATGGACACCACGTGCATCATCTACTTCCACACGTTCTGCTACACCGGCGCCTCCGTCGGCTGCCACCTCCAACCGTGATACAATAAAGCAGGCACAATCACCACTCTCTGCCAAGAGCACACCTTCTGGGCCTGCAAAGAGCTCTTCTTCATCCATGGCATCAACAGGGCAAACACATGATATTATTTGTCGACGTTGCAAGGGTGGAGGTCATTATGCGAGAGAATGCCCATCTAAGCGTGTGATGATTGTTACTGAGGATGGTGGGTATGAGTCCGCTAGTGACTATGATGAGGAGACTTTGGCTCTTATTACACGTGACGAACACGGTGGAGACGATTCTGATCATGAGACGCAATACATGGCTCCTGAAGATGCTGACAGGTATGAATGTTTAGTTGCTCAACGTGTTTTGAGTGTGCAGGTTACACAAGCTGAGCAAAATCAGAGGCATAATTTGTTCCATACAAAGGGAGTTGTGAAGGAACGTTCTGTTCGCGTGATCATAGATGGAGGGAGTTGCAACAACTTGGCTAGCATCGAGATGGTGGAGAAGCTATCTCTCACCACCAGACCACATCCACATCCTTACTACATCCAATGGTTCAACAACAGCGGCAAGGTTAAGGTAACACGTACTGTTCGTGTGCATTTTAGTATCTCTACATATGCTGATTATGTTGATTGTGATGTGGTACCGATGCAAGCATGTTCCTTATTACTTGGTAGACCATGGCAATTTGATAAAAATTCTATTCACCATGGTAGAAACAATCAGTATACTCTTGTTCATAAGGATAAAAATATTACTTTGCTTCCTATGACTCCTGATTCCATTTTGAAAGATGATATTAATAGAGCTAATAAAGCAAAACAGGAGAAAACTAAGAGTGAAAATCAGATTGTGGCAAAAGAATTTGAGCAACAAATGCAGCCTAATAATAATAAACAATCTAGTGTTGCTTCTGAAATTAAATTGAAAAGTGCATGTTTACTTGCCACCAAATCTGATATTGATGATCTAGATTTTAGCAAATCTGTTTGCTATGCTTTTGTGTGCAAAGAGGCATTATTTTCATTCGAGGACGTGCCTTCCTCTTTGCCTCCTGCTGTCACTAACATTTTGCAGGAGTTCGCCGACGTCTTTCCACAAGACGTGCCACCGGGATTACCACCTATTCGCGGGATTGAGCATCAAATTGACTTAATTCCCGGTGCATCATTACCCAACCGGGCACCATACCGTACCAATCCAGAGGAGACGAAGGAGATTATGCGTCAAGTACAAGAACTGCTCGACAAAGGTTATATACGCGAATCCCTTAGTCCTTGTGCTGTTCCTATCATTTTAGTGCCGAAAAAGGATGGTACGTCGCGTATGTGCGTTGATTGTAGAGGCATTAATAATATTACTATTCGTTATCGTCATCCTATTCCTAGGCTAGATGATATGCTTGATGAATTGAGTGGCTCTACAATATTCTCCAAAGTTGATTTGCGTAGTGGTTACCATCAAATTCGTATGAAATTGGGAGATGAATGGAAAACAGCATTTAAAACTAAGTTTGGATTATATGAGTGGTTAGTCATGCCTTTTGGGTTAACTAATGCACCTAGTACTTTCATGAGGTTAATGAACGAAGTTTTACGTGCTTTCATTGGACGATTTGTGGTAGTTTACTTTGATGACATATTGATTTATAGCAAATCTTTGGAGGAACATTTGGAACATTTACGTGCTGTTTTTATTGCTCTACGTGATGCACGTTTGTTTGGTAACCTTGGAAAGTGCACCTTTTGCACCGACCGAGTATCTTTTCTTGGCTATGTTGTTACTCCACAGGGAATTGAAGTTGATAAAGCCAAGATTGAAGCTATTGAGAGTTGGCCGCAGCCCAAAACGGTCACACAAGTGAGGAGTTTCCTTGGCCTCGCTGGTTTCTATAGGCGTTTTGTGAGAGATTTCAGCACCATTGCTGCACCTCTCAACGAGCTTACAAAGAAGGATGTACCTTTTGTTTGGGGTACCGCACAGGAAGAAGCCTTCACGGTATTGAAAGATAAGTTGACACATGCTCCTTTACTCCAACTTCCTAATTTCAATAAGACTTTTGAGCTTGAATGTGATGCTAGTGGAATTGGATTAGGAGGTGTGTTATTACAAGATGGAAAACCTGTTGCATACTTTTCTGAAAAATTGAGTGGGCCTAGTCTGAACTATTCTACTTAGGATAAAGAATTATATGCTCTTGCTCGGACCTTAGAAACATGGCAACATTATTTATGGCCCAAGGAATTTGTTATACATTCTGATCATGAATCTTTGAAACACATTAAAAGTCAAGCAAAACTGAACCGTCGACATGCTAAATGGGTTGAATTCATTGAGACTTTCCCTTATGTGATTAAACACAAGAAGGGTAAAGAAAATGTTATTGCTGATGCCTTGTCTCGTCGTTATACTATGCTTTCACAACTTGACTTTAAAATATTTGGTTTGGAGACCATCAAGGATCAATATGTTAATGATGCTGAATTTAAAGATGTATTGCAGAATTGTAAGGAAGGGAGAACCTGGAACAAGTTCGTTCTTAACGATGGATTTGTGTTTTGTGCTAACAAGCTATGCATTCCAGCTAGCTCCGTTCGTCTTTTGTTGTTGCAGGAGGCGCATGGAGGAGGATTAATGGGACACTTTGGCGTCAAGAAGACGGAGGATATACTTGCTACACATTTCTTTTGGCCAAAGATGAGACGGGATGTTGAGCGTTTTGTTGCTCGCTGCACTACATGTCAAAGAGCTAAGTCACGACTCAATCCTCATGGTTTATATATGCCTTTGCCTGTACCTAGTGTTCCTTGGGAGGATATATCTATGGACTTTGTTTTAGGTTTACCTCGAACAAAGAAGGGGAGGGATAGCATATTTGTTGTCGTGGATAGGTTCTCGAAAATGGCACACTTTATACCATGTCATAAAAGCGATGATGCTGTTAATGTTGCTGATTTGTTCTTTCGTGAAATTATTCGCTTACATGGTGTGCCAAATAGTATTGTTTCAGATCGTGATACTAAATTTCTTAGCCACTTTTGGAGATGTTTATGGGCTAAGTTGGGGACTAAGCTGCTTTTTAGTACTACTTGTCACCCCCAAACTGATGGACAAACTGAAGTAGTCAATAGAACATTGTCTACTATGCTTAGGGCTGTTTTGAAGAATAACAAGAAAATGTGGGAAGAATGCTTGCCTCATATTGAATTTGCTTATAATCGTTCATTGCATTCTACTATGAAGATGTGCCCTTTTGAAATTGTGTATGGTTTCCTACCTCGTGCACCTATTGATTTGTTGCCTCTTCCATCTTCGGAGAAGGTTAATTTTGATGCTAAAGAACGTTCTGAATTGATTTTAAAAATGCATGAGTTAACTAAGGAAAACATTGAGCGTATGAATGCTAAATATAAACTTGCTAGAGATAAGGGTAGAAAACATGTTGTGTTTGCACTGGAGATCTTGTTTGGTTACATTTGCGTAAAGATAGATTTCCTAATCTGCGCAAATCAAAGCTAATGCCACGTGCTGATGGTCCTTTTAAGGTTTTAGAGAAAATAAATGATAATGCATATAAACTTGAGCTACCTGCAGATTTTGGGGTTAGTCCCACTTTTAATATTGCAGATTTGAAGCCTTATCTGGGTGAGGAAGATGAGCTTCCGTCGAGGACGACTTCATTTCAAGAAGGGGAGGCTGATGAGGACATCAATACCATTGTTACACCCACAGCCCCTACTGTTACATATACTGGACCAATTACTAGAGCTCGCGCACGCCAATTAAATTACCAGGTACTTTCGTTTCTTGGTAATGATTCTAATGTTCATGAGATTATGATGCTGCCTAAATTGGATACGTTTGTTTTGCTTTCAAATGAAGGGCCTAGCTTGGAGAAGGATGAACATTGGAGCAAGAACACGCATGAAGTTGATGGCATGCGCAAGGGGATCAAGAACGGAGTTACAAGTGATGATTTCAGGACTTTGAAGCCGCCATAAGGAGTGCATGAAGCCATGGACGAAATATACAAGATGCCACTTCATAATATTCGTCCATAGGCTATTCTAGGTGCTGCGTCACCTTATTAATGGTCCTGGCCCATAAAATTTCGAAATACTTAAGTATAGGCTATTTTTAGAGACCGTATGTGTGGGGAAACGAGAGTTAGGGTTGGTTTCGGACCCCACCCTCAAGGGCCACGAAATTCCCCTCTCTTCCTCCATATATACAGCCCTTAGGGCGTCGTTTAGACTTTGGGTTTTGTTTAGATTAAAAGTTCGCCATAGCTGCAACTTCGCGTACTTCGTTTGTGTCCAACGACCAGACCAAGACGTCACAGAACCCCACCTTGATCAATAAAGCTTTCATCTTATATTCGCAATATCCAGATTGCAATCTCAGTTTCTTGCTTGTTCTTCGTTTGCTCGCAGGAAACAGGCCCTCGTGGTCAGGTTGATCGTGCTCCGGCGTGGTCAATAACCCCTCGGAAGTTGGTTTAGCGATTGCTAAGGCGCGACGTCTCGCACGTTCGTAGTCGGATCGTCAAGGTCGACTCCCACAGAAAACGATAGCCACCATCTCATCGAAACATCGGGACACCTTTGCCTCTATCATTACCCCTCTTCAAGTGAGACATGGCTACTGCCTAAGTCCGAGATACTATGTGTCACCAGGTACAACGCTCAAGACTCGGAGCTGAGGACTGTAGAAGAAGAGACAAGCGTCAACACTCTGGACAGCCCGGAACTTCCGAACCTTCCGGCCGACCCGGAGCTTCCGGCCGCCGATGACTTCGACCAGCCCAGGCGTGCCAACTCTCGGGTTAGCCCGGACCCTGTCCTGGACCTTCCGGCGCCCGGAACCTCCGGCCTGCCCGGACCTTCCGGCCCTCGGATGCCAGAACATCTCCACCGCGCCAACTCTCTGGTTAGGCCGGACCCTCCCCGGAACCTCCGGCGCCCGGAACTTACGGCCCTGCCTGCGCGCAGCCACTTGGGCCGAGGCCCGTGTACCCTTTCGTCACCTAGACTATATATACTCTATCCCGTACAACTTTCTAGGGTTAGCATTGGTTTAGCTCATTGAGAGATAGAGCATTTCTCATCCATATCGGATCTACTCCATGAGAGAGACCGCGGCCCCTCTATGGAGAAGATCCACCTTGGATTCAAGACCCCTTTACGGGAAGATCCCCTTGTGGATTCAAGACCTCCTCACAGAGAAGAACCGGCTACCCTTTTGTATCGTCCTTAGTTGTCTGTGGATTCATGTATCGTTCTATGTACCCGAGGATCTAGCAGATGTGTGACTTGTTCTTGTTAGTTTGAGTGTTCATCTTGTGTTTCCCCTTGTGTTTTCCCCCGTTTTTCCTCGTTCCCCTCTTCGCGTTCATCGTGTTCTTCACGGGATCCGCTCCTTTCGTGAAAGATCGGGCCACTAGGGTTCTACCCTGCATCACCACACTTGAGGCTGGTGGGATCAGCTATTTGACCATGTGCCAACGGAGGTCTTGGGCATGGAGGATTTACTGCAAATTTCTTCATATATTTGGCAGTGACATATCTGTAATCCCTCCACTCTCTTGCCCATCTCCTATCAATCTTTTGAATGCGCACCTTGCGCTGATTTTTATCTTCCTCAGGGGGTGTGTAGTACCCAGCATAGATGTCCTCAGGTATTTCAAAGGCAGTGTTCACCTCAGGTCTCTTTCCTCCTTTCTGTGGCTTCTTACCATCAGCCATTTTCTTCAGTTGAGGAATTTGAACAATTGAATTCTCTAAAGAGGTATGCAACTTTTCTTCGAGGAACGCTGCAAATGAGTTAAGTTGATGAGAACCTAGTGATTCAGCAGCTGACATGAGTACCTGTGAACAAAGTATAGTTGCGAGGAATTTGGAGAGGTCATATGCGTTCTCAGAAGGTTTTTTTTTATAAAGAACAAGTTTGAGGAATTTGACCAGATGAGTCTTGAAGAATTTCACTTAGCATTCTTTGTCTTAGGTTCTAGAGATGTATAGATTGAAAATCCACACATTTGAGGAATCTTGAAGAAAAACATAGCTTAGAGAAACGAATCAAGTACAAATGACATGTGAGGTGTTTCAGTGTGTGAAGATATGAAGAAAAACACCTTTGAGGATTTTGTAGAAATCATTTGAATCAAAGAGGGCAGTAAAAGTAACTTTTAATTACCCTGGATGAAGAACATGATGAACTGGAATGTGGAGATGTGAAGTTCGTCAGTGCAGATCTTCCACGCCCTAACTTGGCAGAGGAAGACAGCTACGGTGGCGGCGGAGTGAATATTTCCGCGGCCGGCGCGAGTACGACGGCGATGAGGTCGAGGCAGTGAAGCTTTTCCTCACCAGCGACGATGATGTAGCAGCGGCGCTAGGGTTTGAGAAGCTCGAGCTGGAGAGAGGTCAAGCGGAGTAAAGGAAGTGAGGAAGGGGAAGGGAGTATTTATAGCCACGGTGAAAAACTGTTCGCCCAAAGAATTTGGACGAACGTGCCCCTAACCGTTCTCATTCGCTTGACATGTGTCACCCACGTACTAAGAAGTAGAGATCGTGTGCGATTGTGGGTGAATGGATAAGTATATCGTGGGATGCTGAACGATTTGAGGGGCAAAGCCAAAAATTTAGATAAGATAGGTTTTAAAGTTCCGTTCGCAATTTCTTCAGCTGATAAGGACACAGTGAAGATTTTGAATGAGTTTCAAATAGAACGCACATGAAGAATTTGTGAACAGATTGGGTTGAGTATAGCATAGAGGGGGAAGGGTCCGATCACATTCACTTAGCAGAAAAACCAACTTGAAGAAATAGCCATAAGTGAATGCTGTAGAGGACATAAACTCATATATATATATATATATAGCCAATGAAGAAAAACGACGGAAACAGTGAAGACTAATCAAAGTTGAAGAATTTGAACAACAGAGGAATTTCAACACAAAAAAACTCAAATTGAGGATTTTCAACTTTTGGTGGTGGCGTTGATACATCCATTTCGCATCATGCTTTTATATCAATATTTATTGCATTATGGGCTGTTATTACACATTATATCACAATACTTATGCCTATTCTCTCTTATTTTACAAGGTTTACATAAAGAGGGAGAATGCCGGCAGCTGGGATTCTGGGCTGGAAAAGGAGCAAATATTAGAGACCTATTCTGCACAACTCCAAAAGTCCTGAAACTTCACGGAAGATGTTTTCCAAATATATAAAAAATACTGAGAGAAAGAACTTCACCAGGGGGGCACACCCTTCCCACGAGGGTGGGGGGCGCGCCCTACCCCCTACGTGCGCCCCCCTACCTCATGGGCCCCTGGTGGCCCTCCGGTGGCCATCTTCTGCTATATGGAGTCTTTCGATGGGAAAAATCAGAAGACATCTTCTTGGATGAAACTCTGCCACCACGAGGTGGAACCTTGGCGGAACCAATCTAGGGCTCTGGCGGAGCTGTTCTGCCAGGGAAACTTCCCTCCCGGAGGGGGAAATCATCGCCATTGTCATCACCAACACTCCTCTCATGGGAGAGGGCAATCTCCATTAACATCTTCATCAGCACCATCTCATCTCAAAACCCTAGTTCATCTCTTGTATCCACTTCTTGTCTCCAAGTCCGGGATTGGTGCTAGTAGGTTGCTAGTAGTGTTAATTACTCCTTGTAGTTGATGCTAGTTGGTTTAATTGGTGTAAGATCATATGTTCAGATCCTATATGCATATTAATACCCCTCTGATTATGAACATGTTTATGCTTTGTGAGTAGTTACTTTTGTTCCTGAGGACATGGGAGAAGTCTTGCTATTAGTAGTCATGTGAATTTGGTATTCGTTCGATATTTTGATGAGATGTATGTTGTCTCTCCTCTAGTGGTGTTATGTGAACGTCGACTACATGACACTTCACCATTATTTCGGCCTAGAGGAAGTCATTGGGAAGTAATAAGTAGATGATGGGTTGCTAGAGTGACAGAAGCTTAAACCCTAGTTTACGCGTTGCTTCGTAAGGGGTTGATTTGGATCCATATGTTTCATGCTATGGTTAGGTTTACCTTAATACTTTTGTTGTTTTTGCGGATGCTTGCAATAGAGGTTAGTCATAAGTGGGATGCTTGTCCAAGTAAGGGCAGCACCCAAGCACCGGTCCACCCACATACCAAATTATCAAAGTACCGAACGTGAATCATATGAACGTGATGAAAACTAGCTTGACGATATTCCCATGTGTCCTCGGGAGCGCTTTACAGCTTATAAGAGTTTGTCCAGGCTTGTCCTTTGCTACAAAAAGGATTGGGCCACCTTGCTGCACCTTATTTACTTTTGTTACTTGTTGCTCGTTACAAATTATCTTATCACAAAACTATTTGTTACCACTTATTTCAGTACTTGCAGAGAATACCTTGCTGGAAACCGCTTATCATTTCCTTCTGCTCCTCGTTGGGTTCGGCACTCTTACTTATCGAAAGGACTACGATAGATCCCCTATACTTGTGGGTCATCAAGATTCTTTTCTGGCGCCGTTGCCGGGGAGTGAAGCGCCTTTGGTAGATGGAATTTGGTAAGGAAAAATTTATATAGTGTGCTGAAATTTACTGTCACTTATTACCATGGAAGGTAATCCTCTGAGGGGCTTGTTCGGGGTATCTTCACCCGGACCAGTAGAGCAAAGAGTTGCTCCTCAACCTACTAAACCTACTGAAAATGCTTGCTTTGAAGTTCCTTCAGGTATGATAGAAAAACTGCTAGCTAATCCTTTTTTAGGAGATGGAACAAAACATCCTGATGAACATCTGATATATGTGGATCAAGTTTGTGGATTATTTAAGCTTGCAGGTGTACCCGGAGATGTTGTTAAAAAGAAGGTCTTCCCCTTATCTTTGAGGGGAGATGCATCGACATGGTATAGGCTATGTGATGATATGAGGTCTTGGAATTACAAACAATTAAAATTGGAATTTCATCAGAAGTTTTATCCTATGCATCTTGTTCATCGTGATCGCAATTTTTTATATATATATATAATTTTTGGCCTCGCGAAGGAGAAAGCATCGCTCAAGCTTGGGGGAGTCTTAAATCAATGTTATATTTATGCCCCAATCATGAGCTCTCAAGAGAAATGATTATTCAAAATTTTTATGCTCGGCTTTCTGGTAACAATCGCACCATGCTTGATACTTCTTGTGCTGGCTCTTTTATGATGAAGACTATTGAATTCAAATGGGATTTATTGGAAAGAATCAAACGCAACTCTGAAGATTGGGACCTCGACAATGGTAAGGAGTCAGGTATGACACCTAGTTTTGATTGTGTTAAATCTTTTATGGATACCGATATTTTTTGTAAATTTAGCACTAAATATGGACTTGACTCTGAGATAGTAGCTTCTTTCTGTGAATGTTTTGCTGCTTATGTTGATCTCCCCAAGGAGAAGTGGTTTAAATATCATCCTCACATAGAAGTAAAAGTAGCTGCACCTATTAAAGTTGAAGAAAAGACTATCACTTATAATGATCCTATCCTTCCTACTTCTTATGTTGCGGAACCACCTTTCCCTGTTAGGATAAAGGATCATGCTAAAGCTTCAACTGTGGTTCATAAAAGCAATATTAAAACATATACACCTCCTGAGCAAGTTAAAGTTGAACCTAATATTGCTATTGTTAAAGATCTCTTGTCTGATAATATAGATGGGCATGTTATTTATTTCTGTAATGAAACTGCTAGAATTGCTAAACCCCATGATAAAGATAAACCTAGACATGTGGTAGGCATGCCTGTTATTTCCGTTAAAATAGGAGATCATTGTTATCATGGATTATGTGATATGGGTGCTAGTGCTAGTGCAATACCTTATTCCTTATACAAAGAAGTTATGCATGATATTGCACCTGCTGAAATGGAAGATATTGATGTCACAATTAATCTTGCCAATAGAGATACTATTTCACCAATGGGAATTGTTAGAGATGTTGAAGTCTTGTGTGGGAAAACTAAATATCCTGCTGATTTTCCTGTTCTTGGTTCACCACAAGATAGCTTTTGTCCCATTATATTTGGTAGACCCTTCTTAAATACTGTTAATGCTACCATAGATTGCAAAAGAGATGTTGTTACTATCGGTTTAGATGATATGACTCATGAATTTAATTTTTCTAAATTTAGTAGACAACACCGTGAAGAAGAATTACCTAGTAAGGGTGAAATTATTGGTCTTGCTTCTATTGCCGTACCTCCTAGTGATCCTGTAGAACAATATTTGCTAGACCATGAAAATGATATGTTTATGAATGAAAGAAGGGAATTAGATGAAGTATTCTTTAAACAGGAACCTATGCTGAAAAACAATTTACCTGTTGAAATCCTAGGGAATCCTCCTCCACCCAAGGGTGATCTCGTATTTGAGCTTAAACCGTTACCTGATACTCTTAAATATGCTTATCTTGACGAGAAAAAGATATATCCTGTTATTATTAGTGCTAACCTTTCAGAACATGAAGAAGAGAGATTATTGAAAACTCTGAAGAAGCACCGTGCTGCTATTGGGTATACTCTTGATGATCTTAAGGGCATTAGTCCCACTCTATGTCAACATAAAATTAATTTGGAAGAAGATGCTAAACCAGTTTGTGATCATCAACGCCGGCTGAATCCTAAAATGAAAGAAGTGGTAAGAAAGGAGATTCTAAAGCTCCTTTAGGCAGGTATACTTTATCCCGTTGCTGATAGTCAATGGGTAAGCCCTGTCCATTGTGTCCCTAAGAAGGGAGGTATTACTGTTGTTCCTAATGATAAAGATGAATTGATTCCTCAAAGAATTATTACAGGTTATAGGATGGTAATGATTTCCGCAAATTAAATAAGGCTACTAAAAAAGATCATTACCCCTTACCTTTTATCGAGCAAATGCTAGAAAGATTATCCAAACATACACATTTTTGCTTTCTAGATGGTTATTCTGGTTTCTCTCAAATACCTATGTTAGCCAAAGATCAATCAAAGACTACTTTTACCTGCCCTTTTGGTACTTTTGCTTATAGACGTATGCCTTTTGGTTTATGTAATGCACGTGCTACCTTTCAAAGATGCATGATGGCTATATTCTCTGACTTTTGTGAAAAGATTGGTGAGGTTTCATGGACGACTTTTCCGTCTATGGATCTTCTTTCGATGATTGCTTGAGCAACCTTGATCGAGTTTTGCAGAGATGTGAAGAAACTAATCTTGTCTTGAATTGGGAAAAGTGCCACTTTATGGTTAATGAAGGTATTGTCTTGGGGCATAAAGTTTCTGAAAGAGGTATTGAAGTTGATAAAGCCAAGGTTGATGCTATTGAGAAGATTCCATGTCCCAAGGACATCAAAGGTATAAGAAGTTTCCTTGGTCATGCCGGATTTTATAGGAGGTTCACTAAGGACTTCTCAAAAATTTCTCGGCCTCTGACTAATTTATTACAAAAAGATATACCATTTGTCTTTGATGATGATTGTGTAGAAGCATTTGAAATACTTAAGAAAGCATTGATCTCTGCACCTATTGTTCAGCCACCTGATTGGAATTTACCCTTTGAAATTATGTGTGATGCTAGTGATTATGCTGTATGTGTTGTTCTAGGACAAAGAGCTGATAAGAAAATAAATGTTATTCAATATGCTAGTAAAACTCTAGACAATGCTCAAAGAAATTATGCTACTACTGAAAAAGAATTCTTAGCAGTTGTATTTGCTTGTGATAAGTTTAGACCTTATATTGTTGATTGTAAAGTAACTATTCACACTGATCATGCTGCTATTAAATATCTTATGGAAAAGAAAGATGCTAAACCTAGACTTATTAGATGGGTTCTCTTACTACAAGAATTTGATTTGCATATTGTTGATAGAAAACGAGCTGAGAACTCCGTTGCAGACAACTTGTCTAGGTTAGAAAATGTGCTTGACGACCCACTACATATTGATGATAGCTTTCCTGATGAGCAATTAAATGTCATAAATGCTTCTCATACTGCTCCATGGTATGCTGATTATTCTAATTACATTGTTGCTAAGTTTATACCACCTAGTTTCACATACCAGCAAAAGAAAAAGTTCTTCTATGATTTGAGGCATTACTTTTGGGATGACCCACATCTTTATAAAGAAGGAGTAGATGGTGTTATTAGACGTTGTGTACCTGAGCATGAACATGAATAGATCCTACGCAAGTGTCACTCCGAAGCTTATGGAGGACACCATGCTGGAGATAGAACTGCACATAAGGTACTGCAATCTGGTTTTTATTGGCCTACTCTCTTCAAGGATGCCCGTAAGTTTGTCTTATCTTGTGATGAATGTCAAAGAATTGGTAATATTAGTAGACGCCAAGAAATGCCTATGCATTATTCACTTGTTATTGAACCATTTGATGTTTGGGGCTTTGACTATATGGGACCTTTTCCTTCCTCTAATGGTTATACACATATTTTAGTTGCTGTTGATTACGTTACTAAGTGGGTAGAAGCTATTCCAACTAGCAGTGCTGATCATAACACCTCTATTAAGATGCTTAAAGAAGTTATTTTTCCAAGATTTGGAGTCCCTAGATATTTAATGAGTGATGGTGGTTCACATTTTATTCATGGTGCTTTCCATAAAATGCTTGCTAAATATGATGTTAATCATGGAATTGCATCTCCTTATCACCCTTAGTCTAGTGGTCAAGTAGAATTGAGTAATAGAGAACTCAAATTAATTTTGCAAAAGACTGTTAATAGGTCTAGAAATAATTGGTCCAAGAAACTTGATGATGCATTATGGGCCTATAGAACTGCGTATAAAAATCCTATGGGTATGTCTCCGTATAAAATGGTCTATGGAAAGGCATGTCACTTACCTCTCGAACTAGAACACAAGGCTTATTGGGCTATTAAAGAACTTAATTATGATTTTAAACTTGCTGATGAGAAGAGGTTATTTGATATTAGCTCACTTGATGAATGGAGAACCAAAGCCTACGAGAATGCCAAGTTGTTTAAAGAAAAAGTTAAAAGATGGCATGATAAAAGGATACAAAAGCGTGAGTTTAATGTAGGTGATTATGTATTGCTATACAACTCTTGTTTAAGATTTTTTGCAGGAAAACTTCTCTTTATATGGGAAGTTCCTTATGTTATCGAGGAGGTCTACCGTTCCGGTGCCATAAAAATCAACAACTTCGAAGGCACAAATTCGAAGGTGGTGAACGGTCAAAGAATCAAACACTATATCTCAGGTAATCCCATAAATGTTGAAACCAATGTTATTGAAACCGCAACCCTAGAGGAATACATAAGGGACACTTTCTGGAACGTTTCAGACTCCGAAAAGGAATAGGTATGTGGTACGGTAAGTAAACCGACTCCAAAACAGTTTTTAAGGCAATATTTCTCCATTTTAGAATATTTAGAAAAATAGAAAAATAAGCTACAGTCCAGGAAGGACACGAGGGTGGAGGGCACGCCCTACCCTACTGGGGATGCCCCCCTACCTCGTGGTCACCTTGTGTGCTCTCCGGACTCCGTTTTCGTACATGACACGTATTTTGGTCGGTAAAAATTCATTATATAATCTCCCGGGGGCTTTGACTCCCGTATCACGCAAAAATCTCCTGTCTTTGTTTCGAGCTGTTTTCTGTCAGGATTGTCAAGGCCAGGCACTATGTCGTCTCCCTCCTCCAACCATGAGGGCAACGATGCTTGGCTAATGAAGATAGAGCTGAAGAGAGAAGAACCCATGGAGATCAACAAGGATGAAGGGATCAAGAAGGCCATGGAGGACCAAGTTCCGGCAAAAGAAGACACCCTTCAACTGCATCACAATCTTCTTACCCCAACAGAAATCGAAGCTTTCAAGATGATTGAGTTAGCTCGTATACAAAATAAGTATCTCACACGTGAAAATATTTTGTTGAAGGAGCATATCATCACACTCAAGTGCATTATCCGCAAGTTAGAAGACCTCCTACGCTCAATGTGCGACTATCCATCATCAACATCCCCAACTTCTTCACCAACAAAGGAGACATAATCACATGGGTATGGGCACTCCACTTGGCAACTGCCAAGCTTGGGGGAGTGCCCTGGTATCGTATCATCATCACTTCTATATTTACCATTTTTCTTAGATCGATCCTTTTGATAATATCTTGATCTAGTAGAATAAAAGTTCTTAGTATGACCTAGTTGTGAGTTTTGCTTTATTATCCTTCTATGTAATCGAGTCCGTGAGCTGTATAATAAAGATTAGTGTTGAGTCAAGGGCTTGATTATTTTGCCATGATCCTAAGGAGATAAAAGAAAAGAGAAAGAAATAAAAAGAAACAAAGAGATCATATGAGTCTTATGGAGAGTAATGAGCTCAAATAGAAAGAGTATGATGAATAAAAGTTGTTGAGAGTTGACAAACACAGTTTTGGTCATCGTTGCAATTAATAGGAAGTAATAAAGAAAGAGAGGTCTTCACATATAAATATACTATCTTGGACATCTTTTATGATTGTGAGCACTCATCAAAATATGACATGCTAAAGAGTTGACATTGGACAAGGAAGACAACGTAGTGGGTTATGTTTTCTTACATCTGAGATAAATTATATTGTCTTGGATCTTCCAACATGATGAGCTTGCCTTTCCCCCTCATGCTAGCCAAATTCATTGCACCAAGTAGAGATACTACTTGTGCTTCCAAATACCCTTGAACCAGTCTTGCCATAAGAGTCCACCATATCTACCTATGGATTGAGTAAGATCCATCAAGTAAGTTGTCATCAGTGCAAGCAATAAAAATTGCTCTCTAAATATGTATGATTGATTGGTGTTGGGGAAATAAGCTTTATACGAGCTTGTGATATGGAAGTAATAAAAGCGACAGACTGCATAATAAAGGTCCATATCACAAGTGGCAATATAAAGTGATGTTCTTTCGCATTAAGATTTTGTGCATCCAACCATAAAAGCACATGACAACCTCTGCCTCCCTCTGCGAAGGGCCTATCTTTTACTTTCATCTCCTACATTGCATAAGAGTCATGGTGATCTTCACCCTTCCTTTTTACATTTTATCCTTTGACAAGCACAATATGTTGGAAAGATCCTGGTATATATGGCTAATTGGATGTGAGTTTTCATGAACTATTACTGTTGACATTACCCTTGAGGTAAAACGTCGGGAGGCAAAACTATAAGCCCCTATCTTTCTCTGTGTCCGATTAAAACTCCATACCCATAAGTATTGCGTGAGTGCCAGCAATTGTGAAAGATTATATGATAGTTGAGTATGTGGACTTGCTGAAAAGCTCTTATAAATTGACTCTTTCCTATGTTATGATAAATTGCAATTGCTTCAATGACTGAGATTGTAGTTTGTTAGTTTTCAATGAAGTTTACGATTCATACTTGATATTGTGATTGAATTATTACTCTAGCATTAGAGATCATATGACAAGAATTATATAAGTTGTTGTTCTAAGAATGATCATAATGCCCTCATGTAGGTATTTTATTTTTATCGACACCTCTATCTCTTTACATGTGGACATATTTTTCGATTTCGGCTTTTCGCTTGAGGACAAGCGAGGTCTAAGCTTGGGGGAGTTGATACGTCCATTTTGCATCATGCTTTTATATCAATGTTTATTGCATTATGGGCTGTTATTACACATTATGTCACAATACTTATGCCCATTCTCTCTTATTTTACAAGGTTTACATAAAGAGGGAGAAAGCCGGCAGCTGGGATTCTGGGCTGGAAAAGGAGCAAATATTAGAGACCTATTCTGCACAACTCCAAAAGTCCTGAAACTTCACAAAAGATGTTTTCCAAATATATAAACAATACTGAGAGCAAGAACTTCACCAGGGGGGCCACACCCTTCCCACGAGGGTGGGGGGCGCGCCCTACCCCCCTGGGCGCGCCCCCTACCTCGTGGGCCCCCTGGTGGCCCTCCGGTGGCCATCTTCTGCTATATGGAGTCTTTTGATGGGAAAAAAATCAGAAGCCATCTTCTCGGACGAAATCCTGCCGCCACGAGGCGGAACCTTGGCAGAACCAATCTAGGGCTCTGGCGGAGCTGTTCTGCCGGGGAAACTTCCCTCCCGGAGGGGAAATCATCGCCATCGTCATCACCAACGCTCCTCTCACCGGGAGAGGGCAATCTCCATCAACATCTTCATCAGCACCATCTCATCTCAAAACCCTACTTCATCTCTTGTATCCCATTCTTGTCTCCAAGTCCGGGATTGGTGCTAGTAGGTTGCTAGTAGTGTTAATTACTCCTTGTAGTTGATGCTAGTTGGTTTAATTGGTGGAAGATCATATGTTCAGATCCTATATGCATATTCATACCCCTCTGATTATGAACATGTTTATGCTTTGTGAGTAGTTACTTTTGTTCCTGAGGACATGGGAGAAGTCTTGCTATTAGTAGTCATGTGAATTTGGTATTCGTTCGATATTTTGATGAGATGTATGTTGTCTCTCCTCTAGTGGTGTTATGTGAACGTCGACTACATGACACTTCACCATTATTTGGGCCTAGAGGAAGGCATTGGGAAGTAATAAGTAGATGACGGGTTGCTAGAGTGACAGAAGCTTAAACCCTAGTTTATGCGTTGCTTCGTAAGGGGTTGATTTGGATCCATATGTTTCATGCTATGGTTAGGTTTACATTAATACTTTTGTTGTTTTTGTGGATGCTTGCAATAGAAGTTAGTCATAAGTGGGATGCTTGTCCAAGTAAGGGCAGCACCCAAGCACCGGTCCACCCACATACCAAATTATCAAAGTACCGAACGCGAATCATATGAACGTGATGAAAACTATCTTGACGATATTCCCATGTTTCCTCGAGAGCGCTTTACACCTTATAAGAGTTTGTCCAGGCTTGTCCTTTGCTACAAAAAGGATTGGGCCACCTTGCTACACCATATTTACTTTTGTTACTTGTTGCTCGTTACAAATTATCTTATCACAAAACTATCTGTTACCGCTTATCATTTCCTTCTACTCCTCGTTGTGTTCGACACTCTTACTTATAAAAAGGACTACGATAGATCCCCTATACTTGTGGGTCATCAGGCATGACCCACCGTATAAGAATGATGATTTCAGACACCGCGTACAATTGTCGTAGGGTTCTGAGAATCAAATTCTTCGTTAATTTCTTCACACTTAGAGTGTTATTCTTCATTGATTGAAGAAAAACGTTTCTTCATGTGTTGCACATCTAAGTCATCAATTTTGCACAAGTGTTAGGATTAGTGTCCTTTTCAAAGAACATTCAAAGATTCTAAGATATTTAGCTCACACCGCAACTTGCTAAATCTCTTCTCATCCAAGGCCTTAGTGAAGATATCGGCTAGCTATTCTTCAGTCTTCACATGCTCAATAGAAATGTCACCCTTCAACACATGATCACGAAGAAAATGATGACGAATCTGAATGTGCTTTGTCTTCGAGTGCTGAACTGGGTTGTGAGCAATCTTGATAGCACTCTCATTGTCACAGAAGAGAGGCACAATCTTCATGTTGACACCGTAGTCCTTGAGAGTTTGTGATGAGGACATCAATACCATTGTTACACCCACAGCCCCTACTGTTACATATACTGGACCAATTACTAGAGCTCGCGCACGCCAATTAAATTACCAGGTACTTTCGTTTGTTGGTAATGATTCTAATGTTCATGAGATTATGATGCTGCCTAAATTGGATACATTTGTTTTGCTTTCAAATGAAGGGCCTAGTTTGGAGAAGGATGAACATTGGAGCAAGAACACGCATGAAGTTGATGGCATGCGCAAGGGGATCAAGAACGGAGTTACAAGTGATGATTTCAGGACTTTGAAGCCGCCATAAGGAGTGCATGAAGCCATGGACGAAATATACAAGATGCCACTTCATAATATTCGTCCATAGGCTATTCTAGGTGCTACGTCACCTTATTAATGGGCCAGGCCCATGTAATTTCGAAATACTTAAGTATAGGCTATTTTTAGAGTCCGTATGTGTGGGGAAACAAGAGTTAGGGTTGGTTTCGGACCCCACCCTCAAGGGCCACGAAATTCCCCTCTCTTCCTCCATATATACAGCCCTTAGGGCGTCGTTTAGACTTTGGGTTTTGTTTAGATTAAAAGTTCGCCATAGCTGCAACTTCGCGTACTTCGTTTGTGTCCAACGACCAGACCAAGACGTCACAGAACCCCACCTTGATCAATAAAGCTTTCATCTTATATTCGCAATATCCAGATTGCAATCTCAGTTTCTTGCTTGTTCTTCGTTTGCTCGCAGGAAACAGGCCCTCGTGGTCAGGTTGATCATGCTCCGGCGTGGTCAATAACCCCTCGGAAGTTGGTTTAGCGATTGCTAAGGCGCGACGTCTCGCACGTTCGTAGTCGGATCGTCAAGGTCGACTCCCACAGAAAATGATAGCCACCATCTCATCGAAACATCGGGACACCTTTGCCTCTATCAAGTGGTATCAGATTTCCAGGTTGCTCGGTGAGATTTTACAGTTTTTCGTAGATTAGATCGAGTCTGTTCTTCATACCTACAGTCCACGAAAAAGCCACAAAAAAATTAGGGTTAGTTCATCATATCCGAACCAATCTGAGCCTTTGCATAATCTTTTTAGGGTTTTTGCTTTGTTAAATTTGCGGTTGCATCGTCGTGTCAAGTTGCTGGTCTTAGAGTCTAGTCTTTTAGAGTTTCGAGTTCTGGTCATAAGTTGTCACGCCGCCGCCGCACCATCATCATCGCCCATCTACCACTTTTGCTTATCCACCACCGCTCTGAATCCTTATCCATATACCACTACCAATCCGTATCCATATACCACCATCAATCTCTATCCATATACCACCACCGCTACCATATACCACCACCGCTGCCATATACCATAACCATATATCCACTACCAATCCGAGTTCTTCTCATATTAGGTTTGTTCTTGAGATCAATCTCAATTCCGATTCGTGTTTCCTTGCCTGCGTAGGTCTCGGAAAAAAAAAAGTGTGGAGACCCCCGGGCAGTTTTTAGGCCAAAATTTTCACGGGCAAAAATATTTTTTGCCTATCCTATTTTTATGCTTTTCTGAGTCTTTTGAGCCACGTGCCATCATAGTGATTTTTTGTCGCACTTTTTCGTCGTCGCTGCCCTGATTTCGAAAAAAAAAAGTGAAATTTTTTTTTCGTGCCCATCCTATCAGTTTGACGAGGGAAGAGTTTTGAGACACTCGCCATTATAGTAATTTTTCGCAAAAAAAAAGGAGCGCAAAAAAAAGAGGAGCGCAAAAAAAAAGAAAAAAAGAGGAGCGTAAAAAAAAAGAGGAGCGCAAAAAAAAGATCCAGAGTGTGCTTTTCCCTTATTTACGTGCAGCGCCGTGATTTTGTTAGTGTTCTAGGCTCGCGTCTCTAGCACGGTCTAGCCTAGGACCAGCACAGTACCGTCGTTGAGCGTTTATTCAACTTTGCATCTCTGAATTGATTATTGCTGACCCTTTTTGCTACCATACTATAAGCCTTCCCAGCTCCACATACCTCTACGTCGTGCGTTTGACTCTCCCTGGCAATCGCTCTATCCAAGCTTTTGAGAGTTTTGACTACAACGGTTGCCGATCACCGCCTGCTGCTGGGTAAGAACTGGTAAGAATTTGAGATTTGCTTGACGGATTTGTGACACCCGCCACCACCACCTCTTGTTAGTATTCTGTAGGATCATATTCTTGTGTGTTTTCTATTGTTGCTAACCATGGCAGGATCACAAGCCGACGAGACTGACTGGGAGAACATGACGAATCAGGAGTTGCATGATAAATTTCAGCAAATGATGAATGGACAGGTGCAGGATGTGCTAAACAGATTTGAAGAGGCCATGGAGAAGATAGATGACATGGAGAAGACGTTCGAAACAAAGCTCGATGACAGGTTTAATGAATTGCTCGCGCGTCTTCCACCACCACCACCACCGGCTGCACCTAACGCACCTCTACAACAACAACAACGACGACTACCTACACATCGTGAAACAGCCCTCCGCCGAGCGAGCCGTCTCCCTCTTGCACCTGGCCAAACTGTTGGTGCTGCTGTTGCTACTTCTGTGGCTCCTGCTGCTGATGCGGAGGAGGATGATTTTGCTGGCGATTACGAGGATGAGGTTGATCAAAATCAGAACTACGTGCCACCACCAGCACAGCAACCATCAGGTCGTCCACATGCAAATAATGGCAATGGTAGGGCTCACCCTCAGGTACGAGATCATGACCATCTCCCTAAACTAAAATTGAATATTCCACCATTTGAGGGTAGATATGTTCCTGATATATATCTTACTTGGGAGTTAGAAACTGAACAACGATTTACATGTTTACAATATCCCGAGGAGAGACGTGTTCCTGCTGCTGTTTGTGCATTCACTAGTTTTGCATGTGTTTGGTGGTCTGAGCATTGTAGATTATATCCCATTCCTGCTACTTGGGCTGCTTTGAAAACTGCTATGCGTACTCGTTGGGTTCCACCATATTATCAACGTGAATTACTTCAAAAATTGCAGCGGTTAAGACAGGGAAAAAATTCTGTAGAAGAATATTATCAGGAATTACAAACTGGCATGATTAGATGTGGTATTGTTGAGGAGAATGAAGCTATGCTTGCACGTTTTATGGGTGGATTAAATAGAGAGATTCAGACGATCCTAGAGTATAAGGAGTATACTAATATCACTCGTTTATTCCATCTTGCTTGTAAAGCTGAACGTGAAGTGCAGGATCGACAGGCATTGGCAAGGACTAACTTTTCTGCAGGTCGACCTTCTTCATGGACACCACGTGCATCATCTACTTCCACACGTTCTGCTTCACCGGCGCCTCCGTCGGCTGCCACCTCCAACCGTGATACAATAAAGCAGGCACAATCACCACTATCTGCCAAGAGCACACCTTCTGAGCCTGCAAAGAGCTCTTCTTCATCCATGGCATCAACAGGGCAAACACATGATATTATTTGTCGACGTTGCAAGGGTGGAGGTCATTATGCGAGAGAATGCCCATCTAAGCGTGTGATGATTGTTACTGAGGATGGTGGGTATGAGTCCGCTAGTGACTATGATGAGGAGACTTTGGCTCTTATTACACGTGACGAACACGGTGGAGACGATTCTGATCATGAGACGCAATACATGGCTCCTGAAGATGCTGACAGGTATGAATGTTTAGTTGCTCAACGTGTTTTGAGTGTGCAGGTTACACAAGCTGAGCAAAATCAGAGGCATAATTTGTTCCATACAAAGGGAGTTGTGAAGGAACGTTCTGTTCGCGTGATCATAGATGGAGGGAGTTGCAACAACTTGGCTAGCATCGAGATGGTGGAGAAGCTATCTCTCACCACAAGACCACATCCACATCCTTACTACATCCAATGGTTCAACAACAGCGGCAAGGTTAAGGTAACACGTACTGTTCGTGTGCATTTTAGTATCTCTACATATGCTGATTATGTTGATTGTGATGTGGTACCGATGCAAGCATGTTCCTTATTACTTGGTAGACCATGGCAATTTGATAAAAATTCTATTCACCATGGTAGAAACAATCAGTATACTCTTGTTCATAAGGATAAAAATATTACTTTGCTTCCTATGACTCCTGATTCCATTTTGAAAGATGATATTAATAGAGCTAATAAAGCAAAACAGGAGAAAACTAAGAGTGAAAATCAGATTGTGGCAAAAGAATTTGAGCAACAAATGCAGCCTAATAATAATAAACAATCTAGTGTTGCTTCTGAAATTAAATTGAAAAGTGCATGTTTACTTGCCACCAAATCTGATATTGATGATCTAGATTTTAGCAAATCTGTTTGCTATGCTTTTGTGTGCAAAGAGGCATTATTTTCATTCGAGGACGTGCCTTCCTCTTTGCCTCCTGCTGTCACTAACATTTTGCAGGAGTTCGCCGACGTCTTTCCACAAGACGTGCCACCGGGATTACCACCTATTCGCGGGATTGAGCATCAAATTGACTTAATTCCCGGTGCATCATTACCTAACCGGGCACCATACCGTACCAATCCAGAGGAGACGAAGGAGATTATGCGTCAAGTACAAGAACTGCTCGACAAAGGTTATATACGCGAATCCCTTAGTCCTTGTGCTGTTCCTATCATTTTAGTGCCGAAAAAGGATGGTACGTCGCGTATGTGCGTTGATTGTAGAGGCATTAATAATATTACTATTCGTTATCGTCATCCTATTCCTAGGCTAGATGATATGCTTGATGAATTGAGTGGCTCTACAATATTCTCCAAAGTTTATTTGCGTAGTGGTTACCATCAAATTCGTATGAAATTGGGAGATGAATGGAAAACAGCATTTAAAACTAAGTTTGGATTATATGAGTGGTTAGTCATGCCTTTTGGGTTAACTAATGCACCTAGTACTTTCATGAGGTTAATGAATGAAGTTTTACGTGCTTTCATTGGACGATTTGTGGTAGTTTACTTTGATGACATATTGATTTATAGCAAATCTTTGGAGGAACATTTGGAACATTTACGTGCTGTTTTTATTGCTCTACGTGATGCACGTTTGTTTGGTAACCTTGGAAAGTGCACCTTTTGCACCGACCGAGTATCTTTTCTTGGCTATGTTGTTACTCCACAGGGAATTGAAGTTGATAAAGCCAAGATTGAAGCTATTGAGAGTTGGCCGCAGCCCAAAACGGTCACACAAGTGAGGAGTTTCCTTGGCCTCGCTGGTTTTTATAGGCGTTTTGTGAGAGATTTCAGCACCATTGTTGCACCTCTCAACGAGCTTACAAAGAAGGATGTACCTTTTGTTTGGGGTACCGCACAGGAAGAAGCCTTCACGGTATTGAAAGATAAGTTGACACATGCTCCTTTACTCCAAATTCCTAATTTCAATAAGACTTTTGAGCTTGAATGTGATGCTAGTGGAATTGGATTAGGAGGTGTGTTATTACAAGATGGAAAACCTGTTGCATACTTTTCTGAAAAATTGAGTGGGCCTAGTCTGAACTATTCTACTTATGATAAAGAATTATATGCTCTTGTTCGGACCTTAGAAACATGGCAACATTATTTATGGCCCAAGGAATTTGTTATACATTCTGATCATGAATCTTTGAAACTCATTAAAAGTCAAGCAAAACTGAACCGTCGACATGCTAAATGGGTTGAATTCATTGAGACTTTCCCTTATGTGATTAAACACAAGAAGGGTAAAGAAAATGTTATTGCTGATGCCTTGTCTCGTCGTTATACTATGCTTTCACAACTTGACTTTAAAATATTTGGTTTGGAGACCATCAAGGATCAATATGTTAATGATGCTGAATTTAAAGATGTATTGCAGAATTGTAAGGAAGGGAGAACTTGGAACAAGTTCGTTCTTAACGATGGATTTGTGTTTCGTGCTAACAAGCTATGCATTCCAGCTAGCTCCGTTCGTCTTTTGTTGTTGCAGGAGGCGCATGGAGGAGGATTAATGGGACACTTTGGCGTCAAGAAGACGGAGGATATACTTGCTACACATTTCTTTTGGCCAAAGATGAGACGGGATGTTGAGCGTTTTGTTGCTCGCTGCACTACATGTCAAAGAGCTAAGTCACGACTCAATCCTCATGGTTTATATATGCCTTTGCCTGTACCTAGTGTTCCTTGGGAGGATATATCTATGGACTTCGTTTTAGGTTTACCTAGAACAAAGAAGGGGAGGGATAGCATATTTGTTGTCGTGGATAGGTTCTCGAAAATGGCACACTTTATACCATGTCATAAAAGCGATGATGCTGTTAATGTTGCTGATTTGTTCTTTCGTGAAATTATTCGCTTACATGGTGTGCCAAATACTATTGTTTCAGATCGTGATACTAAATTTCTTAGCCACTTTTGGAGATGTTTATGGGCTAAGTTGGGGACTAAGCTGCTTTTTAGTACTACTTGTCACCCCCAAACTGATGGACAAACTGAAGTAGTCAATAGAACATTGTCTACTATGCTTAGGGCTGTTTTGAAGAATAACAAGAAAATGTGGGAAGAATGCTTGCCTCATATTGAATTTGCTTATAATCGTTCATTGCATTCTACTACTAAGATGTGCCCTTTTGAAATTGTGTATGGTTTCCTACCTCGTGCACCTATTGATTTGTTGCCTCTTCCATCTTCGGAGAAGGTTAATTTTGATGCTAAAGAACGTTCTGAATTGATTTTAAAAATGCATGAGTTAACTAAGGAAAACATTGAGCGTATGAATGCTAAATATAAACTTGCTGGAGATAAGGGTAGAAAACATGTGTTTGCGCCTGGAGATCTTGTTTGGTTACATTTACGTAAAGATAGATTTCCTAATCTGCGCAAATCAAAGCTAATGCCACGTGCTGATGGTCCTTTTAAGGTTTTAGAGAAAATAAATGATAATGCATATAAACTTGAGCTACCTGCAGATTTTGGGGTTAGTCCCACTTTTAATATTGCAGATTTGAAGCCTTATTTGGGTGAGGAAGATGAGCTTCCGTCGAGGACGACTTCATTTCAAGAAGGGGAGGATGATGAGGACATCAATACCATTGTTACACCCACAGCCCCTACTGTTACATATACTGGACCAATTACTAGAGCTCGCGCACGCCAATTAAATTACCAGGTACTTTCGTTTCTTGGTAATGATTCTAATGTTCATGAGATTATGATGCTGCCTAAATTGGATACATTTGTTTTGCTTTCAAATGAAGGGCCTAGTTTGGAGAAGGATGAACATTGGAGCAAGAACACGCATGAAGTTGATGGCATGCGCAAGGGGATCAAGAACGGAGTTACAAGTGATGATTTCAGGACTTTGAAGCCGCCATAAGGAGTGCATGAAGCCATGGACGAAATATACATGATGCCACTTCATAATATTCGTCCATAGGCTATTCTAGGTGCTGCGTCACCTTATTAATGGGCCAGGCCCATGTAATTTCGAAATACTTAAGTATAGGCTATTTTTAGAGTCCGTATGTGTGGGGAAACAAGAGTTAGGGTTGGTTTCGGACCCCACCCTCAAGGGCCACGAAATTCCCCTCTCTTCCTCCATATATACAGCCCTTAGGGCGTCGTTTAGACTTTGGGTTTTGTTTAGATTAAAAGTTCGCCATAGCTGCAACTTCGCGTACTTCGTTTGTGTCCAACGACCAGACCAAGACGTCACAGAACCCCACCTTGATCAATAAAGCTTTCATCTTATATTCGCAATATCCAGATTGCAATCTCAGTTTCTTGCTTGTTCTTCGTTTGCTCGCAGGAAACAGGCCCTCGTGGTCAGGTTGATCGTGCTCCGGCGTGGTCAATAACCCCTCGGAAGTTGGTTTAGCGATTGCTAAGGCGCGACGTCTCGCACGTTCGTAGTCGGATCGTCAAGGTCGACTCCCACGGAAAACGATAGCCACCATCTCATCGAAACATCGGGACACCTTTGCCTCTATCAGTTTGCTTCATCCATAGCAATTGAGCACAGCAAGAACCAACGGCAATGTACTCAGCTTCAGAAGTAGATAGTGATACGCAGTTCTATTTCTTCGAGGGCCAACAGACCAAAGATCGTCCGAGGAAATGACATGTACCAGATGTTGACTTGCGGTCCACACGATCACCAGCATAGTCAGAGTCAGAATATCCAATGAGATCAAAAGCCGAGCCCTTGGGTACCATAATCCAAGTGTTGGTGTGTGAGCTAGATATCGAAGAATATGCTTCACAACCTTATGGTGTGATTCCTTCGGGGTAGCTTGAAATCGGGCACACATGCAAACACTAAGCATAATATATGGCCTAGATGCACATAAGTACAATAAAGAACCAATCATGGAGCGGTATACCTTATGATCGAAGTCGATACCATTTTCATTAGTGCACAGATGACCATTTGTGGGCATAGGAATTTTGACGCCTTTGCAATCTTGCATGCCGAATTTCCTCAGTACATCCTTGAGGTATTTCTCCTGAGATATGAATATGCCATTGCGTTGTTGACAAATTTGAAGACCTAAGAAGAATTTCAATTCTCCCATCATAGACATTTGATATTCTTCACTCATCATATAGGCACATTCATCACTATAACGTTGGTCAGTACAGCCAAAGATAATATCATCAACATATATTTGGCACACAAACAATTCACCATCATAAGATTTAGTGAAAAGAGTAGGGTCGAGCGAACAGGGTTTGAAGCCTTTCTTCATAAGGAATTCCTTCAAAGTATCATACCACACCCGTGGGGCCTGCTTGAGGCCATAGAGGGCCTTATTGAGTCTGAAGACTTTGTCGGGATGCTTTGGATCTTCAAAACCTGGGGGTTGAGCAAGATATACTTCTTCCTCAAGATTACCATTGAGGAATGCACTTTTCACACCCATTTGATATAGAGTGATATCATGATGGTTAGCATAAGCATGTAATATGCGAATAGCCTCAAGTCTAGCAACAGGTGCAAAAGTTTCATCGAAATCAATTCCTTCAACCTGTGTGTAGCCTTGAGCTACAAGCCGTGCCTTATTCCTTACCACAAGGCCATTTTCGTCTTGCTTGTTGCGATAGATCCATTTTGTGCCAATGATATTGTGCTTGCGAGGATTTGGACGTTCGACCAGTTCCCAGATGTTGTTGAGCTCTAACTGATGTAATTCTTCTTGCATGGCCTGAATCCACTCAGGCTCCAGAAATGCTTCATCTACCTTAGTGGGCTCTGTGATAGAGACAAAAGCATAGTGCCCACAAAAGTTAGATAAATGTGAAGCTTTTGAGCTTGTGAGAGGACCTGGCGCTTTGATGTCATTGATGATATTTTCAACTTGCACTTCTTTTGCAATGCGAGGATGAGCTAGTTGTCATTGAGGAATTTGATCAGCATTTTCTTCAGCACCATTTTCTTCAGTATTTTCTTCAGGTGCATTAGCTCGACGTTCTTCATGTTTTGGAATGAATTCTTCAGCAGATTCTTTAGTAGGAATGACATCCGTAGTAGCCTTGAACTTGATAGTTTCCTCAGGTGCTGGTTCATCTATCACAGAAGGTAGGTCCTCTCTTTGCGAGCCATTAGTTTCATTGAACCGCACATCTACAATTTCAACAACCTTGTGAAGAA
This sequence comes from Triticum urartu, assembly GCF_056163025.1. Classification (NCBI taxonomy): domain Eukaryota; kingdom Viridiplantae; phylum Streptophyta; class Magnoliopsida; order Poales; family Poaceae; genus Triticum; species Triticum urartu. Next base: position 247,192,623 of record NC_141877.1, read on the forward strand.
CGTTGTTGAAAACTCTGTAGGTGTGTGAGTCCTTTCCATAACCAAGCATAAAACCTTCATGTGCTTTCGGTGATGAGGACATCAATACCATTGTTACACCAACAGCCCCTACTGTTACATATACTGGACCAATTACTAGAGCTCGCGCACGCCAATTAAATTACCAGGTACTTTCGTTTCTTGGTAATGATTCTAATGTTCATGAGATTATGATGCTGCCTAAATTGGATACATTTGTTTTGCTTACAAATGAAGGGCCTAGCTTGGAGAAGGATGAACATTGGAGCAAGAACACGCATGGAGTTGATGGCATGCGCAAGGGGATCAAGAACGGAGTTACAAGTGATGATTTCAGGACTTTGAAGCCGCCATAAGGAGTGCATGAAGCCATGGACGAAATATACAAGATGCCACTTCATAATATTCGTCCATAGGCTATTCTAGGTGCTGCGTCACCTTATTAATGGGCCAGGCCCATGTAATTTCGAAATACTTAAGTATAGGCTATTTTTAGAGTCCGTATGTGTGGGGAAACAAGAGTTAGGGTTGGTTTCGGACCCCACCCTCAAGGGCCACGAAATTCCCCCCTCTTCCTCCATATATACAGCCCTTAGGGCGTCGTTTAGACTTTGGGTTTTGTTTAGATTAAAAGTTCGCCATAGCTGCAACTTCGCGTACTTCCTTTGTGTCCAACGACCAGACCAAGACGTCACAGAACCCCACCTTGATCAATAAAGCTTTCATCTTATATTCGCAATATCCCGAATTGCAATCTCAGTTTCTTGCTTGTTCTTTGTTTGCTCGCAGGAAACAGACCCTCTTGGTCAGGTTGATCGTGCTCCGGCGTGGTCAATAACCCTCGGAACTTGGTTTAGCGATTGCTAAGGCGCGACGTCTCGCACGTTCGTAGTCGGATCGTCAAGGTCGACTCCCATAGAAAACGATAGCCACCATCTCATCGAAACATCGGGACACCTTAGCCTCTATCAATCGGTATCAGATTTCCAGGTTGCTCGGTGAGATTTTACAGTTTTTCATAGATTAGATCGAGTCTGTTCTTCATACCTATAGTCCACGAAAAAGCCAGAACAAAAAAATTAGGGTTAGTTCATCATATCCGAACCAATCTGAGCCTTTGCATAATATTTTTAGGGTTTTTGCTTTGCTGAATTTGCGGTTGCATCGTCGTGTCAAGTTGCTGGTCTTAGAGTCTAGTCTTTTAGAGTTTCGAGTTCTGTTCATAAGTTGTCACGCCGCCGCCGCACCATCATCATCGCCCATCTACCACTTTTGCTTATCCGCCACCGCTCTGAATCCATATCCATATACCACCACCAATCCGTATCCATATACCACCACCAATCTGTATCCATATACCACCACCGCTACCATATACCACCACCGCTGCCATATACCACAACCATATATCCACCACCAATCCGAGTTCTTCTCATATTAGGTTTGTTCTTGAGATCAATCTAAATTCCGATTCGTGTTTCCTTGCCTGCGTAGGTCTCGAAAAAAAAGAGTCTGGAGACCCCCGGGCAGTTTTTAGGCCAAAATTTTCACGGGCAAAATTATTTTCCCTATCCTATTTTTAGGCTTTTCTGAGTCTTTTGAGCCACGTGCCATCATAGTGATTTTTTGTCGCACTTTTTCGTCGTCGCTGCCCTGATTTCCGAAAAAAAAAGTGAAAAAAAATTCCATGCCCATCCTATCAGTTTGACGAGGGAAGAGTTTTGAGACACTCGCCATTATAGTGATTTTTCGCAAAAAAAAGAGGAGTGCAAAAAAAAGGAGCGCAAAAAAAGAGCGAAAAAAAAGAGGAGCGCAAAAAAAGGAGCGCAAAAAAAAGAGCGAAAAAAAAGAGTTCCAGAGTGTGCTTTTCCCTTATTTACGTGCAGCGCCGTGATTTTGTTAGTGTTCTAGGCTCGCGTCTCTAGCACGGTCTAGCCTAGGACCAGCACAGTACTGTCGTTGAGCGTTTATTCAACTTTGCATCTCTGAATTGATTATTGCTGACCCTTTTTGCTACCATACTATAAGCCTTCCCAGCTCCACATACATCTACGTCGTGCGTTTGACTCTCCCTGGCAATCGCTCTATCCAAGCTTTTGAGAGTTTTGACTATAACGGTTGCCGATCACCGCCTGCTGCTGGGTAAGAACTTGTAAGAATTTGAGATTTGCTTGACGGATTTGTGACACCCGCCACCACCACCACTTGTAAGTAGTATGTAGGATCATATTCTTGTGTGTTTCTATTGCTGCTAACCATGCCAGGATCACAAGCCGACGAGACTGACTGGGAGAACTTGACGAACAAGGAGCTTCATGATACGTTTCAGCAAATGATGAGTGGACAGGTGCAAGATGTGATAAACAGATTTGAAGAGGCCATGGAGAAGATAGATGGCATGGAGAAGACGTTTGAAACAAAGCTCGATAACAAGTTTGCTGAATTGCTTTCGCGTTTTCCACCACCACCACCAGCTGCTCCTGCCGCACCTCTGCAACAACAGCAACAACACCGACTACCTCCACGTCGGGAAACAGCCCTCCGCCGAGCGAGCCGTGTCCCTCTTCAGCCGGGCCAAACTGCTGGTGCTGCTGTTGATACTTCTGTGGCTCCTACTGCTGATGTGGAGGAGGATGATTATGTGGGAGATTATGAGGATGAGGTTGATCAAAATCAGAACTATGTGCCACCACCAGCACAGCAACCACCAGGTCGTCCACATGCAAATAATGGCAATGGTAGGGCTCACCCTCAGGTACGAGATCATGACCATCTCCCTAAACTAAAATTGAATATTCCACCATTTGAGGGTAGATATGTTCCTGATATATATCTTACTTGGGAGTTAGAAACTGAACAACGATTTACATGTTTACAATATCCCGAGGAGAGACGTGTTCCTGCTGCTGTTTGTGCTTTCACTAGTTTTGCATGTGTTTGGTGGTCTGAGCATTGTAGATTATATCCTATTCCGGCTACTTGGGCTGCTTTGAAAACTGCTATGCGTACTCGTTGGGTTCCACCATATTATCAACGTGAATTACTTGAAAAATTGCAGTGCTTAAGACAGGGAAAAAAATTCTGTAGAAGAATATTATCAGGAATTACAAACTGGCATGATTAGATGTGGTATTGTTGAGGAGAATGAAGCTATGCTTGCATGTTTTATGGGTGGATTAAATAGAGAGATTCAGACGATTCTAGAGTATAAGGAGTATACTAATATCACTCGTTTATTCCATCTTGCTTGTAAAGCTGAACGTGAAGTGCATGATCGACAGGCATTGGCGCGGACTAACTTTTCTGCAGGTCGACCTTCATCATGGACACCACGTGCATCATCTACTTCCACACGTTCTGCTACACCGGCGCCTCCGTCGGCTGCCACCTCCAACCGTGATACAATAAAGCAGGCACAATCACCACTATCTGCCAAGAGCACACCTTCTGGGCCTGCAAAGAGCTCTTCTTCATCCATGGCATCAACAGGGCAAACACATGATATTATTTGTCGACGTTGCAAGGGTGGAGGTCATTATGCGAGAGAATGCCCATCTAAGCGTGTGATGATTGTTACTGAGGATGGTGGGTATGAGTCCGCTAGTGACTATGATGAGGAGACTTTGGCTCTTATTACACGTGACGAACACGGTGGAGACGATTCTGATCATGAGACGCAATACATGGCTCCTGAGGATGCTGACAGGTATGAATGTTTAGTTGCTCAACGTGTTTTGAGTGCAGGTTACACAAGCTGAGCAAAATCAGAGGCATAATTTGTTCCATACAAAGAGAGTTGTGAAGGAACGTTCTGTTCGCGTGATCATAGATGGAGGGAGCTGCAATAACTTGGCTAGCATGGAGATGGTGGAGAAGCTATCTCTCACCACAAGACCACATCCACATCCTTACTACATCCAATGGTTCAACAACAGCGGCAAGGTTAAGGTAACACGTACTGCTCGTGTGCATTTTAGTATCTCTACATATGCTGATTATGTTGATTGTGATGTGGTACCTATGCAAGCATGTTCCTTATTACTTGGTAGACCATGGCAATTTGATAAAAATTCTATTCACCATGGTAGAAACAATCAGTATACTCTTGTTCATAAGGATAAAAATATTACTTTGCTTCCTATGACTCCTGATTCCATTTTGAAAGATGATATTAATAGAGCTAATAAAGCAAAACAGGAGAAAACTAAGAGTGAAAATCAGATTGTGGCAAAAGAATTTGAGCAACAAATGCAGCCTAATAATAATAAACAATCTAGTGTTGCTTCTGAAATTAAATTGAAAAGTGCATGTTTACTTGCCACCAAATCTGATATTGATGATCTAGATTTTAGCAAATCTGTTTGCTATGCTTTTGTGTGCAAAGAGGCATTATTTTCATTCGAGGACGTGCCTTCCTCTTTGCCTCCTGCTGTCACTAACATTTTGCAGGAGTTCGCCGACGTCTTTCCACAAGACGTGCCACCGGGATTACCACCTATTCGCGGGATTGAGCATCAAATTGACTTAATTCCCGGTGCATCATTACCCAACCGGGCACCATACCGTACCAATCCAGAGGAGACGAAGGAGATTATGTGTCAAGTACAAGAACTGCTCGACAAAGGTTATATACGCGAATCCCTTAGTCCTTGTGCTGTTCCTATCATTTTAGTGCCGAAAAAGGATGGTACATCGCGTATGTGCGTTGATTGTAGAGGCATTAATAATATTACTATTCGTTATCGTCATCCTATTCCTAGGCTAGATGATATGCTTGATGAATTGAGTGGCTCTACAATATTCTCCAAAGTTGATTTGCGTAGTGGATACCATCAAATTCGTATGAAATTGGGTGATGAATGGAAAACAGCATTTAAAACTAAGTTTGGATTATATGAGTGGTTAGTCATGCCTTTTGGGTTAACTAATGCACCTAGTACATTCATGAGGTTAATGAACGAAGTTTTACGTGCTTTCATTGGACGATTTGTGGTAGTTTACTTTGATGACATATTGATTTATAGCAAATCTTTGGAGGAACATTTGGAACATTTACGTGCTGTTTTTATTGCTCTACGTGATGCACGTTTGTTTGGAAACCTTGGAAAGTGCAGCTTTTGCACCGACCGAGTATCTTTTCTTGGCTATGTTGTTACTCCACAGGGAACTGAAGTTGATAAAGCCAAGATTGAAGCTATTGAGAGTTGGCCGCAGCCCAAAACGGTCACACAAGTGAGGAGTTTCCTTGGCCTCGCTGGTTTCTATAGGGGTTTTGTGAGAGATTTCAGCACCATTGCTGCACCTCTCAACGATCTTACAAAGAAGGATGTGCCTTTTGTTTGGGGTACCGCACAGGAAAAAGCTTTCACGGTATTGAAAGATAAGTTGACACATGCTCCTTTACCTGTTGCATACTTTTCTGGAAAATTGAGTGGGCCTAGTCTGAACTATTCTACTTATGATAAAGAATTATATGCTCTTGTTCGAACCTTAGAAACATGGCAACATTATTTATGGCCCAAGGAATTTGTTATACATTCTGATCATGAATCTTTGAAACACATTAAAAGTCAAGAAAAACTGAACCGCAGACATGCTAAATGGGTTGAATTCATTGAGACTTTCCCTTATGTCATTAAACACAAGAAGGGTAAAGAAAATGTTATTGCTGATGCCTTGTCTCGTCGTTATACTATGCTTTCACAACTTGAATTTAAAATATTTGGTTTGGAGACCATCAAAGATCAATATGTTCATGATGCTGAATTTAAAGATGTATTGCAGAATTGTAAGGAAGGGAGAACTTGGAACAAGTTCGTTCTTAACGATGGATTTGTGTTTCGTGCTAACAAGCTATGCATTCCAGCTAGCTCCGTTCGTCTTTTGTTGTTGCAGGAGGCGCATGGAGGATTAATGGGACACTTTGGCGTCAAGAAGACGGAGGATATACTTGCTACACATTTCTTTTGGCCAAAGATGAGACGGGATGTTGAGCGTTTTGTTGCTCGCTGCACTACATGTCAAAGAGCTAAGTCACGACTCAATCCTCATGGTTTATATATGCCTTTGCCTGTACCTAGTGTTCCTTGGGAGGATATATCTATGGACTTTGTTTTAGGTTTACCTCGAACAAAGAAGGGGAGGGATAGCATATTTGTTGTCGTGGATAGGTTCTCGAAAATGGCACACTTTATACCATGTCATAAAAGCGATGATGCTGTTAATGTTGCTGATTTGTTCTTTCGTGAAATTATTCGCTTACATGGTGTGCCAAATACTATTGTTTCAGATCGTGATACTAAATTTCTTAGCCACTTTTGGAGATGTTTATGGGCTAAGTTGGGGACTAAGCTGCTTTTTAGTACTACTTGTCACCCCCAAACTGATGGACAAACTGAGGTAGTCAATAGAACATGGTCTACTATGCTTAGGGCTGTTTTGAAGAATAACAAGAAAATGTGGGAAGAATGCTTGCCTCATATTGAATTTGCTTATAATCGTTCATTGCATTCTACTACTAAGATGTGCCCTTTTGAAATTGTGTATGGTTTCCTACCTCGTGCACCTATTGATTTGTTGACTCTTCCATCTTCAAAGAAGGTTAATTTTGATGCTAAAGAACGTTCTGAATTGATTGTAAAAATGCATGAGTTAACTAAGGAAAACATTGAGCGTATGAATGCTAAATATAAACTTGCTGGAGATAAGGGTAGAAAACATGTTGTGTTTGCGCCTGGAGATCTTGTTTGGTTACATATGCGTAAAGATAGATTTCCTGATCTGCGCAAATCAAAGCTAATGCCACGTGCTGATGGTCCTTTTAAGGTGTTAGAGAAAATAAATGATAATGCATATAAACTTGAGCTACCTGTAGATTTTGGGGTTAGTCCCACTTTTAACATTGCAGATTTGAAGCCTTATTTGGGTGAGGAAGATGCGCTTCCGTCGAGGATGACTTCATTTCAAGAAGGGGAGGATGATGAGGACATCAATACCATTGTTACACCAACAGCCCCTACTGTTACATATATTGGACCAATTACTAGAGCTCGCGCACGCCAATTAAATTACCAGGTACTTTCGTTTCTTGGTAATGATTCTACTGTTCATGAGATTATGATGCTGCCTAAATTGGATACATTTGTTTTGCTTACAAATGAAGGGCCTAGCTTGGAGAAGGATGAACATTGGAGCAAGAACACGCATGGAGTTGATGGCATGCGCAAGGGGATCAAGAACGGAGTTATAAGTGATGATTTCAGGACTTTGAAGCCGCCATAAGGAGTGCATGAAGCCTTGGACGAAATGTACAAGATGCCACTTCATAATATTCGTCCATAGGCTATTCTAGGTGCTGCGTCACCTTATTAATGGGCCAGGCCCATGTAATTTCGAAATACTTAAGTATAGGCTATTTTTAGAGTCCGTATGTGTGGGGAAACAAGAGTTAGGGTTGGTTTCAGACCCCACCCTCAAGGGCCACGAAATTCCCCCCTCTTCCTCCATATATACAGCCCTTAGGGCGTCGTTTAGACTTTGGGTTTTGTTTAGATTAAAAGTTCGCCATAGCTGCAACTTCGCGTACTTCGTTTGTGTCCAACGACCAGACCAAGACATCACAGAACCCCACCTTGATCAATAAAGCTTTAATCTTATATTCGCAATATCCCGAATTGCAATCTCAGTTTCTTGCTTGTTCTTCGTTTGCTCGCAGGAAACAGACCCTCGTGGTCAGGTTGATCGTGCTCCGGTGTGGTCAATAACCCTCGGAACTTGGTTTAGCGATTGCTAAGGCGCGACATCTCGCACGTTCGTAGTCGGATCGTCAAGGTCGACTCCCATAGAAAATGATAGCCACCATCTCATCGAAACATGGGACACCTTAGCCTCTATCATTCGGTGCAAATTTTGAGTTGTGATGAGGATCTCTAATCCAACATTTAGCACCGAAGACTTTGAAATAACTTACATTGGGTTTCTTATCGGTGAGGAGTTCATAGGCAGTCTTCTTGAAGAATTTGTGAAGATATACTCTGTTGATGATGTGGCACGCAATATCAATTGCCTCAATCCAGAAACGATGAGGCATTTTGTATTCATCAAGCATAGTGTGAGCCATCTCAGCAAGAGTCATGTTCTTGCGCTCCACGACGCCATTCTGCTGAGGAGTATAAGGAGCAGATAACTCATGAGTAATACCAAGTTCATCAAGATAGTCATCAAGACCAGAATTCTTGAACTCAGTTCCACTGTCACTTCTAATGTGCTTGATCTTCACACCAAAGTTGGTTGAAGCCCTCGAGGAAAATCGTTTGAAGACTTCCTACACTTCATGTTTGTAAGTAACAATGTGTACCCATGTGTATCGAGAGTAATCATCAACAATAACAAAGCCATATTGAGATGTATCATTTGAGACTGCAGAATAATGGTTAGGACCAAAGAGATCCATGTGAAGCAATTCAAATGGACGAGTGGTGGTCATGATAGTCTTCGCTGGATGCTTATCCTTTGTCATCTTCCTAGCTTCGCAGGCTCCGCATAAGTGATCCTTGAGGAATTTGACATTCTCTATGCCAATGACATGCTTCTTCTTCGCAAGCGTGTGCAAATTCCTCATGCCTGCATGACCAAGTCGTCGATGCCAGAGCCAGCCTTCTGAAGCTTTTGCAAGTAGACACACGGCTGGTTGCGGTCCTGTAGAGAAATCAACAATATACAAGTCTCCTCTCCTAAAGCCTTTGAAAACTTTGGAATTGTCAGCTTCCGTAAGCACAACACAATGGCACTTGCCAAAGACAACAACCATATCAAGATCACAAAGCATTGAGACAGACATGAGGTTGTATCCTAAGGACCCGACAAGCATGACTTTGTCCATGTGTCGATCCTTTGTGATCGCAACCTTACCTAGACCCAATACCTAACTTTTGCCTTTGTCAGCAAAGATGATATGCTTCAGATGCGATGGTGAAAAGGGAGCATCCATCAATAGATTCATGTCACCAGTCATGTGATTTGTACATCCACTATCGAGGACCCACTCAGTGGCTTTGGGTTGATCATCCTGCAGATGAATTAGTGCAACTTACGAACTCATATACTTCATCAGTGAAGAATATGACATCAATTCATCAGATCAGTTTCATCAAGCAACAGAACAGATAAAGCAGTATGAGGACGTGAGAAATGAAAGTTCATTTCTTCATGATTAGCCTGCGTCCTTTCAGGCACATTCAGGTCTCCAGCAAATTCTTCAGATGATTACGTACGTCTGGAGACCTGACCCTGCAGAAGAGATTAATTCTTTTTCTTCACCACCCACATCTGAAGGGGTGGCAAAGAGTTCATCACTCTGCGAGCTCCATACGAGAAAGGTGGCATATAAGTCAGTCCGTTTCGTTTCACATAAGAGGGGTTAGGATAAGCATATGAATAAGCAGAGAAATTCTTCGAGGACTTATGAACATAATAATTAGAAGAATAATGCTCATATTCATAGCCCTTAGCTCTTCCCTACGAAACAGAATTGTTAGCACAATGATATTCATATGAGGACTTTGATCCTTTTGAGGAGTTTGGTCCATATGAAGAATTTGATCTGGGATTCCTATTCTTCACAGGTGGTGTCCTGAGGACATTCACCTGAAGACTTTAAAGGCACCTTTTGGGAACCCATATTTTCTTCATAGGAGGACCGTTCCTGCAGTTAGTGCCAACATATCTAGCAAATATTTCACCATTCTGGTTTTTGAACAGTTTATAGTTGGAGTCAAATGACTCATCATCAGAACAAGGAGATTCACATGCAAAGCCAGATAAATTAGATGGATCAACTGGAGGTCCCTTTGCAGCAACCCATGAGGTTTTGGGGTACTGCTCAGGCTTCCAATATGTACCATCAGCATTGAGTTTCCTCTCAAAGGCAATACCCTCTTCCCTAGGCTTCATGTTGAGGATCTGCTTTTTAAGCACATCACAAAGAGTTTGATGCCCTTTGAGGCTTTTGTACATGCCTGTCATGTTCAATTCCTTCAGCCCTGCATCTTCAGGGATACTAGCAATGTCCTCAGATGAGGAATTAGTGATAGCAGAGGCAGGTGAAGAATTTGAAACATTAGCAGCATTTGAACATTCAGGTGAAGAATTAGCAGATTCACGTTCAATGCACTTCAAGCATGGAGGAACAAATTCTTCCTGAGAAGTGCTGATTTGTTAAGCAAGTAATGAATCATGCTCCTTCTGAAGATCTTCATAACTCACTCTTAGCTTTTCAAGATATTGCTTTCTTTGAAGAAATTCATATGAAAGCTTCTCATGATCAGATAAGAGAGTGTTATGATGACCTTGAAGGTTGTTAAACTTAGACTGAAGCCTCTGAAAATTTTCAGTCAAGGTTTTAGTGCGATCCATTTCTTCACCCAACATATCATCACTTTTGTCAAGCATGTTTTGAACCTTTTCAAAAGCCTTTTGTCGTTTTACAGCAATCTTAGCAAGTTTGGAGTAGGTGGGTTTGAGGATTTCATCAGATTCATTCTCACTTGATTCAGAGGAGGGGTATTTGAGTACCTTGGCACCTTTTGCCATGAAGCAATAGGTGGGTGCGTAGTCATCATTGTGTCCATCAGCCATGTTGGTGTAGCCATTTTCTTTAGAGTTGAAGATGGACTTGCTGACGAAAGCAGTAGCGAGAGCCAGGCTCGCCACACCAGACTCAGACTCCTCAGATGCCTCCTCTTCCTCATGTTCCTCAGATTCAGCCTCAGAGTCCATTTCCTTGCCAATGAACGCCCGAGCCTTCTTGGAGCTGCTCTTCTTGTAAGATGAAGACTTCGAGGATTTTGTTGATGAAGATTTTGAGGATTTCTTCTTTTTATTCGCATCATCAGAACTGTAATCCTTGTATTTCTTCTTCTTTGATTCCTTTTCCCACTGAGGACAATCTTGAATGTAGTGTCCAGGTTTCTTGCATTTGTGACAAAGCCTCTTCTTGTAGTCACTGGATGAGGAATCATTGCTCCTTGAGGATTTTCCAAAGCGACCACGTCTTGAGAACTTCTGGAATTTCTTGACGAGCAGTGCTAGCTCATGGCTCAGTTCTTCAGGATCACCAAGGCTGCTACCAGAATCTTCATCTTTAGATTCAGACACTGCCTTGGCCTTCAGGGCACGTGATCTGCCATAGCTCGAATCATAGAGATGGAATTACTCACGCACGACGGTGAGCATCATGAAATTGGTGATGGAGGATGGTTGATGATGACGATGGCGACGGATTCCCCTCTCCGGAGCCCCGAACGGACTCGAGATCAGCCCTCCCGAGAGGTTTTAGGGCTTAGCGGTGGCTCCGTTTCGTAAAACGCGATGATTTCTTCTCTCTGATTTTTTTCTCCCCGAAACTCAATATATGGAGTTGGAGTTGGAGTCGGAGAGTCAACATGGGGCCCACGAGGTAGGGGGCGCGCCCCCACCCTCGTGGAGAGGTGGTGGGCCCCTGGCCTTCATCTTTTGCAGGTATTTTTCTTATTTTCTGAAAAGTGGCTTCGTGAAGTTTTAGGTCATTCCAAGAATGTTTGCTCCTGCACATAAATAACACCGTGGTAATTCTACTGAAAACAGTGTTAGTCCGAGTTAGTTCCATTCAAATCATGCAAGTTAGAGTCCAAAACAAGGGCAAAAGTGTTTGGAAAAGTAGATACGTTGGAGACGTATCAACTCCCCCAAGCTTAAAACCTTTGCTTGTCCTCAAGCAATTCAGTTGATAAACTGAAAGTGATAAAGAAAAACTTTTACAAACTCTGTTTGCTCTTGTTGTTGTAAATATGTAAAGCCAACATTCAAGTTTTCAGTAAAGATTATAACTAACCACATTCACAATAACGCTTAGGTCTCAAGTTTACTCATATCAATGGCATAATCAACTAGCGAGCAATAATAATAAATCTCGGATGACATTGCAAATGTAACGCCATGAGATAGACACTTCAAAGGGAAGAATTTTGGTGGTGGCGTTACCCACCGTATAGGAAGTATTAGACCCAGACACGGCGCACAATTATCGTGGCGCTCCGAAGTGAAATTCCACGTTAATATATTCACACTCAGAATGTAAGTCTTCATTGATTGAAGATATACTTTACTTCATGTGTTGCACATCTATGTCATCAACATGCTTAAGTGTTAGGATGTGTGCCTGATCACAGGACATTTGAGGATTCCAAGATATTTAGCTCACACCGTAACTTGCAAAACCTCTTCTCCTTCAATCTTGCCATTGAGAAAAGCGCTCTTCACATCCATTTGGTACAGAAGATTGTTATGATGATTTGCATAGGCCAGCAGTATGCGTATGGCTTCAAGCCTAGCCATAGGAGCAAATGTTTCTTCGAAGTCAATCCCTTCAACTTGAGTGTATCCTTGAGCAACGAGACGAGCTTTGTTTCTGACAACTTGACCATGCTCATCTTGCTTGTTGCGATATATCCATTTAGTGCCTATTATATTGTGCTTACGAGGATCAGGACGCTTAACCAGTTCCCATACATTATTCAGCTCAAACTATTAAAGCTCTTCTTGCATAGCTTGAATCCATTCAGGTTCCATGAAGGCTTCATCAACTTTCTTGGGTTCAGATATTGAGACGAATGCGAAGTGCCCACAGAAATTTGCTAGCTGTGTTGCCCTTGAACGAGTGAGTGGACCTGGTGCATTGATGCTATCAATTATTCTCTCAATCTGTACTTCATTTGCAACACGAGGATGTACAGGACGAAGATTTTGCTCTTGCTGATCATTGTCATCGTTAGAAGGATTGTCTTCAGGCTGAACATTGTCTTCATGTTGATCAGGTGCGGAGATGATAAGTTCCTCTTCAGGCTGAGCTTCAGATGGTATGATTTCTCCAGTTCCCATAAGTTTGATTAATTCACTGGATGGAACTTCATCTAGCACATTTGGCAGGTGCTCTCTTTGAGAGCCGTTAGTCTCATCGAACCGCACATCCATAGTTTCAACCACTTTATAGTGAAAGAGGTTGAAGACTCTGTAGGAGTGCGAATCTTTTCCATATCCAAGCATAAAACCTTCATGTGCTTTCGGTGCAAATTTTGAAGTGTGATGTGGATCCTTGATCCAGCACCTGGCACCAAATACTCTGAAGTAACTGACATTTGGCTTCTTGCTAGTAAGGAGATCATAGGATGTCTTGTTCAGAAGCTTGTGAAGATAAACATGGTTGATGATATGGCATGCAGTATCAATGGCTTCAGGCCAGAACTTTCTTGGGGTCTTGTATTCATCAAGCATCGTCCGGGCCATCTCAATAAGTGTTCTGTTCTTGCATTCCACGACGCCATTCTGCTACAGTGTGTACGGAGCTGAGAATTCATGTGTGATGCCCAAAGTATCAAGATAAGTGTCTAGGCCAGTGTTCTTGAATTCAGTGCCATTGTCACTTCTGATGTGCTTGATCTTGACGCCATAGTTGTTCATGGCTCGATTGGCGAAGTGTCTGAAGACATCCTGCAATTCAGTCTTGTAGAGGAATATATGCACCCAAGTATATCTTGAATAATCATCAACAATGACAAAGCCATAGAGACAAGCAGTAGTAGTAAGAGTTGAGTAATGAGTGGGAACGAAAAGGTCCATGTGGAGCAGTTCGAAGGGTTGGGTCGTTGTCATGATTGACTTCGAGGGATGCTTGGCCCTCGTCATCTTTCCTGCTTCACAGGCACCGCATAAGTGATCCTTCTTGAACTTGACGCCCTCGATGCCTATGACATGCTTCTTCCTTGCAAGGGTGTGCAGGTTCCTCATGCCAGCATGCCCTAGCCTCCGATGCCAGAGCCAGCATTCAGAAGCTTTTGCCAGAAGACATACGGCAAGTTGTAGTCCTGCTGAGAAATCTACCACGTACAAATCATCTTTCCGATACCCTTCAAAGACTACAGACTTGTCAGATTCCATTAGAACAAGGCAACGATATTTTCCAAACATCACAATCATCTTCAAATCGCAGAGCATTGAGACAGACATTAAGTTGAAACCAAGGGATTCAAAAAGCATGACTTTATCCATGTGTTGATCCCTTGAGATTGCAACTCTACCTAGACCCAATACCTTGCTTTACCAGTGTCAGCAAATGTGATGTGACTTTTGTCAGATGGACGTAAGGTTGAGTCCATGAGAAGGCTTCGCTTGCCAGTCATGTGATTAGTACACCAACATCAATAATCCATTCTGAAGCAGCTGGTGTCGTACCCTATAGTGCAGTTAGGGGGATAGGCTTCACGAAGAGAATTGTGAAGCATAAACATTTGACGAGCAAGTGGATTATGAAAGCTTAGATCAAGGTTAGGACTGATAGGGCAAGTAGCAAGCTACTCATGAACAAAATACATAATAAGACCATTTGGGCATTTGATCTTGTGCCCTACAAGATGTTTAAGGTCCCCAGCAATAGCTTTAGACGATTTTGGTTTTCGGCTGGAGACCGTTCCCTACAAAAGAGAGTTAAGCTTTCTTAGCCACCCACATCTTCAAGGGTGGCTTCGAAGCAATGAGTCTAAGTGCAGCATCTGAGAACTTTGGCTTTGGAGCCCTAGCAAAAAGTCTTGCAGGTGGACAATAGTACACATAAGAATAAGTAGAGTAGTTCTTGGTCTTATGAACATGGCGGTTTGATGAAACGCGCTCATATTCATAGGCCCGAGTATGGCTTCCCTACAAAACATTTGCATTAGTGCGACTCAGGTGAGTCCTTTGTCTGTATGAAGCCTTTGGACCATATGAAGCCTGTGGTCTGGGGTTTGTCTTCTTCACTTGTGGTGTCATGACAACATTCATAGGAAGATTCTCCAAACACCTTTTTGGCACCCAGACTTTCCTCATAGGCGGCCCATTCCTGCAGTTAGTACCAATATACCTGGCAAACACTTCACCATTCTGATTCTTAAACAGGTTATAGTTTGCATCAAAGGATTCATCAATAACAATGGGATTAGCACAAGTGAAGCCAGATAGGGTGGATGGATCCACTGAAGGTTCCTTTGCAGCAACCCATGTGGTTTTGGGGTACTGCTCAGGTTTCCAGTAAGAGCCATCAGCATTCATTTTCCTTTCGAATCCAACACCCTCTTTCCTAGGGTTTCGGTTCAGGGTCTGCCTTTTGAGAACATCGCATAGTGTCTGATGCCCTTTGAGACTTTTGTACATCCCTGTTTCAAGCAATGTCTTCAACCTAGCATTCTCATCAGCAATAGCAGTGGTATCCTCAGCATAGGGGTTGGTTACCACATCAACAGTTGAAGATATTACAATAGTAGCAGCAGTAGAACACCCAGCAACAGAAGTAGCGTTGTCACGCTCAATGCATTTAAGACATGGTGGTTAAAATCCTTCCTGAGCGGAACTGATCTGTTCGGTGTGAAGTGACTCATTTTCCTTTTGAAGATCTTCATGAGCCGCTCTCAATTTCTCAAGATCTTGCTTCCTTTGAAGAGAATCATAGGAAAGCTTTTCATGAGTTGTTGAGAGCGTTTCATGCCGACTTTCAAGATCCTCATACTTAACGTGAAGATTTTTTATGTCTTCAATCAAGGACTGTGATCGAGTCATTTCAGCGTCCAACAGGTCATCGCTTTTGTCTAACAGTTTTTGAATATGTTCCATAGCTTTATGTTGTTCAGTTGCAATTTTAGCAAGTGTTTTGTAGCTGGGTTTGGAACCACAATTAGAGTCATCTTCACTGGATGTTTCATAGTGAGTAGTGTGTGTGTTTACCTTGGCACCGCGTGCCATGAAGCAGTAGGTAGGAGCGGAGTAGTCCTTGTCATTTGCATCGGTGTCGGTGATGAAGTCATTGTCTTCAATGTTGAAGATGAACTTGGCAACGTATGCTGTAGCCAGACTCGCAACGCCAGAATCGGACTCCTCCTCAGACTCCACCTCCGCCTCCTCAGAAGCGGACTCCTCCTCTAAATCCATTTCCTTGCCAACAAACGCACGAGCCTTGCCAGATGAGCTCTTCTTGTGTGATGAAGACCTTGAGGAAGACTTGGAAGAAGACTTTGAGTATTTCTTCTTCTTCTTCTTCTTGTCATCAGAATCATATTCCTTGATCTTCTTCTTCTTCTTGTTCTCATTGTCCCACTGCGGACACTCAGAGATGTAGTGACCAGGTTTCTTGCTCTTGTGGCATGTTCTCTTCTTGTAGTCATGAGCAGAAGCTTCATCATTTCTTGAGGTGGATCATGAAGACTTTCTGAAGTCTTTCTTCTTGGTGAATCTATGGAACTTCTTCACAAGCATAGCAAGCTCCTTTCCAATGTCTTCAGGATCGTCAAAACTGCAGTCAGATTCTTCATCAGATGAGGAAACAACTTTTGCCTTCAAGGCACGAGTTCGCCCATAGTTGGGACCGTAGATGTCTCTTTTCTCAGAAAGCTGAAACTCATGTGTGTTGAGCCTTTCAAGTATGTCAGACGGATCGAGTTTCTTGAAGTCAGGGAATTCTTGAATCATCAGGGCTAGGGTGTCAAACGAGGTGTCAAGTGATCTCAGGAGTGTCTTGACGATTTCATGCTTGGTGATCTCAGTAGCGCCGAGAGCGCGAAGCTCATTTGTGATTTTAGTGAGGCGGTCAAACATGAGCTGGACATTCTCATTGTCATTTCTCTTGAAGCGGTTGAAGAGGTTGCGAAGGACACTAATTCTTTGATCTCTCTGGGTTGAGACACCTTCGTTGACCTTGGAGAGCCAGTCCCAGACTTGCTTGGATGTTTCCAGAGCACTCACACGGCCATACTGTCCTTTGGTCAGATGACCACAGATGATGTTCTTGGTAGTGGAATCCAGTAGAACGAACTTCTTGACATCAGCAGCGGTGACACCTTCGCCAGCCTTGGGAACGCCATTCTTGACGACATACCAGAGGTCGACATCAATGGCTTCAAGATGCATGCGCATCTTATTTTTCCAGTAGGGATATTCAGTTCCATCAAAGACGGGGCACGCAGCGGAGACGTTAATTATCCCTGCAGTCGACATAGCTAAAACTCCGGGTGGTTAAACCGAATCACACAGAACAAAGGAGTACCTTGCTCTGATACCAATTGAAAGTGCTAGTGATCGACTAGAGGGGCGGTGAATAGGCGATTTTTATGAAAGTCTTCAAAACATGGAAGTTTCGAAGACAAACGATAGAAATAAACCTATTACCATGCAGCGGAAGGTAGACTACACTAAGCAGGCATAGTCAAGTATTCAATGAAGTGAAAGCACAATGACTAATAGCAGCTAGGCAGTATAGATCAGGTAGGAAGATAGTGTGAAGCCAATTAGAACAATCAGTTACTTAGTGAAGACAAAAGATAATGCAATCATACAATGACTTCACCAGGGCCAACAGTAAGTAAAGGAAAGAGAAGGATGAAACCAGTGACTCGTTGAAGACAATGATTTGTTGGACCAGTTCCAGTTGCTGTGACAACTGTACGTCTGGTTAGGGAGGCTGAGATTCAACTCAGAAGACCGCGTCTTCACCTTATTCCCCTTGTGCTAAGGACACCCAGTCCTCGCTCAATCACTCTGGTAAGTCTTCAAGGTAGACTTCCAAACCTTCACAGACTTCGTTCACCGGCGATCCACAATGACTCTTGGATGCTCAGAACGCGACGCCTAACCGGCTGGAGGATTCACAGTCCTCAAGTGTAATAAGTCTTCAGATCACATAGACAGGAAGACTTAAGTGATGCCTAACACTCTTTGGCTCTGGCTGGTTAGGGCTTTATCCTCGCAAGGAATTCTCTCTCAAAGGCTTCGAGGTGGGTTGCTCTCAAACGACAAAAGCCGTACACTAACTCTGAGCAGCCAACCGTGTATGGTTGTAGGGGGTGGGCTATTTATAGCCACTAGGCAACCCGACCTGATTTGTCCGAAATGACCCTGGGTCACTAAGGAACTGACACGTGTTCCAACGGTCAGATTTCAAACACACACGGCAACTTTACTTGGGCTACAAGCAAAGCTGACTTATCCAACTCTGAATAAGATTTCCTCTCATGGTCTTCACTCGAAGACATAGGATTTTGGTTAAGCATCACTTCAGTCATTCTGACTGGTTCTCTTGGACACCACTTAACAGTACGGTGGTTCCTATGACTCAACAAAGAAAAAAACAAAGAATGACGAAACTGCTAAGTCTTCGCGCTCCATAGTCTTCACGCGATGTCTTCTCTTGTCATAGTCTTCAATGTGAATGTCTTCACATACCACCTTTGACTTCAATGTCTTCATACATTTTTAGGGGTCATCTCTGGTAGGAAAACTGAATCAATGAGGGACTTCTACCTGTGTTATCCTGCAATTCTCACAAACACATTAGTCCCTCAACCAGGTTTGTCGTCAATACTCCAAAACCAACTAGGGGTGGCACTAGATGCACTTACAGTGGTGATGCATCATCCATTTGGCATCAAGTTTGGGTGAGGCACCTAAGAAGTTCGACAAATCCTCACTGTGGTCTGTTTCTTCTCAGTAATCAAGCTCGAGGAAGCAAGAACCACGTGGCAGAGGACAGTGAGGCGGAACAACAATGGCCATCCAATTTTGTGGAGTTCCACTAAAACTGAGGAAGACATGCCCGGGTATGGAGACACGCGTCGTTGTTTCCAAAAATATATAAAAGGGTTAGCAACGACATCTCAATTGTCAATAAGAATTAATGAAAAGTACACCAACAAATAGAAGCATCATAATTATCTTGATGGGAACTAAACCAAGATACCCGAGAAAAAAAGCATTTCTCCATTTAACCAGTGATAGTACTACCACCATATGGACAATGACCGCACAACCACCATGTACTTTTTGTCAAAACAACATGTATACCTCCACCGAGGCATAAATCAGGACAACTTTTTGTGTGGCATTTCCTCTATAATAGTACTAGTAGGTGATGTTGGACCAGCCGATGAACCCTAGCTACTATGCATGGGGAGCTGGGGAGTAGTCGCATAGAAGAAAACCCGCATGCAGCGACCTGGGGAGCTAGACCAGTACAAGAAGTTATACCTCAGGTGGGCGAGATGTCGTTTAGGCGGGCGGGCGGGATCTGCCCACACGACGGCAACGAACAAGGGCGCAGAGGATCTTCGTCCGCGCCAGCGCCGGCTCCGAGAGGACGATGCGCATCGGCTTCCTCCATCGCCGATGGCGACAACGTCAACGCTGCACCTCTTCACCTCCCGCAGCGGACAGGATTCGGCCGGATCTGTGACCACCGGTGAGGAGAGAGATAGAGTGGACACTGTCATCTTGTTTTGATATGGAGAGGGTGAGAGAGCGAGACGCGAGAAACTCTATTAAACAAGAGGCTATAATGGAGTAAAAAAATCTCTCCATAGCAGTGGTTTTAAATAGAATACGCGCGTTCCCGGAAAAAAGAAACAAAAACTGGCGAACAATTTTTTAAGGGTCTGTCTAGGACACATCTAGATGTGACATAGTTATGTCACATATAAGTTGATGTCCACTCTGTTTGTGGTCTTTTCCTAGTTTTTTTTGTTTCTTGTTGCTACATTATATACTTGTGGGAGCTTAGATGTGATATCCTTAAATAACATCTAGATGTGAATTAGAAAAACTGATTTTCTAACGTACCAAGAAAGAAAACTCGATCAAAAACACGCCCCCGCTTCCAGGTCGCGAGAGCGTCGCGCACACACACATAGACATAGACATGCATATCCGTGTTTACGTAAAATTCCATTTCCATCTCCATCTCCAATCATATTTGTCCAACTGGCACATTATTTACGTTGTTAATTATATACGCAGCAATACTAACGTAAAACATCTCTTGTTTGCGCACATCCGGACCGCTGCCACGGCCAGTCCTGACCAACCCAAACTCTCTTCATCACCCGCGCGTGCTTCCCGCCCGAAACGGTCGGTGCCGCATTCATGCACGGCCAGAGCGGACGTGACCTCTCACTGGTGCCGGCATTGATTGCGGCGCGCCAGCCGAGAGATCGTCACCCGCGCCGCTTCCGGGTGCACGCGGCTGCTCCGCGTTCAAAGGTCGCAATAGCCTGCTACAACATGTGCGATCTCTTCCAGTAGTAAGTTCTTGGGAGTCCGTGCTACAGCTAGCTGTCCTCCCCCAACTCGTCAATCTCTTTCAGTAGTGCTAGTACTCCATGGCGCGATCCATCGACAAGCAGGCGGGAAATTTATGGTATACTACTCGGTTTGCGGTGAGTGGCATGCCGAGCGACCGTGTGGGGTCGAGCCGTGGAGGAGTGTGAGACACGAACACGACAGACGTGATTTAAACGTTGGTTTTTCTCGATGGCACGATCCAATGGAACAAAACGTTGGTTTCTCTCCGTTTCCATTTTTTCTTCGGAAAAACAGAAACTTTTCCACTCCATTTTCGTTCCTATTCCAAGGTTGCCCAGTTACAACATTCCATCAAATACAAAGGAAAACTAACACGCATGATGATGCATCTCAATGATTCACGGATCATAGCCAATATTTACTTCACAACTAAAGAAAAAAGTTGTGAGAGCGTGTACAATAGAAAAACTACTGATGGGGTCACTACGACTTAAACCCTAAACCCTAAACATGATTTAATTTCCTGGCCAGGTAGAACCTGTCGAAGGAAAGATGGTTGGCACCCTTGGATCATACGATGCTTTTATGCAGTTCCACTAAAATCGACCTGAGCATCCCTGATGGCAAAGATATTGAAGAAGTGTGATTAGAATAATAGTACTGGCACTAGTTCATGAGACATAAACTCATCACAAGTAGAAGCCGGTAGAAGTAGAGAAAGATCGACATGGAGATGGAGCTACGGCAATGGAGCAAGCCGGCTCCAAAAGGAAGATGGACTACCTGGGACGTCGGGCTATAGCTAGAAGGGCGGTTGGGACGCGGCATCGGCCCATACCGCGGTGACCCCCGATTGGGACGCACCGACTATGGGTTTTCTCCCTCGCTGATGTCGACCGCGTCTACGCAGAACATTGTTCCCTTCCCCCAGCTGCGGGATCAGGCCCGTCGTTCTATGCTTGTGAAGAGAGCAACCTAAGCAAGCAGGCTTGTAGCTTAGGCTCCTGCTAGTGTATATATAGTGGTTTTCCTTTTCTCTCCATATCAACCATTTTATATTGCGTACGTGTCATTCAAGAGTGAAATGATGGTTGCTTCTTCCGACTAACTTACTGTGTGATTTGACTGCTCCTTAGTGGCCCCTACACATACTCCCCCTACGTGTATGCAACAGTCACACGTACACATGGACGCAAAAACGCGCGCGACGCCCTAATGCATGCATGTCCGAGCACACGACGGAACACACACGGTCACGCTCAAGTGCTCAACCTACACATGCATGCACACACAAACTCAGTCAGGGTGAGCTACTGACCGTATGAACACCGGAAAATATATATATTGAGCGCAATGAGCGTATTATGAAGTCCACTGACCGTATTTTTACAAATATATAGTGACAGACAGTGTATTTATCTCGTTTGAAATTAAGCCATATTAACCGGAGAGGAGGCAGCATGGACTAGCATTACTTTGCTGTGTCCCGTCAACTTGCCGAACGAGGAGAAGGTTGCAGGGCGGGAGAAGCTTGCGCGCGGTGGCTCACAGGACAAGGAGAAACTTTTGACTAATGCAAGCTCTCCCTCGCTCAGGCGGTGGACGTGCAACAGTTAATTCGGTGTCAGAGTGCCAGAAGCATACACTATACTACTAGTGCTATTATTGTTCGACTTCCCGAACAGCCAAGCGCAAAGTTTACTAGTACTACTACTATAGTCCATAAAGGTACGTACTATACTAATACTAGGAACCGGATGGAGGAGCGTCTGCACTCTTATTATAATTTTAAAATGTGATAAAGCAATCTTCAACACATTTGGTTCTCTTCGAGGGTTCTCGCATGTGATAATGGAAGTTGATTGCATGGAACACTCGCCACAATTCTCACTTAATTCTGGCTCATATCCTGTTACAAATAGTAGCGCTCAGTATTATTTCCTCTTTTTTTGTTATTCAGCATGTAAACAGGTCAGCAAACCTTGCGGCGCATCTTCGTGCGAACCGTGCTTGCTCCACTTTGAGTGTGGCCGAGAGCTGGCTTGATGAAACACCTTGCTTCCTACTTCTTTTTTTGCGGGGTACCTCGCTTCCTAGTGACCAGTGTC
This sequence comes from Triticum urartu, assembly GCF_056163025.1. NCBI lineage: Eukaryota > Viridiplantae > Streptophyta > Magnoliopsida > Poales > Poaceae > Triticum > Triticum urartu. Next base: position 247,214,876 of record NC_141877.1, read on the forward strand.
TTGGCTGATCGTCCTAAAAATGCTTATATATGAATAAAGCTCTCTCATTTACCCGCAAACAAGATTAAGCCATATTAACCGGAAAGGAGGGAGTATGGACTAGCACTACTTTTTGGTGTGTCCCGTCAACTCGCAAAACGAGGAGAAGCTTGCAGGACAAGGTGAAGCTCGCTTACGCCTTTTGACTAATGCAACCTACCCTCGGCGGACATGCATCAGTCCATTCGGTGTCAGATTGTCAAATGCATACACTGTAGTACCCAACATGTGGAGTACCATCATTGTTTGACTTCACGAAGGGGCGAAGAGCCAAGCGCAGTAGTACGCGTACTTGGTTTTGCACCTTCATACTACTCCACCCTCCGTCACAGTTTACAGGGCGCGCTTCATTATGATGCATTTCTCTCAATGCATTTCCACCACCAGAGAGACTTTAGACGCGTTTGGTATAATGCTCAATTAATTAGGGGGTGGTAACCGCAATCAAGTCCACAATTTTCTCTCCATGTACTGTACTACTACGGAGTGCATGCATGTGTGTACCTGGGGTGGAAGCACTGCATGCATGTGTGTACGCATTATTCCCTCTAGTAATAGACGTCGTGCTATAACTACCAATGCTATTTTTCAGGCCGATCTCTAGTCGCCTTGGTCCCACAGATTATTTTTCTTTTTTCTGAAGCGCGCTGTATAAACAGTGACGGATGGAGTAGTATGAGCGGATTCAAAGAAGAGCGTATTGATGGTTGCTTCTTCAGAGCAACTTATAGTGGGAAAGTGATGAGGACATCAATACCATTGTCGTCACCTTATTAATGGGCCAGGCCCATGTAATTTCGAAATACTTAAGTATAGGCTATTTTTAGAGTCCGTATGTGTGGGGAAACAAGAGTTAGGGTTGGTTTCGGACCCCACCCTCAAGGGCCACGAAATTCCCCTCTCTTCCTCCATATATACAGCCCTTAGGGCGTCGTTTAGACTTTGGGTTTTGTTTAGATTAAAAGTTCGCCATAGCTGCAACTTCGCGTACTTCGTTTGTGTCCAACGACCAGACCAAGACGTCACAGAACCCCACCTTGATCAATAAAGCTTTAATCTTATATTCGCAATATCCAGATTGCAATCTCAGTTTCTTGCTTGTTCTTCGTTTGCTCGCAGGAAACACGCCCTCGTGGTCAGGTTGATCGTGCTCCGACGTGGTCAATAACCCCTCGGAAGTTGGTTTAGCGATTGCTAAGGCGCGACGTCTCGCACGTTCGTAGTCGGATCGTCAAGGTCGACTCCCACAGAAAACGATAGCCACCATCTCATCGAAACATCGGGACATCTTTGCCTCTATCAAGTGGTATCAGAGCTCCAGGTTGCTCGGTGAGATTTTACAGTTTTTCGTAGATTAGATCGAAATTCTATTCACCATGTTGTGCAAGCATGTTCCTTATTACTTGGTAGACCATGGCAATTTGATAAAAATTCTATTCACCATGGTAGAAACAATCAGTACACTCTTGTTCATAAGGATAAAAATATTACTTTGCTTCCTATGACTCCTGATTCCATTTTGAAAGATGATATTAATAGAGCTAATAAAGAAAAACAGGAGAAAACTAAGAGTGAAAATCAGATTGTGGCAAAAGAATTTGAGCAACAAATGCAGCCTAATAATAATAAACAATCTAGTGTTGCTTCTGAAATTAAATTGAAAAGTGCATGTTTACTTGCCACCAAATCTGATATTGCTGATCTAGATTTTAGCAAATCTGTTTGCTATGCTTTTGTGTGCAAAGAGGCATTATTTTCATTCGAGGACGTGCCTTCCTCTTTGCCTCCTGCTGTCACTAACATTTTGTAGGAGTTCGCCGACGTCTTTCCACAAGACGTGCCACCGGGATTACCACCTATTCGCGGGATTGAGCATCAAATTGACTTAATTCCCGGTGCATCATTACCCAACCAGGCACCATACCGTACCAATCCAAAGGAGACGAAGGAGATTATGCGTCAAGTACAAGAACTGCTCGACAAAGTTTATATACGCGAATCCCTTAGTCCTTGTGCTGTTCCTATCATTTTAGTGCCGAAAAAGGATGGTACGTCGCGTATGTGCGTTGATTGTAGAGGCATTAATAATATTACTATTCGTTATCGTCATCCTATTCCTAGGCTAGATGATATGCTTGATGAATTGAGTGGCTCTACAATATTCTCCAAAGTTGATTTGCGTAGTGGTTACCATCAAATTCGTATGAAATTGGGAGATGAATGGAAAACAGCATTTAAAACTAAGTTTGGATTATATGAGTGGTTAGTCATGCCTTTTGGGTTAACTAATGCACCTAGTACTTTCATGAGGTTAATGAACGAAGTTTTACGTGCTTTCATTGGACGATTGGTGGTAGTTTACTTTGATGACATATTGATTTATAGCAAATCTTTGGAGGAACATTTGGAACATTTACGTGCTGTTTTTATTGCTCTACGTGATGCACGTTTGTTTGGTAACCTTGGAAAGTGCACCTTTTGCACCGACCGAGTATCTTTTCTTGGCTATGTTGTTACTCCACAGGGAATTGAAGTTGATAAAGCCAAGATTGAAGCTATTGAGAGTTGGCCGCAGCCCAAAACGGTCACACAAGTGAGGAGTTTCCTTGGCCTCGCTGGTTTTTATAGGCGTTTTGTGAGAGATTTCAGCACCAATGCTGCACCTCTCAACGAGCTTACAAAGAAGGATGTACCTTTTGTTTGGGGTACCACACAGGAAGAAGCCTTCACGGTATTGAAAGATAAGTTGACACATGCTCCTTTACTCCAACTTCCTAATTTCAATAAGACTTTTGAGCTTGAATGTGATGCTAGTGGAATTGGATTAGGAGGTGTGTTATTACAAGATGGAAAACCTGTTGCATACTTTTCTGAAAAATTGAGTGGGCCTAGTCTGAACTATTCTACTTATGATAAAGAATTATATGCTCTTGTTCGGACCTTAGAAACATGGCAACATTATTTATGGCCCAAGGAATTTGTTATACATTCTGATCATGAATCTTTGAAACACATTAAAAGTCAAGCAAAACTGAACCGTCGACATGCTAAATGGGTTGAATTCATTGAGACTTTCCCTTATGTGATTAAACACAAGAAGGGTAAAGAAAATGTTATTGCTGATGCCTTGTCTTGTCGTTATACTATGCTTTCACAACTTGACTTTAAAATATTTGGTTTGGAGACCATCAAGGATCAATATGTTAATGATGCTGAATTTAAAGATGTATTGCAGAATTGTAAGGAAGGGAGAACTTGGAACAAGTTCGTTCTTAACGATGGATTTGTGTTTCGTGCTAACAAGCTATGCATTCCAGCTAGCTCCGTTCGTCTTTTGTTGTTGCAGGAGGCGCATGGAGGAGGATTAATGGGACACTTTGGCGTCAAGAAGACGGAGGATATACTTGCTACACATTTCTTTTGGCCAAAGATGAGACGGGATGTTGAGCGTTTTGTTGCTCGCTGCACTACATGTCAAAGAGCTAAGTCACGACTCAATCCTCATGGTTTATATATGCCTTTGCCTGTACCTAGTGTTCCTTGGGAGGATATATCTATGGACTTTGTTTTAGGTTTACCTAGAACAAAGAAGGGGAGGGATAGCATATTTGTTGTCGTGGATAGGTTCTCGAAAATGGCACACTTTATACCATGTCATAAAAGCGATGATGCTGTTAATGTTGCTGATTTGTTCTTTCGTGAAATTATTCGCTTACATGGTGTGCCAAATACTATTGTTTCAGATCGTGATACTAAATTTCTTAGCCACTTTTGGAGATGTTTATGGGCTAAGTTGGGGACTAAGCTGCTTTTTAGTACTACTTGTCACCCCCAAACTGATGGACAAACTGAAGTAGTCAATAGAACATTGTCTACTATGCTTAGGGCTGTTTTGAAGAATAACAAGAAAATGTGGGAAGAATGCTTGCCTCATATTGAATTTGCTTATAATCGTTCATTGCATTCTACTAGTAAGATGTGCCCTTTTGAAATTGTGTATGGTTTCCTACCTCGTGCACCTATTGATTTGTTGCCTCTTCCATCTTCGGAGAAGGTTAATTTTGATGCTAAAGAACGTTCTGAATTGATTTTAAAAATGCATGAGTTAACTAAGGAAAACATTGAGCGTATGAATGCTAAATATAAACTTGCTGGAGATAAGGGTAGAAAACATGTTGTGTTTGCACCTGGAGATCTTGTTTGGTTACATTTGCGTAAAGATAGATTTCCTAATCTGCGCAAATCAAAGCTAATGCCACGTGCTGATGGTCCTTTTAAGGTTTTAGAGAAAATAAATGATAATGCATATAAACTTGAGCTACCTGTAGATTTTGGGGTTAGTCCCACTTTTAATATTGCAGATTTGAAGCCTTATTTGGGTGAGGAAGATGAGCTTCCGTCGAGGACGACTTCATTTCAAGAAGGGGAGGATGATGAGGACATCAATACCATTGTTACACCCACAGCCCCTACTGTTACATATACTGGACCAATTACTAGAGCTCGCGCACGCCAATTAAATTACCAGGTACTTTCGTTTCTTGGTAATGATTCTAATGTTCATGAGATTATGATGCTGCCTAAATTGGATACATTTGTTTTGCTTTCAAATGAAGGGCCTAGCTTGGAGAAGGATAAACATTGGAGCAAGAACACGCATGAAGTTGATGGCATGCGCAAGGGGATCAAGAACGGAGTTACAAGTGATGATTTCAGGACTTTGAAGCCGCCATAAGGAGTGCATGAAGCCATGGACGAAATATACAAGATGCCACTTCATAATATTCGTCCATAGGCTATTCTAGGTGCTGCGTCACCTTATTAATGGGCCAGGCCCATGTAATTTTGAAATACTTAAGTATAGGCTATTTTTAGAGTCCGTATGTGTGGGGAAACAAGAGTTAGGGTTGGTTTCGGACCCCACCCTCAAGGGCCACGAAATTCCCCTCTCTTCCTCCATATATACAGCCCTTAGGGCGTCGTTTAGACTTTGGGTTTTGTTTAGATTAAAAGTTCGCCATAGCTGCAACTTCGCGTACTTCGTTTGTGTCCAACGACCAGACCAAGACGTCACAGAACCCCACCTTGATCAATAAAGCTTTCATCTTATATTCGCAATATCCAGATTGCAATCTCAGTTTCTTGCTTGTTCTTCGTTTGCTCACAGGAAACAGGCCCTCGTGGTCAGGTTGATCGTGCTCCGGCGTGGTCAATAACCCCTCGGAAGTTGGTTTAGCGATTGCTAAGGCGCGACGTCTCGCACGTTCGTAGTCGGATCGTCAAGGTCGACTCCCACAGAAAACGATAGCCACCATCTCATCGAAACATCGGGACACCTTTGCCTCTATCAGAAAGGTGGGGCTTAAGATTTGACTGCTCATTACTCACTATTAATGTGGCGCAACGACCGGGCTGAGTCTCCCATGCGGTTGTGCACTACCCCCTCGGTTCTTAAATATACTCCGGAGTATTTGTCTTTCTAGAGATTTCAACGAGTGACTACTCTCTCTCTCTCAAATATTTGTCTTTTTAGAGATTTCAAATGGACTGGCACATACGAATGTATATAGACATATTTTAGAGTGTAGATTCACTCATTTTGCTCAGTATGTAGTCACTTGTTGACATCTCTGTTAAGACAAATAGAATATTTAGGAACGGAGGGAGTACACATACGAAGCAAAATGAGTGAATCTACACTCTAAAATATGCCCGTTTGAAATTTGTAAAAAGACAAATATTTAGGAATGAAGGAGTATAATTTTGTGCATGGCACATGGACCCGGATGATGAAGAGGCTTCTGGCAATGCTATCAAGCTTCCATCATTTGTTTACATAATTGACGTACTGCACAAATAATTTTCTAGCGACATGAAATTGTACAATGGTGTGAGCTTTCAGCTTTTGTTTCGTGTGTCTTGCCATCGATGCTCTTTCGAAAACAATAAAAAACTAACTTCCTTGCTAATGCATGTCAATTATTAGCAGATCAGAGATAATAATTACATCACAACTGAAGACAAAGTTGTGAGAAGGTGTTAAATTAAAATTGATCTATGCTTTCATTGGCAGCAACGTCCCCCCAACTCCGTCTAAATCAAAAAGGCATGTTGGGAAAAAAGTAGCTGTCTGGAGCATGCAACAATCCGATCATTTTGTGCAGTTCCACTAAAATAGAGCTGAGCGTCCCTGTTCCAAAGATATCAAGTGTGATTACGATAATAGAGGACTGTTGATGAAACAATAAACACACAAATAGAAGTCGGTCACCTTTGCAGTCTCTCTTAAGACTAACTAGTTGGAGAAGATTAGGCTCGGAGTTGGATGAGGAGGATAGAGTAAAACCAATCTCCCTTTGTGCAGTCGCACTGAAATGTAGAGACGTTGCCCGTGTGATATTTTAGTACAACTGCACAAAACACTCTTAAGAAAAAAAGTGATTTGTGCAGTTCACCAAAAGGTCGCAATAGCAACGACGTGAAATGGATAGCCCTGTTTGCAAAAAAGAGGTAGAAAGGAAACAATTACTGGCCAATAACAGTTGATGACACATGCGATGACAAAAAGAAGCATATTCCTTGTCCTAAGGGAAGATAACAACACAGTTGTGTTTGTCTAAAATGGTGTGAGGACAAGAATGCAATATGGAAAGTACGCCGTACGAGCGACGTTTTGGGAAAAGAACTATGGAAGATCCACATGCAGCGACGTGGGAAAACAGGCAGTGGAGCAAGGCCGGAGGGGATACCTGGAGGTCGTCGGGATGTAACTAGGTGAGCGGCGGCAGGCGGAATCTGCGAGCAGGTGGCGTAGGCCATGCCGCGCCGGAGCTTGGTCAGAGAGAACGGCGTGTACCGCAGATCGGGATGTGTTGCCTCGGCGCCGTCGAACGAAGAAACGATGCACTTCCTCCCTTTCCCCCGGCGGACGGGATGCGGCCGGATCAGTGACCAATGGTGAGAGAGAGAGAGAGGCCACCGCACTCCCTTTCCCCCGGCGGACAGGATGCGGCCGGATCAATGACCAACGGTGAGAGAGAGAGAGAGGCCACCGCACTCCCTTTCCCCCGGCGGACGGGATGCAGCTGGATCAGTGACCAACGGTGAGAGAGAGAGAGGCCACCGCACTCCCTTTCCCCTGGTGGACGGGATGCGGCCGGATCAATGACCAATGGTGAGAGAGAGAGGCCACCAGAGCCTTGTGTGAGATACTCTGAAGAGCGGACTACCTTTTCCACCATAAAAATCGTTTTATATTCTGTGTACGTGCCATTGAGCGCTATAACTTTATTTAAAAATAACGCGGCAACGCGTCAAGTCGAACTTTGTTTCGTGCACGCGTGGTACATGACCTCCCTAGGTAAACAACCACTACAGGCGTTCAAATTAGCACGTGGGCTGCCATTTCGTAAAGAAATGAGCTCCACCGTGTACCCGCGCGGGTGTGGCTGGGCACGAAGCGTGAGTACGTGCACGGTGCACCTATTCTCTTCTTGTATACGTACACCACCTGCATGGGGTTGTGTGAGAGATACAAACCTAGAGAGATATAGTATGTGGGTTCTTGAGAGTTTTTTTGTTGGGGGGGGTCAATCAAAAAATTTAACATATGCAATGTGTGTGAAATAGAGTCCTGGATATAACATATATATAGAGGGGGCGATCCACGAGAAGAGAGTGGAGGTATCATCGGCTTGAGGTGTCCATAGAATCAAGAGAGGGATGATGTGTGTGTGTGTGCGCGCGCGCGATCGATAAAGAGTGACATTGAATTTGTGTGTGCCCACGTCAAAGATATAGAGTGGTTGGCCTACTGGAACGTGAGATGGGACATGTGCAGTTTGTCTCTGTGGCATGGATACCTACCTGCAGCGCTCGACTATCGGTGTGTGGTGAGGGAAGAGGGAGGCCCAATTAACTATAGAGGTACAATGGCTAGTATATGTGTGGAGGAGGAGAGAGGCCTACCTCATGTATTAAGGAGATCGATCTGCCTCATGTATTAAGGGAGATCGATCGACATCCATGCATATGTGCAGGAGATGAATAAGGTTGGGAGAGAGACAGAGCTAGAGTGTTGGAGGGGGTGGTAGTGGAGTTGCTTCTAACAAATGGTGGGATAGGCTTGCTAGACAAACGGAGGGCACGCCCGCAATATCAATAAGAGAGGAGATGGCTGCTTGTTGTCTGTGCACGTGCGTGTGAGAGACGGGTCAGGAGGCATGCACGAATGATGAGGGGGGGCGATGTGGCTGTGGTAAGAAGACGTAACTACATAGGAAGATCAATTGCCCTTTGTAAGAGAAAGGAGAGACATAACTTGTGAGGTACGTCGATCGATGGGGGGGGTAGTTAAAGTCGATCTAGGTATATGTTGGGAGATCGATCGGTATACATGCATGTGTGTGTTAGAAGCAAATAAGGCACGAGGAGAAGGATAGAGAGAGAGGGATGCATGTAGGAGGTGGTACGAGAGGCATACTATATCGAGGGGGAGGAGTGTGCGAGTACAAGAACGATGAAAAGAGTGGTGGGAGTGAGGCATGGACGGTGAAAAGAGAAGAGGGGAAGCTTGTGTTTGTGCTAGGCACACCTGGCTAGAGAGGCATATCGATCGATGTGTGCCGTAAAGAAGGAGCTGGGGGGCCTACACACACCCTGGGTGAACGACCTAAAGTGAAAAGACGAATTTGCGCGATGGAGCTAGAGAATGCTGAGGGAGGGTGAGAGGGACGCGGGCGTGTGCATGCACAAGAGAAAGTTAGCGCTAGCTACAAAGATAAGAGGGTCGTGTGGGTGTAAAAGATGAATAGAGATCATATATACTTCATTATAAAAAGCGAATTTGGATATTTGAAGAATTTATCATAGTGTTTCAAACCGACGGATGTGTGAATATATATAACGGTGATACACATGGTGTGGTTATGAACATGGTATACTACATTTAATATGTTTTATCTCTACTCTTATAAAAAAATGGAGTTGTTGATGATGGTGTGTGCCATCCTGCATTATAGGCCGTCTGATTTATATCTGGCGGATAGCAAGGAAACTATGATGGTTGAAGTTGGCAATAATCATGATTGTAGATTCTTACTGAAATAGAGAAACGAATTCAAATTTAGTTCGAATTGCAGCGGTAGTATAGACATTTGGAATGCACTAAAATGTTGGTATGAGTAGGTTACATGCATTATACAACAAGCGAACAAATTCAATTGGACATAACATGGATTCATACTCCCTCCTTCCATATATATAGGGCGTAATGAGATTTTTAAGACCGCCTTTGACTATTGACAAGATTAATAGTACATGACATGCACAATGTGAAAATTATATCATTGAAAGAACCTTTCACAGACAAATTTAACGGTGTGCTTTGTGTAAGTTGCATGTCATATATCATTGCTCTAATATTTGGTCAAAGTTAGCATCGAAAAACGCATTAGGCCCTATATAGATGGAAGGAGGGAGTAGCTTTGAGTAGCATTTGTATAGTAAAACGGGGCAAGACTCTCTCTTTGTGTGGTGTGAATAGTTTTATTTTTTTCGTTTTCTTTTTGGTTGAGGGAAGTGCGAATTAATTTGGTGCGTACACGTACAATATTACTACACGTTAGGCTTGTCCCTAAAATTCAACCCGCGTCTTGTTATATCCCGAAAATTCAGATATCGTGCTCCCAAAACTGGCGCCTTCACAACCCGCGAATTACTATCCCAAAATTACAACGCGCGCGAAAACTCCCTCCAGCTGCCAAATCCCGACACGTGAAATCCCCCTTCTAACCCTGAGCCGAAAGGATCGCTAGTTCAAATCGGTGGGGGGTACTTTTGTAACACACCCTACATTTTGGACAAGCGCGTTCCTAAGTCATGCTTCACCCCCTCCCATCGCCCCCTTTTCGCCATTCGAAATGCCAGGCCGCCATAACCTCTCCGCTCCAGCCACGAAACCC